>NC_090002.1:3613822-4325478 GCF_036417845.1 Apteryx mantelli
GGATGGCAGCATCACAGCCTGTGAGAGAGCTCTTATGGCTTAACACCCAGCCTGTATGTTCTGCATATCTTGGAGTGTGGCATGATAGGGGTTTCAAGGTCTGCTTGGAGAGTGCTTGGAGTCAAATTTGGTGCTGTCTGAGCCTCTCCTAATCTGAAAGGTAGTGAAGGGAGCTTTGGATATTTTTCCCCCCTAAAATGCCTATTTGGTAAAATATTGCAGCTAGTTCTAAAAAAATATTGAGCACTTTGACTCATTAGACTTGCTCTAACTCAGCTCTTGAAAGCATTGCCTGTTCTTCAAATCAGTGACTTCGCCTACAAAAAGACAACCTGACTTTAGACTATGAATTAATTCAGGATTGCATAGCTTTGTGCCCATTAGAGTCTTCCTAGAAACTCAGAATGGGATTCATCTAGATTAGCTTTATTTCTTTAACAGTTGGTTATCTAGGTCAACTTGCTGCAGTTATTTACTCATACAGGATTGGATTAATCTGTCTCAAAATTAGAAATCTATCATGTAAGACTAGGTGAAGATTAAGATGAAGACACTTAAGTTTCAGATTCTAATTATAGGTGCGTATATTTCAGTTAGGTAACTAAGCTCATTAGAGTCAACAGAGAAACAATTGACAGTCTATGAAAACTGAGAAATGGTTCAGCTGACCCATGAATCAGACTTGGGTGATCCACAGTGGTGCCTAGAACCTCCAAATCATGAAGAAGCAGACAGCAGCTGCCTGTGCTGCCAGGCCTTGAACTGGCACTGACAAGCTGATACCATGATGCTCATCTGTTGGTCTGTTTTGCTACTTCCATACCCAAGTTTGCTTTTTCTGAGGCTATTACCACAGTGATATTGGCCTGATATGGTTTTACAGATGTGGTTATGTAGGTGCTATTGGCCTTGCTATGGGTTAGGGTTAGAGTTAAGACTAGGGTTGCACTAGGTTAAGGTTAGGGTTAAGATGAGTTTAGGGCTGGATTACAGTTAGGGTCCCAAGGACTCCCTTCCCAGTCCAATTCCTCTCCCTTGAGAGGGCTCATACAATCTCACCACTCACAAGCCCCCAGTGTGCTGGCTGCAAGGCACTGGCTTGTGTCACTGGGCCAAGCTCTGTTCTTGCCCTGTGGATCATGATCACTGAGCTTCTGCTGGATCCAGTCCCAGGCTGGACCCAGATCCAGACCCACAGGCCTTGGTGATCCACTTCTGCAGGATTCTCTATGGGGAAGGCTGTAACTATGGCTCAGCCACATTGCAGCACTGAAGGCCAACTTGAGTCCATTTCGTGGTCACTGAGAATCAGTTACAGATCAACACTATAAATGTTGTCAATCTGTTACACGTTCCTTTATAAGGCAGCAATGCATTGGGGGTCCATTCTTTCAGCCAAGGCCAGCACTACCTGGGCCCATGAACAGATAGTTGTACCTCTGCCCTGGTTTTGGAATAGGGCAGGTTGGCTAAGATGATGCTGCCACAATGCTTTAGAGTTCCTGAGAAATTCTTCCCCCATTTCCCCATGTTGCTAATAATACATCAGTTCTGCCTAATATTTGACTCCTCATCAATTAAGGAGCTATTCCATCAGATTTTGTTTCCCTGTTTTACCCAATTTATGAGCTATTTTTCTTAAACAAGTTCTCACACACCCTTTCTCAGATTTAGACATTCATGAGAGTTCTTATCTGTTGGTTCCATCTCTTCTTGTAAGAAACAGAAGAGTGTTTTATTTTAGGCACAGATTTTTGCCATCCTGAACTCCACCATCAGATAGCACTGCAGTCAAGGCTGCTCTCAACTTTCACATCCGCGACCAATCTGGTCTGGCAGAGCACCTCTTCTCGTCAGCTCAGGTCTTGGGGTGATTCCATTTTAGCCATGTTTTGTTGAATAAGAGGTCCCTTCTATTTGCATCATAAAACACCCTTTTGCTTGCCAGTCCTGTCCATCACTTCTTCACTTGATCGTTGGTCATTCTCTATCTCCGCCATCGCGAGTATTGTTGCGTGTATGGCTTTGACGTGTGACTAGGAGCCACACGCACGCTCAGAGAGAGTGCAAAGATGAAATTGATCCGGGCAAATTAGTTCAAATGGTGCCTACACATTTGGGATCTCTAAGGTCGAGGGTAGCAAGCACACAGGCTAAGGCCCAAATTCCCAGTTAGACTCGCACACAGACCATGATATTCATAAATTCAGTCTTATTCAGAAAAACAAAATACAGGCATGTACAAACATACATACCTGGTTGAAGGTTTCCTTAGTAATAGTTGCTGGTAATATAGGATTTCTTTTTTCTATCATATCTTTAGTCAGTCCTTTTTTTTCTTAATTTAGTAACTCTCAATTTAATCAAATAGGAACTATCTCCCCAGGAATTCCTCTGAAAAAGGCATGCCCCACAATCTGGAAGATCATCAAATTACAATTTAGAGAAACTTACAGCAAGACTGTAGACTGACTAAGGATAGAAGTCTTTGAGAGTGTTAGGAAAAGAGAAAGAAAGAGTGTGAGAGTGTGTATGTGAGAGCGAGCGAGCTTCACCTTGTCATATGAGTAAAGTGGGGGATACCTGTCCTTAAATTTCATGGTGAGTGGATTCAAGGTCTCTGGTGTTGGGTTTGGACGTGCTTGCTTTCCTTCCTTTCTTCTTCTACTTCTCTCTCTCTCCCTTCCTTCCATTTTACTGTGTGCAGACCCCATATTTATATGAAAAATTTACATTGATTCTTACGGAGTCTTTTTGGATGTATGTGTTAACAAAAAGGGACTCTTTTAGCTTAAAAGCTCTGTTTGGGGTAGTACCAGCAGAGAATAAATGATTGCTGTTCCTTCTGGGCTAAGTCAGAGGAATGGAAGATGGCTGCTGCTCCTGGGAACAAAAGGGAGGTTCCAGAGAGCCATTACCCTGGAAATCCCTCCCACAGAAGGATATTCAAGAGCTAACAGCAGCTCTTCCTAGCTCTTTCTAGGTACTGGGAGTTGTCCACAGAAGGAGACTGTATTATCATGCCTGGAAGAATTTCACTATCATGCATCCCCATCCCATGAAGAGCATAGGTCTTGCAATCCCTGAGCTGGCATGGGAGAATGTCCAACTGATTCTCGAGCATTTGAGATTGACTGCCCTGTCAAGCTCATTTACTCTTTTATTGCCAGCAGCTCCTGACTGACTCACTTTTAGGCATGGCTGGGCAAACCTACTGTTTAACCCTTATAGCTTTAGATGTGACCCTCTGCGTCAGCCAGCATGTCTGTGAGTCAGTTGATTGCCTGGGTGCAAGCCCGGAGCTCTGTGTTACAGTACCTGACAAGCTAGCAGCAGGAATATGGCATGGCTATGTGCATGTGAGGTCACGTCTGCCTGCCAGCAGCAGGGTATGGATGCTTGTATGCTGACAGTGAGGTTGCTTCTTTCTCTGCAGGTGATAGGCCAGTAGTAGGCACATGGCTGGGCTACATGCTTGTGAGGACACTGCTGCCTGGCTACCTGATAGGCCAGCAGCAGGCCCATGGACCATGTAAGCTGACAGCGAAGTTGCTTCTTCATGAGTACCTTCTACACCAGAAGCACAAATAGGGCTTGGATGTTGATAGTGAGGTCACTTCTCTCTCTGCAGGTCAGCAGCAGGGTCATGACTTGGATAGGTGCTTCTGAGGTTACTTCTGCCTGAGTACCTGATAGGCCAGTAGCAGGCTGATGGCTGGGACAGCTTCGTGTGAGGTTCTTTCTTCCTTAGTACATTCTAGGCCAGCTGGCAGGCCCATGGCTTGGATGTTGATATTGAGCCCTTAACCTGAGGCCTAGGGGCATGAAGTGTTTTGCCCAGCACAGTGTAGGGTGCCAGTGCTAGCCTGGAGGTGTCTGCAGATGATACTTGGAAATAGGTGAGACAGATTTATCCCATTCTCTGTCTTAACCCTCTACTGGCCTGCAGGAGGCAGTTTCTGCTCCCTGTCTACCTGCCTGTAGCTCGCGTTGCTCGGCCTGGTCCTGCTCAAGAGGGACAGCGTCAGCTGCGACCTGCCACACAGGCTGGCATCCACCTTTGGGAGCTGCCCAGAAGTGCCCTCACCCTTCTGATACCCATGGCCCTGAACCTTATGGGGTGGAGAGTGACAGGGCCACTGGGCACCGTGCAGACAGGTAAACGTCTCACCGTACAGCACCATGCTTTTCCTGGACCACCGCTGCACACATGTGGAACATATTGCACAGAAACACTCTGCATCCACCTGCAACTACACCTTGCTGTGGGGGATGTTTTCCTGCTGAATACTTGCCACCACACTCACCCTGTCTTTAACAATATAAAGGACAACCAAGAAACCAAGAAACCCCGACTCCTCAGTCTGTGATTTTTCCTTAGAAAGAGACTGACTTGGTCAAGGAATTTCAGGTGACTGACACAGGACTGATGGGAGGCCTGTGAGGGAGGTGGCTGAATTTCAGCATGGGGGCCAACCTTTTGCCACTGACCGGGCATGCCTCACGATGGCCCTCACACAAACCTGGCTGCCTGCCTTGGAGACACAAAGGTGTATCCTACATCCTGCGTACACAGTTGCAATTTCCAACACCTGCAGGTGCCATTTGCTGTTGCCCTTTCACCGTTCTGGAAAGCTCAATCCCTGACAAAAATCTCCACTGGGACACAGGGACCTGCTTCGTTTTCAGCCCCAGCCTGGGGACACCACGACCCAGTCTGGAGAGAAAGACACAAGGGCACCATGCCCTTCAGCAGTGCTGACAGAGTGGGGGCCCTGGCCCCATGCATTTCTCTAGCACAGAGAAGGCAGCAAAGAGTATGGGTCAGAGAAGGAGCTGGGGATGCCAGCTGCTGAAGGCCTGTCTGGCAGGACAGCTGCCTGTAGGGCTGGCAGAGAGCTTTGAACAGCCCTATATGGCACAGAAGGTCAACAGAGCCCTGTAGGCTACACAGCGGCCCTAGACACCTCAACGTTACACTTGCATTAATCAGTATAGACTTTCTATTAGCTTGCTTTAACCCAAGCAGAAGCATACCAGAAAAGTGCAGTTTTGTAATATTGTAAGGGCATAGCTAGACAGCATCACAGCATCACCAAATCACACAGTAGTTGGGGCTGGAAGGCACCTCTGGAGACCATCTGGCCCAACACTCCTGCTGAAGCAGATGCAGATGGACCCAATGTATAAGCATTTTCCAGGTCTGTCAGACAATTGGAGTCTATCATGTGTGTGGGGGGGGGAAGTGAAAGAGAGACTTGAAAGAGGAGCGGGAAAAAAAGGAGAGAAGAGGGGGAGAGAAAGAGGGTGTGAGTGGTTTCTTTGGGCTAGGGTCCACTTATCACCTCCAGACTCTGCTGAGTCCCCAGCTGAACTCCTCTTAGTACTCTTCCCTCCTGGTTTCCCCCACAAGCTCCACAGGCCATTGACAGCAGAGGTCAGAGTCCTCTTTCCAATTTGGCGTGGGAGAATTCGGAGGGGGCACTGAACAAGCTGTGTGAGTTTCCCAAGGCATTGCTGGCCCTTAATGCCCTTATGCAAGAAGTGGGAGAGGCTCATTTCTTTTCCTTCCTTCTCCTGCAGAAGGAGCAAGGTATGAGGAATGCAAGGGTCCACATGTCCTTTAGGATTTCTTAGCTCCTCTGTTCACAGTAGGGATGTGTCCTGGCACATCTCTTCTGTGGTGGAGGAAGCAAGCTGTCCTTGGGCTCTGATGCCTTCCTTCTGCACTGTACCAGTACTCAGAGCTGCTTTGAGGAGAACAGCAGTTCCAGCCTGGGCTCTCCCCTCCCACAAAGAGCAGCATGTCTCTGGAGCCAAAGCAGCAGCACCAGTGTGCAGAGGAGATGCAGAGAGGGAAAGTCCAGCCACAGCATGCAGGAACAGTCCTAGTGCCTGTCAGGAAAGTCCCCTCACTGCCATGGCAGGCACTTCCTTACCACAGTAGTTGAGTCTGAACTGCTGCTTTCCTGGAGCTACGGTCATTTCCTGACCTTCCTCTCGAGCTCTTGTGTGCGCATAAGGCCAAAATGCTACTGTAACGTTGCATGTACTGCTGTGTCTATGTGTTCAGGACCAGACAATGTGCACCTCTGGGCCGGAGCTGGCCTCCATAACAACAGCGCTGTAATAAAATGGTCGGTGCTGATTCCAGTGCCAAAGGGTGGGCTTTTCTTCCAAAGCTGGAGTCAGGAGCAGGACCAAGGGATTGCAGCTCTAAAAGGCCTGCTGCTTGGTTTGGCTTCTGCCTGGGCTCAGCAGGACGAGATCAGAGTCGCAGCGTGATCTCAAAGAGTGAGGGCTGCATTTAGCACTCACTGGTCGGTCAGTGGCCAGTGCCAGTGGAGATGGTGAAGGGTCTTCTTGCAGTTACCTGCCTGCAGCTGTCCCACATGTGACAGGGCTAATGGCAGATGCCCAGCCTTATGGAGGGCAATCTGGACATCATCAGGAGAGCTCAGGGAGCCTGCGGGGACACCATGTGCCTAGTGGTGGGTAAGGATTTGGAGCCTCGCAAAAAGAGAGACCCTTCAAGTTGAACTCACTCAAAGGTAAAGTGTGAAATGTAGCTATCCACAGGTAAACCAGGGCTCTGCAACCCCAGGGGAGGCAGTGAGGACCAAAGAGACGCAAGGAAGAGAGACTGCAGAGTCATTTGTGTCACGCTGAATGAAATGCTTCAGGCTGGATCTGGCTGCACACCCAAACACATCTCAGGCCATTGGAAATGCCCCATGATCCTTTCAAGTATCATCCTCAGGCACATGGGCAGTGGAAGGTGGCAGAGTATTTGTGAGTCCCTTCCAGCTGGGTCTGCTTCCTGCCCTCACCATCACTGCCAGTGCAAGTCACCCCTTCACCTGGGGCACTACAAACATGGGGCTGTTGCAGGGAGCACGTGGCAGGGGGTCCAGGAACAGCCAGTCAGGCCAGCATGGCTGCACTTCCCTGCGGAAAGCCTCTGTGTGCAGCAGTGACCTTCCTGCAGAAGAGCAGAGGAGTGTGTGCGTGTGCATGTGGTGAGAAAGAATGAGAAAGAGTAAGCGGCGAGAAATCAGCAGTTTCTGCAGGTGCCAGCTCAGGGCAGTCTGCTCTGTCGCTGGGCAGCAGAAGCTGCCTGAGGAATCCCAAGGCCAGGACTCTTGTGCCCTTCTTGTTGTCTTTGACACCCGTTGCCAGATTAAACTGCCCGGGTCTGTGACCCACGTGAAAATAAAGCTTAGGTGGCCACAGCTGCTGGGCATGGTGGCAGCCCCAGAGCATGCCTGTGTCCCTGCCCTGCTTGTCCCCAAACGCCTGCGGTGCCCACCACAGGTGGGAGACAGAGCAGGCAGCCAGGCTGTCCGCATCACTTGTGCAGGAGATGGTGGCTGTGAAGCTGGTAGGACAGAGAAGATCTCAGTGGCGATGAGGGTGGCGCTCTGAGCCCCCAAAGCCCAGCAGTCTTGCCCACACCAATGCATGGCCCTGCTGTGCGTTGACCTGCAGGAGGAGCAGATATCCGCTAGGAACATGATTGCCTCATGGGCCTCTCGTAGTTCCCTGACACATCTGCCATTTCATACATAGCGGTGGGACTCGGGCAGTGCTTAGCACAGCCCTCCGGAACTTGCAGCGCCCTCTGGAAGAGCCCTGCGCAAGCCTGGGGTGTAGTGCAGCCCTGCGGCTTGGTGTCTAGGCGGTGGTGTGTAGACAGCGCTGGATGGGGCTGAGGCGTGTGCAACCCTCAGTTGCCCCTTGTGCTCCAGCAGGCACATGCAGGCACAGCAGTGCTGTCAGAGAAGGGCAGTGAGGTCAGAGAAGAGCAGGCATGTCACAATGGCCTGGGGCGGGACGAGGTGGGGTGGGGTGGGGGCGGGCAGTCAGCTTCAGGTGAGGTGGGCTGACATCACAGTGGGGCACATCAGCATCCTTGGCACTTGGGCCACAGAGCTGCCTGCGGCTCCTGGAGGAAGGGTGCTCTCGGGCTGAGGGGGTGGAGCTCATCTGGCCCAAAGGAGCTGGCGGCCCCTTGGCCTGCAGTGCGTGCTGGGCCCCATGGAGCTGGAGGACTTGCAGCTCTCCTTGCAGTGCCACCAGGATGAACGCCGGGAGCTGCTGGAGAAGCTGCTGGAGCTGGAGCAGGCTTGCGGGCTTCTGCGAGCAGCCAGCTGCCAGCTGGAAGACGGGTGTGCATGGCTGCGTGCTGCTTGGGGCTGAGACTCAGGTCGCGGGGGCTGTGCGCAGCACCTGCACGCCTGGGCCCTTGATGGGGCTTCCTGCGGGGCTGGGTGGAGGTGGGGGGCCCTGCCACCAGTCGTGGAGGGCTCTGTGCACTCCCTGCCTGCCTGGGCGCCTCATCTCTGCCCTGGGGGTCTGCACTCAGCAGTCTCCCATCCCCTCAATCCTGCAGGCTGCAGTGCTCCGGGGAGGTGCCTGAGGAGCCCCATGTGGGGCTGAGGGAAGAGCTCGGTGCCCTCTCGGGCTGCCTGAAGGAGAGTGAGCGTGAGACAGCTGCAACGCAGGAGCAGCTCAGGTGCTTGGTAGGTGTTGGCGATGCCCGCGCATGTGCAGAGGGGGCTCCAAGCCCTGCTCTCCACCACTGTCCCCATGCCTGCAGGAGAAGGAGAAAGAGGAGCTGCGCAGCACCCTGCAGGAGCTCACCACTGAGGTACCGAGACCCCCATGCCCACACCTGCTTGGACACACCTCTGGCTGCCCCATGAGCACCCCACGGTTGGCACTCACCCCTGTCTCATCTCCGCAGCGCCTGACCCTGGCAGCGCAGCATGCCCAGAGCTCCCAGCAGCTGGAGAGCACCAGAGAAGTCCTCACGCAGCTCCAGGTGAGGCAGATGCTGTGCTGCGCACCTGGCCCCCAGGCCTGCTGCTCTTGTGGGTCTGACAGGCACCATGACAGAAGGGTTGGGGGTGGGCATGTTGGGGCACCCGCAGGGTGCCTGGGATGGCGGGGGGACCCTGATGTGGGTCTGCAGGCTCCCCAGAAGGGTTGTGGGGGAGCAAAGTGGGTTGGGGAGCCCTCCTGGGTGTCTGGGCACATCATGTGTGACAGGCACCCTGATGGGGGCGGGCAGCTGTGTGGTTTGGGGACGCCCAGTCTCAGCCAGGGCATTGGGCCTTGAGGCCATGCTGGTTTCATGCTGCTCCTCCAGCCGCCCCCACTGAGATGCTCTCGCTGCCTCTTCTCTCCCAGGCAGAGCTGACTGAGCTGAAGGCAGAGGGAGATGCAGCCCTGAAGGAGCTCCACCAGGTCTGTGACCCACATGAAAATAAATACCGCTTAGGTGGGCAGAGCTGCTGCATGTGGTGCCAGCTCCCAAGGATGCCAGTGTCCCTGCCTCCCGGGCCCTGGCTGGCCTCACCGTGCCCTGGAGACGGACTGCGGATCCCCAGGCCCACCTGGGCCCCTTGTAATGCGCCCCCGTTGCTTTGCAGGAGAAGCAGTCAGCAGTCAAGCTGGCAGAGGCCCTGCAGGAGCAGGCTGAGATCGAGAAGGTACTAGGCACGGGAGGCACGGTGGCACAAGGTCTTTGTATGGGGAAAGCCCCCTCAGAGCGGGCACGGGAGGGGACTACTAACCAGGGCCCTTCCTTTGTGCAGGTCCTGAGGAAAGAACACAGGTACCTCAGGGAGAGACGCAAGGGTCTGCAACGGCAAAGAGCTGGGTGAGTGGCGACAGGCACCCGAGCCCAACCTGTGGGGGTGGAGCTCTGTGCAGCTCCCAGGGATCCGTGTCCCCAGGGCCAGTCTCAGGCTGTGTGCACCTAGGGCTCGTCGGGCGGCACATGAGTGACCAGGGCGAGGAGAAGCCGCAGGACATCTGCAAGGGTGAGTGGGGCCAGCGTGGTGTTAGCTCCAGCACGGAGGAGGGCAGAGCCTGGGTAGTGAGCTCCGATCTCCTGCCTTGCACCGGGAGGGGGTGACTATTTCCGGGGCATTTGGGGCATTTCTGAACTGCATCTTTCTCCAGCTGCCCCATTAGTCCTCCCTTCTGCCTGCTGGCAAGGGGAAGGGCTGCTTGGGCTTGGCCCTGCCCAGGGGGCATGCCTGGGGTCTCCGCAGACACAGGGGTTTCATCTCTTCTCTCTTCCTTTCTATCTCAGCCCTTCAAAGTGTGGTGAGTGACACCAGCCCCTTCGTCCAGTCTCTGGCAATTCAGACCATCCTGGTCCTGAGAGTGCCAGGGGAAAAGGCACCATCAGGATTCACCCTTCGAGCACTGTGCTACCGGCTCCGGAGAGCGTGGAGGAGGTGGCACCCTTCTCCGTGAGACAGCTCTCTTTGAGCAGAGCAAGAGCAGCACTTCCCATCCCAGGGTGCTCTGCCCACTGGGGCCCCCAAGAGTGCCGGAAAGCCTGGCTCATTCCCAGCAGCTCCACCACCTGCGTGACCGAGGAAGCGAGCGAGCAGCAGGACGTCCCCACGTCGCCTCTTGCCCCTCTGCTGCAGGCACTGCATCCTTACATGTGCCAAATGAAGTGCTTGTGTGAATTCTCCTCAGCCTGTTCGAGCCTGATTGAGCCACAGTAGCGTAAACACAGTGCTCTCCCTTTCTTTGACAGCTTTTGCCTTTACGTTAGACTCCAGAGTTGGAGTAGGCCTTCAGGTCTTCGAGTTCCCCATTTACCACGGGAGAGGAAAGCTTGTGCCATAGCTGGCTTGTAAGCAGCTTGTTCTAAGGCATGTGTAAATCGCCCTGTCAGATTGTTTCTGTGTTCTCTCATTTCTGTACCCCAAGATGGGATAATGACCGTAACGTAAGGCAACGCCTGAGTGGTGACAAGGTGGTTGCCCTCCTCAGCTCGGGGAGCAGGAAGGGTGCTGACTTTGGGGACAGCCCCTCTGACAGGCATTGAAGGTCCCAGCTCCCGGCCCTGTTTTCCCTCGCTTGCCTCTGTCTCAGGCCAGCGAGGAACTGCCGCTCTCTGCGGTGCGCTGTGGGAACATGCAGCTTTTACAGTGCCGCTCCTTGCCCAAAGAACTCTTCCCCATCCTCTGCTGGCAAAGCTGATGAGCTGGGTTCGTCTCGTGTTGCGGGCTGCAGCACCGGTCTGTGAGCGGCCGTTGGCAGCAGCGAGCCCCGGCTGCAGCACCGGTCTGTGAGCGGCCGTTGGCAGCAGCGAGCCCCGGCTGCAGTACCGGTCTGTGAGCGGCCGTTGGCAGCAGCGAGCCCCGGCTGCAGTACCGGTCTGTGAACACTCGAGGGCGCCATTTCCTGTCCTTCCCGCCCCCGGCCCCCTCCCCTGGCCCCTCGCGCTCAGGTCGTGGGCGGAGCCTGCGCGGTGCTCTGTAGCCGCCGCCGGCTCCTCCGTTCGGTTCGGTTGGCGATGGGCGCACGCGCACTGCCCGGAGCAGCATGGCGGTGGCTCGGGGTGCGGGTTCCCCTGGGCCGCGGCGGGCGAGGGCCGGGGTTGCCTGGCGCCGAGGAGCCGGGGCGCCGGTGAGGTGAGCGCTTCCGTTGGGGTGGCCGCGGGCGTGGGGCTGTGTCCTGCCCGCTGGGGCCGTTGCTGCGTGGAGGCGGAGGTGCGGGGCGAGGGGTGGGAAGGCGGGGCAGGGTGTGCTGGGGCGCGGATTTGCCCTTCCCTTTTCCATGTGTCGCCTTTAGGCGCCCGGTTCCTGCCCAGCGTGCACTCGCCCCTGTGGCCACAAGGTGGAGGAGCGCGGAGGCAGGCAGGCCCCGGAGCAGGGCTGTGGCAGGGCATCCCAGGAAGGACGGTTCCTGCTGTGGCAGGCGTACCCGAGAGTGCTGGTTAGTCACGAGGAAGTTTAAAAGCACTGGACCGAAGAGATTTAAGTTTGCTGGGAGTAAGGCCCAATTAGTGTAGTGCCCAGTTACTTGAGAATTGTAATTAGGGAAACGAGAAGAGGGATAGAAGTAAGACACAGCTGGGCACCCTGAGGCTTCCTCCACTCCCAGGCAGAGACTGTGGGTGTCAGCCAAGCTGGGTACCGAGTGATTCAAACCCACACCAATGCTGCCCAGGTCCTGTTCACCCCATGCAACTGCCTCAAAGCCATGGGGCTCCCCAATCCTTTGTGTGTTAGTGGGTCCTACATGGCCTCTGACACCTCCCTGGGTCCCCCATGCACCACACGGAGCTCTGGATGTCTCTAGCACTGGCACAGCAAGCTGATGTCTTCTCCTTCTTTGAGGCATGGCATCGCTCAGAGCTCTTCTGAGACATGGGGCCCCTGGCGAGTTCTGTGATGTCTTTTCTGGGGTTCCCTACAAGTTCCTTGACGCCGTCTCCTCCTCCTCCTCTGTGGCACCTCCCGCAACACCGACAGCCACGTGCAGCACTCAGTACTGCAGTGGGACCCCCACCCTGGTCCCCTGCTGAAATCCCCCTCCCCCCTCCATCCACCCTGCAAACCCACTCCCCCACTGAGGGCCCTGCAGATGCCCCCCTTCCCCCAGCCCACCCCCCAAAGCCCCTAAACCACCCAGAAATCCTGCCCCAAAGCCCCCAACAACTCTTGTCTGCAGTAGGTAATAGCAGCCTGGTTTTATTAACAATAGCAGATGATGTTGGTATTGGGTGATGGGCCTACCTCTCCAATAACCTAGCCCTAATGCTGTATGTAATGTTTCCAAGCAATTTACCCTGTCATGTATGATGGTAAGTGACATATTAAGAGGTTTCCTTTACGGAAATGGAAAAAAAAAAGCAAAAAGAAAAAAATGGTAAAGAGAAAAAGAGCAGGTCCCAGCACTGACCAGCGTCTTTGGTCTCCTCAGGTGCTGCTGCCCTTCACAGCATCCCAGAACAGTGACATCAGCATCCTTGGCACTTGGGCCACAGAGCTGCCTGCGGCTCCTGGAGGAAGGGTGCTCTCGGGCTGAGGGGGTGGAGCTCATCTGGCCCAAAGGAGCTGGAGGCCCCTTGGCCTGCAGTGCGTGCTGGGCCCCATGGAGCTGGAGGACTTGCAGCTCTCCTTGCAGTGCCACCAGGATGAACGCCGGGAGCTGCTGGAGAAGCTGCTGGAGCTGGAGCAGGCTTGCGGGCTTCTGCGAGCAGCCAGCTGCCAGCTGGAAGACGGGTGTGCATGGCTGCGTGCTGCTTGGGGCTGAGACTCAGGTCGCGGGGGCTGTGCGCAGCACCTGCACGCCTGGGCCCTTGATGGGGCTTCCTGCGGGGCTGGGTGGAGGTGGGGGGCCCTGCCACCAGTCGTGGAGGGCTCTGTGCACTCCCTGCCTGCCTGGGCGCCTCATCTCTGCCCTGGGGGTCTGCGCTCAGCAGTCTCCCATCCCCTCAATCCTGCAGGCTGCAGTGCTCCGGGGAGGTGCCTGAGGAGCCCCATGTGGGGCTGAGGGAAGAGCTCGGTGCCCTCTCGGGCTGCCTGAAGGAGAGTGAGCGTGAGACAGCTGCAACGCAGGAGCAGCTCAGGTGCTTGGTAGGTGTTGGCGATGCCCGCGCATGTGCAGAGGGGGCTCCAAGCCCTGCTCTCCACCACTGTCCCCATGCCTGCAGGAGAAGGAGAAAGAGGAGCTGCGCAGCACCCTGCAGGAGCTCACCACTGAGGTACCGAGACCCCCATGCCCACACCTGCTTGGACACACCTCTGGCTGCCCCATGAGCACCCCACGGTTGGCACTCACCCCTGTCTCATCTCCGCAGCGCCTGACCCTGGCAGCGCAGCATGCCCAGAGCTCCCAGCAGCTGGAGAGCACCAGAGAAGTCCTCACGCAGCTCCAGGTGAGGCAGATGCTGTGCTGCGCACCTGGCCCCCAGGCCTGCTGCTCTTGTGGGTCTGACAGGCACCATGACAGAAGGGTTGGGGGTGGGCATGTTGGGGCACCCGCAGGGTGCCTGGGATGGCGGGGGGACCCTGATGTGGGTCTGCAGGCTCCCCAGAAGGGTTGTGGGGGAGCAAAGTGGGTTGGGGAGCCCTCCTGGGTGTCTGGGCACATCATGTGTGACAGGCACCCTGATGGGGGCGGGCAGCTGTGTGGTTTGGGGACGCCCAGTCTCAGCCAGGGCATTGGGCCTTGAGGCCATGCTGGTTTCATGCTGCTCCTCCAGCCGCCCCCACTGAGATGCTCTCGCTGCCTCTTCTCTCCCAGGCAGAGCTGACTGAGCTGAAGGCAGAGGGAGATGCAGCCCTGAAGGAGCTCCACCAGGTCTGTGACCCACATGAAAATAAATACCGCTTAGGTGGGCAGAGCTGCTGCATGTGGTGCCAGCTCCCAAGGATGCCAGTGTCCCTGCCTCCCGGGCCCTGGCTGGCCTCACCGTGCCCTGGAGACGGACTGCGGATCCCCAGGCCCACCTGGGCCCCTTGTAATGCGCCCCCGTTGCTTTGCAGGAGAAGCAGTCAGCAGTCAAGCTGGCAGAGGCCCTGCAGGAGCAGGCTGAGATCGAGAAGGTACTAGGCACGGGAGGCACGGTGGCACAAGGTCTTTGTATGGGGAAAGCCCCCTCAGAGCGGGCACGGGAGGGGACTACTAACCAGGGCCCTTCCTTTGTGCAGGTCCTGAGGAAAGAACACAGGTACCTCAGGGAGAGACGCAAGGGTCTGCAACGGCAAAGAGCTGGGTGAGTGGCGACAGGCACCCGAGCCCAACCTGTGGGGGTGGAGCTCTGTGCAGCTCCCAGGGATCCGTGTCCCCAGGGCCAGTCTCAGGCTGTGTGCACCTAGGGCTCGTCGGGCGGCACATGAGTGACCAGGGCGAGGAGAAGCCGCAGGACATCTGCAAGGGTGAGTGGGGCCAGCGTGGTGTTAGCTCCAGCACGGAGGAGGGCAGAGCCTGGGTAGTGAGCTCCGATCTCCTGCCTTGCACCGGGAGGGGGTGACTATTTCCGGGGCATTTGGGGCATTTCTGAACTGCATCTTTCTCCAGCTGCCCCATTAGTCCTCCCTTCTGCCTGCTGGCAAGGGGAAGGGCTGCTTGGGCTTGGCCCTGCCCAGGGGGCATGCCTGGGGTCTCCGCAGACACAGGGGTTTCATCTCTTCTCTCTTCCTTTCTATCTCAGCCCTTCAAAGTGTGGTGAGTGACACCAGCCCCTTCGTCCAGTCTCTGGCAATTCAGACCATCCTGGTCCTGAGAGTGCCAGGGGAAAAGGCACCATCAGGATTCACCCTTCGAGCACTGTGCTACCGGCTCCGGAGAGCGTGGAGGAGGTGGCACCCTTCTCCGTGAGACAGCTCTCTTTGAGCAGAGCAAGAGCAGCACTTCCCATCCCAGGGTGCTCTGCCCACTGGGGCCCCCAAGAGTGCCGGAAAGCCTGGCTCATTCCCAGCAGCTCCACCACCTGCGTGACCGAGGAAGCGAGCGAGCAGCAGGACGTCCCCACGTCGCCTCTTGCCCCTCTGCTGCAGGCACTGCATCCTTACATGTGCCAAATGAAGTGCTTGTGTGAATTCTCCTCAGCCTGTTCGAGCCTGATTGAGCCACAGTAGCGTAAACACAGTGCTCTCCCTTTCTTTGACAGCTTTTGCCTTTACGTTAGACTCCAGAGTTGGAGTAGGCCTTCAGGTCTTCGAGTTCCCCATTTACCACGGGAGAGGAAAGCTTGTGCCATAGCTGGCTTGTAAGCAGCTTGTTCTAAGGCATGTGTAAATCGCCCTGTCAGATTGTTTCTGTGTTCTCTCATTTCTGTACCCCAAGATGGGATAATGACCGTAACGTAAGGCAACGCCTGAGTGGTGACAAGGTGGTTGCCCTCCTCAGCTCGGGGAGCAGGAAGGGTGCTGACTTTGGGGACAGCCCCTCTGACAGGCATTGAAGGTCCCAGCTCCCGGCCCTGTTTTCCCTCGCTTGCCTCTGTCTCAGGCCAGCGAGGAACTGCCGCTCTCTGCGGTGCGCTGTGGGAACATGCAGCTTTTACAGTGCCGCTCCTTGCCCAAAGAACTCTTCCCCATCCTCTGCTGGCAAAGCTGATGAGCTGGGTTCGTCTCGTGTTGCGGGCTGCAGCACCGGTCTGTGAGCGGCCGTTGGCAGCAGCGAGCCCCGGCTGCAGTACCGGTCTGTGAACACTCGAGGGCGCCATTTCCTGTCCTTCCCGCCCCCGGCCCCCTCCCCTGGCCCCTCGCGCTCAGGTCGTGGGCGGAGCCTGCGCGGTGCTCTGTAGCCGCCGCCGGCTCCTCCGTTCGGTTCGGTTGGCGATGGGCGCACGCGCACTGCCTGGAGCAGCATGGCGGTGGCTCGGGGTGCGGGTTCCCCTGGGCCGCGGCGGGCGAGGGCCGGGGTTGCCTGGCGCCGAGGAGCCGGGGCGCCGGTGAGGTGAGCGCTTCCGTTGGGGTGGCCGCGGGCGTGGGGCTGTGTCCTGCCCGCTGGGGCCGTTGCTGCGTGGAGGCGGAGGTGCGGGGCGAGGGGTGGGAAGGCGGGGCAGGGTGTGCTGGGGCGCGGATTTGCCCTTCCCTTTTCCATGTGTCGCCTTTAGGCGCCCGGTTCCTGCCCAGCGTGCACTCGCCCCTGTGGCCACAAGGTGGAGGAGCGCGGAGGCAGGCAGGCCCCGGAGCAGGGCTGTGGCAGGGCATCCCAGGAAGGACGGTTCCTGCTGTGGCAGGCGTACCCGAGAGTGCTGGTTAGTCACGAGGAAGTTTAAAAGCACTGGACCGAAGAGATTTAAGTTTGCTGGGAGTAAGGCCCAATTAGTGTAGTGCCCAGTTACTTGAGAATTGTAATTAGGGAAACGAGAAGAGGGATAGAAGTAAGACACAGCTGGGCACCCTGAGGCTTCCTCCACTCCCAGGCAGAGACTGTGGGTGTCAGCCAAGCTGGGTACCGAGTGATTCAAACCCACACCAATGCTGCCCAGGTCCTGTTCACCCCATGCAACTGCCTCAAAGCCATGGGGCTCCCCAATCCTTTGTGTGTTAGTGGGTCCTACATGGCCTCTGACACCTCCCTGGGTCCCCCATGCACCACACGGAGCTCTGGATGTCTCTAGCACTGGCACAGCAAGCTGATGTCTTCTCCTTCTTTGAGGCATGGCATCGCTCAGAGCTCTTCTGAGACACGGGGCCCCTGGCGAGTTCTGTGATGTCTTTTCTGGGGTTCCCTACAAGTTCCTTGACGCCGTCTCCTCCTCCTCCTCTGTGGCACCTCCCGCAACACCGACAGCCACGTGCAGCACTCAGTACTGCAGTGGGACCCCCACCCTGGTCCCCTGCTGAAATCCCCCTCCCCCCTCCATCCACCCTGCAAACCCACTCCCCCACTGAGGGCCCTGCAGATGCCCCCCTTCCCCCAGCCCACCCCCCAAAGCCCCTAAACCACCCAGAAATCCTGCCCCAAAGCCCCCAACAACTCTTGTCTGCAGTAGGTAATAGCAGCCTGGTTTTATTAACAATAGCAGATGATGTTGGTATTGGGTGATGGGCCTACCTCTCCAATAACCTAGCCCTAATGCTGTATGTAATGTTTCCAAGCAATTTACCCTGTCATGTATGATGGTAAGTGACATATTAAGAGGTTTCCTTTACGGAAATGGAAAAAAAAAAGCAAAAAGAAAAAAATGGTAAAGAGAAAAAGAGCAGGTCCCAGCACTGACCAGCGTCTTTGGTCTCCTCAGGTGCTGCTGCCCTTCACAGCATCCCAGAACAGTGACATCAGCATCCTTGGCACTTGGGCCACAGAGCTGCCTGCGGCTCCTGGAGGAAGGGTGCTCTCGGGCTGAGGGGGTGGAGCTCATCTGGCCCAAAGGAGCTGGAGGCCCCTTGGCCTGCAGTGCGTGCTGGGCCCCATGGAGCTGGAGGACTTGCAGCTCTCCTTGCAGTGCCACCAGGATGAACGCCGGGAGCTGCTGGAGAAGCTGCTGGAGCTGGAGCAGGCTTGCGGGCTTCTGCGAGCAGCCAGCTGCCAGCTGGAAGACGGGTGTGCATGGCTGCGTGCTGCTTGGGGCTGAGACTCAGGTCGCGGGGGCTGTGCGCAGCACCTGCACGCCTGGGCCCTTGATGGGGCTTCCTGCGGGGCTGGGTGGAGGTGGGGGGCCCTGCCACCAGTCGTGGAGGGCTCTGTGCACTCCCTGCCTGCCTGGGCGCCTCATCTCTGCCCTGGGGGTCTGCGCTCAGCAGTCTCCCATCCCCTCAATCCTGCAGGCTGCAGTGCTCCGGGGAGGTGCCTGAGGAGCCCCATGTGGGGCTGAGGGAAGAGCTCGGTGCCCTCTCGGGCTGCCTGAAGGAGAGTGAGCGTGAGACAGCTGCAACGCAGGAGCAGCTCAGGTGCTTGGTAGGTGTTGGCGATGCCCGCGCATGTGCAGAGGGGGCTCCAAGCCCTGCTCTCCACCACTGTCCCCATGCCTGCAGGAGAAGGAGAAAGAGGAGCTGCGCAGCACCCTGCAGGAGCTCACCACTGAGGTACCGAGACCCCCATGCCCACACCTGCTTGGACACACCTCTGGCTGCCCCATGAGCACCCCACGGTTGGCACTCACCCCTGTCTCATCTCCGCAGCGCCTGACCCTGGCAGCGCAGCATGCCCAGAGCTCCCAGCAGCTGGAGAGCACCAGAGAAGTCCTCACGCAGCTCCAGGTGAGGCAGATGCTGTGCTGCGCACCTGGCCCCCAGGCCTGCTGCTCTTGTGGGTCTGACAGGCACCATGACAGAAGGGTTGGGGGTGGGCATGTTGGGGCACCCGCAGGGTGCCTGGGATGGCGGGGGGACCCTGATGTGGGTCTGCAGGCTCCCCAGAAGGGTTGTGGGGGAGCAAAGTGGGTTGGGGAGCCCTCCTGGGTGTCTGGGCACATCATGTGTGACAGGCACCCTGATGGGGGCGGGCAGCTGTGTGGTTTGGGGACGCCCAGTCTCAGCCAGGGCATTGGGCCTTGAGGCCATGCTGGTTTCATGCTGCTCCTCCAGCCGCCCCCACTGAGATGCTCTCGCTGCCTCTTCTCTCCCAGGCAGAGCTGACTGAGCTGAAGGCAGAGGGAGATGCAGCCCTGAAGGAGCTCCACCAGGTCTGTGACCCACATGAAAATAAATACCGCTTAGGTGGGCAGAGCTGCTGCATGTGGTGCCAGCTCCCAAGGATGCCAGTGTCCCTGCCTCCCGGGCCCTGGCTGGCCTCACCGTGCCCTGGAGACGGACTGCGGATCCCCAGGCCCACCTGGGCCCCTTGTAATGCGCCCCCGTTGCTTTGCAGGAGAAGCAGTCAGCAGTCAAGCTGGCAGAGGCCCTGCAGGAGCAGGCTGAGATCGAGAAGGTACTAGGCACGGGAGGCACGGTGGCACAAGGTCTTTGTATGGGGAAAGCCCCCTCAGAGCGGGCACGGGAGGGGACTACTAACCAGGGCCCTTCCTTTGTGCAGGTCCTGAGGAAAGAACACAGGTACCTCAGGGAGAGACGCAAGGGTCTGCAACGGCAAAGAGCTGGGTGAGTGGCGACAGGCACCCGAGCCCAACCTGTGGGGGTGGAGCTCTGTGCAGCTCCCAGGGATCCGTGTCCCCAGGGCCAGTCTCAGGCTGTGTGCACCTAGGGCTCGTCGGGCGGCACATGAGTGACCAGGGCGAGGAGAAGCCGCAGGACATCTGCAAGGGTGAGTGGGGCCAGCGTGGTGTTAGCTCCAGCACGGAGGAGGGCAGAGCCTGGGTAGTGAGCTCCGATCTCCTGCCTTGCACCGGGAGGGGGTGACTATTTCCGGGGCATTTGGGGCATTTCTGAACTGCATCTTTCTCCAGCTGCCCCATTAGTCCTCCCTTCTGCCTGCTGGCAAGGGGAAGGGCTGCTTGGGCTTGGCCCTGCCCAGGGGGCATGCCTGGGGTCTCCGCAGACACAGGGGTTTCATCTCTTCTCTCTTCCTTTCTATCTCAGCCCTTCAAAGTGTGGTGAGTGACACCAGCCCCTTCGTCCAGTCTCTGGCAATTCAGACCATCCTGGTCCTGAGAGTGCCAGGGGAAAAGGCACCATCAGGATTCACCCTTCGAGCACTGTGCTACCGGCTCCGGAGAGCGTGGAGGAGGTGGCACCCTTCTCCGTGAGACAGCTCTCTTTGAGCAGAGCAAGAGCAGCACTTCCCATCCCAGGGTGCTCTGCCCACTGGGGCCCCCAAGAGTGCCGGAAAGCCTGGCTCATTCCCAGCAGCTCCACCACCTGCGTGACCGAGGAAGCGAGCGAGCAGCAGGACGTCCCCACGTCGCCTCTTGCCCCTCTGCTGCAGGCACTGCATCCTTACATGTGCCAAATGAAGTGCTTGTGTGAATTCTCCTCAGCCTGTTCGAGCCTGATTGAGCCACAGTAGCGTAAACACAGTGCTCTCCCTTTCTTTGACAGCTTTTGCCTTTACGTTAGACTCCAGAGTTGGAGTAGGCCTTCAGGTCTTCGAGTTCCCCATTTACCACGGGAGAGGAAAGCTTGTGCCATAGCTGGCTTGTAAGCAGCTTGTTCTAAGGCATGTGTAAATCGCCCTGTCAGATTGTTTCTGTGTTCTCTCATTTCTGTACCCCAAGATGGGATAATGACCGTAACGTAAGGCAACGCCTGAGTGGTGACAAGGTGGTTGCCCTCCTCAGCTCGGGGAGCAGGAAGGGTGCTGACTTTGGGGACAGCCCCTCTGACAGGCATTGAAGGTCCCAGCTCCCGGCCCTGTTTTCCCTCGCTTGCCTCTGTCTCAGGCCAGCGAGGAACTGCCGCTCTCTGCGGTGCGCTGTGGGAACATGCAGCTTTTACAGTGCCGCTCCTTGCCCAAAGAACTCTTCCCCATCCTCTGCTGGCAAAGCTGATGAGCTGGGTTCGTCTCGTGTTGCGGGCTGCAGCACCGGTCTGTGAGCGGCCGTTGGCAGCAGCGAGCCCCGGCTGCAGCACCGGTCTGTGAGCGGCCGTTGGCAGCAGCGAGCCCCGGCTGCAGTACCGGTCTGTGAGCGGCCGTTGGCAGCAGCGAGCCCCGGCTGCAGTACCGGTCTGTGAACACTCGAGGGCGCCATTTCCTGTCCTTCCCGCCCCCGGCCCCCTCCCCTGGCCCCTCGCGCTCAGGTCGTGGGCGGAGCCTGCGCGGTGCTCTGTAGCCGCCGCCGGCTCCTCCGTTCGGTTCGGTTGGCGATGGGCGCACGCGCACTGCCCGGAGCAGCATGGCGGTGGCTCGGGGTGCGGGTTCCCCTGGGCCGCGGCGGGCGAGGGCCGGGGTTGCCTGGCGCCGAGGAGCCGGGGCGCCGGTGAGGTGAGCGCTTCCGTTGGGGTGGCCGTGGGCGTGGGGCTGTGTCCTGCCCGCTGGGGCCGTTGCTGCGTGGAGGCGGAGGTGCGGGGCGAGGGGTGGGAAGGCGGGGCAGGGTGTGCTGGGGCGCGGATTTGCCCTTCCCTTTTCCATGTGTCGCCTTTAGGCGCCCGGTTCCTGCCCAGCGTGCACTCGCCCCTGTGGCCACAAGGTGGAGGAGCGCGGAGGCAGGCAGGCCCCGGAGCAGGGCTGTGGCAGGGCATCCCAGGAAGGACGGTTCCTGCTGTGGCAGGCGTACCCGAGAGTGCTGGTTAGTCACGAGGAAGTTTAAAAGCACTGGACCGAAGAGATTTAAGTTTGCTGGGAGTAAGGCCCAATTAGTGTAGTGCCCAGTTACTTGAGAATTGTAATTAGGGAAACGAGAAGAGGGATAGAAGTAAGACACAGCTGGGCACCCTGAGGCTTCCTCCACTCCCAGGCAGAGACTGTGGGTGTCAGCCAAGCTGGGTACCGAGTGATTCAAACCCACACCAATGCTGCCCAGGTCCTGTTCACCCCATGCAGCTGCCTCAAAGCCATGGGGCTCCCCAATCCTTTGTGTGTTAGTGGGTCCTACATGGCCTCTGACACCTCCCTGGGTCCCCCATGCACCACACGGAGCTCTGGATGTCTCTAGCACTGGCACAGCAAGCTGATGTCTTCTCCTTCTTTGAGGCATGGCATCGCTCAGAGCTCTTCTGAGACACGGGGCCCCTGGCGAGTTCTGTGATGTCTTTTCTGGGGTTCCCTACAAGTTCCTTGACGCCGTCTCCTCCTCCTCCTCTGTGGCACCTCCCGCAACACCGACAGCCACGTGCAGCACTCAGTACTGCAGTGGGACCCCCACCCTGGTCCCCTGCTGAAATCCCCCTCCCCCCTCCATCCACCCTGCAAACCCACTCCCCCACTGAGGGCCCTGCAGATGCCCCCCTTCCCCCAGCCCACCCCCCAAAGCCCCTAAACCACCCAGAAATCCTGCCCCAAAGCCCCCAACAACTCTTGTCTGCAGTAGGTAATAGCAGCCTGGTTTTATTAACAATAGCAGATGATGTTGGTATTGGGTGATGGGCCTACCTCTCCAATAACCTAGCCCTAATGCTGTATGTAATGTTTCCAAGCAATTTACCCTGTCATGTATGATGGTAAGTGACATATTAAGAGGTTTCCTTTACGGAAATGGAAAAAAAAAAGCAAAAAGAAAAAAATGGTAAAGAGAAAAAGAGCAGGTCCCAGCACTGACCAGCGTCTTTGGTCTCCTCAGGTGCTGCTGCCCTTCACAGCATCCCAGAACAGTGACATCAGCATCCTTGGCACTTGGGCCACAGAGCTGCCTGCGGCTCCTGGAGGAAGGGTGCTCTCGGGCTGAGGGGGTGGAGCTCATCTGGCCCAAAGGAGCTGGAGGCCCCTTGGCCTGCAGTGCGTGCTGGGCCCCATGGAGCTGGAGGACTTGCAGCTCTCCTTGCAGTGCCACCAGGATGAACGCCGGGAGCTGCTGGAGAAGCTGCTGGAGCTGGAGCAGGCTTGCGGGCTTCTGCGAGCAGCCAGCTGCCAGCTGGAAGACGGGTGTGCATGGCTGCGTGCTGCTTGGGGCTGAGACTCAGGTCGCGGGGGCTGTGCGCAGCACCTGCACGCCTGGGCCCTTGATGGGGCTTCCTGCGGGGCTGGGTGGAGGTGGGGGGCCCTGCCACCAGTCGTGGAGGGCTCTGTGCACTCCCTGCCTGCCTGGGCGCCTCATCTCTGCCCTGGGGGTCTGCGCTCAGCAGTCTCCCATCCCCTCAATCCTGCAGGCTGCAGTGCTCCGGGGAGGTGCCTGAGGAGCCCCATGTGGGGCTGAGGGAAGAGCTCGGTGCCCTCTCGGGCTGCCTGAAGGAGAGTGAGCGTGAGACAGCTGCAACGCAGGAGCAGCTCAGGTGCTTGGTAGGTGTTGGCGATGCCCGCGCATGTGCAGAGGGGGCTCCAAGCCCTGCTCTCCACCACTGTCCCCATGCCTGCAGGAGAAGGAGAAAGAGGAGCTGCGCAGCACCCTGCAGGAGCTCACCACTGAGGTACCGAGACCCCCATGCCCACACCTGCTTGGACACACCTCTGGCTGCCCCATGAGCACCCCACGGTTGGCACTCACCCCTGTCTCATCTCCGCAGCGCCTGACCCTGGCAGCGCAGCATGCCCAGAGCTCCCAGCAGCTGGAGAGCACCAGAGAAGTCCTCACGCAGCTCCAGGTGAGGCAGATGCTGTGCTGCGCACCTGGCCCCCAGGCCTGCTGCTCTTGTGGGTCTGACAGGCACCATGACAGAAGGGTTGGGGGTGGGCATGTTGGGGCACCCGCAGGGTGCCTGGGATGGCGGGGGGACCCTGATGTGGGTCTGCAGGCTCCCCAGAAGGGTTGTGGGGGAGCAAAGTGGGTTGGGGAGCCCTCCTGGGTGTCTGGGCACATCATGTGTGACAGGCACCCTGATGGGGGCGGGCAGCTGTGTGGTTTGGGGACGCCCAGTCTCAGCCAGGGCATTGGGCCTTGAGGCCATGCTGGTTTCATGCTGCTCCTCCAGCCGCCCCCACTGAGATGCTCTCGCTGCCTCTTCTCTCCCAGGCAGAGCTGACTGAGCTGAAGGCAGAGGGAGATGCAGCCCTGAAGGAGCTCCACCAGGTCTGTGACCCACATGAAAATAAATACCGCTTAGGTGGGCAGAGCTGCTGCATGTGGTGCCAGCTCCCAAGGATGCCAGTGTCCCTGCCTCCCGGGCCCTGGCTGGCCTCACCGTGCCCTGGAGACGGACTGCGGATCCCCAGGCCCACCTGGGCCCCTTGTAATGCGCCCCCGTTGCTTTGCAGGAGAAGCAGTCAGCAGTCAAGCTGGCAGAGGCCCTGCAGGAGCAGGCTGAGATCGAGAAGGTACTAGGCACGGGAGGCACGGTGGCACAAGGTCTTTGTATGGGGAAAGCCCCCTCAGAGCGGGCACGGGAGGGGACTACTAACCAGGGCCCTTCCTTTGTGCAGGTCCTGAGGAAAGAACACAGGTACCTCAGGGAGAGACGCAAGGGTCTGCAACGGCAAAGAGCTGGGTGAGTGGCGACAGGCACCCGAGCCCAACCTGTGGGGGTGGAGCTCTGTGCAGCTCCCAGGGATCCGTGTCCCCAGGGCCAGTCTCAGGCTGTGTGCACCTAGGGCTCGTCGGGCGGCACATGAGTGACCAGGGCGAGGAGAAGCCGCAGGACATCTGCAAGGGTGAGTGGGGCCAGCGTGGTGTTAGCTCCAGCACGGAGGAGGGCAGAGCCTGGGTAGTGAGCTCCGATCTCCTGCCTTGCACCGGGAGGGGGTGACTATTTCCGGGGCATTTGGGGCATTTCTGAACTGCATCTTTCTCCAGCTGCCCCATTAGTCCTCCCTTCTGCCTGCTGGCAAGGGGAAGGGCTGCTTGGGCTTGGCCCTGCCCAGGGGGCATGCCTGGGGTCTCCGCAGACACAGGGGTTTCATCTCTTCTCTCTTCCTTTCTATCTCAGCCCTTCAAAGTGTGGTGAGTGACACCAGCCCCTTCGTCCAGTCTCTGGCAATTCAGACCATCCTGGTCCTGAGAGTGCCAGGGGAAAAGGCACCATCAGGATTCACCCTTCGAGCACTGTGCTACCGGCTCCGGAGAGCGTGGAGGAGGTGGCACCCTTCTCCGTGAGACAGCTCTCTTTGAGCAGAGCAAGAGCAGCACTTCCCATCCCAGGGTGCTCTGCCCACTGGGGCCCCCAAGAGTGCCGGAAAGCCTGGCTCATTCCCAGCAGCTCCACCACCTGCGTGACCGAGGAAGCGAGCGAGCAGCAGGACGTCCCCACGTCGCCTCTTGCCCCTCTGCTGCAGGCACTGCATCCTTACATGTGCCAAATGAAGTGCTTGTGTGAATTCTCCTCAGCCTGTTCGAGCCTGATTGAGCCACAGTAGCGTAAACACAGTGCTCTCCCTTTCTTTGACAGCTTTTGCCTTTACGTTAGACTCCAGAGTTGGAGTAGGCCTTCAGGTCTTCGAGTTCCCCATTTACCACGGGAGAGGAAAGCTTGTGCCATAGCTGGCTTGTAAGCAGCTTGTTCTAAGGCATGTGTAAATCGCCCTGTCAGATTGTTTCTGTGTTCTCTCATTTCTGTACCCCAAGATGGGATAATGACCGTAACGTAAGGCAACGCCTGAGTGGTGACAAGGTGGTTGCCCTCCTCAGCTCGGGGAGCAGGAAGGGTGCTGACTTTGGGGACAGCCCCTCTGACAGGCATTGAAGGTCCCAGCTCCCGGCCCTGTTTTCCCTCGCTTGCCTCTGTCTCAGGCCAGCGAGGAACTGCCGCTCTCTGCGGTGCGCTGTGGGAACATGCAGCTTTTACAGTGCCGCTCCTTGCCCAAAGAACTCTTCCCCATCCTCTGCTGGCAAAGCTGATGAGCTGGGTTCGTCTCGTGTTGCGGGCTGCAGCACCGGTCTGTGAGCGGCCGTTGGCAGCAGCGAGCCCCGGCTGCAGCACCGGTCTGTGAGCGGCCGTTGGCAGCAGCGAGCCCCGGCTGCAGTACCGGTCTGTGAGCGGCCGTTGGCAGCAGCGAGCCCCGGCTGCAGTACCGGTCTGTGAACACTCGAGGGCGCCATTTCCTGTCCTTCCCGCCCCCGGCCCCCTCCCCTGGCCCCTCGCGCTCAGGTCGTGGGCGGAGCCTGCGCGGTGCTCTGTAGCCGCCGCCGGCTCCTCCGTTCGGTTCGGTTGGCGATGGGCGCACGCGCACTGCCCGGAGCAGCATGGCGGTGGCTCGGGGTGCGGGTTCCCCTGGGCCGCGGCGGGCGAGGGCCGGGGTTGCCTGGCGCCGAGGAGCCGGGGCGCCGGTGAGGTGAGCGCTTCCGTTGGGGTGGCCGCGGGCGTGGGGCTGTGTCCTGCCCGCTGGGGCCGTTGCTGCGTGGAGGCGGAGGTGCGGGGCGAGGGGTGGGAAGGCGGGGCAGGGTGTGCTGGGGCGCGGATTTGCCCTTCCCTTTTCCATGTGTCGCCTTTAGGCGCCCGGTTCCTGCCCAGCGTGCACTCGCCCCTGTGGCCACAAGGTGGAGGAGCGCGGAGGCAGGCAGGCCCCAGAGCAGGGCTGTGGCAGGGCATCCCAGGAAGGACGGTTCCTGCTGTGGCAGGCGTACCCGAGAGTGCTGGTTAGTCACGAGGAAGTTTAAAAGCACTGGACCGAAGAGATTTAAGTTTGCTGGGAGTAAGGCCCAATTAGTGTAGTGCCCAGTTACTTGAGAATTGTAATTAGGGAAACGAGAAGAGGGATAGAAGTAAGACACAGCTGGGCACCCTGAGGCTTCCTCCACTCCCAGGCAGAGACTGTGGGTGTCAGCCAAGCTGGGTACCGAGTGATTCAAACCCACACCAATGCTGCCCAGGTCCTGTTCACCCCATGCAGCTGCCTCAAAGCCATGGGGCTCCCCAATCCTTTGTGTGTTAGTGGGTCCTACATGGCCTCTGACACCTCCCTGGGTCCCCCATGCACCACACGGAGCTCTGGATGTCTCTAGCACTGGCACAGCAAGCTGATGTCTTCTCCTTCTTTGAGGCATGGCATCGCTCAGAGCTCTTCTGAGACACGGGGCCCCTGGCGAGTTCTGTGATGTCTTTTCTGGGGTTCCCTACAAGTTCCTTGACGCCGTCTCCTCCTCCTCCTCTGTGGCACCTCCCGCAACACCGACAGCCACGTGCAGCACTCAGTACTGCAGTGGGACCCCCACCCTGGTCCCCTGCTGAAATCCCCCTCCCCCCTCCATCCACCCTGCAAACCCACTCCCCCACTGAGGGCCCTGCAGATGCCCCCCTTCCCCCAGCCCACCCCCCAAAGCCCCTAAACCACCCAGAAATCCTGCCCCAAAGCCCCCAACAACTCTTGTCTGCAGTAGGTAATAGCAGCCTGGTTTTATTAACAATAGCAGATGATGTTGGTATTGGGTGATGGGCCTACCTCTCCAATAACCTAGCCCTAATGCTGTATGTAATGTTTCCAAGCAATTTACCCTGTCATGTATGATGGTAAGTGACATATTAAGAGGTTTCCTTTACGGAAATGGAAAAAAAAAAGCAAAAAGAAAAAAATGGTAAAGAGAAAAAGAGCAGGTCCCAGCACTGACCAGCGTCTTTGGTCTCCTCAGGTGCTGCTGCCCTTCACAGCATCCCAGAACAGTGACATCAGCATCCTTGGCACTTGGGCCACAGAGCTGCCTGCGGCTCCTGGAGGAAGGGTGCTCTCGGGCTGAGGGGGTGGAGCTCATCTGGCCCAAAGGAGCTGGAGGCCCCTTGGCCTGCAGTGCGTGCTGGGCCCCATGGAGCTGGAGGACTTGCAGCTCTCCTTGCAGTGCCACCAGGATGAACGCCGGGAGCTGCTGGAGAAGCTGCTGGAGCTGGAGCAGGCTTGCGGGCTTCTGCGAGCAGCCAGCTGCCAGCTGGAAGACGGGTGTGCATGGCTGCGTGCTGCTTGGGGCTGAGACTCAGGTCGCGGGGGCTGTGCGCAGCACCTGCACGCCTGGGCCCTTGATGGGGCTTCCTGCGGGGCTGGGTGGAGGTGGGGGGCCCTGCCACCAGTCGTGGAGGGCTCTGTGCACTCCCTGCCTGCCTGGGCGCCTCATCTCTGCCCTGGGGGTCTGCGCTCAGCAGTCTCCCATCCCCTCAATCCTGCAGGCTGCAGTGCTCCGGGGAGGTGCCTGAGGAGCCCCATGTGGGGCTGAGGGAAGAGCTCGGTGCCCTCTCGGGCTGCCTGAAGGAGAGTGAGCGTGAGACAGCTGCAACGCAGGAGCAGCTCAGGTGCTTGGTAGGTGTTGGCGATGCCCGCGCATGTGCAGAGGGGGCTCCAAGCCCTGCTCTCCACCACTGTCCCCATGCCTGCAGGAGAAGGAGAAAGAGGAGCTGCGCAGCACCCTGCAGGAGCTCACCACTGAGGTACCGAGACCCCCATGCCCACACCTGCTTGGACACACCTCTGGCTGCCCCATGAGCACCCCACGGTTGGCACTCACCCCTGTCTCATCTCCGCAGCGCCTGACCCTGGCAGCGCAGCATGCCCAGAGCTCCCAGCAGCTGGAGAGCACCAGAGAAGTCCTCACGCAGCTCCAGGTGAGGCAGATGCTGTGCTGCGCACCTGGCCCCCAGGCCTGCTGCTCTTGTGGGTCTGACAGGCACCATGACAGAAGGGTTGGGGGTGGGCATGTTGGGGCACCCGCAGGGTGCCTGGGATGGCGGGGGGACCCTGATGTGGGTCTGCAGGCTCCCCAGAAGGGTTGTGGGGGAGCAAAGTGGGTTGGGGAGCCCTCCTGGGTGTCTGGGCACATCATGTGTGACAGGCACCCTGATGGGGGCGGGCAGCTGTGTGGTTTGGGGACGCCCAGTCTCAGCCAGGGCATTGGGCCTTGAGGCCATGCTGGTTTCATGCTGCTCCTCCAGCCGCCCCCACTGAGATGCTCTCGCTGCCTCTTCTCTCCCAGGCAGAGCTGACTGAGCTGAAGGCAGAGGGAGATGCAGCCCTGAAGGAGCTCCACCAGGTCTGTGACCCACATGAAAATAAATACCGCTTAGGTGGGCAGAGCTGCTGCATGTGGTGCCAGCTCCCAAGGATGCCAGTGTCCCTGCCTCCCGGGCCCTGGCTGGCCTCACCGTGCCCTGGAGACGGACTGCGGATCCCCAGGCCCACCTGGGCCCCTTGTAATGCGCCCCCGTTGCTTTGCAGGAGAAGCAGTCAGCAGTCAAGCTGGCAGAGGCCCTGCAGGAGCAGGCTGAGATCGAGAAGGTACTAGGCACGGGAGGCACGGTGGCACAAGGTCTTTGTATGGGGAAAGCCCCCTCAGAGCGGGCACGGGAGGGGACTACTAACCAGGGCCCTTCCTTTGTGCAGGTCCTGAGGAAAGAACACAGGTACCTCAGGGAGAGACGCAAGGGTCTGCAACGGCAAAGAGCTGGGTGAGTGGCGACAGGCACCCGAGCCCAACCTGTGGGGGTGGAGCTCTGTGCAGCTCCCAGGGATCCGTGTCCCCAGGGCCAGTCTCAGGCTGTGTGCACCTAGGGCTCGTCGGGCGGCACATGAGTGACCAGGGCGAGGAGAAGCCGCAGGACATCTGCAAGGGTGAGTGGGGCCAGCGTGGTGTTAGCTCCAGCACGGAGGAGGGCAGAGCCTGGGTAGTGAGCTCCGATCTCCTGCCTTGCACCGGGAGGGGGTGACTATTTCCGGGGCATTTGGGGCATTTCTGAACTGCATCTTTCTCCAGCTGCCCCATTAGTCCTCCCTTCTGCCTGCTGGCAAGGGGAAGGGCTGCTTGGGCTTGGCCCTGCCCAGGGGGCATGCCTGGGGTCTCCGCAGACACAGGGGTTTCATCTCTTCTCTCTTCCTTTCTATCTCAGCCCTTCAAAGTGTGGTGAGTGACACCAGCCCCTTCGTCCAGTCTCTGGCAATTCAGACCATCCTGGTCCTGAGAGTGCCAGGGGAAAAGGCACCATCAGGATTCACCCTTCGAGCACTGTGCTACCGGCTCCGGAGAGCGTGGAGGAGGTGGCACCCTTCTCCGTGAGACAGCTCTCTTTGAGCAGAGCAAGAGCAGCACTTCCCATCCCAGGGTGCTCTGCCCACTGGGGCCCCCAAGAGTGCCGGAAAGCCTGGCTCATTCCCAGCAGCTCCACCACCTGCGTGACCGAGGAAGCGAGCGAGCAGCAGGACGTCCCCACGTCGCCTCTTGCCCCTCTGCTGCAGGCACTGCATCCTTACATGTGCCAAATGAAGTGCTTGTGTGAATTCTCCTCAGCCTGTTCGAGCCTGATTGAGCCACAGTAGCGTAAACACAGTGCTCTCCCTTTCTTTGACAGCTTTTGCCTTTACGTTAGACTCCAGAGTTGGAGTAGGCCTTCAGGTCTTCGAGTTCCCCATTTACCACGGGAGAGGAAAGCTTGTGCCATAGCTGGCTTGTAAGCAGCTTGTTCTAAGGCATGTGTAAATCGCCCTGTCAGATTGTTTCTGTGTTCTCTCATTTCTGTACCCCAAGATGGGATAATGACCGTAACGTAAGGCAACGCCTGAGTGGTGACAAGGTGGTTGCCCTCCTCAGCTCGGGGAGCAGGAAGGGTGCTGACTTTGGGGACAGCCCCTCTGACAGGCATTGAAGGTCCCAGCTCCCGGCCCTGTTTTCCCTCGCTTGCCTCTGTCTCAGGCCAGCGAGGAACTGCCGCTCTCTGCGGTGCGCTGTGGGAACATGCAGCTTTTACAGTGCCGCTCCTTGCCCAAAGAACTCTTCCCCATCCTCTGCTGGCAAAGCTGATGAGCTGGGTTCGTCTCGTGTTGCGGGCTGCAGCACCGGTCTGTGAGCGGCCGTTGGCAGCAGCGAGCCCCGGCTGCAGCACCGGTCTGTGAGCGGCCGTTGGCAGCAGCGAGCCCCGGCTGCAGTACCGGTCTGTGAGCGGCCGTTGGCAGCAGCGAGCCCCGGCTGCAGTACCGGTCTGTGAACACTCGAGGGCGCCATTTCCTGTCCTTCCCGCCCCCGGCCCCCTCCCCTGGCCCCTCGCGCTCAGGTCGTGGGCGGAGCCTGCGCGGTGCTCTGTAGCCGCCGCCGGCTCCTCCGTTCGGTTCGGTTGGCGATGGGCGCACGCGCACTGCCCGGAGCAGCATGGCGGTGGCTCGGGGTGCGGGTTCCCCTGGGCCGCGGCGGGCGAGGGCCGGGGTTGCCTGGCGCCGAGGAGCCGGGGCGCCGGTGAGGTGAGCGCTTCCGTTGGGGTGGCCGTGGGCGTGGGGCTGTGTCCTGCCCGCTGGGGCCGTTGCTGCGTGGAGGCGGAGGTGCGGGGCGAGGGGTGGGAAGGCGGGGCAGGGTGTGCTGGGGCGCGGATTTGCCCTTCCCTTTTCCATGTGTCGCCTTTAGGCGCCCGGTTCCTGCCCAGCGTGCACTCGCCCCTGTGGCCACAAGGTGGAGGAGCGCGGAGGCAGGCAGGCCCCGGAGCAGGGCTGTGGCAGGGCATCCCAGGAAGGATGGTTCCTGCTGTGGCAGGCGTACCCGAGAGTGCTGGTTAGTCACGAGGAAGTTTAAAAGCACTGGACCGAAGAGATTTAAGTTTGCTGGGAGTAAGGCCCAATTAGTGTAGTGCCCAGTTACTTGAGAATTGTAATTAGGGAAACGAGAAGAGGGATAGAAGTAAGACACAGCTGGGCACCCTGAGGCTTCCTCCACTCCCAGGCAGAGACTGTGGGTGTCAGCCAAGCTGGGTACCGAGTGATTCAAACCCACACCAATGCTGCCCAGGTCCTGTTCACCCCATGCAGCTGCCTCAAAGCCATGGGGCTCCCCAATCCTTTGTGTGTTAGTGGGTCCTACATGGCCTCTGACACCTCCCTGGGTCCCCCATGCACCACACGGAGCTCTGGATGTCTCTAGCACTGGCACAGCAAGCTGATGTCTTCTCCTTCTTTGAGGCATGGCATCGCTCAGAGCTCTTCTGAGACACGGGGCCCCTGGCGAGTTCTGTGATGTCTTTTCTGGGGTTCCCTACAAGTTCCTTGACGCCGTCTCCTCCTCCTCCTCTGTGGCACCTCCCGCAACACCGACAGCCACGTGCAGCACTCAGTACTGCAGTGGGACCCCCACCCTGGTCCCCTGCTGAAATCCCCCTCCCCCCTCCATCCACCCTGCAAACCCACTCCCCCACTGAGGGCCCTGCAGATGCCCCCCTTCCCCCAGCCCACCCCCCAAAGCCCCTAAACCACCCAGAAATCCTGCCCCAAAGCCCCCAACAACTCTTGTCTGCAGTAGGTAATAGCAGCCTGGTTTTATTAACAATAGCAGATGATGTTGGTATTGGGTGATGGGCCTACCTCTCCAATAACCTAGCCCTAATGCTGTATGTAATGTTTCCAAGCAATTTACCCTGTCATGTATGATGGTAAGTGACATATTAAGAGGTTTCCTTTACGGAAATGGAAAAAAAAAAGCAAAAAGAAAAAAATGGTAAAGAGAAAAAGAGCAGGTCCCAGCACTGACCAGCGTCTTTGGTCTCCTCAGGTGCTGCTGCCCTTCACAGCATCCCAGAACAGTGACATCAGCATCCTTGGCACTTGGGCCACAGAGCTGCCTGCGGCTCCTGGAGGAAGGGTGCTCTCGGGCTGAGGGGGTGGAGCTCATCTGGCCCAAAGGAGCTGGAGGCCCCTTGGCCTGCAGTGCGTGCTGGGCCCCATGGAGCTGGAGGACTTGCAGCTCTCCTTGCAGTGCCACCAGGATGAACGCCGGGAGCTGCTGGAGAAGCTGCTGGAGCTGGAGCAGGCTTGCGGGCTTCTGCGAGCAGCCAGCTGCCAGCTGGAAGACGGGTGTGCATGGCTGCGTGCTGCTTGGGGCTGAGACTCAGGTCGCGGGGGCTGTGCGCAGCACCTGCACGCCTGGGCCCTTGATGGGGCTTCCTGCGGGGCTGGGTGGAGGTGGGGGGCCCTGCCACCAGTCGTGGAGGGCTCTGTGCACTCCCTGCCTGCCTGGGCGCCTCATCTCTGCCCTGGGGGTCTGCGCTCAGCAGTCTCCCATCCCCTCAATCCTGCAGGCTGCAGTGCTCCGGGGAGGTGCCTGAGGAGCCCCATGTGGGGCTGAGGGAAGAGCTCGGTGCCCTCTCGGGCTGCCTGAAGGAGAGTGAGCGTGAGACAGCTGCAACGCAGGAGCAGCTCAGGTGCTTGGTAGGTGTTGGCGATGCCCGCGCATGTGCAGAGGGGGCTCCAAGCCCTGCTCTCCACCACTGTCCCCATGCCTGCAGGAGAAGGAGAAAGAGGAGCTGCGCAGCACCCTGCAGGAGCTCACCACTGAGGTACCGAGACCCCCATGCCCACACCTGCTTGGACACACCTCTGGCTGCCCCATGAGCACCCCACGGTTGGCACTCACCCCTGTCTCATCTCCGCAGCGCCTGACCCTGGCAGCGCAGCATGCCCAGAGCTCCCAGCAGCTGGAGAGCACCAGAGAAGTCCTCACGCAGCTCCAGGTGAGGCAGATGCTGTGCTGCGCACCTGGCCCCCAGGCCTGCTGCTCTTGTGGGTCTGACAGGCACCATGACAGAAGGGTTGGGGGTGGGCATGTTGGGGCACCCGCAGGGTGCCTGGGATGGCGGGGGGACCCTGATGTGGGTCTGCAGGCTCCCCAGAAGGGTTGTGGGGGAGCAAAGTGGGTTGGGGAGCCCTCCTGGGTGTCTGGGCACATCATGTGTGACAGGCACCCTGATGGGGGCGGGCAGCTGTGTGGTTTGGGGACGCCCAGTCTCAGCCAGGGCATTGGGCCTTGAGGCCATGCTGGTTTCATGCTGCTCCTCCAGCCGCCCCCACTGAGATGCTCTCGCTGCCTCTTCTCTCCCAGGCAGAGCTGACTGAGCTGAAGGCAGAGGGAGATGCAGCCCTGAAGGAGCTCCACCAGGTCTGTGACCCACATGAAAATAAATACCGCTTAGGTGGGCAGAGCTGCTGCATGTGGTGCCAGCTCCCAAGGATGCCAGTGTCCCTGCCTCCCGGGCCCTGGCTGGCCTCACCGTGCCCTGGAGACGGACTGCGGATCCCCAGGCCCACCTGGGCCCCTTGTAATGCGCCCCCGTTGCTTTGCAGGAGAAGCAGTCAGCAGTCAAGCTGGCAGAGGCCCTGCAGGAGCAGGCTGAGATCGAGAAGGTACTAGGCACGGGAGGCACGGTGGCACAAGGTCTTTGTATGGGGAAAGCCCCCTCAGAGCGGGCACGGGAGGGGACTACTAACCAGGGCCCTTCCTTTGTGCAGGTCCTGAGGAAAGAACACAGGTACCTCAGGGAGAGACGCAAGGGTCTGCAACGGCAAAGAGCTGGGTGAGTGGCGACAGGCACCCGAGCCCAACCTGTGGGGGTGGAGCTCTGTGCAGCTCCCAGGGATCCGTGTCCCCAGGGCCAGTCTCAGGCTGTGTGCACCTAGGGCTCGTCGGGCGGCACATGAGTGACCAGGGCGAGGAGAAGCCGCAGGACATCTGCAAGGGTGAGTGGGGCCAGCGTGGTGTTAGCTCCAGCACGGAGGAGGGCAGAGCCTGGGTAGTGAGCTCCGATCTCCTGCCTTGCACCGGGAGGGGGTGACTATTTCCGGGGCATTTGGGGCATTTCTGAACTGCATCTTTCTCCAGCTGCCCCATTAGTCCTCCCTTCTGCCTGCTGGCAAGGGGAAGGGCTGCTTGGGCTTGGCCCTGCCCAGGGGGCATGCCTGGGGTCTCCGCAGACACAGGGGTTTCATCTCTTCTCTCTTCCTTTCTATCTCAGCCCTTCAAAGTGTGGTGAGTGACACCAGCCCCTTCGTCCAGTCTCTGGCAATTCAGACCATCCTGGTCCTGAGAGTGCCAGGGGAAAAGGCACCATCAGGATTCACCCTTCGAGCACTGTGCTACCGGCTCCGGAGAGCGTGGAGGAGGTGGCACCCTTCTCCGTGAGACAGCTCTCTTTGAGCAGAGCAAGAGCAGCACTTCCCATCCCAGGGTGCTCTGCCCACTGGGGCCCCCAAGAGTGCCGGAAAGCCTGGCTCATTCCCAGCAGCTCCACCACCTGCGTGACCGAGGAAGCGAGCGAGCAGCAGGACGTCCCCACGTCGCCTCTTGCCCCTCTGCTGCAGGCACTGCATCCTTACATGTGCCAAATGAAGTGCTTGTGTGAATTCTCCTCAGCCTGTTCGAGCCTGATTGAGCCACAGTAGCGTAAACACAGTGCTCTCCCTTTCTTTGACAGCTTTTGCCTTTACGTTAGACTCCAGAGTTGGAGTAGGCCTTCAGGTCTTCGAGTTCCCCATTTACCACGGGAGAGGAAAGCTTGTGCCATAGCTGGCTTGTAAGCAGCTTGTTCTAAGGCATGTGTAAATCGCCCTGTCAGATTGTTTCTGTGTTCTCTCATTTCTGTACCCCAAGATGGGATAATGACCGTAACGTAAGGCAACGCCTGAGTGGTGACAAGGTGGTTGCCCTCCTCAGCTCGGGGAGCAGGAAGGGTGCTGACTTTGGGGACAGCCCCTCTGACAGGCATTGAAGGTCCCAGCTCCCGGCCCTGTTTTCCCTCGCTTGCCTCTGTCTCAGGCCAGCGAGGAACTGCCGCTCTCTGCGGTGCGCTGTGGGAACATGCAGCTTTTACAGTGCCGCTCCTTGCCCAAAGAACTCTTCCCCATCCTCTGCTGGCAAAGCTGATGAGCTGGGTTCGTCTCGTGTTGCGGGCTGCAGCACCGGTCTGTGAGCGGCCGTTGGCAGCAGCGAGCCCCGGCTGCAGCACCGGTCTGTGAGCGGCCGTTGGCAGCAGCGAGCCCCGGCTGCAGTACCGGTCTGTGAGCGGCCGTTGGCAGCAGCGAGCCCCGGCTGCAGTACCGGTCTGTGAACACTCGAGGGCGCCATTTCCTGTCCTTCCCGCCCCCGGCCCCCTCCCCTGGCCCCTCGCGCTCAGGTCGTGGGCGGAGCCTGCGCGGTGCTCTGTAGCCGCCGCCGGCTCCTCCGTTCGGTTCGGTTGGCGATGGGCGCACGCGCACTGCCCGGAGCAGCATGGCGGTGGCTCGGGGTGCGGGTTCCCCTGGGCCGCGGCGGGCGAGGGCCGGGGTTGCCTGGCGCCGAGGAGCCGGGGCGCCGGTGAGGTGAGCGCTTCCGTTGGGGTGGCCGCGGGCGTGGGGCTGTGTCCTGCCCGCTGGGGCCGTTGCTGCGTGGAGGCGGAGGTGCGGGGCGAGGGGTGGGAAGGCGGGGCAGGGTGTGCTGGGGCGCGGATTTGCCCTTCCCTTTTCCATGTGTCGCCTTTAGGCGCCCGGTTCCTGCCCAGCGTGCACTCGCCCCTGTGGCCACAAGGTGGAGGAGCGCGGAGGCAGGCAGGCCCCAGAGCAGGGCTGTGGCAGGGCATCCCAGGAAGGACGGTTCCTGCTGTGGCAGGCGTACCCGAGAGTGCTGGTTAGTCACGAGGAAGTTTAAAAGCACTGGACCGAAGAGATTTAAGTTTGCTGGGAGTAAGGCCCAATTAGTGTAGTGCCCAGTTACTTGAGAATTGTAATTAGGGAAACGAGAAGAGGGATAGAAGTAAGACACAGCTGGGCACCCTGAGGCTTCCTCCACTCCCAGGCAGAGACTGTGGGTGTCAGCCAAGCTGGGTACCGAGTGATTCAAACCCACACCAATGCTGCCCAGGTCCTGTTCACCCCATGCAGCTGCCTCAAAGCCATGGGGCTCCCCAATCCTTTGTGTGTTAGTGGGTCCTACATGGCCTCTGACACCTCCCTGGGTCCCCCATGCACCACACGGAGCTCTGGATGTCTCTAGCACTGGCACAGCAAGCTGATGTCTTCTCCTTCTTTGAGGCATGGCATCGCTCAGAGCTCTTCTGAGACACGGGGCCCCTGGCGAGTTCTGTGATGTCTTTTCTGGGGTTCCCTACAAGTTCCTTGACGCCGTCTCCTCCTCCTCCTCTGTGGCACCTCCCGCAACACCGACAGCCACGTGCAGCACTCAGTACTGCAGTGGGACCCCCACCCTGGTCCCCTGCTGAAATCCCCCTCCCCCCTCCATCCACCCTGCAAACCCACTCCCCCACTGAGGGCCCTGCAGATGCCCCCCTTCCCCCAGCCCACCCCCCAAAGCCCCTAAACCACCCAGAAATCCTGCCCCAAAGCCCCCAACAACTCTTGTCTGCAGTAGGTAATAGCAGCCTGGTTTTATTAACAATAGCAGATGATGTTGGTATTGGGTGATGGGCCTACCTCTCCAATAACCTAGCCCTAATGCTGTATGTAATGTTTCCAAGCAATTTACCCTGTCATGTATGATGGTAAGTGACATATTAAGAGGTTTCCTTTACGGAAATGGAAAAAAAAAAGCAAAAAGAAAAAAATGGTAAAGAGAAAAAGAGCAGGTCCCAGCACTGACCAGCGTCTTTGGTCTCCTCAGGTGCTGCTGCCCTTCACAGCATCCCAGAACAGTGACATCAGCATCCTTGGCACTTGGGCCACAGAGCTGCCTGCGGCTCCTGGAGGAAGGGTGCTCTCGGGCTGAGGGGGTGGAGCTCATCTGGCCCAAAGGAGCTGGAGGCCCCTTGGCCTGCAGTGCGTGCTGGGCCCCATGGAGCTGGAGGACTTGCAGCTCTCCTTGCAGTGCCACCAGGATGAACGCCGGGAGCTGCTGGAGAAGCTGCTGGAGCTGGAGCAGGCTTGCGGGCTTCTGCGAGCAGCCAGCTGCCAGCTGGAAGACGGGTGTGCATGGCTGCGTGCTGCTTGGGGCTGAGACTCAGGTCGCGGGGGCTGTGCGCAGCACCTGCACGCCTGGGCCCTTGATGGGGCTTCCTGCGGGGCTGGGTGGAGGTGGGGGGCCCTGCCACCAGTCGTGGAGGGCTCTGTGCACTCCCTGCCTGCCTGGGCGCCTCATCTCTGCCCTGGGGGTCTGCGCTCAGCAGTCTCCCATCCCCTCAATCCTGCAGGCTGCAGTGCTCCGGGGAGGTGCCTGAGGAGCCCCATGTGGGGCTGAGGGAAGAGCTCGGTGCCCTCTCGGGCTGCCTGAAGGAGAGTGAGCGTGAGACAGCTGCAACGCAGGAGCAGCTCAGGTGCTTGGTAGGTGTTGGCGATGCCCGCGCATGTGCAGAGGGGGCTCCAAGCCCTGCTCTCCACCACTGTCCCCATGCCTGCAGGAGAAGGAGAAAGAGGAGCTGCGCAGCACCCTGCAGGAGCTCACCACTGAGGTACCGAGACCCCCATGCCCACACCTGCTTGGACACACCTCTGGCTGCCCCATGAGCACCCCACGGTTGGCACTCACCCCTGTCTCATCTCCGCAGCGCCTGACCCTGGCAGCGCAGCATGCCCAGAGCTCCCAGCAGCTGGAGAGCACCAGAGAAGTCCTCACGCAGCTCCAGGTGAGGCAGATGCTGTGCTGCGCACCTGGCCCCCAGGCCTGCTGCTCTTGTGGGTCTGACAGGCACCATGACAGAAGGGTTGGGGGTGGGCATGTTGGGGCACCCGCAGGGTGCCTGGGATGGCGGGGGGACCCTGATGTGGGTCTGCAGGCTCCCCAGAAGGGTTGTGGGGGAGCAAAGTGGGTTGGGGAGCCCTCCTGGGTGTCTGGGCACATCATGTGTGACAGGCACCCTGATGGGGGCGGGCAGCTGTGTGGTTTGGGGACGCCCAGTCTCAGCCAGGGCATTGGGCCTTGAGGCCATGCTGGTTTCATGCTGCTCCTCCAGCCGCCCCCACTGAGATGCTCTCGCTGCCTCTTCTCTCCCAGGCAGAGCTGACTGAGCTGAAGGCAGAGGGAGATGCAGCCCTGAAGGAGCTCCACCAGGTCTGTGACCCACATGAAAATAAATACCGCTTAGGTGGGCAGAGCTGCTGCATGTGGTGCCAGCTCCCAAGGATGCCAGTGTCCCTGCCTCCCGGGCCCTGGCTGGCCTCACCGTGCCCTGGAGACGGGCTGCGGATCCCCAGGCCCACCTGGGCCCCTTGTAATGCGCCCCCGTTGCTTTGCAGGAGAAGCAGTCAGCAGTCAAGCTGGCAGAGGCCCTGCAGGAGCAGGCTGAGATCGAGAAGGTACTAGGCACGGGAGGCACGGTGGCACAAGGTCTTTGTATGGGGAAAGCCCCCTCAGAGCGGGCACGGGAGGGGACTACTAACCAGGGCCCTTCCTTTGTGCAGGTCCTGAGGAAAGAACACAGGTACCTCAGGGAGAGACGCAAGGGTCTGCAACGGCAAAGAGCTGGGTGAGTGGCGACAGGCACCCGAGCCCAACCTGTGGGGGTGGAGCTCTGTGCAGCTCCCAGGGATCCGTGTCCCCAGGGCCAGTCTCAGGCTGTGTGCACCTAGGGCTCGTCGGGCAGCACATGAGTGACCAGGGCGAGGAGAAGCCGCAGGACATCTGCAAGGGTGAGTGGGGCCAGCGTGGTGTTAGCTCCAGCACGGAGGAGGGCAGAGCCTGGGTAGTGAGCTCCGATCTCCTGCCTTGCACCGGGAGGGGGTGACTATTTCCGGGGCATTTGGGGCATTTCTGAACTGCATCTTTCTCCAGCTGCCCCATTAGTCCTCCCTTCTGCCTGCTGGCAAGGGGAAGGGCTGCTTGGGCTTGGCCCTGCCCAGGGGGCATGCCTGGGGTCTCCGCAGACACAGGGGTTTCATCTCTTCTCTCTTCCTTTCTATCTCAGCCCTTCAAAGTGTGGTGAGTGACACCAGCCCCTTCGTCCAGTCTCTGGCAATTCAGACCATCCTGGTCCTGAGAGTGCCAGGGGAAAAGGCACCATCAGGATTCACCCTTCGAGCACTGTGCTACCGGCTCCGGAGAGCGTGGAGGAGGTGGCACCCTTCTCCGTGAGACAGCTCTCTTTGAGCAGAGCAAGAGCAGCACTTCCCATCCCAGGGTGCTCTGCCCACTGGGGCCCCCAAGAGTGCCGGAAAGCCTGGCTCATTCCCAGCAGCTCCACCACCTGCGTGACCGAGGAAGCGAGCGAGCAGCAGGACGTCCCCACGTCGCCTCTTGCCCCTCTGCTGCAGGCACTGCATCCTTACATGTGCCAAATGAAGTGCTTGTGTGAATTCTCCTCAGCCTGTTCGAGCCTGATTGAGCCACAGTAGCGTAAACACAGTGCTCTCCCTTTCTTTGACAGCTTTTGCCTTTACGTTAGACTCCAGAGTTGGAGTAGGCCTTCAGGTCTTCGAGTTCCCCATTTACCACGGGAGAGGAAAGCTTGTGCCATAGCTGGCTTGTAAGCAGCTTGTTCTAAGGCATGTGTAAATCGCCCTGTCAGATTGTTTCTGTGTTCTCTCATTTCTGTACCCCAAGATGGGATAATGACCGTAACGTAAGGCAACGCCTGAGTGGTGACAAGGTGGTTGCCCTCCTCAGCTCGGGGAGCAGGAAGGGTGCTGACTTTGGGGACAGCCCCTCTGACAGGCATTGAAGGTCCCAGCTCCCGGCCCTGTTTTCCCTCGCTTGCCTCTGTCTCAGGCCAGCGAGGAACTGCCGCTCTCTGCGGTGCGCTGTGGGAACATGCAGCTTTTACAGTGCCGCTCCTTGCCCAAAGAACTCTTCCCCATCCTCTGCTGGCAAAGCTGATGAGCTGGGTTCGTCTCGTGTTGCGGGCTGCAGCACCGGTCTGTGAGCGGCCGTTGGCAGCAGCGAGCCCCGGCTGCAGTACCGGTCTGTGAGCGGCCGTTGGCAGCAGCGAGCCCCGGCTGCAGTACCGGTCTGTGAACACTCGAGGGCGCCATTTCCTGTCCTTCCCGCCCCCGGCCCCCTCCCCTGGCCCCTCGCGCTCAGGTCGTGGGCGGAGCCTGCGCGGTGCTCTGTAGCCGCCGCCGGCTCCTCCGTTCGGTTCGGTTGGCGATGGGCGCACGCGCACTGCCCGGAGCAGCATGGCGGTGGCTCGGGGTGCGGGTTCCCCTGGGCCGCGGCGGGCGAGGGCCGGGGTTGCCTGGCGCCGAGGAGCCGGGGCGCCGGTGAGGTGAGCGCTTCCGTTGGGGTGGCCGCGGGCGTGGGGCTGTGTCCTGCCCGCTGGGGCCGTTGCTGCGTGGAGGCGGAGGTGCGGGGCGAGGGGTGGGAAGGCGGGGCAGGGTGTGCTGGGGCGCGGATTTGCCCTTCCCTTTTCCATGTGTCGCCTTTAGGCGCCCGGTTCCTGCCCAGCGTGCACTCGCCCCTGTGGCCACAAGGTGGAGGAGCGCGGAGGCAGGCAGGCCCCGGAGCAGGGCTGTGGCAGGGCATCCCAGGAAGGACGGTTCCTGCTGTGGCAGGCGTACCCGAGAGTGCTGGTTAGTCACGAGGAAGTTTAAAAGCACTGGACCGAAGAGATTTAAGTTTGCTGGGAGTAAGGCCCAATTAGTGTAGTGCCCAGTTACTTGAGAATTGTAATTAGGGAAACGAGAAGAGGGATAGAAGTAAGACACAGCTGGGCACCCTGAGGCTTCCTCCACTCCCAGGCAGAGACTGTGGGTGTCAGCCAAGCTGGGTACCGAGTGATTCAAACCCACACCAATGCTGCCCAGGTCCTGTTCACCCCATGCAGCTGCCTCAAAGCCATGGGGCTCCCCAATCCTTTGTGTGTTAGTGGGTCCTACATGGCCTCTGACACCTCCCTGGGTCCCCCATGCACCACACGGAGCTCTGGATGTCTCTAGCACTGGCACAGCAAGCTGATGTCTTCTCCTTCTTTGAGGCATGGCATCGCTCAGAGCTCTTCTGAGACACGGGGCCCCTGGCGAGTTCTGTGATGTCTTTTCTGGGGTTCCCTACAAGTTCCTTGACGCCGTCTCCTCCTCCTCCTCTGTGGCACCTCCCGCAACACCGACAGCCACGTGCAGCACTCAGTACTGCAGTGGGACCCCCACCCTGGTCCCCTGCTGAAATCCCCCTCCCCCCTCCATCCACCCTGCAAACCCACTCCCCCACTGAGGGCCCTGCAGATGCCCCCCTTCCCCCAGCCCACCCCCCAAAGCCCCTAAACCACCCAGAAATCCTGCCCCAAAGCCCCCAACAACTCTTGTCTGCAGTAGGTAATAGCAGCCTGGTTTTATTAACAATAGCAGATGATGTTGGTATTGGGTGATGGGCCTACCTCTCCAATAACCTAGCCCTAATGCTGTATGTAATGTTTCCAAGCAATTTACCCTGTCATGTATGATGGTAAGTGACATATTAAGAGGTTTCCTTTACGGAAATGGAAAAAAAAAAGCAAAAAGAAAAAAATGGTAAAGAGAAAAAGAGCAGGTCCCAGCACTGACCAGCGTCTTTGGTCTCCTCAGGTGCTGCTGCCCTTCACAGCATCCCAGAACAGTGACATCAGCATCCTTGGCACTTGGGCCACAGAGCTGCCTGCGGCTCCTGGAGGAAGGGTGCTCTCGGGCTGAGGGGGTGGAGCTCATCTGGCCCAAAGGAGCTGGAGGCCCCTTGGCCTGCAGTGCGTGCTGGGCCCCATGGAGCTGGAGGACTTGCAGCTCTCCTTGCAGTGCCACCAGGATGAACGCCGGGAGCTGCTGGAGAAGCTGCTGGAGCTGGAGCAGGCTTGCGGGCTTCTGCGAGCAGCCAGCTGCCAGCTGGAAGACGGGTGTGCATGGCTGCGTGCTGCTTGGGGCTGAGACTCAGGTCGCGGGGGCTGTGCGCAGCACCTGCACGCCTGGGCCCTTGATGGGGCTTCCTGCGGGGCTGGGTGGAGGTGGGGGGCCCTGCCACCAGTCGTGGAGGGCTCTGTGCACTCCCTGCCTGCCTGGGCGCCTCATCTCTGCCCTGGGGGTCTGCGCTCAGCAGTCTCCCATCCCCTCAATCCTGCAGGCTGCAGTGCTCCGGGGAGGTGCCTGAGGAGCCCCATGTGGGGCTGAGGGAAGAGCTCGGTGCCCTCTCGGGCTGCCTGAAGGAGAGTGAGCGTGAGACAGCTGCAACGCAGGAGCAGCTCAGGTGCTTGGTAGGTGTTGGCGATGCCCGCGCATGTGCAGAGGGGGCTCCAAGCCCTGCTCTCCACCACTGTCCCCATGCCTGCAGGAGAAGGAGAAAGAGGAGCTGCGCAGCACCCTGCAGGAGCTCACCACTGAGGTACCGAGACCCCCATGCCCACACCTGCTTGGACACACCTCTGGCTGCCCCATGAGCACCCCACGGTTGGCACTCACCCCTGTCTCATCTCCGCAGCGCCTGACCCTGGCAGCGCAGCATGCCCAGAGCTCCCAGCAGCTGGAGAGCACCAGAGAAGTCCTCACGCAGCTCCAGGTGAGGCAGATGCTGTGCTGCGCACCTGGCCCCCAGGCCTGCTGCTCTTGTGGGTCTGACAGGCACCATGACAGAAGGGTTGGGGGTGGGCATGTTGGGGCACCCGCAGGGTGCCTGGGATGGCGGGGGGACCCTGATGTGGGTCTGCAGGCTCCCCAGAAGGGTTGTGGGGGAGCAAAGTGGGTTGGGGAGCCCTCCTGGGTGTCTGGGCACATCATGTGTGACAGGCACCCTGATGGGGGCGGGCAGCTGTGTGGTTTGGGGACGCCCAGTCTCAGCCAGGGCATTGGGCCTTGAGGCCATGCTGGTTTCATGCTGCTCCTCCAGCCGCCCCCACTGAGATGCTCTCGCTGCCTCTTCTCTCCCAGGCAGAGCTGACTGAGCTGAAGGCAGAGGGAGATGCAGCCCTGAAGGAGCTCCACCAGGTCTGTGACCCACATGAAAATAAATACCGCTTAGGTGGGCAGAGCTGCTGCATGTGGTGCCAGCTCCCAAGGATGCCAGTGTCCCTGCCTCCCGGGCCCTGGCTGGCCTCACCGTGCCCTGGAGACGGACTGCGGATCCCCAGGCCCACCTGGGCCCCTTGTAATGCGCCCCCGTTGCTTTGCAGGAGAAGCAGTCAGCAGTCAAGCTGGCAGAGGCCCTGCAGGAGCAGGCTGAGATCGAGAAGGTACTAGGCACGGGAGGCACGGTGGCACAAGGTCTTTGTATGGGGAAAGCCCCCTCAGAGCGGGCACGGGAGGGGACTACTAACCAGGGCCCTTCCTTTGTGCAGGTCCTGAGGAAAGAACACAGGTACCTCAGGGAGAGACGCAAGGGTCTGCAACGGCAAAGAGCTGGGTGAGTGGCGACAGGCACCCGAGCCCAACCTGTGGGGGTGGAGCTCTGTGCAGCTCCCAGGGATCCGTGTCCCCAGGGCCAGCTTGGCAAGGTCTGTGCCAATGCTGGACAACAGAGCCGCTGATCTAATACTCCTCTGATGACATGTAAGCTGCTCCCAAGCCCACTAGAATGCCTCTGGAGCACTCCCAACTGCCTGCATGGCTTCAAACCACCTCTAAACAGCAGTCGACCACTCGCGCAAGCTCTAAAATCCTTTAAGGAGTGCTGAGCAGCTCTGCACAGCCCTAAGTGGCTCTAGGACACCTTTCAGCTTCCCTTCAAGTCGTCCAAACCTTCTCTGAAGAGCCCGTTGCCTTTTGCAAAGCAGCTCATGAAAAAAAAAGAAAAAATAAAAATCCCCAAACGCCGCTTGGCTCTTTGAAGCAGCTCTGAAGAGCTCCAAGCCTCTGCTAAATGCCCTTGGAGCCTGAGGCGGGAAGGGAGTAGAGGGCAGGGTCTTTTCAATGCTGGCACCCTGTGGCGCCTTGCCGCAGCCCCAGCAGAGCCTGCCCAGCACCTTGGCTCCCTGTTCGCCATGTGGCGGTCCCAGTGCTGAGCGAGCTCTCTCCTCACAGCCCAGACACCTGTGGTGCCCACAACAGGCGGAAGACGGAGCAGGCCGCCAGGCTGTCCACGTCCCTTATGCAGGAGATGGTGGCTGTGAAGCTGGTAGGTCAGAGAAGCCCGATGCGAGACTTGGGGAAGAGAGGGTCTGCAGGGTAGCCGTTGGCTTTGGGGGCGCTGATATCAGTGGGGATGAGGGTGGGGGTCTGAGCCCCCAAGGCCCAACAGTCTTGCCCACACCAATGCATGTCCGTGCTGTGCATTGACCTGCAGGAGGAGCAGCTGGTGGCAAAGAGGCGTGGGATCAGTTTTTGGCTGCAGTGAGTTGCCCTGTGGGGCTCGGCGTGCCAGGGCTTATTTGTGGGTGGTGGGATGTCCGGGCTAGTGGTCCCAAGGCATCCGTCAGCTTTTAACTTCTCAGCACTGACATTGCTCAGGATGCCTTTGGCCTGGGTTGTGGGGTGGTGCTTGTTTGTGGGCCCAGCAGGGAGATGAAGAGCAGATCTGAGCTGCCGGGGCCCTTAACCTGAGGCCCAGGAGCGGGGCAGGGGGTGGTGTGGCCAGCATGATGCAGGGTGCCAGTGCTGGCCTGGCGGTGTCTGCAGATGATGTCTGGAAAGAGATGAGGCAGATTTTTCCCATCCTGTGTCTTAATCCTCTCCTGGCCTGCAGGAGGCAGTTTCTGCTCCTTGCCTGCCTGCAGCTGGTGTTGCTGCTCTGCCTGGTCCTGCTCAAGAGCGACAGCGTCAGCTGGGACCTGCCGTGCAGGCTGGCGTCCGCCTTTGGCAGCTGCCCAGCACGGCCGCCACCCTTCTGACACGCCTGGCCTTGCACCGTGTGGGGTAGAGAGCGACAGGAAGACTGGGCGCCGTGCAGACAGGCAAACATCCAACCGCACAGCACCACCCTTTTCCGGGGGCACCACTGCGCACATGTGGAATGGCATGTGCAGACACACTGCGTGTCCAGCCGCGACTACACCTTGCTGTGGGGGATGTTTGCCTGCTGAATACTTGCCACTAAGCTCACCCTCTCTTTAACGATATAAAGGACAACTGAGAACCCCGACTCCTCAGTCTGTGATTTTTCCTTGGAAAGAGACTGACTTGGTCAAGGAATTTCAGGTGGCTGATACAGCACTGACGGCTGGTGCCAGTGCGATGCTATGATAGTCCAAACTCCGTTTTTCAACTGTAGCTTAAAAGTTGCCATTACTTGTTAGTATGTCTGTCAATAGACTTACCTGCCTCTAGCAAAGACTTACCCTGGCCAAGAAACACTGTAACACCCTGCTGTGCTCTTCCTGGGAAATGAAATGTGACCTGTAGTTACCTGGAAGTGTGCTGAACAAGTGATGCTGTGTTCAGTGACTTTGAACTCTTCCGGTCGTAGGCATTCCTCTACCTCAAACACTCCATGCTTCAGATCTTTTCCGAAAGCAAGGTATTCATTCACAACTTCTAGCTTTGAAACCAGCCTTCAGAAAGGAGATGAAAAGGGAGAACAAGTTTTTCCCAGATTCCTCATAAACGCAGTACGTAAAGTTGAGTACACTCTTTTTTGCTGCAAAGAAATGAAAAACAGAAAGGTGAAACCTGTCAATAATTCGGTATATTGAACCACACCGAGAAGGCAGAGGCCCTCAGTGCTTTCTTTGCCTGGGTTTTTACTGGTAAACATGTCCCTCAGGGGGCATAGACAGAGCTGGCGGGGGAGGGGTGAGTGTGTGTGCTACCTCCTGTCCCATTCGGCACCACCCCCGCCACCACCACCCCCACCCCCCCATTAATTGTCTGTGGGATTTCATCAAGAAGACATGTAGAGAGAGAGGGATTGAGGGAGGAGTTAGTGATGGGATGAAGACAGAAATCGCAGAAAGGGCCTGGGTGAGACTGGGAGCAGAGGGGAGCATTTGGAGGAAACACTGCTGCTAGAGTTATGAACCTCCTTAGCCGGAGGCCAAGGGCTGGATGATCACATCAGGGGTCATGTCTTCTGCCTTGGTGTCCCTGTGCCAACCCTGCCCTCTGTTCCCAAGCTCTGGGAGATGTTGGGCGCCTTCTCTGAGGCCACGTAATCTCCATTGCAGTCCGATGTGGGAGAAGTAGGCAAGGTTTGGTCCCTCAGGTTGGTGTGGGTCAGTGCTGAAAAGTAGCCCATCAGAAGGGCCCGCTCTCACTGTGACACGGGGCTGGAGGCATGCAGTAGGCAGGCCAGCAGTCGCTGCAATGCTGGGGCTGCAGAGTCTGTGGCGAGAGCAGCCCAATCCTGGAGTCAGGAGAGCAGCTTCCTCCTCACCAGCTCCGCCCATACCAGCCCTGGGGACAGCTCTTCTCTGCCTGCCCCCTTCTGCAGCCCTGCGTTGTAAGCAAGGGGGTGAGGGCAGCGACTGTCCTGGGACAGCTCTGCAAGGTGCTTTGACACTGCCTTTGTCCCTCGGCAGCAGAATGAGTCACATGCCTTCCTCCCCACAAGTCCTGCTCTGCGGTCTCCCCTCCGCTCCTCCTTTCTCCAGGCTCCTCTTCAGAGGGCTTCATGGCAAAGCTGCAGTCTGACCTGGGGACAGCAGCAGGTAATGGAGGGGCAGGCAGAGTAAGGGGCTTGATCTTTCCTCCCATTAGATGTGTGACGGTGGTGTCATCACCTGGGCTGAGGAGGAAATCAGCCTCTGCCTCCTCCCCTTGTTTGGCTGCGGAGGGAAACTCCTTCCAGACTCTGACCATGACCCTTTAATCATCCTCTGGAGCCAGCCTTCAGCAGGCAGCCACAGTGACCATGTGTCATAGCAGGCAGCAGAAGACATCTGGGGCAGTGCTGCTGTTCGTGGGCCCTGGGGGCTGTGCTGGCAGAGATGTTCAGGAAATCCTTGGATGCCACCGCCACCCCAGGCCTCCAGCACTCTCTGAGCAGTCTGACCTTGCTGCTCCATTTCTGCCGATCCACACAGCTGTGTGCCCGGGAGCCAGACACACTGCCAGGACCCTGCAGGGTCCTAGTTGCTCCATGCTAGAGGAACTGAACAGCAAGAACACAAAGCAAGTTTGCTGTCCAGGGGAAACAAGGTCTTACTCCTTGCTGCAGATCGGGGACAAGCGTCAAGGCTGAGAGTGCTGAAGCTTGCCCCTCTCTTGTCAGTCTGTGCAGAGCACTCCTTCCAAGCCGGCAGTTGTGTTGGTGCCCAAATTACTCTTTCTCCTCCTCCTATTTCCGAACAGAGCTAGTGCTTTTCCTAGCCCCTCTCTTTTGGCATAATACCCTGAAATGTCCCTGTTCAGGACTAATGTACAGGACACTTAGGTTCATCTGCCAGTTCCTGGCACGTGGAAACTGGGCATTTGTTGCACGCACTCCTCCTTCCCTGTTGTCACATCAAGATGTCTCCCTTATGAACCCCATTTGTTTCCCCAGTCTTACCTTTTCGTAAGCCCACACTGGAGATTTCAGCCCACTTTTCACACGGTTCAACCTGCCCACGATCGCTCATTCCGAGATCGCTCATTACTAGGGCTCCTTACTAGAAGCACCTCTCGGGGACATTTGGGGATTTGAGAGCTGTATGGAGCAGGCAGAGGGGAGACATGCCCATGTGAGCTGGTGGATTGGACTCACTTAGTGTTCAGTGGAGCCAAAAGAAACTTCCAGAGCAGAGAGGTGTTTTGTTTGAGGACTGACTTGTCTCCCCCGTGAAGATGCAGTCACACAGAGAAGAGCCTGAAGGAGACACAGGAAGTGCTGGAGTCCACCTGCCAATAAGGAAGAGTGAATTCATACATTATCAGCTGTGTTCTTATGATGCTTAATGAAATCCTTGGAATAATCCCAAGCCTTGAGCAATATTACACACAGGAGGCATCAGGCAGAGAATAAATGCATTGGCGTTGTTATAGAATTCATGGTCTAAAGACAGGCACGTGCTGACCTGCTTAGGCAAACTACCCTGTGAAAAGCTTTTTTGATGGCATTTTCCAAGGAGAGCTCTTGCACTTGAGTGCTGAGATTTTTCCTCAGCAATTCTTTATGCAGGGTGAGAACAACAGGCAATGAGAACATGGCTGTGCAGAGACCAGGAAGAGGAAATGGGTTCTGACAGTTTCTGTGTATTTAATCCAGCTCGCCTTCCAGTGTCTGATGTTTGTCACACACAAAGTGCTCAGCTGGAATGAGCAGTGCCTGCAGTGTGTATTCCAGCCTTGGGACCTCCAGGGAAGGTGGAGTCCATGTCGAGTTAGACAAGGAGCTTCTGTTCTGTGCATACCTAAGCTTACGCAAGACAAATCTCACACGCTATGTGTTTGTGGAGTGCATGGGAGGGAGCAGAATCCCTCCAGCCCTGGCGTTTTTAACCCAGGGTTAGATGCGCAGGTGAGCCAGCGGAATCCGGACTCTAAAGAGAGAAAATGAGCCCCCTCCCTGTATATGCTTAGGCGTCCTGCGTAGCTAGGAACCAGCAATAGGGGCTTGTCAGCAGCAGATAGCTCTACTTCTCTTAGACACCGATCGTCTCATAGCACAAATCACGCTGCTGGTATTAGTCTCTCTTCACTGTTTGGAGAGGGAGAGTAGGTAATTACTTTAGTGCACTTCAAAGAACGTTCCCCAGGGGTGACCCTGCTGTCTTTCAGGATCTGTCAGCTCTGGAGCCCCAGGGAAATCTTCAGGGTGCATGAGGAGGTTGCGGTGATATCTGAAGACTATGGGAGAAGCCACAGAAATGCTAGTCTAGGCTGCAGTACACACTGCTAATACGTTTTCAATACCATTCATACCAATGCTGTGGACCAGTTTCTCTGTGAAATTCCCCAGCTTCTCAAGCAAGCAGCAAGTCTGAGCAGGAAAGCTCAGACTCCTACGTCAGGGAAGGTGGGGTTCTTGTGGTTAGTCTTTGCTTAGCTTTGGGGGGGAGGGTTTTGGTTTGTTTTATTTATTTATTTATTTATTTTTACGTTGTTCTGTTCTATGTGCAGCTCTTCAAGGCTGTTGTGAGGATCCCCTCTGGGCGGGGACAGCACAGAGCCTTTTCCACATGCCTCCCTCACCTTGCTGTGGTCTCCCTGTTTATCAGAAGTGCAGTGTTTGCCTACGCGAAGCCCCACTCTGTCTCCTCCCCATGCCTGGAGCTGGTGGTGGCAGTTCTGTACTCAGTGGTGCCTCCAGCAATGAACACTCTCATCTACAGCATGAGGAACGAGGAAGTCAGAGATGCACTGGGAAAACTTATATCACAAATTTTATTTCGGCAGCCATAACCTGCCCTCCTCTTCCCACTCATAAGTCCCAGGGTATTTGAGGCCAGGTCTCCTCCCCTTTCCTCTCTTCCTTGCTTCCTTTTCTCCTTCCATCCTTCTCTCCCTCCCTCCCTCCCTCTCTTTCTTTCTTTCTCCTGTATTCACGTTCAAAGACAAATGTTTGGATTCATTCCACTTTTCCTCAGGCATCTATCTACCTCCTGAAGTTGACCCAGAGGCCTTGTGTGAGCAAGGAGTCAGTGCTGCCCTGTCAGCAGGAGAGGGAGGAATCTGCAGAGGCTGTTTCTCGGAGCTGCCTTGGGTGCCTTTACTGGAAGGAGCAGAATTTCCCTCTGGCAGTATTTGTTGTAGCACTGATACCGAGGGAGCTCCGGGTGACAGAATCAGGCTCAGACATGTGGAAGACTGGTAGGAGCAAGGTATGAGGAATGCCAGGGTCCACATGTCCTTTAGGATTTCTTAGCTCCTCTGTTCACAGTAGGGATGTGTCCTGGCACATCTCTTCTGTGGTGGAGGAAGCAAGCTGTCCTTGGGCTCTGATGCCTTCCTTCTGCACTGTACCAGTACTCAGAGCTGCTTTGAGGAGAACAGCAGTTCCAGCCTGGGCTCTCCCCTCCCACAAAGAGCAGCATGTCTCTGGAGCCAAAGCAGCAGCACCAGTGTGCAGAGGAGATGCAGAGAGGGAAAGTCCAGCCACAGCATGCAGGAACAGTCCTAGTGCCTGTCAGGAAAGTCCCCTCACTGCCATGGCAGGCACTTCCTTACCACAGTAGTTGAGTCTGAACTGCTGCTTTCCTGGAGCTACGGTCATTTCCTGACCTTCCTCTCGAGCTCTTGTGTGCGCATAAGGCCAAAATGCTACTGTAACGTTGCATGTACTGCTGTGTCTATGTGTTCAGGACCAGACAATGTGCACCTCTGGGCCGGAGCTGGCCTCCATAACAACAGCGCTGTAATAAAATGGTCGGTGCTGATTCCAGTGCCAAAGGGTGGGCTTTTCTTCCAAAGCTGGAGTCAGGAGCAGGACCAAGGGATTGCAGCTCTAAAAGGCCTGCTGCTTGGTTTGGCTTCTGCCTGGGCTCAGCAGGACGAGATCAGAGTCGCAGCGTGATCTCAAAGAGTGAGGGCTGCATTTAGCACTCACTGGTCGGTCAGTGGCCAGTGCCAGTGGAGATGGTGAAGGGTCTTCTTGCAGTTACCTGCCTGCAGCTGTCCCACATGTGACAGGGCTAATGGCAGATGCCCAGCCTTATGGAGGGCAATCTGGACATCATCAGGAGAGCTCAGGGAGCCTGCGGGGACACCATGTGCCTAGTGGTGGGTAAGGATTTGGAGCCTCGCAAAAAGAGAGACCCTTCAAGTTGAACTCACTCAAAGGTAAAGTGTGAAATGTAGCTATCCACAGGTAAACCAGGGCTCTGCAACCCCAGGGGAGGCAGTGAGGACCAAAGAGACGCAAGGAAGAGAGACTGCAGAGTCATTTGTGTCACGCTGAATGAAATGCTTCAGGCTGGATCTGGCTGCACACCCAAACACATCTCAGGCCATTGGAAATGCCCCATGATCCTTTCAAGTATCATCCTCAGGCACATGGGCAGTGGAAGGTGGCAGAGTATTTGTGAGTCCCTTCCAGCTGGGTCTGCTTCCTGCCCTCACCATCACTGCCAGTGCAAGTCACCCCTTCACCTGGGGCACTACAAACATGGGGCTGTTGCAGGGAGCACGTGGCAGGGGGTCCAGGAACAGCCAGTCAGGCCAGCATGGCTGCACTTCCCTGCGGAAAGCCTCTGTGTGCAGCAGTGACCTTCCTGCAGAAGAGCAGAGGAGTGTGTGCGTGTGCATGTGGTGAGAAAGAATGAGAAAGAGTAAGCGGCGAGAAATCAGCAGTTTCTGCAGGTGCCAGCTCAGGGCAGTCTGCTCTGTCGCTGGGCAGCAGAAGCTGCCTGAGGAATCCCAAGGCCAGGACTCTTGTGCCCTTCTTGTTGTCTTTGACACCCGTTGCCAGATTAAACTGCCCGGGTCTGTGACCCACGTGAAAATAAAGCTTAGGTGGCCACAGCTGCTGGGCATGGTGGCAGCCCCAGAGCATGCCTGTGTCCCTGCCCTGCTTGTCCCCAAACGCCTGCGGTGCCCACCACAGGTGGGAGACAGAGCAGGCAGCCAGGCTGTCCGCATCACTTGTGCAGGAGATGGTGGCTGTGAAGCCGGTAGGACAGAGAAGATCTCAGTGGCGATGAGGGTGGCGCTCTGAGCCCCCAAAGCCCAGCAGTCTTGCCCACACCAATGCATGGCCCTGCTGTGCGTTGACCTGCAGGAGGAGCAGATATCCGCTAGGAACATGATTGCCTCATGGGCCTCTCGTAGTTCCCTGACACATCTGCCATTTCATACATAGCGGTGGGACTCGGGCAGTGCTTAGCACAGCCCTCCGGAACTTGCAGCGCCCTCTGGAAGAGCCCTGCGCAAGCCTGGGGTGTAGTGCAGCCCTGCGGCTTGGTGTCTAGGCGGCGGTGTGTAGACAGCGCTGGATGGGGCTGAGGCGTGTGCAACCCTCAGTTGCCCCTTGTGCTCCAGCAGGCACATGCAGGCACAGCAGTGCTGTCAGAGAAGGGCAGTGAGGTCAGAGAAGAGCAGGCATGTCACAATGGCCTGGGGCGGGACGAGGTGGGGTGGGGTGGGGGCGGGCAGTCAGCTTCAGGTGAGGTGGGCTGACATCACAGTGGGGCACATCAGCATCCTTGGCACTTGGGCCACAGAGCTGCCTGCGGCTCCTGGAGGAAGGGTGCTCTCGGGCTGAGGGGGTGGAGCTCATCTGGCCCAAAGGAGCTGGAGGCCCCTTGGCCTGCAGTGCGTGCTGGGCCCCATGGAGCTGGAGGACTTGCAGCTCTCCTTGCAGTGCCACCAGGATGAACGCCGGGAGCTGCTGGAGAAGCTGCTGGAGCTGGAGCAGGCTTGCGGGCTTCTGCGAGCAGCCAGCTGCCAGCTGGAAGACGGGTGTGCATGGCTGCGTGCTGCTTGGGGCTGAGACTCAGGTCGCGGGGGCTGTGCGCAGCACCTGCACGCCTGGGCCCTTGATGGGGCTTCCTGCGGGGCTGGGTGGAGGTGGGGGGCCCTGCCACCAGTCGTGGAGGGCTCTGTGCACTCCCTGCCTGCCTGGGCGCCTCATCTCTGCCCTGGGGGTCTGCACTCAGCAGTCTCCCATCCCCTCAATCCTGCAGGCTGCAGTGCTCCGGGGAGGTGCCTGAGGAGCCCCATGTGGGGCTGAGGGAAGAGCTCGGTGCCCTCTCGGGCTGCCTGAAGGAGAGTGAGCGTGAGACAGCTGCAACGCAGGAGCAGCTCAGGTGCTTGGTAGGTGTTGGCAATGCCCGCGCATGTGCAGAGGGGGCTCCAAGCCCTGCTCTCCACCACTGTCCCCATGCCTGCAGGAGAAGGAGAAAGAGGAGCTGCGCAGCACCCTGCAGGAGCTCACCACTGAGGTACCGAGACCCCCATGCCCACACCTGCTTGGACACACCTCTGGCTGCCCCATGAGCACCCCACGGTTGGCACTCACCCCTGTCTCATCTCCGCAGCGCCTGACCCTGGCAGCGCAGCATGCCCAGAGCTCCCAGCAGCTGGAGAGCACCAGAGAAGTCCTCACGCAGCTCCAGGTGAGGCAGATGCTGTGCTGCGCACCTGGCCCCCAGGCCTGCTGCTCTTGTGGGTCTGACAGGCACCATGACAGAAGGGTTGGGGGTGGGCATGTTGGGGCACCCGCAGGGTGCCTGGGATGGCGGGGGGACCCTGATGTGGGTCTGCAGGCTCCCCAGAAGGGTTGTGGGGGAGCAAAGTGGGTTGGGGAGCCCTCCTGGGTGTCTGGGCACATCATGTGTGACAGGCACCCTGATGGGGGCGGGCAGCTGTGTGGTTTGGGGACGCCCAGTCTCAGCCAGGGCATTGGGCCTTGAGGCCATGCTGGTTTCATGCTGCTCCTCCAGCCGCCCCCACTGAGATGCTCTCGCTGCCTCTTCTCTCCCAGGCAGAGCTGACTGAGCTGAAGGCAGAGGGAGATGCAGCCCTGAAGGAGCTCCACCAGGTCTGTGACCCACATGAAAATAAATACCGCTTAGGTGGGCAGAGCTGCTGCATGTGGTGCCAGCTCCCAAGGATGCCAGTGTCCCTGCCTCCCGGGCCCTGGCTGGCCTCACCGTGCCCTGGAGACGGACTGCGGATCCCCAGGCCCACCTGGGCCCCTTGTAATGCGCCCCCGTTGCTTTGCAGGAGAAGCAGTCAGCAGTCAAGCTGGCAGAGGCCCTGCAGGAGCAGGCTGAGATCGAGAAGGTACTAGGCACGGGAGGCACGGTGGCACAAGGTCTTTGTATGGGGAAAGCCCCCTCAGAGCGGGCACGGGAGGGGACTACTAACCAGGGCCCTTCCTTTGTGCAGGTCCTGAGGAAAGAACACAGGTACCTCAGGGAGAGACGCAAGGGTCTGCAACGGCAAAGAGCTGGGTGAGTGGCGACAGGCACCCGAGCCCAACCTGTGGGGGTGGAGCTCTGTGCAGCTCCCAGGGATCCGTGTCCCCAGGGCCAGCTTGGCAAGGTCTGTGCCAGTGCTGGACAACAGAGCCGCTGATCTAATACTCCTCTGATGACATGTAAGCTGCTCCCAAGCCCACTAGAATGCCTCTGGAGCACTCCCAACTGCCTGCATGGCTTCAAACCACCTCTAAACAGCAGTCGACCACTCGCGCAAGCTCTAAAATCCTTTAAGGAGTGCTGAGCAGCTCTGCACAGCCCTAAGTGGCTCTAGGACACCTTTCAGCTTCCCTTCAAGTCGTCCAAACCTTCTCTGAAGAGCCCGTTGCCTTTTGCAAAGCAGCTCATGAAAAAAAAAGAAAAAATAAAAATCCCCAAACGCCGCTTGGCTCTTTGAAGCAGCTCTGAAGAGCTCCAAGCCTCTGCTAAATGCCCTTGGAGCCTGAGGCGGGAAGGGAGTAGAGGGCAGGGTCTTTTCAATGCTGGCACCCTGTGGCGCCTTGCCGCAGCCCCAGCAGAGCCTGCCCAGCACCTTGGCTCCCTGTTCGCCATGTGGCGGTCCCAGTGCTGAGCGAGCTCTCTCCTCACAGCCCAGACACCTGTGGTGCCCACAACAGGCGGAAGACGGAGCAGGCCGCCAGGCTGTCCACGTCCCTTATGCAGGAGATGGTGGCTGTGAAGCTGGTAGGTCAGAGAAGCCCGATGCGAGACTTGGGGAAGAGAGGGTCTGCAGGGTAGCCGTTGGCTTTGGGGGCGCTGATATCAGTGGGGATGAGGGTGGGGGTCTGAGCCCCCAAGGCCCAACAGTCTTGCCCACACCAATGCATGTCCGTGCTGTGCATTGACCTGCAGGAGGAGCAGCTGGTGGCAAAGAGGCGTGGGATCAGTTTTTGGCTGCAGTGAGTTGCCCTGTGGGGCTCGGCGTGCCAGGGCTTATTTGTGGGTGGTGGGATGTCCGGGCTAGTGGTCCCAAGGCATCCGTCAGCTTTTAACTTCTCAGCACTGACATTGCTCAGGATGCCTTTGGCCTGGGTTGTGGGGTGGTGCTTGTTTGTGGGCCCAGCAGGGAGATGAAGAGCAGATCTGAGCTGCCGGGGCCCTTAACCTGAGGCCCAGGAGTGGGGCAGGGGGTGGTGTGGCCAGCATGATGCAGGGTGCCAGTGCTGGCCTGGCGGTGTCTGCAGATGATGTCTGGAAAGAGATGAGGCAGATTTTTCCCATCCTGTGTCTTAATCCTCTCCTGGCCTGCAGGAGGCAGTTTCTGCTCCTTGCCTGCCTGCAGCTGGTGTTGCTGCTCTGCCTGGTCCTGCTCAAGAGCGACAGCGTCAGCTGGGACCTGCCGTGCAGGCTGGCGTCCGCCTTTGGCAGCTGCCCAGCACGGCCGCCACCCTTCTGACACGCCTGGCCTTGCACCGTGTGGGGTAGAGAGCGACAGGAAGACTGGGCGCCGTGCAGACAGGCAAACATCCAACCGCACAGCACCACCCTTTTCCGGGGGCACCACTGCGCACATGTGGAATGGCATGTGCAGACACACTGCGTGTCCAGCCGCGACTACACCTTGCTGTGGGGGATGTTTGCCTGCTGAATACTTGCCACTAAGCTCACCCTCTCTTTAACGATATAAAGGACAACTGAGAACCCCGACTCCTCAGTCTGTGATTTTTCCTTGGAAAGAGACTGACTTGGTCAAGGAATTTCAGGTGGCTGATACAGCACTGACGGCTGGTGCCAGTGCGATGCTATGATAGTCCAAACTCCGTTTTTCAACTGTAGCTTAAAAGTTGCCATTACTTGTTAGTATGTCTGTCAATAGACTTACCTGCCTCTAGCAAAGACTTACCCTGGCCAAGAAACACTGTAACACCCTGCTGTGCTCTTCCTGGGAAATGAAATGTGACCTGTAGTTACCTGGAAGTGTGCTGAACAAGTGATGCTGTGTTCAGTGACTTTGAACTCTTCCGGTCGTAGGCATTCCTCTACCTCAAACACTCCATGCTTCAGATCTTTTCCGAAAGCAAGGTATTCATTCACAACTTCTAGCTTTGAAACCAGCCTTCAGAAAGGAGATGAAAAGGGAGAACAAGTTTTTCCCAGATTCCTCATAAACGCAGTACGTAAAGTTGAGTACACTCTTTTTTGCTGCAAAGAAATGAAAAACAGAAAGGTGAAACCTGTCAATAATTCGGTATATTGAACCACACCGAGAAGGCAGAGGCCCTCAGTGCTTTCTTTGCCTGGGTTTTTACTGGTAAACATGTCCCTCAGGGGGCATAGACAGAGCTGGCGGGGGAGGGGTGAGTGTGTGTGCTACCTCCTGTCCCATTCGGCACCACCCCCGCCACCACCACCCCCACCCCCCCATTAATTGTCTGTGGGATTTCATCAAGAAGACATGTAGAGAGAGAGGGATTGAGGGAGGAGTTAGTGATGGGATGAAGACAGAAATCGCAGAAAGGGCCTGGGTGAGACTGGGAGCAGAGGGGAGCATTTGGAGGAAACACTGCTGCTAGAGTTATGAACCTCCTTAGCCGGAGGCCAAGGGCTGGATGATCACATCAGGGGTCATGTCTTCTGCCTTGGTGTCCCTGTGCCAACCCTGCCCTCTGTTCCCAAGCTCTGGGAGATGTTGGGCGCCTTCTCTGAGGCCACGTAATCTCCATTGCAGTCCGATGTGGGAGAAGTAGGCAAGGTTTGGTCCCTCAGGTTGGTGTGGGTCAGTGCTGAAAAGTAGCCCATCAGAAGGGCCCGCTCCCACTGTGACACGGGGCTGGAGGCATGCAGTAGGCAGGCCAGCAGTCGCTGCAATGCTGGGGCTGCAGAGTCTGTGGCGAGAGCAGCCCAATCCTGGAGTCAGGAGAGCAGCTTCCTCCTCACCAGCTCCGCCCATACCAGCCCTGGGGACAGCTCTTCTCTGCCTGCCCCCTTCTACAGCCCTGCGTTGTAAGCAAGGGGGTGAGGGCAGCGACTGTCCTGGGACAGCTCTGCAAGGTGCTTTGACACTGCCTTTGTCCCTCGGCAGCAGAATGAGTCACATGCCTTCCTCCCCACAAGTCCTGCTCTGCGGTCTCCCCTCCGCTCCTCCTTTCTCCAGGCTCCTCTTCAGAGGGCTTCATGGCAAAGCTGCAGTCTGACCTGGGGACAGCAGCAGGTAATGGAGGGGCAGGCAGAGTAAGGGGCTTGATCTTTCCTCCCATTAGATGTGTGACGGTGGTGTCATCACCTGGGCTGAGGAGGAAATCAGCCTCTGCCTCCTCCCCTTGTTTGGCTGCGGAGGGAAACTCCTTCCAGACTCTGACCATGACCCTTTAATCATCCTCTGGAGCCAGCCTTCAGCAGGCAGCCACAGTGACCATGTGTCATAGCAGGCAGCAGAAGACATCTGGGGCAGTGCTGCTGTTCGTGGGCCCTGGGGGCTGTGCTGGCAGAGATGTTCAGGAAATCCTTGGATGCCACCGCCACCCCAGGCCTCCAGCACTCCCTGAGCAGTCTGACCTTGCTGCTCCATTTCTGCCGATCCACACAGCTGTGTGCCCGGGAGCCAGACACACTGCCAGGACCCTGCAGGGTCCTAGTTGCTCCATGCTAGAGGAACTGAACAGCAAGAACACAAAGCAAGTTTGCTGTCCAGGGGAAACAAGGTCTTACTCCTTGCTGCAGATCGGGGACAAGCGTCAAGGCTGAGAGTGCTGAAGCTTGCCCCTCTCTTGTCAGTCTGTGCAGAGCACTCCTTCCAAGCCGGCAGTTGTGTTGGTGCCCAAATTACTCTTTCTCCTCCTCCTATTTCCGAACAGAGCTAGTGCTTTTCCTAGCCCCTCTCTTTTGGCATAATACCCTGAAATGTCCCTGTTCAGGACTAATGTACAGGACACTTAGGTTCATCTGCCAGTTCCTGGCACGTGGAAACTGGGCATTTGTTGCACGCACTCCTCCTTCCCTGTTGTCACATCAAGATGTCTCCCTTATGAACCCCATTTGTTTCCCCAGTCTTACCTTTTCGTAAGCCCACACTGGAGATTTCAGCCCACTTTTCACACGGTTCAACCTGCCCACGATCGCTCATTCCGAGATCGCTCATTACTAGGGCTCCTTACTAGAAGCACCTCTCGGGGACATTTGGGGATTTGAGAGCTGTATGGAGCAGGCAGAGGGGAGACATGCCCATGTGAGCTGGTGGCAGAGAATAAATACATTGGCGTTGTTATAGAATTCATGGTCTAAAGACAGGCACGTGCTGACCTGCTTAGGCAAACTACCCTGTGAAAAGCTTTTTTGATGGCATTTTCCAAGGAGAGCTCTTGCACTTGAGTGCTGAGATTTTTCCTCAGCAATTCTTTATGCAGGGTGAGAACAACAGGCAATGAGAACATGGCTGTGCAGAGACCAGGAAGAGGAAATGGGTTCTGACAGTTTCTGTGTATTTAATCCAGCTCGCCTTCCAGTGTCTGATGTTTGTCACACACAAAGTGCTCAGCTGGAATGAGCAGTGCCTGCAGTGTGTATTCCAGCCTTGGGACCTCCAGGGAAGGTGGAGTCCATGTCGAGTTAGACAAGGAGCTTCTGTTCTGTGCATACCTAAGCTTACGCAAGGCAAATCTCACACGCTATGTGTTTGTGGAGTGCATGGGAGGGAGCAGAGTCCCTCCAGCCCTGGCGTTTTTAACCCAGGGTTAGATGCGCAGGTGAGCCAGCGGAATCCGGACTCTAAAGAGAGAAAATGAGCCCCCTCCCTGTATATGCTTAGGCGTCCTGCGTAGCTAGGAACCAGCAATAGGGGCTTGTCAGCAGCAGATAGCTCTACTTCTCTTAGACACCGATCGTCTCATAGCACAAATCACGCTGCTGGTATTAGTCTCTCTTCACTGTTTGGAGAGGGAGAGTAGGTAATTACTTTAGTGCACTTCAAAGAACGTTCCCCAGGGGTGACCCTGCTGTCTTTCAGGATCTGTCAGCTCTGGAGCCCCAGGGAAATCTTCAGGGTGCATGAGGAGGTTGCGGTGATATCTGAAGACTATGGGAGAAGCCACAGAAATGCTAGTCTAGGCTGCAGTACACACTGCTAATACGTTTTCAATACCATTCATACCAATGCTGTGGACCAGTTTCTCTGTGAAATTCCCCAGCTTCTCAAGCAAGCAGCAAGTCTGAGCAGGAAAGCTCAGACTCCTACGTCAGGGAAGGTGGGGTTCTTGTGGTTAGTCTTTGCTTAGCTTTGGGGGGGAGGGTTTTGGTTTGTTTTATTTATTTATTTATTTATTTTTACGTTGTTCTGTTCTATGTGCAGCTCTTCAAGGCTGTTGTGAGGATCCCCTCTGGGCGGGGACAGCACAGAGCCTTTTCCACATGCCTCCCTCACCTTGCTGTGGTCTCCCTGTTTATCAGAAGTGCAGTGTTTGCCTACGCGAAGCCCCACTCTGTCTCCTCCCCATGCCTGGAGCTGGTGGTGGCAGTTCTGCACTCAGTGGTGCCTCCAGCAATGAACACTCTCATCTACAGCATGAGGAACGAGGAAGTCAGAGATGCACTGGGAAAACTTATATCACAAATTTTATTTCGGCAGCCATAACCTGCCCTCCTCTTCCCACTCATAAGTCCCAGGGTATTTGAGGCCAGGTCTCCTCCCCTTTCCTCTCTTCCTTGCTTCCTTTTCTCCTTCCATCCTTCTCTCCCTCCCTCCCTCCCTCTCTTTCTTTCTTTCTCCTGTATTCACGTTCAAAGACAAATGTTTGGATTCATTCCACTTTTCCTCAGGCATCTATCTACCTCCTGAAGTTGACCCAGAGGCCTTGTGTGAGCAAGGAGTCAGTGCTGCCCTGTCAGCAGGAGAGGGAGGAATCTGCAGAGGCTGTTTCTCGGAGCTGCCTTGGGTGCCTTTACTGGAAGGAGCAGAATTTCCCTCTGGCAGTATTTGTTGTAGCACTGATACCGAGGGAGCTCCGGGTGACAGAATCAGGCTCAGACATGTGGAAGACTGGTAGGAGCAAGGTATGAGGAATGCCAGGGTCCACATGTCCTTTAGGATTTCTTAGCTCCTCTGTTCACAGTAGGGATGTGTCCTGGCACATCTCTTCTGTGGTGGAGGAAGCAAGCTGTCCTTGGGCTCTGATGCCTTCCTTCTGCACTGTACCAGTACTCAGAGCTGCTTTGAGGAGAACAGCAGTTCCAGCCTGGGCTCTCCCCTCCCACAAAGAGCAGCATGTCTCTGGAGCCAAAGCAGCAGCACCAGTGTGCAGAGGAGATGCAGAGAGGGAAAGTCCAGCCACAGCATGCAGGAACAGTCCTAGTGCCTGTCAGGAAAGTCCCCTCACTGCCATGGCAGGCACTTCCTTACCACAGTAGTTGAGTCTGAACTGCTGCTTTCCTGGAGCTACGGTCATTTCCTGACCTTCCTCTCGAGCTCTTGTGTGCGCATAAGGCCAAAATGCTACTGTAACGTTGCATGTACTGCTGTGTCTATGTGTTCAGGACCAGACAATGTGCACCTCTGGGCCAGAGCTGGCCTCCATAACAACAGCGCTGTAATAAAATGGTCGGTGCTGATTCCAGTGCCAAAGGGTGGGCTTTTCTTCCAAAGCTGGAGTCAGGAGCAGGACCAAGGGATTGCAGCTCTAAAAGGCCTGCTGCTTGGTTTGGCTTCTGCCTGGGCTCAGCAGGACGAGATCAGAGTCGCAGCGTGATCTCAAAGAGTGAGGGCTGCATTTAGCACTCACTGGTCGGTCAGTGGCCAGTGCCAGTGGAGATGGTGAAGGGTCTTCTTGCAGTTACCTGCCTGCAGCTGTCCCACATGTGACAGGGCTAATGGCAGATGCCCAGCCTTATGGAGGGCAATCTGGACATCATCAGGAGAGCTCAGGGAGCCTGCGGGGACACCATGTGCCTAGTGGTGGGTAAGGATTTGGAGCCTCGCAAAAAGAGAGACCCTTCAAGTTGAACTCACTCAAAGGTAAAGTGTGAAATGTAGCTATCCACAGGTAAACCAGGGCTCTGCAACCCCAGGGGAGGCAGTGAGGACCAAAGAGACGCAAGGAAGAGAGACTGCAGAGTCATTTGTGTCACGCTGAATGAAATGCTTCAGGCTGGATCTGGCTGCACACCCAAACACATCTCAGGCCATTGGAAATGCCCCATGATCCTTTCAAGTATCATCCTCAGGCACATGGGCAGTGGAAGGTGGCAGAGTATTTGTGAGTCCCTTCCAGCTGGGTCTGCTTCCTGCCCTCACCATCACTGCCAGTGCAAGTCACCCCTTCACCTGGGGCACTACAAACATGGGGCTGTTGCAGGGAGCACGTGGCAGGGGGTCCAGGAACAGCCAGTCAGGCCAGCATGGCTGCACTTCCCTGCGGAAAGCCTCTGTGTGCAGCAGTGACCTTCCTGCAGAAGAGCAGAGGAGTGTGTGCGTGTGCATGTGGTGAGAAAGAATGAGAAAGAGTAAGCGGCGAGAAATCAGCAGTTTCTGCAGGTGCCAGCTCAGGGCAGTCTGCTCTGTCGCTGGGCAGCAGAAGCTGCCTGAGGAATCCCAAGGCCAGGACTCTTGTGCCCTTCTTGTTGTCTTTGACACCCGTTGCCAGATTAAACTGCCCGGGTCTGTGACCCACGTGAAAATAAAGCTTAGGTGGCCACAGCTGCTGGGCATGGTGGCAGCCCCAGAGCATGCCTGTGTCCCTGCCCTGCTTGTCCCCAAACGCCTGCGGTGCCCACCACAGGTGGGAGACAGAGCAGGCAGCCAGGCTGTCCGCATCACTTGTGCAGGAGATGGTGGCTGTGAAGCCGGTAGGACAGAGAAGATCTCAGTGGCGATGAGGGTGGCGCTCTGAGCCCCCAAAGCCCAGCAGTCTTGCCCACACCAATGCATGGCCCTGCTGTGCGTTGACCTGCAGGAGGAGCAGATATCCGCTAGGAACATGATTGCCTCATGGGCCTCTCGTAGTTCCCTGACACATCTGCCATTTCATACATAGCGGTGGGACTCGGGCAGTGCTTAGCACAGCCCTCCGGAACTTGCAGCGCCCTCTGGAAGAGCCCTGCGCAAGCCTGGGGTGTAGTGCAGCCCTGCGGCTTGGTGTCTAGGCGGCGGTGTGTAGACAGCGCTGGATGGGGCTGAGGCGTGTGCAACCCTCAGTTGCCCCTTGTGCTCCAGCAGGCACATGCAGGCACAGCAGTGCTGTCAGAGAAGGGCAGTGAGGTCAGAGAAGAGCAGGCATGTCACAATGGCCTGGGGCGGGACGAGGTGGGGTGGGGTGGGGGCGGGCAGTCAGCTTCAGGTGAGGTGGGCTGACATCACAGTGGGGCACATCAGCATCCTTGGCACTTGGGCCACAGAGCTGCCTGCGGCTCCTGGAGGAAGGGTGCTCTCGGGCTGAGGGGGTGGAGCTCATCTGGCCCAAAGGAGCTGGAGGCCCCTTGGCCTGCAGTGCGTGCTGGGCCCCATGGAGCTGGAGGACTTGCAGCTCTCCTTGCAGTGCCACCAGGATGAACGCCGGGAGCTGCTGGAGAAGCTGCTGGAGCTGGAGCAGGCTTGCGGGCTTCTGCGAGCAGCCAGCTGCCAGCTGGAAGACGGGTGTGCATGGCTGCGTGCTGCTTGGGGCTGAGACTCAGGTCGCGGGGGCTGTGCGCAGCACCTGCACGCCTGGGCCCTTGATGGGGCTTCCTGCGGGGCTGGGTGGAGGTGGGGGGCCCTGCCACCAGTCGTGGAGGGCTCTGTGCACTCCCTGCCTGCCTGGGCGCCTCATCTCTGCCCTGGGGGTCTGCACTCAGCAGTCTCCCATCCCCTCAATCCTGCAGGCTGCAGTGCTCCGGGGAGGTGCCTGAGGAGCCCCATGTGGGGCTGAGGGAAGAGCTCGGTGCCCTCTCGGGCTGCCTGAAGGAGAGTGAGCGTGAGACAGCTGCAACGCAGGAGCAGCTCAGGTGCTTGGTAGGTGTTGGCGATGCCCGCGCATGTGCAGAGGGGGCTCCAAGCCCTGCTCTCCACCACTGTCCCCATGCCTGCAGGAGAAGGAGAAAGAGGAGCTGCGCAGCACCCTGCAGGAGCTCACCACTGAGGTACCGAGACCCCCATGCCCACACCTGCTTGGACACACCTCTGGCTGCCCCATGAGCACCCCACGGTTGGCACTCACCCCTGTCTCATCTCCGCAGCGCCTGACCCTGGCAGCGCAGCATGCCCAGAGCTCCCAGCAGCTGGAGAGCACCAGAGAAGTCCTCACGCAGCTCCAGGTGAGGCAGATGCTGTGCTGCGCACCTGGCCCCCAGGCCTGCTGCTCTTGTGGGTCTGACAGGCACCATGACAGAAGGGTTGGGGGTGGGCATGTTGGGGCACCCGCAGGGTGCCTGGGATGGCGGGGGGACCCTGATGTGGGTCTGCAGGCTCCCCAGAAGGGTTGTGGGGGAGCAAAGTGGGTTGGGGAGCCCTCCTGGGTGTCTGGGCACATCATGTGTGACAGGCACCCTGATGGGGGCGGGCAGCTGTGTGGTTTGGGGACGCCCAGTCTCAGCCAGGGCATTGGGCCTTGAGGCCATGCTGGTTTCATGCTGCTCCTCCAGCCGCCCCCACTGAGATGCTCTCGCTGCCTCTTCTCTCCCAGGCAGAGCTGACTGAGCTGAAGGCAGAGGGAGATGCAGCCCTGAAGGAGCTCCACCAGGTCTGTGACCCACATGAAAATAAATACCGCTTAGGTGGGCAGAGCTGCTGCATGTGGTGCCAGCTCCCAAGGATGCCAGTGTCCCTGCCTCCCGGGCCCTGGCTGGCCTCACCGTGCCCTGGAGACGGACTGCGGATCCCCAGGCCCACCTGGGCCCCTTGTAATGCGCCCCCGTTGCTTTGCAGGAGAAGCAGTCAGCAGTCAAGCTGGCAGAGGCCCTGCAGGAGCAGGCTGAGATCGAGAAGGTACTAGGCACGGGAGGCATGGTGGCACAAGGTCTTTGTATGGGGAAAGCCCCCTCAGAGCGGGCACGGGAGGGGACTACTAACCAGGGCCCTTCCTTTGTGCAGGTCCTGAGGAAAGAACACAGGTACCTCAGGGAGAGACGCAAGGGTCTGCAACGGCAAAGAGCTGGGTGAGTGGCGACAGGCACCCGAGCCCAACCTGTGGGGGTGGAGCTCTGTGCAGCTCCCAGGGATCCGTGTCCCCAGGGCCAGCTTGGCAAGGTCTGTGCCAGTGCTGGACAACAGAGCCGCTGATCTAATACTCCTCTGATGACATGTAAGCTGCTCCCAAGCCCACTAGAATGCCTCTGGAGCACTCCCAACTGCCTGCATGGCTTCAAACCACCTCTAAACAGCAGTCGACCACTCGCGCAAGCTCTAAAATCCTTTAAGGAGTGCTGAGCAGCTCTGCACAGCCCTAAGTGGCTCTAGGACACCTTTCAGCTTCCCTTCAAGTCGTCCAAACCTTCTCTGAAGAGCCCGTTGCCTTTTGCAAAGCAGCTCATGAAAAAAAAAGAAAAAATAAAAATCCCCAAACGCCGCTTGGCTCTTTGAAGCAGCTCTGAAGAGCTCCAAGCCTCTGCTAAATGCCCTTGGAGCCTGAGGCGGGAAGGGAGTAGAGGGCAGGGTCTTTTCAATGCTGGCACCCTGTGGCGCCTTGCCGCAGCCCCAGCAGAGCCTGCCCAGCACCTTGGCTCCCTGTTCGCCATGTGGCGGTCCCAGTGCTGAGCGAGCTCTCTCCTCACAGCCCAGACACCTGTGGTGCCCACAACAGGCGGAAGACGGAGCAGGCCGCCAGGCTGTCCACGTCCCTTATGCAGGAGATGGTGGCTGTGAAGCTGGTAGGTCAGAGAAGCCCGATGCGAGACTTGGGGAAGAGAGGGTCTGCAGGGTAGCCGTTGGCTTTGGGGGCGCTGATATCAGTGGGGATGAGGGTGGGGGTCTGAGCCCCCAAGGCCCAACAGTCTTGCCCAATGCATGTCCGTGCTGTGCATTGACCTGCAGGAGGAGCAGCTGGTGGCAAAGAGGCGTGGGATCAGTTTTTGGCTGCAGTGAGTTGCCCTGTGGGGCTCGGCGTGCCAGGGCTTATTTGTGGGTGGTGGGATGTCCGGGCTAGTGGTCCCAAGGCATCCGTCAGCTTTTAACTTCTCAGCACTGACATTGCTCAGGATGCCTTTGGCCTGGGTTGTGGGGTGGTGCTTGTTTGTGGGCCCAGCAGGGAGATGAAGAGCAGATCTGAGCTGCCGGGGCCCTTAACCTGAGGCCCAGGAGCGGGGCAGGGGGTGGTGTGGCCAGCATGATGCAGGGTGCCAGTGCTGGCCTGGCGGTGTCTGCAGATGATGTCTGGAAAGAGATGAGGCAGATTTTTCCCATCCTGTGTCTTAATCCTCTCCTGGCCTGCAGGAGGCAGTTTCTGCTCCTTGCCTGCCTGCAGCTGGTGTTGCTGCTCTGCCTGGTCCTGCTCAAGAGCGACAGCGTCAGCTGGGACCTGCCGTGCAGGCTGGCGTCCGCCTTTGGCAGCTGCCCAGCACGGCCGCCACCCTTCTGACACGCCTGGCCTTGCACCGTGTGGGGTAGAGAGCGACAGGAAGACTGGGCGCCGTGCAGACAGGCAAACATCCAACCGCACAGCACCACCCTTTTCCGGGGGCACCACTGCGCACATGTGGAATGGCATGTGCAGACACACTGCGTGTCCAGCCGCGACTACACCTTGCTGTGGGGGATGTTTGCCTGCTGAATACTTGCCACTAAGCTCACCCTCTCTTTAACGATATAAAGGACAACTGAGAACCCCGACTCCTCAGTCTGTGATTTTTCCTTGGAAAGAGACTGACTTGGTCAAGGAATTTCAGGTGGCTGATACAGCACTGACGGCTGGTGCCAGTGCGATGCTATGATAGTCCAAACTCCGTTTTTCAACTGTAGCTTAAAAGTTGCCATTACTTGTTAGTATGTCTGTCAATAGACTTACCTGCCTCTAGCAAAGACTTACCCTGGCCAAGAAACACTGTAACACCCTGCTGTGCTCTTCCTGGGAAATGAAATGTGACCTGTAGTTACCTGGAAGTGTGCTGAACAAGTGATGCTGTGTTCAGTGACTTTGAACTCTTCCGGTCGTAGGCATTCCTCTACCTCAAACACTCCATGCTTCAGATCTTTTCCGAAAGCAAGGTATTCATTCACAACTTCTAGCTTTGAAACCAGCCTTCAGAAAGGAGATGAAAAGGGAGAACAAGTTTTTCCCAGATTCCTCATAAACGCAGTACGTAAAGTTGAGTACACTCTTTTTTGCTGCAAAGAAATGAAAAACAGAAAGGTGAAACCTGTCAATAATTCGGTATATTGAACCACACCGAGAAGGCAGAGGCCCTCAGTGCTTTCTTTGCCTGGGTTTTTACTGGTAAACATGTCCCTCAGGGGGCATAGACAGAGCTGGCGGGGGAGGGGTGAGTGTGTGTGCTACCTCCTGTCCCATTCGGCACCACCCCCGCCACCACCACCCCCACCCCCCCATTAATTGTCTGTGGGATTTCATCAAGAAGACATGTAGAGAGAGAGGGATTGAGGGAGGAGTTAGTGATGGGATGAAGACAGAAATCGCAGAAAGGGCCTGGGTGAGACTGGGAGCAGAGGGGAGCATTTGGAGGAAACACTGCTGCTAGAGTTATGAACCTCCTTAGCCGGAGGCCAAGGGCTGGATGATCACATCAGGGGTCATGTCTTCTGCCTTGGTGTCCCTGTGCCAACCCTGCCCTCTGTTCCCAAGCTCTGGGAGATGTTGGGCGCCTTCTCTGAGGCCACGTAATCTCCATTGCAGTCCGATGTGGGAGAAGTAGGCAAGGTTTGGTCCCTCAGGTTGGTGTGGGTCAGTGCTGAAAAGTAGCCCATCAGAAGGGCCCGCTCCCACTGTGACACGGGGCTGGAGGCATGCAGTAGGCAGGCCAGCAGTCGCTGCAATGCTGGGGCTGCAGAGTCTGTGGCGAGAGCAGCCCAATCCTGGAGTCAGGAGAGCAGCTTCCTCCTCACCAGCTCCGCCCATACCAGCCCTGGGGACAGCTCTTCTCTGCCTGCCCCCTTCTACAGCCCTGCGTTGTAAGCAAGGGGGTGAGGGCAGCGACTGTCCTGGGACAGCTCTGCAAGGTGCTTTGACACTGCCTTTGTCCCTCGGCAGCAGAATGAGTCACATGCCTTCCTCCCCACAAGTCCTGCTCTGCGGTCTCCCCTCCGCTCCTCCTTTCTCCAGGCTCCTCTTCAGAGGGCTTCATGGCAAAGCTGCAGTCTGACCTGGGGACAGCAGCAGGTAATGGAGGGGCAGGCAGAGTAAGGGGCTTGATCTTTCCTCCCATTAGATGTGTGACGGTGGTGTCATCACCTGGGCTGAGGAGGAAATCAGCCTCTGCCTCCTCCCCTTGTTTGGCTGCGGAGGGAAACTCCTTCCAGACTCTGACCATGACCCTTTAATCATCCTCTGGAGCCAGCCTTCAGCAGGCAGCCACAGTGACCATGTGTCATAGCAGGCAGCAGAAGACATCTGGGGCAGTGCTGCTGTTCGTGGGCCCTGGGGGCTGTGCTGGCAGAGATGTTCAGGAAATCCTTGGATGCCACCGCCACCCCAGGCCTCCAGCACTCCCTGAGCAGTCTGACCTTGCTGCTCCATTTCTGCCGATCCACACAGCTGTGTGCCCGGGAGCCAGACACACTGCCAGGACCCTGCAGGGTCCTAGTTGCTCCATGCTAGAGGAACTGAACAGCAAGAACACAAAGCAAGTTTGCTGTCCAGGGGAAACAAGGTCTTACTCCTTGCTGCAGATCGGGGACAAGCGTCAAGGCTGAGAGTGCTGAAGCTTGCCCCTCTCTTGTCAGTCTGTGCAGAGCACTCCTTCCAAGCCGGCAGTTGTGTTGGTGCCCAAATTACTCTTTCTCCTCCTCCTATTTCCGAACAGAGCTAGTGCTTTTCCTAGCCCCTCTCTTTTGGCATAATACCCTGAAATGTCCCTGTTCAGGACTAATGTACAGGACACTTAGGTTCATCTGCCAGTTCCTGGCACGTGGAAACTGGGCATTTGTTGCACGCACTCCTCCTTCCCTGTTGTCACATCAAGATGTCTCCCTTATGAACCCCATTTGTTTCCCCAGTCTTACCTTTTCGTAAGCCCACACTGGAGATTTCAGCCCACTTTTCACACGGTTCAACCTGCCCACGATCGCTCATTCCGAGATCGCTCATTACTAGGGCTCCTTACTAGAAGCACCTCTCGGGGACGTTTGGGGATTTGAGAGCTGTATGGAGCAGGCAGAGGGGAGACATGCCCATGTGAGCTGGTGGATTGGACTCACTTAGTGTTCAGTGGAGCCAAAAGAAACTTCCAGAGCAGAGAGGTGTTTTGTTTGAGGACTGACTTGTCTCCCCCGTGAAGATGCAGTCACACAGAGAAGAGCCTGAAGGAGACACAGGAAGTGCTGGAGTCCACCTGCCAATAAGGAAGAGTGAATTCATACATTATCAGCTGTGTTCTTATGATGCTTAATGAAATCCTTGGAATAATCCCAAGCCTTGAGCAATATTACACACAGGAGGCATCAGGCAGAGAATAAATGCATTGGCGTTGTTATAGAATTCATGGTCTAAAGACAGGCACGTGCTGACCTGCTTAGGCAAACTACCCTGTGAAAAGCTTTTTTGATGGCATTTTCCAAGGAGAGCTCTTGCACTTGAGTGCTGAGATTTTTCCTCAGCAATTCTTTATGCAGGGTGAGAACAACAGGCAATGAGAACATGGCTGTGCAGAGACCAGGAAGAGGAAATGGGTTCTGACAGTTTCTGTGTATTTAATCCAGCTCGCCTTCCAGTGTCTGATGTTTGTCACACACAAAGTGCTCAGCTGGAATGAGCAGTGCCTGCAGTGTGTATTCCAGCCTTGGGACCTCCAGGGAAGGTGGAGTCCATGTCGAGTTAGACAAGGAGCTTCTGTTCTGTGCATACCTAAGCTTACGCAAGGCAAATCTCACACGCTATGTGTTTGTGGAGTGCATGGGAGGGAGCAGAATCCCTCCAGCCCTGGCGTTTTTAACCCAGGGTTAGATGCGCAGGTGAGCCAGCGGAATCCGGACTCTAAAGAGAGAAAATGAGCCCCCTCCCTGTATATGCTTAGGCGTCCTGCGTAGCTAGGAACCAGCAATAGGGGCTTGTCAGCAGCAGATAGCTCTACTTCTCTTAGACACCGATCGTCTCATAGCACAAATCACGCTGCTGGTATTAGTCTCTCTTCACTGTTTGGAGAGGGAGAGTAGGTAATTACTTTAGTGCACTTCAAAGAACGTTCCCCAGGGGTGACCCTGCTGTCTTTCAGGATCTGTCAGCTCTGGAGCCCCAGGGAAATCTTCAGGGTGCATGAGGAGGTTGCGGTGATATCTGAAGACTATGGGAGAAGCCACAGAAATGCTAGTCTAGGCTGCAGTACACACTGCTAATACGTTTTCAATACCATTCATACCAATGCTGTGGACCAGTTTCTCTGTGAAATTCCCCAGCTTCTCAAGCAAGCAGCAAGTCTGAGCAGGAAAGCTCAGACTCCTACGTCAGGGAAGGTGGGGTTCTTGTGGTTAGTCTTTGCTTAGCTTTGGGGGGGAGGGTTTTGGTTTGTTTTATTTATTTATTTATTTATTTTTACGTTGTTCTGTTCTATGTGCAGCTCTTCAAGGCTGTTGTGAGGATCCCCTCTGGGCGGGGACAGCACAGAGCCTTTTCCACATGCCTCCCTCACCTTGCTGTGGTCTCCCTGTTTATCAGAAGTGCAGTGTTTGCCTACGCGAAGCCCCACTCTGTCTCCTCCCCATGCCTGGAGCTGGTGGTGGCAGTTCTGTACTCAGTGGTGCCTCCAGCAATGAACACTCTCATCTACAGCATGAGGAACGAGGAAGTCAGAGATGCACTGGGAAAACTTATATCACAAATTTTATTTCGGCAGCCATAACCTGCCCTCCTCTTCCCACTCATAAGTCCCAGGGTATTTGAGGGCAGGTCTCCTCCCCTTTCCTCTCTTCCTTGCTTCCTTTTCTCCTTCCATCCTTCTCTCCCTCCCTCCCTCCCTCTCTTTCTTTCTTTCTCCTGTATTCACGTTCAAAGACAAATGTTTGGATTCATTCCACTTTTCCTCAGGCATCTATCTACCTCCTGAAGTTGACCCAGAGGCCTTGTGTGAGCAAGGAGTCAGTGCTGCCCTGTCAGCAGGAGAGGGAGGAATCTGCAGAGGCTGTTTCTCGGAGCTGCCTTGGGTGCCTTTACTGGAAGGAGCAGAATTTCCCTCTGGCAGTATTTGTTGTAGCACTGATACCGAGGGAGCTCCGGGTGACAGAATCAGGCTCAGACATGTGGAAGACTGGTAGGAGCAAGGTATGAGGAATGCCAGGGTCCACATGTCCTTTAGGATTTCTTAGCTCCTCTGTTCACAGTAGGGATGTGTCCTGGCACATCTCTTCTGTGGTGGAGGAAGCAAGCTGTCCTTGGGCTCTGATGCCTTCCTTCTGCACTGTACCAGTACTCAGAGCTGCTTTGAGGAGAACAGCAGTTCCAGCCTGGGCTCTCCCCTCCCACAAAGAGCAGCATGTCTCTGGAGCCAAAGCAGCAGCACCAGTGTGCAGAGGAGATGCAGAGAGGGAAAGTCCAGCCACAGCATGCAGGAACAGTCCTAGTGCCTGTCAGGAAAGTCCCCTCACTGCCATGGCAGGCACTTCCTTACCACAGTAGTTGAGTCTGAACTGCTGCTTTCCTGGAGCTACGGTCATTTCCTGACCTTCCTCTCGAGCTCTTGTGTGCGCATAAGGCCAAAATGCTACTGTAACGTTGCATGTACTGCTGTGTCTATGTGTTCAGGACCAGACAATGTGCACCTCTGGGCCGGAGCTGGCCTCCATAACAACAGCGCTGTAATAAAATGGTCGGTGCTGATTCCAGTGCCAAAGGGTGGGCTTTTCTTCCAAAGCTGGAGTCAGGAGCAGGACCAAGGGATTGCAGCTCTAAAAGGCCTGCTGCTTGGTTTGGCTTCTGCCTGGGCTCAGCAGGACGAGATCAGAGTCGCAGCGTGATCTCAAAGAGTGAGGGCTGCATTTAGCACTCACTGGTCGGTCAGTGGCCAGTGCCAGTGGAGATGGTGAAGGGTCTTCTTGCAGTTACCTGCCTGCAGCTGTCCCACATGTGACAGGGCTAATGGCAGATGCCCAGCCTTATGGAGGGCAATCTGGACATCATCAGGAGAGCTCAGGGAGCCTGCGGGGACACCATGTGCCTAGTGGTGGGTAAGGATTTGGAGCCTCGCAAAAAGAGAGACCCTTCAAGTTGAACTCACTCAAAGGTAAAGTGTGAAATGTAGCTATCCACAGGTAAACCAGGGCTCTGCAACCCCAGGGGAGGCAGTGAGGACCAAAGAGACGCAAGGAAGAGAGACTGCAGAGTCATTTGTGTCACGCTGAATGAAATGCTTCAGGCTGGATCTGGCTGCACACCCAAACACATCTCAGGCCATTGGAAATGCCCCATGATCCTTTCAAGTATCATCCTCAGGCACATGGGCAGTGGAAGGTGGCAGAGTATTTGTGAGTCCCTTCCAGCTGGGTCTGCTTCCTGCCCTCACCATCACTGCCAGTGCAAGTCACCCCAAGTCACCTGGGGCACTACAAACATGGGGCTGTTGCAGGGAGCACGTGGCAGGGGGTCCAGGAACAGCCAGTCAGGCCAGCATGGCTGCACTTCCCTGCGGAAAGCCTCTGTGTGCAGCAGTGACCTTCCTGCAGAAGAGCAGAGGAGTGTGTGCGTGTGCATGTGGTGAGAAAGAATGAGAAAGAGTAAGCGGCGAGAAATCAGCAGTTTCTGCAGGTGCCAGCTCAGGGCAGTCTGCTCTGTCGCTGGGCAGCAGAAGCTGCCTGAGGAATCCCAAGGCCAGGACTCTTGTGCCCTTCTTGTTGTCTTTGACACCCGTTGCCAGATTAAACTGCCCGGGTCTGTGACCCACGTGAAAATAAAGCTTAGGTGGCCACAGCTGCTGGGCATGGTGGCAGCCCCAGAGCATGCCTGTGTCCCTGCCCTGCTTGTCCCCAAACGCCTGCGGTGCCCACCACAGGTGGGAGACAGAGCAGGCAGCCAGGCTGTCCGCATCACTTGTGCAGGAGATGGTGGCTGTGAAGCCGGTAGGACAGAGAAGATCTCAGTGGCGATGAGGGTGGCGCTCTGAGCCCCCAAAGCCCAGCAGTCTTGCCCACACCAATGCATGGCCCTGCTGTGCGTTGACCTGCAGGAGGAGCAGATATCCGCTAGGAACATGATTGCCTCATGGGCCTCTCGTAGTTCCCTGACACATCTGCCATTTCATACATAGCGGTGGGACTCGGGCAGTGCTTAGCACAGCCCTCCGGAACTTGCAGCGCCCTCTGGAAGAGCCCTGCGCAAGCCTGGGGTGTAGTGCAGCCCTGCGGCTTGGTGTCTAGGCGGCGGTGTGTAGACAGCGCTGGATGGGGCTGAGGCGTGTGCAACCCTCAGTTGCCCCTTGTGCTCCAGCAGGCACATGCAGGCACAGCAGTGCTGTCAGAGAAGGGCAGTGAGGTCAGAGAAGAGCAGGCATGTCACAATGGCCTGGGGCGGGACGAGGTGGGGTGGGGTGGGGGCGGGCAGTCAGCTTCAGGTGAGGTGGGCTGACATCACAGTGGGGCACATCAGCATCCTTGGCACTTGGGCCACAGAGCTGCCTGCGGCTCCTGGAGGAAGGGTGCTCTCGGGCTGAGGGGGTGGAGCTCATCTGGCCCAAAGGAGCTGGAGGCCCCTTGGCCTGCAGTGCGTGCTGGGCCCCATGGAGCTGGAGGACTTGCAGCTCTCCTTGCAGTGCCACCAGGATGAACGCCGGGAGCTGCTGGAGAAGCTGCTGGAGCTGGAGCAGGCTTGCGGGCTTCTGCGAGCAGCCAGCTGCCAGCTGGAAGACGGGTGTGCATGGCTGCGTGCTGCTTGGGGCTGAGACTCAGGTCGCGGGGGCTGTGCGCAGCACCTGCACGCCTGGGCCCTTGATGGGGCTTCCTGCGGGGCTGGGTGGAGGTGGGGGGCCCTGCCACCAGTCGTGGAGGGCTCTGTGCACTCCCTGCCTGCCTGGGCGCCTCATCTCTGCCCTGGGGGTCTGCACTCAGCAGTCTCCCATCCCCTCAATCCTGCAGGCTGCAGTGCTCCGGGGAGGTGCCTGAGGAGCCCCATGTGGGGCTGAGGGAAGAGCTCGGTGCCCTCTCGGGCTGCCTGAAGGAGAGTGAGCGTGAGACAGCTGCAACGCAGGAGCAGCTCAGGTGCTTGGTAGGTGTTGGCGATGCCCGCGCATGTGCAGAGGGGGCTCCAAGCCCTGCTCTCCACCACTGTCCCCATGCCTGCAGGAGAAGGAGAAAGAGGAGCTGCGCAGCACCCTGCAGGAGCTCACCACTGAGGTACCGAGACCCCCATGCCCACACCTGCTTGGACACACCTCTGGCTGCCCCATGAGCACCCCACGGTTGGCACTCACCCCTGTCTCATCTCCGCAGCGCCTGACCCTGGCAGCGCAGCATGCCCAGAGCTCCCAGCAGCTGGAGAGCACCAGAGAAGTCCTCACGCAGCTCCAGGTGAGGCAGATGCTGTGCTGCGCACCTGGCCCCCAGGCCTGCTGCTCTTGTGGGTCTGACAGGCACCATGACAGAAGGGTTGGGGGTGGGCATGTTGGGGCACCCGCAGGGTGCCTGGGATGGCGGGGGGACCCTGATGTGGGTCTGCAGGCTCCCCAGAAGGGTTGTGGGGGAGCAAAGTGGGTTGGGGAGCCCTCCTGGGTGTCTGGGCACATCATGTGTGACAGGCACCCTGATGGGGGCGGGCAGCTGTGTGGTTTGGGGACGCCCAGTCTCAGCCAGGGCATTGGGCCTTGAGGCCATGCTGGTTTCATGCTGCTCCTCCAGCCGCCCCCACTGAGATGCTCTCGCTGCCTCTTCTCTCCCAGGCAGAGCTGACTGAGCTGAAGGCAGAGGGAGATGCAGCCCTGAAGGAGCTCCACCAGGTCTGTGACCCACATGAAAATAAATACCGCTTAGGTGGGCAGAGCTGCTGCATGTGGTGCCAGCTCCCAAGGATGCCAGTGTCCCTGCCTCCCGGGCCCTGGCTGGCCTCACCGTGCCCTGGAGACGGACTGCGGATCCCCAGGCCCACCTGGGCCCCTTGTAATGCGCCCCCGTTGCTTTGCAGGAGAAGCAGTCAGCAGTCAAGCTGGCAGAGGCCCTGCAGGAGCAGGCTGAGATCGAGAAGGTACTAGGCACGGGAGGCACGGTGGCACAAGGTCTTTGTATGGGGAAAGCCCCCTCAGAGCGGGCACGGGAGGGGACTACTAACCAGGGCCCTTCCTTTGTGCAGGTCCTGAGGAAAGAACACAGGTACCTCAGGGAGAGACGCAAGGGTCTGCAACGGCAAAGAGCTGGGTGAGTGGCGACAGGCACCCGAGCCCAACCTGTGGGGGTGGAGCTCTGTGCAGCTCCCAGGGATCCGTGTCCCCAGGGCCAGCTTGGCAAGGTCTGTGCCAGTGCTGGACAACAGAGCCGCTGATCTAATACTCCTCTGATGACATGTAAGCTGCTCCCAAGCCCACTAGAATGCCTCTGGAGCACTCCCAACTGCCTGCATGGCTTCAAACCACCTCTAAACAGCAGTCGACCACTCGCGCAAGCTCTAAAATCCTTTAAGGAGTGCTGAGCAGCTCTGCACAGCCCTAAGTGGCTCTAGGACACCTTTCAGCTTCCCTTCAAGTCGTCCAAACCTTCTCTGAAGAGCCCGTTGCCTTTTGCAAAGCAGCTCATGAAAAAAAAAGAAAAAATAAAAATCCCCAAACGCCGCTTGGCTCTTTGAAGCAGCTCTGAAGAGCTCCAAGCCTCTGCTAAATGCCCTTGGAGCCTGAGGCGGGAAGGGAGTAGAGGGCAGGGTCTTTTCAATGCTGGCACCCTGTGGCGCCTTGCCGCAGCCCCAGCAGAGCCTGCCCAGCACCTTGGCTCCCTGTTCGCCATGTGGCGGTCCCAGTGCTGAGCGAGCTCTCTCCTCACAGCCCAGACACCTGTGGTGCCCACAACAGGCGGAAGACGGAGCAGGCCGCCAGGCTGTCCACGTCCCTTATGCAGGAGATGGTGGCTGTGAAGCTGGTAGGTCAGAGAAGCCCGATGCGAGACTTGGGGAAGAGAGGGTCTGCAGGGTAGCCGTTGGCTTTGGGGGCGCTGATATCAGTGGGGATGAGGGTGGGGGTCTGAGCCCCCAAGGCCCAACAGTCTTGCCCACACCAATGCATGTCCGTGCTGTGCATTGACCTGCAGGAGGAGCAGCTGGTGGCAAAGAGGCGTGGGATCAGTTTTTGGCTGCAGTGAGTTGCCCTGTGGGGCTCGGCGTGCCAGGGCTTATTTGTGGGTGGTGGGATGTCCGGGCTAGTGGTCCCAAGGCATCCGTCAGCTTTTAACTTCTCAGCACTGACATTGCTCAGGATGCCTTTGGCCTGGGTTGTGGGGTGGTGCTTGTTTGTGGGCCCAGCAGGGAGATGAAGAGCAGATCTGAGCTGCCGGGGCCCTTAACCTGAGGCCCAGGAGCGGGGCAGGGGGTGGTGTGGCCAGCATGATGCAGGGTGCCAGTGCTGGCCTGGCGGTGTCTGCAGATGATGTCTGGAAAGAGATGAGGCAGATTTTTCCCATCCTGTGTCTTAATCCTCTCCTGGCCTGCAGGAGGCAGTTTCTGCTCCTTGCCTGCCTGCAGCTGGTGTTGCTGCTCTGCCTGGTCCTGCTCAAGAGCGACAGCGTCAGCTGGGACCTGCCGTGCAGGCTGGCGTCCGCCTTTGGCAGCTGCCCAGCACGGCCGCCACCCTTCTGACACGCCTGGCCTTGCACCGTGTGGGGTAGAGAGCGACAGGAAGACTGGGCGCCGTGCAGACAGGCAAACATCCAACCGCACAGCACCACCCTTTTCCGGGGGCACCACTGCGCACATGTGGAATGGCATGTGCAGACACACTGCGTGTCCAGCCGCGACTACACCTTGCTGTGGGGGATGTTTGCCTGCTGAATACTTGCCACTAAGCTCACCCTCTCTTTAACGATATAAAGGACAACTGAGAACCCCGACTCCTCAGTCTGTGATTTTTCCTTGGAAAGAGACTGACTTGGTCAAGGAATTTCAGGTGGCTGATACAGCACTGACGGCTGGTGCCAGTGCGATGCTATGATAGTCCAAACTCCGTTTTTCAACTGTAGCTTAAAAGTTGCCATTACTTGTTAGTATGTCTGTCAATAGACTTACCTGCCTCTAGCAAAGACTTACCCTGGCCAAGAAACACTGTAACACCCTGCTGTGCTCTTCCTGGGAAATGAAATGTGACCTGTAGTTACCTGGAAGTGTGCTGAACAAGTGATGCTGTGTTCAGTGACTTTGAACTCTTCCGGTCGTAGGCATTCCTCTACCTCAAACACTCCATGCTTCAGATCTTTTCCGAAAGCAAGGTATTCATTCACAACTTCTAGCTTTGAAACCAGCCTTCAGAAAGGAGATGAAAAGGGAGAACAAGTTTTTCCCAGATTCCTCATAAACGCAGTACGTAAAGTTGAGTACACTCTTTTTTGCTGCAAAGAAATGAAAAACAGAAAGGTGAAACCTGTCAATAATTCGGTATATTGAACCACACCGAGAAGGCAGAGGCCCTCAGTGCTTTCTTTGCCTGGGTTTTTACTGGTAAACATGTCCCTCAGGGGGCATAGACAGAGCTGGCGGGGGAGGGGTGAGTGTGTGTGCTACCTCCTGTCCCATTCGGCACCACCCCCGCCACCACCACCCCCACCCCCCCATTAATTGTCTGTGGGATTTCATCAAGAAGACATGTAGAGAGAGAGGGATTGAGGGAGGAGTTAGTGATGGGATGAAGACAGAAATCGCAGAAAGGGCCTGGGTGAGACTGGGAGCAGAGGGGAGCATTTGGAGGAAACACTGCTGCTAGAGTTATGAACCTCCTTAGCCGGAGGCCAAGGGCTGGATGATCACATCAGGGGTCATGTCTTCTGCCTTGGTGTCCCTGTGCCAACCCTGCCCTCTGTTCCCAAGCTCTGGGAGATGTTGGGCGCCTTCTCTGAGGCCACGTAATCTCCATTGCAGTCTGATGTGGGAGAAGTAGGCAAGGTTTGGTCCCTCAGGTTGGTGTGGGTCAGTGCTGAAAAGTAGCCCATCAGAAGGGCCCGCTCCCACTGTGACACGGGGCTGGAGGCATGCAGTAGGCAGGCCAGCAGTCGCTGCAATGCTGGGGCTGCAGAGTCTGTGGCGAGAGCAGCCCAATCCTGGAGTCAGGAGAGCAGCTTCCTCCTCACCAGCTCCGCCCATACCAGCCCTGGGGACAGCTCTTCTCTGCCTGCCCCCTTCTACAGCCCTGCGTTGTAAGCAAGGGGGTGAGGGCAGCGACTGTCCTGGGACAGCTCTGCAAGGTGCTTTGACACTGCCTTTGTCCCTCGGCAGCAGAATGAGTCACATGCCTTCCTCCCCACAAGTCCTGCTCTGCGGTCTCCCCTCCGCTCCTCCTTTCTCCAGGCTCCTCTTCAGAGGGCTTCATGGCAAAGCTGCAGTCTGACCTGGGGACAGCAGCAGGTAATGGAGGGGCAGGCAGAGTAAGGGGCTTGATCTTTCCTCCCATTAGATGTGTGACGGTGGTGTCATCACCTGGGCTGAGGAGGAAATCAGCCTCTGCCTCCTCCCCTTGTTTGGCTGCGGAGGGAAACTCCTTCCAGACTCTGACCATGACCCTTTAATCATCCTCTGGAGCCAGCCTTCAGCAGGCAGCCACAGTGACCATGTGTCATAGCAGGCAGCAGAAGACATCTGGGGCAGTGCTGCTGTTCGTGGGCCCTGGGGGCTGTGCTGGCAGAGATGTTCAGGAAATCCTTGGATGCCACCGCCACCCCAGGCCTCCAGCACTCCCTGAGCAGTCTGACCTTGCTGCTCCATTTCTGCCGATCCACACAGCTGTGTGCCCGGGAGCCAGACACACTGCCAGGACCCTGCAGGGTCCTAGTTGCTCCATGCTAGAGGAACTGAACAGCAAGAACACAAAGCAAGTTTGCTGTCCAGGGGAAACAAGGTCTTACTCCTTGCTGCAGATCGGGGACAAGCGTCAAGGCTGAGAGTGCTGAAGCTTGCCCCTCTCTTGTCAGTCTGTGCAGAGCACTCCTTCCAAGCCGGCAGTTGTGTTGGTGCCCAAATTACTCTTTCTCCTCCTCCTATTTCCGAACAGAGCTAGTGCTTTTCCTAGCCCCTCTCTTTTGGCATAATACCCTGAAATGTCCCTGTTCAGGACTAATGTACAGGACACTTAGGTTCATCTGCCAGTTCCTGGCACGTGGAAACTGGGCATTTGTTGCACGCACTCCTCCTTCCCTGTTGTCACATCAAGATGTCTCCCTTATGAACCCCATTTGTTTCCCCAGTCTTACCTTTTCGTAAGCCCACACTGGAGATTTCAGCCCACTTTTCACACGGTTCAACCTGCCCACGATCGCTCATTCCGAGATCGCTCATTACTAGGGCTCCTTACTAGAAGCACCTCTCGGGGACGTTTGGGGATTTGAGAGCTGTATGGAGCAGGCAGAGGGGAGACATGCCCATGTGAGCTGGTGGATTGGACTCACTTAGTGTTCAGTGGAGCCAAAAGAAACTTCCAGAGCAGAGAGGTGTTTTGTTTGAGGACTGACTTGTCTCCCCCGTGAAGATGCAGTCACACAGAGAAGAGCCTGAAGGAGACACAGGAAGTGCTGGAGTCCACCTGCCAATAAGGAAGAGTGAATTCATACATTATCAGCTGTGTTCTTATGATGCTTAATGAAATCCTTGGAATAATCCCAAGCCTTGAGCAATATTACACACAGGAGGCATCAGGCAGAGAATAAATGCATTGGCGTTGTTATAGAATTCATGGTCTAAAGACAGGCACGTGCTGACCTGCTTAGGCAAACTACCCTGTGAAAAGCTTTTTTGATGGCATTTTCCAAGGAGAGCTCTTGCACTTGAGTGCTGAGATTTTTCCTCAGCAATTCTTTATGCAGGGTGAGAACAACAGGCAATGAGAACATGGCTGTGCAGAGACCAGGAAGAGGAAATGGGTTCTGACAGTTTCTGTGTATTTAATCCAGCTCGCCTTCCAGTGTCTGATGTTTGTCACACACAAAGTGCTCAGCTGGAATGAGCAGTGCCTGCAGTGTGTATTCCAGCCTTGGGACCTCCAGGGAAGGTGGAGTCCATGTCGAGTTAGACAAGGAGCTTCTGTTCTGTGCATACCTAAGCTTACGCAAGGCAAATCTCACACGCTATGTGTTTGTGGAGTGCATGGGAGGGAGCAGAATCCCTCCAGCCCTGGCGTTTTTAACCCAGGGTTAGATGCGCAGGTGAGCCAGCGGAATCCGGACTCTAAAGAGAGAAAATGAGCCCCCTCCCTGTATATGCTTAGGCGTCCTGCGTAGCTAGGAACCAGCAATAGGGGCTTGTCAGCAGCAGATAGCTCTACTTCTCTTAGACACCGATCGTCTCATAGCACAAATCACGCTGCTGGTATTAGTCTCTCTTCACTGTTTGGAGAGGGAGAGTAGGTAATTACTTTAGTGCACTTCAAAGAACGTTCCCCAGGGGTGACCCTGCTGTCTTTCAGGATCTGTCAGCTCTGGAGCCCCAGGGAAATCTTCAGGGTGCATGAGGAGGTTGCGGTGATATCTGAAGACTATGGGAGAAGCCACAGAAATGCTAGTCTAGGCTGCAGTACACACTGCTAATACGTTTTCAATACCATTCATACCAATGCTGTGGACCAGTTTCTCTGTGAAATTCCCCAGCTTCTCAAGCAAGCAGCAAGTCTGAGCAGGAAAGCTCAGACTCCTACGTCAGGGAAGGTGGGGTTCTTGTGGTTAGTCTTTGCTTAGCTTTGGGGGGGAGGGTTTTGGTTTGTTTTATTTATTTATTTATTTATTTTTACGTTGTTCTGTTCTATGTGCAGCTCTTCAAGGCTGTTGTGAGGATCCCCTCTGGGCGGGGACAGCACAGAGCCTTTTCCACATGCCTCCCTCACCTTGCTGTGGTCTCCCTGTTTATCAGAAGTGCAGTGTTTGCCTACGCGAAGCCCCACTCTGTCTCCTCCCCATGCCTGGAGCTGGTGGTGGCAGTTCTGTACTCAGTGGTGCCTCCAGCAATGAACACTCTCATCTACAGCATGAGGAACGAGGAAGTCAGAGATGCACTGGGAAAACTTATATCACAAATTTTATTTCGGCAGCCATAACCTGCCCTCCTCTTCCCACTCATAAGTCCCAGGGTATTTGAGGCCAGGTCTCCTCCCCTTTCCTCTCTTCCTTGCTTCCTTTTCTCCTTCCATCCTTCTCTCCCTCCCTCCCTCCCTCTCTTTCTTTCTTTCTCCTGTATTCACGTTCAAAGACAAATGTTTGGATTCATTCCACTTTTCCTCAGGCATCTATCTACCTCCTGAAGTTGACCCAGAGGCCTTGTGTGAGCAAGGAGTCAGTGCTGCCCTGTCAGCAGGAGAGGGAGGAATCTGCAGAGGCTGTTTCTCGGAGCTGCCTTGGGTGCCTTTACTGGAAGGAGCAGAATTTCCCTCTGGCAGTATTTGTTGTAGCACTGATACCGAGGGAGCTCCGGGTGACAGAATCAGGCTCAGACATGTGGAAGACTGGTAGGAGCAAGGTATGAGGAATGCCAGGGTCCACATGTCCTTTAGGATTTCTTAGCTCCTCTGTTCACAGTAGGGATGTGTCCTGGCACATCTCTTCTGTGGTGGAGGAAGCAAGCTGTCCTTGGGCTCTGATGCCTTCCTTCTGCACTGTACCAGTACTCAGAGCTGCTTTGAGGAGAACAGCAGTTCCAGCCTGGGCTCTCCCCTCCCACAAAGAGCAGCATGTCTCTGGAGCCAAAGCAGCAGCACCAGTGTGCAGAGGAGATGCAGAGAGGGAAAGTCCAGCCACAGCATGCAGGAACAGTCCTAGTGCCTGTCAGGAAAGTCCCCTCACTGCCATGGCAGGCACTTCCTTACCACAGTAGTTGAGTCTGAACTGCTGCTTTCCTGGAGCTACGGTCATTTCCTGACCTTCCTCTCGAGCTCTTGTGTGCGCATAAGGCCAAAATGCTACTGTAACGTTGCATGTACTGCTGTGTCTATGTGTTCAGGACCAGACAATGTGCACCTCTGGGCCGGAGCTGGCCTCCATAACAACAGCGCTGTAATAAAATGGTCGGTGCTGATTCCAGTGCCAAAGGGTGGGCTTTTCTTCCAAAGCTGGAGTCAGGAGCAGGACCAAGGGATTGCAGCTCTAAAAGGCCTGCTGCTTGGTTTGGCTTCTGCCTGGGCTCAGCAGGACGAGATCAGAGTCGCAGCGTGATCTCAAAGAGTGAGGGCTGCATTTAGCACTCACTGGTCGGTCAGTGGCCAGTGCCAGTGGAGATGGTGAAGGGTCTTCTTGCAGTTACCTGCCTGCAGCTGTCCCACATGTGACAGGGCTAATGGCAGATGCCCAGCCTTATGGAGGGCAATCTGGACATCATCAGGAGAGCTCAGGGAGCCTGCGGGGACACCATGTGCCTAGTGGTGGGTAAGGATTTGGAGCCTCGCAAAAAGAGAGACCCTTCAAGTTGAACTCACTCAAAGGTAAAGTGTGAAATGTAGCTATCCACAGGTAAACCAGGGCTCTGCAACCCCAGGGGAGGCAGTGAGGACCAAAGAGACGCAAGGAAGAGAGACTGCAGAGTCATTTGTGTCACGCTGAATGAAATGCTTCAGGCTGGATCTGGCTGCACACCCAAACACATCTCAGGCCATTGGAAATGCCCCATGATCCTTTCAAGTATCATCCTCAGGCACATGGGCAGTGGAAGGTGGCAGAGTATTTGTGAGTCCCTTCCAGCTGGGTCTGCTTCCTGCCCTCACCATCACTGCCAGTGCAAGTCACCCCAAGTCACCTGGGGCACTACAAACATGGGGCTGTTGCAGGGAGCACGTGGCAGGGGGTCCAGGAACAGCCAGTCAGGCCAGCATGGCTGCACTTCCCTGCGGAAAGCCTCTGTGTGCAGCAGTGACCTTCCTGCAGAAGAGCAGAGGAGTGTGTGCGTGTGCATGTGGTGAGAAAGAATGAGAAAGAGTAAGCGGCGAGAAATCAGCAGTTTCTGCAGGTGCCAGCTCAGGGCAGTCTGCTCTGTCGCTGGGCAGCAGAAGCTGCCTGAGGAATCCCAAGGCCAGGACTCTTGTGCCCTTCTTGTTGTCTTTGACACCCGTTGCCAGATTAAACTGCCCGGGTCTGTGACCCACGTGAAAATAAAGCTTAGGTGGCCACAGCTGCTGGGCATGGTGGCAGCCCCAGAGCATGCCTGTGTCCCTGCCCTGCTTGTCCCCAAACGCCTGCGGTGCCCACCACAGGTGGGAGACAGAGCAGGCAGCCAGGCTGTCCGCATCACTTGTGCAGGAGATGGTGGCTGTGAAGCCGGTAGGACAGAGAAGATCTCAGTGGCGATGAGGGTGGCGCTCTGAGCCCCCAAAGCCCAGCAGTCTTGCCCACACCAATGCATGGCCCTGCTGTGCGTTGACCTGCAGGAGGAGCAGATATCCGCTAGGAACATGATTGCCTCATGGGCCTCTCGTAGTTCCCTGACACATCTGCCATTTCATACATAGCGGTGGGACTCGGGCAGTGCTTAGCACAGCCCTCCGGAACTTGCAGCGCCCTCTGGAAGAGCCCTGCGCAAGCCTGGGGTGTAGTGCAGCCCTGCGGCTTGGTGTCTAGGCGGCGGTGTGTAGACAGCGCTGGATGGGGCTGAGGCGTGTGCAACCCTCAGTTGCCCCTTGTGCTCCAGCAGGCACATGCAGGCACAGCAGTGCTGTCAGAGAAGGGCAGTGAGGTCAGAGAAGAGCAGGCATGTCACAATGGCCTGGGGCGGGACGAGGTGGGGTGGGGTGGGGGCGGGCAGTCAGCTTCAGGTGAGGTGGGCTGACATCACAGTGGGGCACATCAGCATCCTTGGCACTTGGGCCACAGAGCTGCCTGCGGCTCCTGGAGGAAGGGTGCTCTCGGGCTGAGGGGGTGGAGCTCATCTGGCCCAAAGGAGCTGGAGGCCCCTTGGCCTGCAGTGCGTGCTGGGCCCCATGGAGCTGGAGGACTTGCAGCTCTCCTTGCAGTGCCACCAGGATGAACGCCGGGAGCTGCTGGAGAAGCTGCTGGAGCTGGAGCAGGCTTGCGGGCTTCTGCGAGCAGCCAGCTGCCAGCTGGAAGACGGGTGTGCATGGCTGCGTGCTGCTTGGGGCTGAGACTCAGGTCGCGGGGGCTGTGCGCAGCACCTGCACGCCTGGGCCCTTGATGGGGCTTCCTGCGGGGCTGGGTGGAGGTGGGGGGCCCTGCCACCAGTCGTGGAGGGCTCTGTGCACTCCCTGCCTGCCTGGGCGCCTCATCTCTGCCCTGGGGGTCTGCACTCAGCAGTCTCCCATCCCCTCAATCCTGCAGGCTGCAGTGCTCCGGGGAGGTGCCTGAGGAGCCCCATGTGGGGCTGAGGGAAGAGCTCGGTGCCCTCTCGGGCTGCCTGAAGGAGAGTGAGCGTGAGACAGCTGCAACGCAGGAGCAGCTCAGGTGCTTGGTAGGTGTTGGCGATGCCCGCGCATGTGCAGAGGGGGCTCCAAGCCCTGCTCTCCACCACTGTCCCCATGCCTGCAGGAGAAGGAGAAAGAGGAGCTGCGCAGCACCCTGCAGGAGCTCACCACTGAGGTACCGAGACCCCCATGCCCACACCTGCTTGGACACACCTCTGGCTGCCCCATGAGCACCCCACGGTTGGCACTCACCCCTGTCTCATCTCCGCAGCGCCTGACCCTGGCAGCGCAGCATGCCCAGAGCTCCCAGCAGCTGGAGAGCACCAGAGAAGTCCTCACGCAGCTCCAGGTGAGGCAGATGCTGTGCTGCGCACCTGGCCCCCAGGCCTGCTGCTCTTGTGGGTCTGACAGGCACCATGACAGAAGGGTTGGGGGTGGGCATGTTGGGGCACCCGCAGGGTGCCTGGGATGGCGGGGGGACCCTGATGTGGGTCTGCAGGCTCCCCAGAAGGGTTGTGGGGGAGCAAAGTGGGTTGGGGAGCCCTCCTGGGTGTCTGGGCACATCATGTGTGACAGGCACCCTGATGGGGGCGGGCAGCTGTGTGGTTTGGGGACGCCCAGTCTCAGCCAGGGCATTGGGCCTTGAGGCCATGCTGGTTTCATGCTGCTCCTCCAGCCGCCCCCACTGAGATGCTCTCGCTGCCTCTTCTCTCCCAGGCAGAGCTGACTGAGCTGAAGGCAGAGGGAGATGCAGCCCTGAAGGAGCTCCACCAGGTCTGTGACCCACATGAAAATAAATACCGCTTAGGTGGGCAGAGCTGCTGCATGTGGTGCCAGCTCCCAAGGATGCCAGTGTCCCTGCCTCCCGGGCCCTGGCTGGCCTCACCGTGCCCTGGAGACGGACTGCGGATCCCCAGGCCCACCTGGGCCCCTTGTAATGCGCCCCCGTTGCTTTGCAGGAGAAGCAGTCAGCAGTCAAGCTGGCAGAGGCCCTGCAGGAGCAGGCTGAGATCGAGAAGGTACTAGGCACGGGAGGCATGGTGGCACAAGGTCTTTGTATGGGGAAAGCCCCCTCAGAGCGGGCACGGGAGGGGACTACTAACCAGGGCCCTTCCTTTGTGCAGGTCCTGAGGAAAGAACACAGGTACCTCAGGGAGAGACGCAAGGGTCTGCAACGGCAAAGAGCTGGGTGAGTGGCGACAGGCACCCGAGCCCAACCTGTGGGGGTGGAGCTCTGTGCAGCTCCCAGGGATCCGTGTCCCCAGGGCCAGCTTGGCAAGGTCTGTGCCAGTGCTGGACAACAGAGCCGCTGATCTAATACTCCTCTGATGACATGTAAGCTGCTCCCAAGCCCACTAGAATGCCTCTGGAGCACTCCCAACTGCCTGCATGGCTTCAAACCACCTCTAAACAGCAGTCGACCACTCGCGCAAGCTCTAAAATCCTTTAAGGAGTGCTGAGCAGCTCTGCACAGCCCTAAGTGGCTCTAGGACACCTTTCAGCTTCCCTTCAAGTCGTCCAAACCTTCTCTGAAGAGCCCGTTGCCTTTTGCAAAGCAGCTCATGAAAAAAAAAGAAAAAATAAAAATCCCCAAACGCCGCTTGGCTCTTTGAAGCAGCTCTGAAGAGCTCCAAGCCTCTGCTAAATGCCCTTGGAGCCTGAGGCGGGAAGGGAGTAGAGGGCAGGGTCTTTTCAATGCTGGCACCCTGTGGCGCCTTGCCGCAGCCCCAGCAGAGCCTGCCCAGCACCTTGGCTCCCTGTTCGCCATGTGGCGGTCCCAGTGCTGAGCGAGCTCTCTCCTCACAGCCCAGACACCTGTGGTGCCCACAACAGGCGGAAGACGGAGCAGGCCGCCAGGCTGTCCACGTCCCTTATGCAGGAGATGGTGGCTGTGAAGCTGGTAGGTCAGAGAAGCCCGATGCGAGACTTGGGGAAGAGAGGGTCTGCAGGGTAGCCGTTGGCTTTGGGGGCGCTGATATCAGTGGGGATGAGGGTGGGGGTCTGAGCCCCCAAGGCCCAACAGTCTTGCCCACACCAATGCATGTCCGTGCTGTGCATTGACCTGCAGGAGGAGCAGCTGGTGGCAAAGAGGCGTGGGATCAGTTTTTGGCTGCAGTGAGTTGCCCTGTGGGGCTCGGCGTGCCAGGGCTTATTTGTGGGTGGTGGGATGTCCGGGCTAGTGGTCCCAAGGCATCCGTCAGCTTTTAACTTCTCAGCACTGACATTGCTCAGGATGCCTTTGGCCTGGGTTGTGGGGTGGTGCTTGTTTGTGGGCCCAGCAGGGAGATGAAGAGCAGATCTGAGCTGCCGGGGCCCTTAACCTGAGGCCCAGGAGCGGGGCAGGGGGTGGTGTGGCCAGCATGATGCAGGGTGCCAGTGCTGGCCTGGCGGTGTCTGCAGATGATGTCTGGAAAGAGATGAGGCAGATTTTTCCCATCCTGTGTCTTAATCCTCTCCTGGCCTGCAGGAGGCAGTTTCTGCTCCTTGCCTGCCTGCAGCTGGTGTTGCTGCTCTGCCTGGTCCTGCTCAAGAGCGACAGCGTCAGCTGGGACCTGCCGTGCAGGCTGGCGTCCGCCTTTGGCAGCTGCCCAGCACGGCCGCCACCCTTCTGACACGCCTGGCCTTGCACCGTGTGGGGTAGAGAGCGACAGGAAGACTGGGCGCCGTGCAGACAGGCAAACATCCAACCGCACAGCACCACCCTTTTCCGGGGGCACCACTGCGCACATGTGGAATGGCATGTGCAGACACACTGCGTGTCCAGCCGCGACTACACCTTGCTGTGGGGGATGTTTGCCTGCTGAATACTTGCCACTAAGCTCACCCTCTCTTTAACGATATAAAGGACAACTGAGAACCCCGACTCCTCAGTCTGTGATTTTTCCTTGGAAAGAGACTGACTTGGTCAAGGAATTTCAGGTGGCTGATACAGCACTGACGGCTGGTGCCAGTGCGATGCTATGATAGTCCAAACTCCGTTTTTCAACTGTAGCTTAAAAGTTGCCATTACTTGTTAGTATGTCTGTCAATAGACTTACCTGCCTCTAGCAAAGACTTACCCTGGCCAAGAAACACTGTAACACCCTGCTGTGCTCTTCCTGGGAAATGAAATGTGACCTGTAGTTACCTGGAAGTGTGCTGAACAAGTGATGCTGTGTTCAGTGACTTTGAACTCTTCCGGTCGTAGGCATTCCTCTACCTCAAACACTCCATGCTTCAGATCTTTTCCGAAAGCAAGGTATTCATTCACAACTTCTAGCTTTGAAACCAGCCTTCAGAAAGGAGATGAAAAGGGAGAACAAGTTTTTCCCAGATTCCTCATAAACGCAGTACGTAAAGTTGAGTACACTCTTTTTTGCTGCAAAGAAATGAAAAACAGAAAGGTGAAACCTGTCAATAATTCGGTATATTGAACCACACCGAGAAGGCAGAGGCCCTCAGTGCTTTCTTTGCCTGGGTTTTTACTGGTAAACATGTCCCTCAGGGGGCATAGACAGAGCTGGCGGGGGAGGGGTGAGTGTGTGTGCTACCTCCTGTCCCATTCGGCACCACCCCCGCCACCACCACCCCCACCCCCCCATTAATTGTCTGTGGGATTTCATCAAGAAGACATGTAGAGAGAGAGGGATTGAGGGAGGAGTTAGTGATGGGATGAAGACAGAAATCGCAGAAAGGGCCTGGGTGAGACTGGGAGCAGAGGGGAGCATTTGGAGGAAACACTGCTGCTAGAGTTATGAACCTCCTTAGCCGGAGGCCAAGGGCTGGATGATCACATCAGGGGTCATGTCTTCTGCCTTGGTGTCCCTGTGCCAACCCTGCCCTCTGTTCCCAAGCTCTGGGAGATGTTGGGCGCCTTCTCTGAGGCCACGTAATCTCCATTGCAGTCCGATGTGGGAGAAGTAGGCAAGGTTTGGTCCCTCAGGTTGGTGTGGGTCAGTGCTGAAAAGTAGCCCATCAGAAGGGCCCGCTCCCACTGTGACACGGGGCTGGAGGCATGCAGTAGGCAGGCCAGCAGTCGCTGCAATGCTGGGGCTGCAGAGTCTGTGGCGAGAGCAGCCCAATCCTGGAGTCAGGAGAGCAGCTTCCTCCTCACCAGCTCCGCCCATACCAGCCCTGGGGACAGCTCTTCTCTGCCTGCCCCCTTCTACAGCCCTGCGTTGTAAGCAAGGGGGTGAGGGCAGCGACTGTCCTGGGACAGCTCTGCAAGGTGCTTTGACACTGCCTTTGTCCCTCGGCAGCAGAATGAGTCACATGCCTTCCTCCCCACAAGTCCTGCTCTGCGGTCTCCCCTCCGCTCCTCCTTTCTCCAGGCTCCTCTTCAGAGGGCTTCATGGCAAAGCTGCAGTCTGACCTGGGGACAGCAGCAGGTAATGGAGGGGCAGGCAGAGTAAGGGGCTTGATCTTTCCTCCCATTAGATGTGTGACGGTGGTGTCATCACCTGGGCTGAGGAGGAAATCAGCCTCTGCCTCCTCCCCTTGTTTGGCTGCGGAGGGAAACTCCTTCCAGACTCTGACCATGACCCTTTAATCATCCTCTGGAGCCAGCCTTCAGCAGGCAGCCACAGTGACCATGTGTCATAGCAGGCAGCAGAAGACATCTGGGGCAGTGCTGCTGTTCGTGGGCCCTGGGGGCTGTGCTGGCAGAGATGTTCAGGAAATCCTTGGATGCCACCGCCACCCCAGGCCTCCAGCACTCCCTGAGCAGTCTGACCTTGCTGCTCCATTTCTGCCGATCCACACAGCTGTGTGCCCGGGAGCCAGACACACTGCCAGGACCCTGCAGGGTCCTAGTTGCTCCATGCTAGAGGAACTGAACAGCAAGAACACAAAGCAAGTTTGCTGTCCAGGGGAAACAAGGTCTTACTCCTTGCTGCAGATCGGGGACAAGCGTCAAGGCTGAGAGTGCTGAAGCTTGCCCCTCTCTTGTCAGTCTGTGCAGAGCACTCCTTCCAAGCCGGCAGTTGTGTTGGTGCCCAAATTACTCTTTCTCCTCCTCCTATTTCCGAACAGAGCTAGTGCTTTTCCTAGCCCCTCTCTTTTGGCATAATACCCTGAAATGTCCCTGTTCAGGACTAATGTACAGGACACTTAGGTTCATCTGCCAGTTCCTGGCACGTGGAAACTGGGCATTTGTTGCACGCACTCCTCCTTCCCTGTTGTCACATCAAGATGTCTCCCTTATGAACCCCATTTGTTTCCCCAGTCTTACCTTTTCGTAAGCCCACACTGGAGATTTCAGCCCACTTTTCACACGGTTCAACCTGCCCACGATCGCTCATTCCGAGATCGCTCATTACTAGGGCTCCTTACTAGAAGCACCTCTCGGGGACGTTTGGGGATTTGAGAGCTGTATGGAGCAGGCAGAGGGGAGACATGCCCATGTGAGCTGGTGGATTGGACTCACTTAGTGTTCAGTGGAGCCAAAAGAAACTTCCAGAGCAGAGAGGTGTTTTGTTTGAGGACTGACTTGTCTCCCCCGTGAAGATGCAGTCACACAGAGAAGAGCCTGAAGGAGACACAGGAAGTGCTGGAGTCCACCTGCCAATAAGGAAGAGTGAATTCATACATTATCAGCTGTGTTCTTATGATGCTTAATGAAATCCTTGGAATAATCCCAAGCCTTGAGCAATATTACACACAGGAGGCATCAGGCAGAGAATAAATGCATTGGCGTTGTTATAGAATTCATGGTCTAAAGACAGGCACGTGCTGACCTGCTTAGGCAAACTACCCTGTGAAAAGCTTTTTTGATGGCATTTTCCAAGGAGAGCTCTTGCACTTGAGTGCTGAGATTTTTCCTCAGCAATTCTTTATGCAGGGTGAGAACAACAGGCAATGAGAACATGGCTGTGCAGAGACCAGGAAGAGGAAATGGGTTCTGACAGTTTCTGTGTATTTAATCCAGCTCGCCTTCCAGTGTCTGATGTTTGTCACACACAAAGTGCTCAGCTGGAATGAGCAGTGCCTGCAGTGTGTATTCCAGCCTTGGGACCTCCAGGGAAGGTGGAGTCCATGTCGAGTTAGACAAGGAGCTTCTGTTCTGTGCATACCTAAGCTTACGCAAGGCAAATCTCACACGCTATGTGTTTGTGGAGTGCATGGGAGGGAGCAGAATCCCTCCAGCCCTGGCGTTTTTAACCCAGGGTTAGATGCGCAGGTGAGCCAGCGGAATCCGGACTCTAAAGAGAGAAAATGAGCCCCCTCCCTGTATATGCTTAGGCGTCCTGCGTAGCTAGGAACCAGCAATAGGGGCTTGTCAGCAGCAGATAGCTCTACTTCTCTTAGACACCGATCGTCTCATAGCACAAATCACGCTGCTGGTATTAGTCTCTCTTCACTGTTTGGAGAGGGAGAGTAGGTAATTACTTTAGTGCACTTCAAAGAACGTTCCCCAGGGGTGACCCTGCTGTCTTTCAGGATCTGTCAGCTCTGGAGCCCCAGGGAAATCTTCAGGGTGCATGAGGAGGTTGCGGTGATATCTGAAGACTATGGGAGAAGCCACAGAAATGCTAGTCTAGGCTGCAGTACACACTGCTAATACGTTTTCAATACCATTCATACCAATGCTGTGGACCAGTTTCTCTGTGAAATTCCCCAGCTTCTCAAGCAAGCAGCAAGTCTGAGCAGGAAAGCTCAGACTCCTACGTCAGGGAAGGTGGGGTTCTTGTGGTTAGTCTTTGCTTAGCTTTGGGGGGGAGGGTTTTGGTTTGTTTTATTTATTTATTTATTTATTTTTACGTTGTTCTGTTCTATGTGCAGCTCTTCAAGGCTGTTGTGAGGATCCCCTCTGGGCGGGGACAGCACAGAGCCTTTTCCACATGCCTCCCTCACCTTGCTGTGGTCTCCCTGTTTATCAGAAGTGCAGTGTTTGCCTACGCGAAGCCCCACTCTGTCTCCTCCCCATGCCTGGAGCTGGTGGTGGCAGTTCTGTACTCAGTGGTGCCTCCAGCAATGAACACTCTCATCTACAGCATGAGGAACGAGGAAGTCAGAGATGCACTGGGAAAACTTATATCACAAATTTTATTTCGGCAGCCATAACCTGCCCTCCTCTTCCCACTCATAAGTCCCAGGGTATTTGAGGCCAGGTCTCCTCCCCTTTCCTCTCTTCCTTGCTTCCTTTTCTCCTTCCATCCTTCTCTCCCTCCCTCCCTCCCTCTCTTTCTTTCTTTCTCCTGTATTCACGTTCAAAGACAAATGTTTGGATTCATTCCACTTTTCCTCAGGCATCTATCTACCTCCTGAAGTTGACCCAGAGGCCTTGTGTGAGCAAGGAGTCAGTGCTGCCCTGTCAGCAGGAGAGGGAGGAATCTGCAGAGGCTGTTTCTCGGAGCTGCCTTGGGTGCCTTTACTGGAAGGAGCAGAATTTCCCTCTGGCAGTATTTGTTGTAGCACTGATACCGAGGGAGCTCCGGGTGACAGAATCAGGCTCAGACATGTGGAAGACTGGTAGGAGCAAGGTATGAGGAATGCCAGGGTCCACATGTCCTTTAGGATTTCTTAGCTCCTCTGTTCACAGTAGGGATGTGTCCTGGCACATCTCTTCTGTGGTGGAGGAAGCAAGCTGTCCTTGGGCTCTGATGCCTTCCTTCTGCACTGTACCAGTACTCAGAGCTGCTTTGAGGAGAACAGCAGTTCCAGCCTGGGCTCTCCCCTCCCACAAAGAGCAGCATGTCTCTGGAGCCAAAGCAGCAGCACCAGTGTGCAGAGGAGATGCAGAGAGGGAAAGTCCAGCCACAGCATGCAGGAACAGTCCTAGTGCCTGTCAGGAAAGTCCCCTCACTGCCATGGCAGGCACTTCCTTACCACAGTAGTTGAGTCTGAACTGCTGCTTTCCTGGAGCTACGGTCATTTCCTGACCTTCCTCTCGAGCTCTTGTGTGCGCATAAGGCCAAAATGCTACTGTAACGTTGCATGTACTGCTGTGTCTATGTGTTCAGGACCAGACAATGTGCACCTCTGGGCCGGAGCTGGCCTCCATAACAACAGCGCTGTAATAAAATGGTCGGTGCTGATTCCAGTGCCAAAGGGTGGGCTTTTCTTCCAAAGCTGGAGTCAGGAGCAGGACCAAGGGATTGCAGCTCTAAAAGGCCTGCTGCTTGGTTTGGCTTCTGCCTGGGCTCAGCAGGACGAGATCAGAGTCGCAGCGTGATCTCAAAGAGTGAGGGCTGCATTTAGCACTCACTGGTCGGTCAGTGGCCAGTGCCAGTGGAGATGGTGAAGGGTCTTCTTGCAGTTACCTGCCTGCAGCTGTCCCACATGTGACAGGGCTAATGGCAGATGCCCAGCCTTATGGAGGGCAATCTGGACATCATCAGGAGAGCTCAGGGAGCCTGCGGGGACACCATGTGCCTAGTGGTGGGTAAGGATTTGGAGCCTCGCAAAAAGAGAGACCCTTCAAGTTGAACTCACTCAAAGGTAAAGTGTGAAATGTAGCTATCCACAGGTAAACCAGGGCTCTGCAACCCCAGGGGAGGCAGTGAGGACCAAAGAGACGCAAGGAAGAGAGACTGCAGAGTCATTTGTGTCACGCTGAATGAAATGCTTCAGGCTGGATCTGGCTGCACACCCAAACACATCTCAGGCCATTGGAAATGCCCCATGATCCTTTCAAGTATCATCCTCAGGCACATGGGCAGTGGAAGGTGGCAGAGTATTTGTGAGTCCCTTCCAGCTGGGTCTGCTTCCTGCCCTCACCATCACTGCCAGTGCAAGTCACCCCAAGTCACCTGGGGCACTACAAACATGGGGCTGTTGCAGGGAGCACGTGGCAGGGGGTCCAGGAACAGCCAGTCAGGCCAGCATGGCTGCACTTCCCTGCGGAAAGCCTCTGTGTGCAGCAGTGACCTTCCTGCAGAAGAGCAGAGGAGTGTGTGCGTGTGCATGTGGTGAGAAAGAATGAGAAAGAGTAAGCGGCGAGAAATCAGCAGTTTCTGCAGGTGCCAGCTCAGGGCAGTCTGCTCTGTCGCTGGGCAGCAGAAGCTGCCTGAGGAATCCCAAGGCCAGGACTCTTGTGCCCTTCTTGTTGTCTTTGACACCCGTTGCCAGATTAAACTGCCCGGGTCTGTGACCCACGTGAAAATAAAGCTTAGGTGGCCACAGCTGCTGGGCATGGTGGCAGCCCCAGAGCATGCCTGTGTCCCTGCCCTGCTTGTCCCCAAACGCCTGCGGTGCCCACCACAGGTGGGAGACAGAGCAGGCAGCCAGGCTGTCCGCATCACTTGTGCAGGAGATGGTGGCTGTGAAGCCGGTAGGACAGAGAAGATCTCAGTGGCGATGAGGGTGGCGCTCTGAGCCCCCAAAGCCCAGCAGTCTTGCCCACACCAATGCATGGCCCTGCTGTGCGTTGACCTGCAGGAGGAGCAGATATCCGCTAGGAACATGATTGCCTCATGGGCCTCTCGTAGTTCCCTGACACATCTGCCATTTCATACATAGCGGTGGGACTCGGGCAGTGCTTAGCACAGCCCTCCGGAACTTGCAGCGCCCTCTGGAAGAGCCCTGCGCAAGCCTGGGGTGTAGTGCAGCCCTGCGGCTTGGTGTCTAGGCGGCGGTGTGTAGACAGCGCTGGATGGGGCTGAGGCGTGTGCAACCCTCAGTTGCCCCTTGTGCTCCAGCAGGCACATGCAGGCACAGCAGTGCTGTCAGAGAAGGGCAGTGAGGTCAGAGAAGAGCAGGCATGTCACAATGGCCTGGGGCGGGACGAGGTGGGGTGGGGTGGGGGCGGGCAGTCAGCTTCAGGTGAGGTGGGCTGACATCACAGTGGGGCACATCAGCATCCTTGGCACTTGGGCCACAGAGCTGCCTGCGGCTCCTGGAGGAAGGGTGCTCTCGGGCTGAGGGGGTGGAGCTCATCTGGCCCAAAGGAGCTGGAGGCCCCTTGGCCTGCAGTGCGTGCTGGGCCCCATGGAGCTGGAGGACTTGCAGCTCTCCTTGCAGTGCCACCAGGATGAACGCCGGGAGCTGCTGGAGAAGCTGCTGGAGCTGGAGCAGGCTTGCGGGCTTCTGCGAGCAGCCAGCTGCCAGCTGGAAGACGGGTGTGCATGGCTGCGTGCTGCTTGGGGCTGAGACTCAGGTCGCGGGGGCTGTGCGCAGCACCTGCACGCCTGGGCCCTTGATGGGGCTTCCTGCGGGGCTGGGTGGAGGTGGGGGGCCCTGCCACCAGTCGTGGAGGGCTCTGTGCACTCCCTGCCTGCCTGGGCGCCTCATCTCTGCCCTGGGGGTCTGCACTCAGCAGTCTCCCATCCCCTCAATCCTGCAGGCTGCAGTGCTCCGGGGAGGTGCCTGAGGAGCCCCATGTGGGGCTGAGGGAAGAGCTCGGTGCCCTCTCGGGCTGCCTGAAGGAGAGTGAGCGTGAGACAGCTGCAACGCAGGAGCAGCTCAGGTGCTTGGTAGGTGTTGGCGATGCCCGCGCATGTGCAGAGGGGGCTCCAAGCCCTGCTCTCCACCACTGTCCCCATGCCTGCAGGAGAAGGAGAAAGAGGAGCTGCGCAGCACCCTGCAGGAGCTCACCACTGAGGTACCGAGACCCCCATGCCCACACCTGCTTGGACACACCTCTGGCTGCCCCATGAGCACCCCACGGTTGGCACTCACCCCTGTCTCATCTCCGCAGCGCCTGACCCTGGCAGCGCAGCATGCCCAGAGCTCCCAGCAGCTGGAGAGCACCAGAGAAGTCCTCACGCAGCTCCAGGTGAGGCAGATGCTGTGCTGCGCACCTGGCCCCCAGGCCTGCTGCTCTTGTGGGTCTGACAGGCACCATGACAGAAGGGTTGGGGGTGGGCATGTTGGGGCACCCGCAGGGTGCCTGGGATGGCGGGGGGACCCTGATGTGGGTCTGCAGGCTCCCCAGAAGGGTTGTGGGGGAGCAAAGTGGGTTGGGGAGCCCTCCTGGGTGTCTGGGCACATCATGTGTGACAGGCACCCTGATGGGGGCGGGCAGCTGTGTGGTTTGGGGACGCCCAGTCTCAGCCAGGGCATTGGGCCTTGAGGCCATGCTGGTTTCATGCTGCTCCTCCAGCCGCCCCCACTGAGATGCTCTCGCTGCCTCTTCTCTCCCAGGCAGAGCTGACTGAGCTGAAGGCAGAGGGAGATGCAGCCCTGAAGGAGCTCCACCAGGTCTGTGACCCACATGAAAATAAATACCGCTTAGGTGGGCAGAGCTGCTGCATGTGGTGCCAGCTCCCAAGGATGCCAGTGTCCCTGCCTCCCGGGCCCTGGCTGGCCTCACCGTGCCCTGGAGACGGACTGCGGATCCCCAGGCCCACCTGGGCCCCTTGTAATGCGCCCCCGTTGCTTTGCAGGAGAAGCAGTCAGCAGTCAAGCTGGCAGAGGCCCTGCAGGAGCAGGCTGAGATCGAGAAGGTACTAGGCACGGGAGGCATGGTGGCACAAGGTCTTTGTATGGGGAAAGCCCCCTCAGAGCGGGCACGGGAGGGGACTACTAACCAGGGCCCTTCCTTTGTGCAGGTCCTGAGGAAAGAACACAGGTACCTCAGGGAGAGACGCAAGGGTCTGCAACGGCAAAGAGCTGGGTGAGTGGCGACAGGCACCCGAGCCCAACCTGTGGGGGTGGAGCTCTGTGCAGCTCCCAGGGATCCGTGTCCCCAGGGCCAGCTTGGCAAGGTCTGTGCCAGTGCTGGACAACAGAGCCGCTGATCTAATACTCCTCTGATGACATGTAAGCTGCTCCCAAGCCCACTAGAATGCCTCTGGAGCACTCCCAACTGCCTGCATGGCTTCAAACCACCTCTAAACAGCAGTCGACCACTCGCGCAAGCTCTAAAATCCTTTAAGGAGTGCTGAGCAGCTCTGCACAGCCCTAAGTGGCTCTAGGACACCTTTCAGCTTCCCTTCAAGTCGTCCAAACCTTCTCTGAAGAGCCCGTTGCCTTTTGCAAAGCAGCTCATGAAAAAAAAAGAAAAAATAAAAATCCCCAAACGCCGCTTGGCTCTTTGAAGCAGCTCTGAAGAGCTCCAAGCCTCTGCTAAATGCCCTTGGAGCCTGAGGCGGGAAGGGAGTAGAGGGCAGGGTCTTTTCAATGCTGGCACCCTGTGGCGCCTTGCCGCAGCCCCAGCAGAGCCTGCCCAGCACCTTGGCTCCCTGTTCGCCATGTGGCGGTCCCAGTGCTGAGCGAGCTCTCTCCTCACAGCCCAGACACCTGTGGTGCCCACAACAGGCGGAAGACGGAGCAGGCCGCCAGGCTGTCCACGTCCCTTATGCAGGAGATGGTGGCTGTGAAGCTGGTAGGTCAGAGAAGCCCGATGCGAGACTTGGGGAAGAGAGGGTCTGCAGGGTAGCCGTTGGCTTTGGGGGCGCTGATATCAGTGGGGATGAGGGTGGGGGTCTGAGCCCCCAAGGCCCAACAGTCTTGCCCACACCAATGCATGTCCGTGCTGTGCATTGACCTGCAGGAGGAGCAGCTGGTGGCAAAGAGGCGTGGGATCAGTTTTTGGCTGCAGTGAGTTGCCCTGTGGGGCTCGGCGTGCCAGGGCTTATTTGTGGGTGGTGGGATGTCCGGGCTAGTGGTCCCAAGGCATCCGTCAGCTTTTAACTTCTCAGCACTGACATTGCTCAGGATGCCTTTGGCCTGGGTTGTGGGGTGGTGCTTGTTTGTGGGCCCAGCAGGGAGATGAAGAGCAGATCTGAGCTGCCGGGGCCCTTAACCTGAGGCCCAGGAGCGGGGCAGGGGGTGGTGTGGCCAGCATGATGCAGGGTGCCAGTGCTGGCCTGGCGGTGTCTGCAGATGATGTCTGGAAAGAGATGAGGCAGATTTTTCCCATCCTGTGTCTTAATCCTCTCCTGGCCTGCAGGAGGCAGTTTCTGCTCCTTGCCTGCCTGCAGCTGGTGTTGCTGCTCTGCCTGGTCCTGCTCAAGAGCGACAGCGTCAGCTGGGACCTGCCGTGCAGGCTGGCGTCCGCCTTTGGCAGCTGCCCAGCACGGCCGCCACCCTTCTGACACGCCTGGCCTTGCACCGTGTGGGGTAGAGAGCGACAGGAAGACTGGGCGCCGTGCAGACAGGCAAACATCCAACCGCACAGCACCACCCTTTTCCGGGGGCACCACTGCGCACATGTGGAATGGCATGTGCAGACACACTGCGTGTCCAGCCGCGACTACACCTTGCTGTGGGGGATGTTTGCCTGCTGAATACTTGCCACTAAGCTCACCCTCTCTTTAACGATATAAAGGACAACTGAGAACCCTGACTCCTCAGTCTGTGATTTTTCCTTGGAAAGAGACTGACTTGGTCAAGGAATTTCAGGTGGCTGATACAGCACTGACGGCTGGTGCCAGTGCGATGCTATGATAGTCCAAACTCCGTTTTTCAACTGTAGCTTAAAAGTTGCCATTACTTGTTAATATGGCTGTCAGTAGACTTACCTGCCTCTAGCAAAGACTTACCCTGGCCAAGAAACACTGTAACACCCTGCTGTGCTCTTCCTGGGAAATGAAATGTGACCTGTAGTTACCTGGAAGTGTGCTGAACAAGTGATGCTGTGTTCAGTGACTTTGAACTCTTCCGGTCGTAGGCATTCCTCTACCTCAAACACTCCATGCTTCAGATCTTTTCCGAAAGCAAGGTATTCATTCACAACTTCTAGCTTTGAAACCAGCCTTCAGAAAGGAGATGAAAAGGGAGAACAAGTTTTTCCCAGATTCCTCATAAACGCAGTACGTAAAGTTGAGTACACTCTTTTTTGCTGCAAAGAAATGAAAAACAGAAAGGTGAAACCTGTCAATAATTCGGTATATTGAACCACACCGAGAAGGCAGAGGCCCTCAGTGCTTTCTTTGCCTGGGTTTTTACTGGTAAACATGTCCCTCAGGGGGCATAGACAGAGCTGGCGGGGGAGGGGTGAGTGTGTGTGCTACCTCCTGTCCCATTCGGCACCACCCCCGCCACCACCACCCCCACCCCCCCATTAATTGTCTGTGGGATTTCATCAAGAAGACATGTAGAGAGAGAGGGATTGAGGGAGGAGTTAGTGATGGGATGAAGACAGAAATCGCAGAAAGGGCCTGGGTGAGACTGGGAGCAGAGGGGAGCATTTGGAGGAAACACTGCTGCTAGAGTTATGAACCTCCTTAGCCGGAGGCCAAGGGCTGGATGATCACATCAGGGGTCATGTCTTCTGCCTTGGTGTCCCTGTGCCAACCCTGCCCTCTGTTCCCAAGCTCTGGGAGATGTTGGGCGCCTTCTCTGAGGCCACGTAATCTCCATTGCAGTCCGATGTGGGAGAAGTAGGCAAGGTTTGGTCCCTCAGGTTGGTGTGGGTCAGTGCTGAAAAGTAGCCCATCAGAAGGGCCCGCTCCCACTGTGACACGGGGCTGGAGGCATGCAGTAGGCAGGCCAGCAGTCGCTGCAATGCTGGGGCTGCAGAGTCTGTGGCGAGAGCAGCCCAATCCTGGAGTCAGGAGAGCAGCTTCCTCCTCACCAGCTCCGCCCATACCAGCCCTGGGGACAGCTCTTCTCTGCCTGCCCCCTTCTACAGCCCTGCGTTGTAAGCAAGGGGGTGAGGGCAGCGACTGTCCTGGGACAGCTCTGCAAGGTGCTTTGACACTGCCTTTGTCCCTCGGCAGCAGAATGAGTCACATGCCTTCCTCCCCACAAGTCCTGCTCTGCGGTCTCCCCTCCGCTCCTCCTTTCTCCAGGCTCCTCTTCAGAGGGCTTCATGGCAAAGCTGCAGTCTGACCTGGGGACAGCAGCAGGTAATGGAGGGGCAGGCAGAGTAAGGGGCTTGATCTTTCCTCCCATTAGATGTGTGACGGTGGTGTCATCACCTGGGCTGAGGAGGAAATCAGCCTCTGCCTCCTCCCCTTGTTTGGCTGCGGAGGGAAACTCCTTCCAGACTCTGACCATGACCCTTTAATCATCCTCTGGAGCCAGCCTTCAGCAGGCAGCCACAGTGACCATGTGTCATAGCAGGCAGCAGAAGACATCTGGGGCAGTGCTGCTGTTCGTGGGCCCTGGGGGCTGTGCTGGCAGAGATGTTCAGGAAATCCTTGGATGCCACCGCCACCCCAGGCCTCCAGCACTCCCTGAGCAGTCTGACCTTGCTGCTCCATTTCTGCCGATCCACACAGCTGTGTGCCCGGGAGCCAGACACACTGCCAGGACCCTGCAGGGTCCTAGTTGCTCCATGCTAGAGGAACTGAACAGCAAGAACACAAAGCAAGTTTGCTGTCCAGGGGAAACAAGGTCTTACTCCTTGCTGCAGATCGGGGACAAGCGTCAAGGCTGAGAGTGCTGAAGCTTGCCCCTCTCTTGTCAGTCTGTGCAGAGCACTCCTTCCAAGCCGGCAGTTGTGTTGGTGCCCAAATTACTCTTTCTCCTCCTCCTATTTCCGAACAGAGCTAGTGCTTTTCCTAGCCCCTCTCTTTTGGCATAATACCCTGAAATGTCCCTGTTCAGGACTAATGTACAGGACACTTAGGTTCATCTGCCAGTTCCTGGCACGTGGAAACTGGGCATTTGTTGCACGCACTCCTCCTTCCCTGTTGTCACATCAAGATGTCTCCCTTATGAACCCCATTTGTTTCCCCAGTCTTACCTTTTCGTAAGCCCACACTGGAGATTTCAGCCCACTTTTCACACGGTTCAACCTGCCCACGATCGCTCATTCCGAGATCGCTCATTACTAGGGCTCCTTACTAGAAGCACCTCTCGGGGACGTTTGGGGATTTGAGAGCTGTATGGAGCAGGCAGAGGGGAGACATGCCCATGTGAGCTGGTGGATTGGACTCACTTAGTGTTCAGTGGAGCCAAAAGAAACTTCCAGAGCAGAGAGGTGTTTTGTTTGAGGACTGACTTGTCTCCCCCGTGAAGATGCAGTCACACAGAGAAGAGCCTGAAGGAGACACAGGAAGTGCTGGAGTCCACCTGCCAATAAGGAAGAGTGAATTCATACATTATCAGCTGTGTTCTTATGATGCTTAATGAAATCCTTGGAATAATCCCAAGCCTTGAGCAATATTACACACAGGAGGCATCAGGCAGAGAATAAATGCATTGGCGTTGTTATAGAATTCATGGTCTAAAGACAGGCACGTGCTGACCTGCTTAGGCAAACTACCCTGTGAAAAGCTTTTTTGATGGCATTTTCCAAGGAGAGCTCTTGCACTTGAGTGCTGAGATTTTTCCTCAGCAATTCTTTATGCAGGGTGAGAACAACAGGCAATGAGAACATGGCTGTGCAGAGACCAGGAAGAGGAAATGGGTTCTGACAGTTTCTGTGTATTTAATCCAGCTCGCCTTCCAGTGTCTGATGTTTGTCACACACAAAGTGCTCAGCTGGAATGAGCAGTGCCTGCAGTGTGTATTCCAGCCTTGGGACCTCCAGGGAAGGTGGAGTCCATGTCGAGTTAGACAAGGAGCTTCTGTTCTGTGCATACCTAAGCTTACGCAAGGCAAATCTCACACGCTATGTGTTTGTGGAGTGCATGGGAGGGAGCAGAATCCCTCCAGCCCTGGCGTTTTTAACCCAGGGTTAGATGCGCAGGTGAGCCAGCGGAATCCGGACTCTAAAGAGAGAAAATGAGCCCCCTCCCTGTATATGCTTAGGCGTCCTGCGTAGCTAGGAACCAGCAATAGGGGCTTGTCAGCAGCAGATAGCTCTACTTCTCTTAGACACCGATCGTCTCATAGCACAAATCACGCTGCTGGTATTAGTCTCTCTTCACTGTTTGGAGAGGGAGAGTAGGTAATTACTTTAGTGCACTTCAAAGAACGTTCCCCAGGGGTGACCCTGCTGTCTTTCAGGATCTGTCAGCTCTGGAGCCCCAGGGAAATCTTCAGGGTGCACGAGGAGGTTGCGGTGATATCTGAAGACTATGGGAGAAGCCACAGAAATGCTAGTCTAGGCTGCAGTACACACTGCTAATACGTTTTCAATACCATTCATACCAATGCTGTGGACCAGTTTCTCTGTGAAATTCCCCAGCTTCTCAAGCAAGCAGCAAGTCTGAGCAGGAAAGCTCAGACTCCTACGTCAGGGAAGGTGGGGTTCTTGTGGTTAGTCTTTGCTTAGCTTTGGGGGGGAGGGTTTTGGTTTGTTTTATTTATTTATTTATTTATTTTTACGTTGTTCTGTTCTATGTGCAGCTCTTCAAGGCTGTTGTGAGGATCCCCTCTGGGCGGGGACAGCACAGAGCCTTTTCCACATGCCTCCCTCACCTTGCTGTGGTCTCCCTGTTTATCAGAAGTGCAGTGTTTGCCTACGCGAAGCCCCACTCTGTCTCCTCCCCATGCCTGGAGCTGGTGGTGGCAGTTCTGTACTCAGTGGTGCCTCCAGCAATGAACACTCTCATCTACAGCATGAGGAACGAGGAAGTCAGAGATGCACTGGGAAAACTTATATCACAAATTTTATTTCGGCAGCCATAACCTGCCCTCCTCTTCCCACTCATAAGTCCCAGGGTATTTGAGGGCAGGTCTCCTCCCCTTTCCTCTCTTCCTTGCTTCCTTTTCTCCTTCCATCCTTCTCTCCCTCCCTCCCTCCCTCTCTTTCTTTCTTTCTCCTGTATTCACGTTCAAAGACAAATGTTTGGATTCATTCCACTTTTCCTCAGGCATCTATCTACCTCCTGAAGTTGACCCAGAGGCCTTGTGTGAGCAAGGAGTCAGTGCTGCCCTGTCAGCAGGAGAGGGAGGAATCTGCAGAGGCTGTTTCTCGGAGCTGCCTTGGGTGCCTTTACTGGAAGGAGCAGAATTTCCCTCTGGCAGTATTTGTTGTAGCACTGATACCGAGGGAGCTCCGGGTGACAGAATCAGGCTCAGACATGTGGAAGACTGGTAGGAGCAAGGTATGAGGAATGCCAGGGTCCACATGTCCTTTAGGATTTCTTAGCTCCTCTGTTCACAGTAGGGATGTGTCCTGGCACATCTCTTCTGTGGTGGAGGAAGCAAGCTGTCCTTGGGCTCTGATGCCTTCCTTCTGCACTGTACCAGTACTCAGAGCTGCTTTGAGGAGAACAGCAGTTCCAGCCTGGGCTCTCCCCTCCCACAAAGAGCAGCATGTCTCTGGAGCCAAAGCAGCAGCACCAGTGTGCAGAGGAGATGCAGAGAGGGAAAGTCCAGCCACAGCATGCAGGAACAGTCCTAGTGCCTGTCAGGAAAGTCCCCTCACTGCCATGGCAGGCACTTCCTTACCACAGTAGTTGAGTCTGAACTGCTGCTTTCCTGGAGCTACGGTCATTTCCTGACCTTCCTCTCGAGCTCTTGTGTGCGCATAAGGCCAAAATGCTACTGTAACGTTGCATGTACTGCTGTGTCTATGTGTTCAGGACCAGACAATGTGCACCTCTGGGCCGGAGCTGGCCTCCATAACAACAGCGCTGTAATAAAATGGTCGGTGCTGATTCCAGTGCCAAAGGGTGGGCTTTTCTTCCAAAGCTGGAGTCAGGAGCAGGACCAAGGGATTGCAGCTCTAAAAGGCCTGCTGCTTGGTTTGGCTTCTGCCTGGGCTCAGCAGGACGAGATCAGAGTCGCAGCGTGATCTCAAAGAGTGAGGGCTGCATTTAGCACTCACTGGTCGGTCAGTGGCCAGTGCCAGTGGAGATGGTGAAGGGTCTTCTTGCAGTTACCTGCCTGCAGCTGTCCCACATGTGACAGGGCTAATGGCAGATGCCCAGCCTTATGGAGGGCAATCTGGACATCATCAGGAGAGCTCAGGGAGCCTGCGGGGACACCATGTGCCTAGTGGTGGGTAAGGATTTGGAGCCTCGCAAAAAGAGAGACCCTTCAAGTTGAACTCACTCAAAGGTAAAGTGTGAAATGTAGCTATCCACAGGTAAACCAGGGCTCTGCAACCCCAGGGGAGGCAGTGAGGACCAAAGAGACGCAAGGAAGAGAGACTGCAGAGTCATTCGTGTCACGCTGAATGAAATGCTTCAGGCTGGATCTGGCTGCACACCCAAACACATCTCAGGCCATTGGAAATGCCCCATGATCCTTTCAAGTATCATCCTCAGGCACATGGGCAGTGGAAGGTGGCAGAGTATTTGTGAGTCCCTTCCAGCTGGGTCTGCTTCCTGCCCTCACCATCACTGCCAGTGCAAGTCACCCCTTCACCTGGGGCACTACAAACATGGGGCTGTTGCAGGGAGCACGTGGCAGGGGGTCCAGGAACAGCCAGTCAGGCCAGCATGGCTGCACTTCCCTGCGGAAAGCCTCTGTGTGCAGCAGTGACCTTCCTGCAGAAGAGCAGAGGAGTGTGTGCGTGTGCATGTGGTGAGAAAGAATGAGAAAGAGTAAGCGGCGAGAAATCAGCAGTTTCTGCAGGTGCCAGCTCAGGGCAGTCTGCTCTGTCGCTGGGCAGCAGAAGCTGCCTGAGGAATCCCAAGGCCAGGACTCTTGTGCCCTTCTTGTTGTCTTTGACACCCGTTGCCAGATTAAACTGCCCGGGTCTGTGACCCACGTGAAAATAAAGCTTAGGTGGCCACAGCTGCTGGGCATGGTGGCAGCCCCAGAGCATGCCTGTGTCCCTGCCCTGCTTGTCCCCAAACGCCTGCGGTGCCCACCACAGGTGGGAGACAGAGCAGGCAGCCAGGCTGTCCGCATCACTTGTGCAGGAGATGGTGGCTGTGAAGCCGGTAGGACAGAGAAGATCTCAGTGGCGATGAGGGTGGCGCTCTGAGCCCCCAAAGCCCAGCAGTCTTGCCCACACCAATGCATGGCCCTGCTGTGCGTTGACCTGCAGGAGGAGCAGATATCCGCTAGGAACATGATTGCCTCATGGGCCTCTCGTAGTTCCCTGACACATCTGCCATTTCATACATAGCGGTGGGACTCGGGCAGTGCTTAGCACAGCCCTCCGGAACTTGCAGCGCCCTCTGGAAGAGCCCTGCGCAAGCCTGGGGTGTAGTGCAGCCCTGCGGCTTGGTGTCTAGGCGGCGGTGTGTAGACAGCGCTGGATGGGGCTGAGGCGTGTGCAACCCTCAGTTGCCCCTTGTGCTCCAGCAGGCACATGCAGGCACAGCAGTGCTGTCAGAGAAGGGCAGTGAGGTCAGAGAAGAGCAGGCATGTCACAATGGCCTGGGGCGGGACGAGGTGGGGTGGGGTGGGGGCGGGCAGTCAGCTTCAGGTGAGGTGGGCTGACATCACAGTGGGGCACATCAGCATCCTTGGCACTTGGGCCACAGAGCTGCCTGCGGCTCCTGGAGGAAGGGTGCTCTCGGGCTGAGGGGGTGGAGCTCATCTGGCCCAAAGGAGCTGGAGGCCCCTTGGCCTGCAGTGCGTGCTGGGCCCCATGGAGCTGGAGGACTTGCAGCTCTCCTTGCAGTGCCACCAGGATGAACGCCGGGAGCTGCTGGAGAAGCTGCTGGAGCTGGAGCAGGCTTGCGGGCTTCTGCGAGCAGCCAGCTGCCAGCTGGAAGACGGGTGTGCATGGCTGCGTGCTGCTTGGGGCTGAGACTCAGGTCGCGGGGGCTGTGCGCAGCACCTGCACGCCTGGGCCCTTGATGGGGCTTCCTGCGGGGCTGGGTGGAGGTGGGGGGCCCTGCCACCAGTCGTGGAGGGCTCTGTGCACTCCCTGCCTGCCTGGGCGCCTCATCTCTGCCCTGGGGGTCTGCACTCAGCAGTCTCCCATCCCCTCAATCCTGCAGGCTGCAGTGCTCCGGGGAGGTGCCTGAGGAGCCCCATGTGGGGCTGAGGGAAGAGCTCGGTGCCCTCTCGGGCTGCCTGAAGGAGAGTGAGCGTGAGACAGCTGCAACGCAGGAGCAGCTCAGGTGCTTGGTAGGTGTTGGCGATGCCCGCGCATGTGCAGAGGGGGCTCCAAGCCCTGCTCTCCACCACTGTCCCCATGCCTGCAGGAGAAGGAGAAAGAGGAGCTGCGCAGCACCCTGCAGGAGCTCACCACTGAGGTACCGAGACCCCCATGCCCACACCTGCTTGGACACACCTCTGGCTGCCCCATGAGCACCCCACGGTTGGCACTCACCCCTGTCTCATCTCCGCAGCGCCTGACCCTGGCAGCGCAGCATGCCCAGAGCTCCCAGCAGCTGGAGAGCACCAGAGAAGTCCTCACGCAGCTCCAGGTGAGGCAGATGCTGTGCTGCGCACCTGGCCCCCAGGCCTGCTGCTCTTGTGGGTCTGACAGGCACCATGACAGAAGGGTTGGGGGTGGGCATGTTGGGGCACCCGCAGGGTGCCTGGGATGGCGGGGGGACCCTGATGTGGGTCTGCAGGCTCCCCAGAAGGGTTGTGGGGGAGCAAAGTGGGTTGGGGAGCCCTCCTGGGTGTCTGGGCACATCATGTGTGACAGGCACCCTGATGGGGGCGGGCAGCTGTGTGGTTTGGGGACGCCCAGTCTCAGCCAGGGCATTGGGCCTTGAGGCCATGCTGGTTTCATGCTGCTCCTCCAGCCGCCCCCACTGAGATGCTCTCGCTGCCTCTTCTCTCCCAGGCAGAGCTGACTGAGCTGAAGGCAGAGGGAGATGCAGCCCTGAAGGAGCTCCACCAGGTCTGTGACCCACATGAAAATAAATACCGCTTAGGTGGGCAGAGCTGCTGCATGTGGTGCCAGCTCCCAAGGATGCCAGTGTCCCTGCCTCCCGGGCCCTGGCTGGCCTCACCGTGCCCTGGAGACGGACTGCGGATCCCCAGGCCCACCTGGGCCCCTTGTAATGCGCCCCCGTTGCTTTGCAGGAGAAGCAGTCAGCAGTCAAGCTGGCAGAGGCCCTGCAGGAGCAGGCTGAGATCGAGAAGGTACTAGGCACGGGAGGCACGGTGGCACAAGGTCTTTGTATGGGGAAAGCCCCCTCAGAGCGGGCACGGGAGGGGACTACTAACCAGGGCCCTTCCTTTGTGCAGGTCCTGAGGAAAGAACACAGGTACCTCAGGGAGAGACGCAAGGGTCTGCAACGGCAAAGAGCTGGGTGAGTGGCGACAGGCACCCGAGCCCAACCTGTGGGGGTGGAGCTCTGTGCAGCTCCCAGGGATCCGTGTCCCCAGGGCCAGTCTCAGGCTGTGTGCACCTAGGGCTCGTCGGGCGGCACATGAGTGACCAGGGCGAGGAGAAGCCGCAGGACATCTGCAAGGGTGAGTGGGGCCAGCGTGGTGTTAGCTCCAGCACGGAGGAGGGCAGAGCCTGGGTAGTGAGCTCCGATCTCCTGCCTTGCACCGGGAGGGGGTGACTATTTCCGGGGCATTTGGGGCATTTCTGAACTGCATCTTTCTCCAGCTGCCCCATTAGTCCTCCCTTCTGCCTGCTGGCAAGGGGAAGGGCTGCTTGGGCTTGGCCCTGCCCAGGGGGCATGCCTGGGGTCTCCGCAGACACAGGGGTTTCATCTCTTCTCTCTTCCTTTCTATCTCAGCCCTTCAAAGTGTGGTGAGTGACACCAGCCCCTTCGTCCAGTCTCTGGCAATTCAGACCATCCTGGTCCTGAGAGTGCCAGGGGAAAAGGCACCATCAGGATTCACCCTTCGAGCACTGTGCTACCGGCTCCGGAGAGCGTGGAGGAGGTGGCACCCTTCTCCGTGAGACAGCTCTCTTTGAGCAGAGCAAGAGCAGCACTTCCCATCCCAGGGTGCTCTGCCCACTGGGGCCCCCAAGAGTGCCGGAAAGCCTGGCTCATTCCCAGCAGCTCCACCACCTGCGTGACCGAGGAAGCGAGCGAGCAGCAGGACGTCCCCACGTCGCCTCTTGCCCCTCTGCTGCAGGCACTGCATCCTTACATGTGCCAAATGAAGTGCTTGTGTGAATTCTCCTCAGCCTGTTCGAGCCTGATTGAGCCACAGTAGCGTAAACACAGTGCTCTCCCTTTCTTTGACAGCTTTTGCCTTTACGTTAGACTCCAGAGTTGGAGTAGGCCTTCAGGTCTTCGAGTTCCCCATTTACCACGGGAGAGGAAAGCTTGTGCCATAGCTGGCTTGTAAGCAGCTTGTTCTAAGGCATGTGTAAATCGCCCTGTCAGATTGTTTCTGTGTTCTCTCATTTCTGTACCCCAAGATGGGATAATGACCGTAACGTAAGGCAACGCCTGAGTGGTGACAAGGTGGTTGCCCTCCTCAGCTCGGGGAGCAGGAAGGGTGCTGACTTTGGGGACAGCCCCTCTGACAGGCATTGAAGGTCCCAGCTCCCGGCCCTGTTTTCCCTCGCTTGCCTCTGTCTCAGGCCAGCGAGGAACTGCCGCTCTCTGCGGTGCGCTGTGGGAACATGCAGCTTTTACAGTGCCGCTCCTTGCCCAAAGAACTCTTCCCCATCCTCTGCTGGCAAAGCTGATGAGCTGGGTTCGTCTCGTGTTGCGGGCTGCAGCACCGGTCTGTGAGCGGCCGTTGGCAGCAGCGAGCCCCGGATGCAGCACCGGTCTGTGAGCGGCCGTTGGCAGCAGCGAGCCCCGGCTGCAGTACCGGTCTGTGAGCGGCCGTTGGCAGCAGCGAGCCCCGGCTGCAGTACCGGTCTGTGAACACTCGAGGGCGCCATTTCCTGTCCTTCCCGCCCCCGGCCCCCTCCCCTGGCCCCTCGCGCTCAGGTCGTGGGCGGAGCCTGCGCGGTGCTCTGTAGCCGCCGCCGGCTCCTCCGTTCGGTTCGGTTGGCGATGGGCGCACGCGCACTGCCCGGAGCAGCATGGCGGTGGCTCGGGGTGCGGGTTCCCCTGGGCCGCGGCGGGCGAGGGCCGGGGTTGCCTGGCGCCGAGGAGCCGGGGCGCCGGTGAGGTGAGCGCTTCCGTTGGGGTGGCCGCGGGCGTGGGGCTGTGTCCTGCCCGCTGGGGCCGTTGCTGCGTGGAGGCGGAGGTGCGGGGCGAGGGGTGGGAAGGCGGGGCAGGGTGTGCTGGGGCGCGGATTTGCCCTTCCCTTTTCCATGTGTCGCCTTTAGGCGCCCGGTTCCTGCCCAGCGTGCACTCGCCCCTGTGGCCACAAGGTGGAGGAGCGCGGAGGCAGGCAGGCCCCGGAGCAGGGCTGTGGCAGGGCATCCCAGGAAGGACGGTTCCTGCTGTGGCAGGCGTACCCGAGAGTGCTGGTTAGTCACGAGGAAGTTTAAAAGCACTGGACCGAAGAGATTTAAGTTTGCTGGGAGTAAGGCCCAATTAGTGTAGTGCCCAGTTACTTGAGAATTGTAATTAGGGAAACGAGAAGAGGGATAGAAGTAAGACACAGCTGGGCACCCTGAGGCTTCCTCCACTCCCAGGCAGAGACTGTGGGTGTCAGCCAAGCTGGGTACCGAGTGATTCAAACCCACACCAATGCTGCCCAGGTCCTGTTCACCCCATGCAGCTGCCTCAAAGCCATGGGGCTCCCCAATCCTTTGTGTGTTAGTGGGTCCTACATGGCCTCTGACACCTCCCTGGGTCCCCCATGCACCACACGGAGCTCTGGATGTCTCTAGCACTGGCACAGCAAGCTGATGTCTTCTCCTTCTTTGAGGCATGGCATCGCTCAGAGCTCTTCTGAGACACGGGGCCCCTGGCGAGTTCTGTGATGTCTTTTCTGGGGTTCCCTACAAGTTCCTTGACGCCGTCTCCTCCTCCTCCTCTGTGGCACCTCCCGCAACACCGACAGCCACGTGCAGCACTCAGTACTGCAGTGGGACCCCCACCCTGGTCCCCTGCTGAAATCCCCCTCCCCCCTCCATCCACCCTGCAAACCCACTCCCCCACTGAGGGCCCTGCAGATGCCCCCCTTCCCCCAGCCCACCCCCCAAAGCCCCTAAACCACCCAGAAATCCTGCCCCAAAGCCCCCAACAACTCTTGTCTGCAGTAGGTAATAGCAGCCTGGTTTTATTAACAATAGCAGATGATGTTGGTATTGGGTGATGGGCCTACCTCTCCAATAACCTAGCCCTAATGCTGTATGTAATGTTTCCAAGCAATTTACCCTGTCATGTATGATGGTAAGTGACATATTAAGAGGTTTCCTTTACGGAAATGGAAAAAAAAAAGCAAAAAGAAAAAAATGGTAAAGAGAAAAAGAGCAGGTCCCAGCACTGACCAGCGTCTTTGGTCTCCTCAGGTGCTGCTGCCCTTCACAGCATCCCAGAACAGTGACATCAGCATCCTTGGCACTTGGGCCACAGAGCTGCCTGCGGCTCCTGGAGGAAGGGTGCTCTCGGGCTGAGGGGGTGGAGCTCATCTGGCCCAAAGGAGCTGGAGGCCCCTTGGCCTGCAGTGCGTGCTGGGCCCCATGGAGCTGGAGGACTTGCAGCTCTCCTTGCAGTGCCACCAGGATGAACGCCGGGAGCTGCTGGAGAAGCTGCTGGAGCTGGAGCAGGCTTGCGGGCTTCTGCGAGCAGCCAGCTGCCAGCTGGAAGACGGGTGTGCATGGCTGCGTGCTGCTTGGGGCTGAGACTCAGGTCGCGGGGGCTGTGCGCAGCACCTGCACGCCTGGGCCCTTGATGGGGCTTCCTGCGGGGCTGGGTGGAGGTGGGGGGCCCTGCCACCAGTCGTGGAGGGCTCTGTGCACTCCCTGCCTGCCTGGGCGCCTCATCTCTGCCCTGGGGGTCTGCGCTCAGCAGTCTCCCATCCCCTCAATCCTGCAGGCTGCAGTGCTCCGGGGAGGTGCCTGAGGAGCCCCATGTGGGGCTGAGGGAAGAGCTCGGTGCCCTCTCGGGCTGCCTGAAGGAGAGTGAGCGTGAGACAGCTGCAACGCAGGAGCAGCTCAGGTGCTTGGTAGGTGTTGGCGATGCCCGCGCATGTGCAGAGGGGGCTCCAAGCCCTGCTCTCCACCACTGTCCCCATGCCTGCAGGAGAAGGAGAAAGAGGAGCTGCGCAGCACCCTGCAGGAGCTCACCACTGAGGTACCGAGACCCCCATGCCCACACCTGCTTGGACACACCTCTGGCTGCCCCATGAGCACCCCACGGTTGGCACTCACCCCTGTCTCATCTCCGCAGCGCCTGACCCTGGCAGCGCAGCATGCCCAGAGCTCCCAGCAGCTGGAGAGCACCAGAGAAGTCCTCACGCAGCTCCAGGTGAGGCAGATGCTGTGCTGCGCACCTGGCCCCCAGGCCTGCTGCTCTTGTGGGTCTGACAGGCACCATGACAGAAGGGTTGGGGGTGGGCATGTTGGGGCACCCGCAGGGTGCCTGGGATGGCGGGGGGACCCTGATGTGGGTCTGCAGGCTCCCCAGAAGGGTTGTGGGGGAGCAAAGTGGGTTGGGGAGCCCTCCTGGGTGTCTGGGCACATCATGTGTGACAGGCACCCTGATGGGGGCGGGCAGCTGTGTGGTTTGGGGACGCCCAGTCTCAGCCAGGGCATTGGGCCTTGAGGCCATGCTGGTTTCATGCTGCTCCTCCAGCCACCCCCACTGAGATGCTCTCGCTGCCTCTTCTCTCCCAGGCAGAGCTGACTGAGCTGAAGGCAGAGGGAGATGCAGCCCTGAAGGAGCTCCACCAGGTCTGTGACCCACATGAAAATAAATACCGCTTAGGTGGGCAGAGCTGCTGCATGTGGTGCCAGCTCCCAAGGATGCCAGTGTCCCTGCCTCCCGGGCCCTGGCTGGCCTCACCGTGCCCTGGAGACGGGCTGCGGATCCCCAGGCCCACCTGGGCCCCTTGTAATGCGCCCCCGTTGCTTTGCAGGAGAAGCAGTCAGCAGTCAAGCTGGCAGAGGCCCTGCAGGAGCAGGCTGAGATCGAGAAGGTACTAGGCACGGGAGGCACGGTGGCACAAGGTCTTTGTATGGGGAAAGCCCCCTCAGAGCGGGCACGGGAGGGGACTACTAACCAGGGCCCTTCCTTTGTGCAGGTCCTGAGGAAAGAACACAGGTACCTCAGGGAGAGACGCAAGGGTCTGCAACGGCAAAGAGCTGGGTGAGTGGCGACAGGCACCCGAGCCCAACCTGTGGGGGTGGAGCTCTGTGCAGCTCCCAGGGATCCGTGTCCCCAGGGCCAGTCTCAGGCTGTGTGCACCTAGGGCTCGTCGGGCAGCACATGAGTGACCAGGGCGAGGAGAAGCCGCAGGACATCTGCAAGGGTGAGTGGGGCCAGCGTGGTGTTAGCTCCAGCACGGAGGAGGGCAGAGCCTGGGTAGTGAGCTCCGATCTCCTGCCTTGCACCGGGAGGGGGTGACTATTTCCGGGGCATTTGGGGCATTTCTGAACTGCATCTTTCTCCAGCTGCCCCATTAGTCCTCCCTTCTGCCTGCTGGCAAGGGGAAGGGCTGCTTGGGCTTGGCCCTGCCCAGGGGGCATGCCTGGGGTCTCCGCAGACACAGGGGTTTCATCTCTTCTCTCTTCCTTTCTATCTCAGCCCTTCAAAGTGTGGTGAGTGACACCAGCCCCTTCGTCCAGTCTCTGGCAATTCAGACCATCCTGGTCCTGAGAGTGCCAGGGGAAAAGGCACCATCAGGATTCACCCTTCGAGCACTGTGCTACCGGCTCCGGAGAGCGTGGAGGAGGTGGCACCCTTCTCCGTGAGACAGCTCTCTTTGAGCAGAGCAAGAGCAGCACTTCCCATCCCAGGGTGCTCTGCCCACTGGGGCCCCCAAGAGTGCCGGAAAGCCTGGCTCATTCCCAGCAGCTCCACCACCTGCGTGACCGAGGAAGCGAGCGAGCAGCAGGACGTCCCCACGTCGCCTCTTGCCCCTCTGCTGCAGGCACTGCATCCTTACATGTGCCAAATGAAGTGCTTGTGTGAATTCTCCTCAGCCTGTTCGAGCCTGATTGAGCCACAGTAGCGTAAACACAGTGCTCTCCCTTTCTTTGACAGCTTTTGCCTTTACGTTAGACTCCAGAGTTGGAGTAGGCCTTCAGGTCTTCGAGTTCCCCATTTACCACGGGAGAGGAAAGCTTGTGCCATAGCTGGCTTGTAAGCAGCTTGTTCTAAGGCATGTGTAAATCGCCCTGTCAGATTGTTTCTGTGTTCTCTCATTTCTGTACCCCAAGATGGGATAATGACCGTAACGTAAGGCAACGCCTGAGTGGTGACAAGGTGGTTGCCCTCCTCAGCTCGGGGAGCAGGAAGGGTGCTGACTTTGGGGACAGCCCCTCTGACAGGCATTGAAGGTCCCAGCTCCCGGCCCTGTTTTCCCTCGCTTGCCTCTGTCTCAGGCCAGCGAGGAACTGCCGCTCTCTGCGGTGCGCTGTGGGAACATGCAGCTTTTACAGTGCCGCTCCTTGCCCAAAGAACTCTTCCCCATCCTCTGCTGGCAAAGCTGATGAGCTGGGTTCGTCTCGTGTTGCGGGCTGCAGCACCGGTCTGTGAGCGGCCGTTGGCAGCAGCGAGCCCCGGATGCAGCACCGGTCTGTGAGCGGCCGTTGGCAGCAGCGAGCCCCGGCTGCAGTACCGGTCTGTGAGCGGCCGTTGGCAGCAGCGAGCCCCGGCTGCAGTACCGGTCTGTGAACACTCGAGGGCGCCATTTCCTGTCCTTCCCGCCCCCGGCCCCCTCCCCTGGCCCCTCGCGCTCAGGTCGTGGGCGGAGCCTGCGCGGTGCTCTGTAGCCGCCGCCGGCTCCTCCGTTCGGTTCGGTTGGCGATGGGCGCACGCGCACTGCCCGGAGCAGCATGGCGGTGGCTCGGGGTGCGGGTTCCCCTGGGCCGCGGCGGGCGAGGGCCGGGGTTGCCTGGCGCCGAGGAGCCGGGGCGCCGGTGAGGTGAGCGCTTCCGTTGGGGTGGCCGCGGGCGTGGGGCTGTGTCCTGCCCGCTGGGGCCGTTGCTGCGTGGAGGCGGAGGTGCGGGGCGAGGGGTGGGAAGGCGGGGCAGGGTGTGCTGGGGCGCGGATTTGCCCTTCCCTTTTCCATGTGTCGCCTTTAGGCGCCCGGTTCCTGCCCAGCGTGCACTCGCCCCTGTGGCCACAAGGTGGAGGAGCGCGGAGGCAGGCAGGCCCCGGAGCAGGGCTGTGGCAGGGCATCCCAGGAAGGACGGTTCCTGCTGTGGCAGGCGTACCCGAGAGTGCTGGTTAGTCACGAGGAAGTTTAAAAGCACTGGACCGAAGAGATTTAAGTTTGCTGGGAGTAAGGCCCAATTAGTGTAGTGCCCAGTTACTTGAGAATTGTAATTAGGGAAACGAGAAGAGGGATAGAAGTAAGACACAGCTGGGCACCCTGAGGCTTCCTCCACTCCCAGGCAGAGACTGTGGGTGTCAGCCAAGCTGGGTACCGAGTGATTCAAACCCACACCAATGCTGCCCAGGTCCTGTTCACCCCATGCAGCTGCCTCAAAGCCATGGGGCTCCCCAATCCTTTGTGTGTTAGTGGGTCCTACATGGCCTCTGACACCTCCCTGGGTCCCCCATGCACCACACGGAGCTCTGGATGTCTCTAGCACTGGCACAGCAAGCTGATGTCTTCTCCTTCTTTGAGGCATGGCATCGCTCAGAGCTCTTCTGAGACACGGGGCCCCTGGCGAGTTCTGTGATGTCTTTTCTGGGGTTCCCTACAAGTTCCTTGACGCCGTCTCCTCCTCCTCCTCTGTGGCACCTCCCGCAACACCGACAGCCACGTGCAGCACTCAGTACTGCAGTGGGACCCCCACCCTGGTCCCCTGCTGAAATCCCCCTCCCCCCTCCATCCACCCTGCAAACCCACTCCCCCACTGAGGGCCCTGCAGATGCCCCCCTTCCCCCAGCCCACCCCCCAAAGCCCCTAAACCACCCAGAAATCCTGCCCCAAAGCCCCCAACAACTCTTGTCTGCAGTAGGTAATAGCAGCCTGGTTTTATTAACAATAGCAGATGATGTTGGTATTGGGTGATGGGCCTACCTCTCCAATAACCTAGCCCTAATGCTGTATGTAATGTTTCCAAGCAATTTACCCTGTCATGTATGATGGTAAGTGACATATTAAGAGGTTTCCTTTACGGAAATGGAAAAAAAAAAGCAAAAAGAAAAAAATGGTAAAGAGAAAAAGAGCAGGTCCCAGCACTGACCAGCGTCTTTGGTCTCCTCAGGTGCTGCTGCCCTTCACAGCATCCCAGAACAGTGACATCAGCATCCTTGGCACTTGGGCCACAGAGCTGCCTGCGGCTCCTGGAGGAAGGGTGCTCTCGGGCTGAGGGGGTGGAGCTCATCTGGCCCAAAGGAGCTGGAGGCCCCTTGGCCTGCAGTGCGTGCTGGGCCCCATGGAGCTGGAGGACTTGCAGCTCTCCTTGCAGTGCCACCAGGATGAACGCCGGGAGCTGCTGGAGAAGCTGCTGGAGCTGGAGCAGGCTTGCGGGCTTCTGCGAGCAGCCAGCTGCCAGCTGGAAGACGGGTGTGCATGGCTGCGTGCTGCTTGGGGCTGAGACTCAGGTCGCGGGGGCTGTGCGCAGCACCTGCACGCCTGGGCCCTTGATGGGGCTTCCTGCGGGGCTGGGTGGAGGTGGGGGGCCCTGCCACCAGTCGTGGAGGGCTCTGTGCACTCCCTGCCTGCCTGGGCGCCTCATCTCTGCCCTGGGGGTCTGCGCTCAGCAGTCTCCCATCCCCTCAATCCTGCAGGCTGCAGTGCTCCGGGGAGGTGCCTGAGGAGCCCCATGTGGGGCTGAGGGAAGAGCTCGGTGCCCTCTCGGGCTGCCTGAAGGAGAGTGAGCGTGAGACAGCTGCAACGCAGGAGCAGCTCAGGTGCTTGGTAGGTGTTGGCGATGCCCGCGCATGTGCAGAGGGGGCTCCAAGCCCTGCTCTCCACCACTGTCCCCATGCCTGCAGGAGAAGGAGAAAGAGGAGCTGCGCAGCACCCTGCAGGAGCTCACCACTGAGGTACCGAGACCCCCATGCCCACACCTGCTTGGACACACCTCTGGCTGCCCCATGAGCACCCCACGGTTGGCACTCACCCCTGTCTCATCTCCGCAGCGCCTGACCCTGGCAGCGCAGCATGCCCAGAGCTCCCAGCAGCTGGAGAGCACCAGAGAAGTCCTCACGCAGCTCCAGGTGAGGCAGATGCTGTGCTGCGCACCTGGCCCCCAGGCCTGCTGCTCTTGTGGGTCTGACAGGCACCATGACAGAAGGGTTGGGGGTGGGCATGTTGGGGCACCCGCAGGGTGCCTGGGATGGCGGGGGGACCCTGATGTGGGTCTGCAGGCTCCCCAGAAGGGTTGTGGGGGAGCAAAGTGGGTTGGGGAGCCCTCCTGGGTGTCTGGGCACATCATGTGTGACAGGCACCCTGATGGGGGCGGGCAGCTGTGTGGTTTGGGGACGCCCAGTCTCAGCCAGGGCATTGGGCCTTGAGGCCATGCTGGTTTCATGCTGCTCCTCCAGCCGCCCCCACTGAGATGCTCTCGCTGCCTCTTCTCTCCCAGGCAGAGCTGACTGAGCTGAAGGCAGAGGGAGATGCAGCCCTGAAGGAGCTCCACCAGGTCTGTGACCCACATGAAAATAAATACCGCTTAGGTGGGCAGAGCTGCTGCATGTGGTGCCAGCTCCCAAGGATGCCAGTGTCCCTGCCTCCCGGGCCCTGGCTGGCCTCACCGTGCCCTGGAGACGGGCTGCGGATCCCCAGGCCCACCTGGGCCCCTTGTAATGCGCCCCCGTTGCTTTGCAGGAGAAGCAGTCAGCAGTCAAGCTGGCAGAGGCCCTGCAGGAGCAGGCTGAGATCGAGAAGGTACTAGGCACGGGAGGCACGGTGGCACAAGGTCTTTGTATGGGGAAAGCCCCCTCAGAGCGGGCACGGGAGGGGACTACTAACCAGGGCCCTTCCTTTGTGCAGGTCCTGAGGAAAGAACACAGGTACCTCAGGGAGAGACGCAAGGGTCTGCAACGGCAAAGAGCTGGGTGAGTGGCGACAGGCACCCGAGCCCAACCTGTGGGGGTGGAGCTCTGTGCAGCTCCCAGGGATCCGTGTCCCCAGGGCCAGTCTCAGGCTGTGTGCACCTAGGGCTCGTCGGGCAGCACATGAGTGACCAGGGCGAGGAGAAGCCGCAGGACATCTGCAAGGGTGAGTGGGGCCAGCGTGGTGTTAGCTCCAGCACGGAGGAGGGCAGAGCCTGGGTAGTGAGCTCCGATCTCCTGCCTTGCACCGGGAGGGGGTGACTATTTCCGGGGCATTTGGGGCATTTCTGAACTGCATCTTTCTCCAGCTGCCCCATTAGTCCTCCCTTCTGCCTGCTGGCAAGGGGAAGGGCTGCTTGGGCTTGGCCCTGCCCAGGGGGCATGCCTGGGGTCTCCGCAGACACAGGGGTTTCATCTCTTCTCTCTTCCTTTCTATCTCAGCCCTTCAAAGTGTGGTGAGTGACACCAGCCCCTTCGTCCAGTCTCTGGCAATTCAGACCATCCTGGTCCTGAGAGTGCCAGGGGAAAAGGCACCATCAGGATTCACCCTTCGAGCACTGTGCTACCGGCTCCGGAGAGCGTGGAGGAGGTGGCACCCTTCTCCGTGAGACAGCTCTCTTTGAGCAGAGCAAGAGCAGCACTTCCCATCCCAGGGTGCTCTGCCCACTGGGGCCCCCAAGAGTGCCGGAAAGCCTGGCTCATTCCCAGCAGCTCCACCACCTGCGTGACCGAGGAAGCGAGCGAGCAGCAGGACGTCCCCACGTCGCCTCTTGCCCCTCTGCTGCAGGCACTGCATCCTTACATGTGCCAAATGAAGTGCTTGTGTGAATTCTCCTCAGCCTGTTCGAGCCTGATTGAGCCACAGTAGCGTAAACACAGTGCTCTCCCTTTCTTTGACAGCTTTTGCCTTTACGTTAGACTCCAGAGTTGGAGTAGGCCTTCAGGTCTTCGAGTTCCCCATTTACCACGGGAGAGGAAAGCTTGTGCCATAGCTGGCTTGTAAGCAGCTTGTTCTAAGGCATGTGTAAATCGCCCTGTCAGATTGTTTCTGTGTTCTCTCATTTCTGTACCCCAAGATGGGATAATGACCGTAACGTAAGGCAACGCCTGAGTGGTGACAAGGTGGTTGCCCTCCTCAGCTCGGGGAGCAGGAAGGGTGCTGACTTTGGGGACAGCCCCTCTGACAGGCATTGAAGGTCCCAGCTCCCGGCCCTGTTTTCCCTCGCTTGCCTCTGTCTCAGGCCAGCGAGGAACTGCCGCTCTCTGCGGTGCGCTGTGGGAACATGCAGCTTTTACAGTGCCGCTCCTTGCCCAAAGAACTCTTCCCCATCCTCTGCTGGCAAAGCTGATGAGCTGGGTTCGTCTCGTGTTGCGGGCTGCAGCACCGGTCTGTGAGCGGCCGTTGGCAGCAGCGAGCCCCGGATGCAGCACCGGTCTGTGAGCGGCCGTTGGCAGCAGCGAGCCCCGGCTGCAGTACCGGTCTGTGAGCGGCCGTTGGCAGCAGCGAGCCCCGGCTGCAGTACCGGTCTGTGAACACTCGAGGGCGCCATTTCCTGTCCTTCCCGCCCCCGGCCCCCTCCCCTGGCCCCTCGCGCTCAGGTCGTGGGCGGAGCCTGCGCGGTGCTCTGTAGCCGCCGCCGGCTCCTCCGTTCGGTTCGGTTGGCGATGGGCGCACGCGCACTGCCCGGAGCAGCATGGCGGTGGCTCGGGGTGCGGGTTCCCCTGGGCCGCGGCGGGCGAGGGCCGGGGTTGCCTGGCGCCGAGGAGCCGGGGCGCCGGTGAGGTGAGCGCTTCCGTTGGGGTGGCCGCGGGCGTGGGGCTGTGTCCTGCCCGCTGGGGCCGTTGCTGCGTGGAGGCGGAGGTGCGGGGCGAGGGGTGGGAAGGCGGGGCAGGGTGTGCTGGGGCGCGGATTTGCCCTTCCCTTTTCCATGTGTCGCCTTTAGGCGCCCGGTTCCTGCCCAGCGTGCACTCGCCCCTGTGGCCACAAGGTGGAGGAGCGCGGAGGCAGGCAGGCCCCGGAGCAGGGCTGTGGCAGGGCATCCCAGGAAGGACGGTTCCTGCTGTGGCAGGCGTACCCGAGAGTGCTGGTTAGTCACGAGGAAGTTTAAAAGCACTGGACCGAAGAGATTTAAGTTTGCTGGGAGTAAGGCCCAATTAGTGTAGTGCCCAGTTACTTGAGAATTGTAATTAGGGAAACGAGAAGAGGGATAGAAGTAAGACACAGCTGGGCACCCTGAGGCTTCCTCCACTCCCAGGCAGAGACTGTGGGTGTCAGCCAAGCTGGGTACCGAGTGATTCAAACCCACACCAATGCTGCCCAGGTCCTGTTCACCCCATGCAGCTGCCTCAAAGCCATGGGGCTCCCCAATCCTTTGTGTGTTAGTGGGTCCTACATGGCCTCTGACACCTCCCTGGGTCCCCCATGCACCACACGGAGCTCTGGATGTCTCTAGCACTGGCACAGCAAGCTGATGTCTTCTCCTTCTTTGAGGCATGGCATCGCTCAGAGCTCTTCTGAGACACGGGGCCCCTGGCGAGTTCTGTGATGTCTTTTCTGGGGTTCCCTACAAGTTCCTTGACGCCGTCTCCTCCTCCTCCTCTGTGGCACCTCCCGCAACACCGACAGCCACGTGCAGCACTCAGTACTGCAGTGGGACCCCCACCCTGGTCCCCTGCTGAAATCCCCCTCCCCCCTCCATCCACCCTGCAAACCCACTCCCCCACTGAGGGCCCTGCAGATGCCCCCCTTCCCCCAGCCCACCCCCCAAAGCCCCTAAACCACCCAGAAATCCTGCCCCAAAGCCCCCAACAACTCTTGTCTGCAGTAGGTAATAGCAGCCTGGTTTTATTAACAATAGCAGATGATGTTGGTATTGGGTGATGGGCCTACCTCTCCAATAACCTAGCCCTAATGCTGTATGTAATGTTTCCAAGCAATTTACCCTGTCATGTATGATGGTAAGTGACATATTAAGAGGTTTCCTTTACGGAAATGGAAAAAAAAAAGCAAAAAGAAAAAAATGGTAAAGAGAAAAAGAGCAGGTCCCAGCACTGACCAGCGTCTTTGGTCTCCTCAGGTGCTGCTGCCCTTCACAGCATCCCAGAACAGTGACATCAGCATCCTTGGCACTTGGGCCACAGAGCTGCCTGCGGCTCCTGGAGGAAGGGTGCTCTCGGGCTGAGGGGGTGGAGCTCATCTGGCCCAAAGGAGCTGGAGGCCCCTTGGCCTGCAGTGCGTGCTGGGCCCCATGGAGCTGGAGGACTTGCAGCTCTCCTTGCAGTGCCACCAGGATGAACGCCGGGAGCTGCTGGAGAAGCTGCTGGAGCTGGAGCAGGCTTGCGGGCTTCTGCGAGCAGCCAGCTGCCAGCTGGAAGACGGGTGTGCATGGCTGCGTGCTGCTTGGGGCTGAGACTCAGGTCGCGGGGGCTGTGCGCAGCACCTGCACGCCTGGGCCCTTGATGGGGCTTCCTGCGGGGCTGGGTGGAGGTGGGGGGCCCTGCCACCAGTCGTGGAGGGCTCTGTGCACTCCCTGCCTGCCTGGGCGCCTCATCTCTGCCCTGGGGGTCTGCGCTCAGCAGTCTCCCATCCCCTCAATCCTGCAGGCTGCAGTGCTCCGGGGAGGTGCCTGAGGAGCCCCATGTGGGGCTGAGGGAAGAGCTCGGTGCCCTCTCGGGCTGCCTGAAGGAGAGTGAGCGTGAGACAGCTGCAACGCAGGAGCAGCTCAGGTGCTTGGTAGGTGTTGGCGATGCCCGCGCATGTGCAGAGGGGGCTCCAAGCCCTGCTCTCCACCACTGTCCCCATGCCTGCAGGAGAAGGAGAAAGAGGAGCTGCGCAGCACCCTGCAGGAGCTCACCACTGAGGTACCGAGACCCCCATGCCCACACCTGCTTGGACACACCTCTGGCTGCCCCATGAGCACCCCACGGTTGGCACTCACCCCTGTCTCATCTCCGCAGCGCCTGACCCTGGCAGCGCAGCATGCCCAGAGCTCCCAGCAGCTGGAGAGCACCAGAGAAGTCCTCACGCAGCTCCAGGTGAGGCAGATGCTGTGCTGCGCACCTGGCCCCCAGGCCTGCTGCTCTTGTGGGTCTGACAGGCACCATGACAGAAGGGTTGGGGGTGGGCATGTTGGGGCACCCGCAGGGTGCCTGGGATGGCGGGGGGACCCTGATGTGGGTCTGCAGGCTCCCCAGAAGGGTTGTGGGGGAGCAAAGTGGGTTGGGGAGCCCTCCTGGGTGTCTGGGCACATCATGTGTGACAGGCACCCTGATGGGGGCGGGCAGCTGTGTGGTTTGGGGACGCCCAGTCTCAGCCAGGGCATTGGGCCTTGAGGCCATGCTGGTTTCATGCTGCTCCTCCAGCCGCCCCCACTGAGATGCTCTCGCTGCCTCTTCTCTCCCAGGCAGAGCTGACTGAGCTGAAGGCAGAGGGAGATGCAGCCCTGAAGGAGCTCCACCAGGTCTGTGACCCACATGAAAATAAATACCGCTTAGGTGGGCAGAGCTGCTGCATGTGGTGCCAGCTCCCAAGGATGCCAGTGTCCCTGCCTCCCGGGCCCTGGCTGGCCTCACCGTGCCCTGGAGACGGGCTGCGGATCCCCAGGCCCACCTGGGCCCCTTGTAATGCGCCCCCGTTGCTTTGCAGGAGAAGCAGTCAGCAGTCAAGCTGGCAGAGGCCCTGCAGGAGCAGGCTGAGATCGAGAAGGTACTAGGCACGGGAGGCACGGTGGCACAAGGTCTTTGTATGGGGAAAGCCCCCTCAGAGCGGGCACGGGAGGGGACTACTAACCAGGGCCCTTCCTTTGTGCAGGTCCTGAGGAAAGAACACAGGTACCTCAGGGAGAGACGCAAGGGTCTGCAACGGCAAAGAGCTGGGTGAGTGGCGACAGGCACCCGAGCCCAACCTGTGGGGGTGGAGCTCTGTGCAGCTCCCAGGGATCTGTGTCCCCAGGGCCAGTCTCAGGCTGTGTGCACCTAGGGCTCGTCGGGCAGCACATGAGTGACCAGGGCGAGGAGAAGCCGCAGGACATCTGCAAGGGTGAGTGGGGCCAGCGTGGTGTTAGCTCCAGCACGGAGGAGGGCAGAGCCTGGGTAGTGAGCTCCGATCTCCTGCCTTGCACCGGGAGGGGGTGACTATTTCCGGGGCATTTGGGGCATTTCTGAACTGCATCTTTCTCCAGCTGCCCCATTAGTCCTCCCTTCTGCCTGCTGGCAAGGGGAAGGGCTGCTTGGGCTTGGCCCTGCCCAGGGGGCATGCCTGGGGTCTCCGCAGACACAGGGGTTTCATCTCTTCTCTCTTCCTTTCTATCTCAGCCCTTCAAAGTGTGGTGAGTGACACCAGCCCCTTCGTCCAGTCTCTGGCAATTCAGACCATCCTGGTCCTGAGAGTGCCAGGGGAAAAGGCACCATCAGGATTCACCCTTCGAGCACTGTGCTACCGGCTCCGGAGAGCGTGGAGGAGGTGGCACCCTTCTCCGTGAGACAGCTCTCTTTGAGCAGAGCAAGAGCAGCACTTCCCATCCCAGGGTGCTCTGCCCACTGGGGCCCCCAAGAGTGCCGGAAAGCCTGGCTCATTCCCAGCAGCTCCACCACCTGCGTGACCGAGGAAGCGAGCGAGCAGCAGGACGTCCCCACGTCGCCTCTTGCCCCTCTGCTGCAGGCACTGCATCCTTACATGTGCCAAATGAAGTGCTTGTGTGAATTCTCCTCAGCCTGTTCGAGCCTGATTGAGCCACAGTAGCGTAAACACAGTGCTCTCCCTTTCTTTGACAGCTTTTGCCTTTACGTTAGACTCCAGAGTTGGAGTAGGCCTTCAGGTCTTCGAGTTCCCCATTTACCACGGGAGAGGAAAGCTTGTGCCATAGCTGGCTTGTAAGCAGCTTGTTCTAAGGCATGTGTAAATCGCCCTGTCAGATTGTTTCTGTGTTCTCTCATTTCTGTACCCCAAGATGGGATAATGACCGTAACGTAAGGCAACGCCTGAGTGGTGACAAGGTGGTTGCCCTCCTCAGCTCGGGGAGCAGGAAGGGTGCTGACTTTGGGGACAACCCCTCTGACAGGCATTGAAGGTCCCAGCTCCCGGCCCTGTTTTCCCTCGCTTGCCTCTGTCTCAGGCCAGCGAGGAACTGCCGCTCTCTGCGGTGCGCTGTGGGAACATGCAGCTTTTACAGTGCCGCTCCTTGCCCAAAGAACTCTTCCCCATCCTCTGCTGGCAAAGCTGATGAGCTGGGTTCGTCTCGTGTTGCGGGCTGCAGCACCGGTCTGTGAGCGGCCGTTGGCAGCAGCGAGCCCCGGCTGCAGCACCGGTCTGTGAGCGGCCGTTGGCAGCAGCGAGCCCCGGCTGCAGCACCGGTCTGTGAGCGGCCGTTGGCAGCAGCGAGCCCCGGCTGCAGTACCGGTCTGTGAACACTCGAGGGCGCCATTTCCTGTCCTTCCCGCCCCCGGCCCCTTCCCCTGGCCCCTCGCGCTCAGGTCGTGGGCGGAGCCTGCGCGGTGCTCTGTAGCCGCCGCCGGCTCCTCCGTTCGGTTCGGTTGGCGATGGGCGCACGCGCACTGCCCGGAGCAGCATGGCGGTGGCTCGGGGTGCGGGTTCCCCTGGGCCGCGGCGGGCGAGGGCCGGGGTTGCCTGGCGCCGAGGAGCCGGGGCGCCGGTGAGGTGAGCGCTTCCGTTGGGGTGGCCGCGGGCGTGGGGCTGTGTCCTGCCCGCTGGGGCCGTTGCTGCGTGGAGGCGGAGGTGTGGGGCGAGGGGTGGGAAGGCGGGGCAGGGTGTGCTGGGGCGCGGATTTGCCCTTCCCTTTTCCATGTGTCGCCTTTAGGCGCCCGGTTCCTGCCCAGCGTGCACTCGCCCCTGTGGCCACAAGGTGGAGGAGCGCGGAGGCAGGCAGGCCCCGGAGCAGGGCTGTGGCAGGGCATCCCAGGAAGGACGGTTCCTGCTGTGGCAGGCGTACCCGAGAGTGCTGGTTAGTCACGAGGAAGTTTAAAAGCACTGGACCGAAGAGATTTAAGTTTGCTGGGAGTAAGGCCCAATTAGTGTAGTGCCCAGTTACTTGAGAATTGTAATTAGGGAAACGAGAAGAGGGATAGAAGTAAGACACAGCTGGGCACCCTGAGGCTTCCTCCACTCCCAGGCAGAGACTGTGGGTGTCAGCCAAGCTGGGTACCGAGTGATTCAAACCCACACCAATGCTGCCCAGGTCCTGTTCACCCCATGCAGCTGCCTCAAAGCCATGGGGCTCCCCAATCCTTTGTGTGTTAGTGGGTCCTACATGGCCTCTGACACCTCCCTGGGTCCCCCATGCACCACACGGAGCTCTGGATGTCTCTAGCACTGGCACAGCAAGCTGATGTCTTCTCCTTCTTTGAGGCATGGCATCGCTCAGAGCTCTTCTGAGACACGGGGCCCCTGGCGAGTTCTGTGATGTCTTTTCTGGGGTTCCCTACAAGTTCCTTGACGCCGTCTCCTCCTCCTCCTCTGTGGCACCTCCCGCAACACCGACAGCCACGTGCAGCACTCAGTACTGCAGTGGGACCCCCACCCTGGTCCCCTGCTGAAATCCCCCTCCCCCCTCCATCCACCCTGCAAACCCACTCCCCCACTGAGGGCCCTGCAGATGCCCCCCTTCCCCCAGCCCACCCCCCAAAGCCCCTAAACCACCCAGAAATCCTGCCCCAAAGCCCCCAACAACTCTTGTCTGCAGTAGGTAATAGCAGCCTGGTTTTATTAACAATAGCAGATGATGTTGGTATTGGGTGATGGGCCTACCTCTCCAATAACCTAGCCCTAATGCTGTATGTAATGTTTCCAAGCAATTTACCCTGTCATGTATGATGGTAAGTGACATATTAAGAGGTTTCCTTTACGGAAATGGAAAAAAAAAAGCAAAAAGAAAAAAATGGTAAAGAGAAAAAGAGCAGGTCCCAGCACTGACCAGCGTCTTTGGTCTCCTCAGGTGCTGCTGCCCTTCACAGCATCCCAGAACAGTGACATCAGCATCCTTGGCACTTGGGCCACAGAGCTGCCTGCGGCTCCTGGAGGAAGGGTGCTCTCGGGCTGAGGGGGTGGAGCTCATCTGGCCCAAAGGAGCTGGAGGCCCCTTGGCCTGCAGTGCGTGCTGGGCCCCATGGAGCTGGAGGACTTGCAGCTCTCCTTGCAGTGCCACCAGGATGAACGCCGGGAGCTGCTGGAGAAGCTGCTGGAGCTGGAGCAGGCTTGCGGGCTTCTGCGAGCAGCCAGCTGCCAGCTGGAAGACGGGTGTGCATGGCTGCGTGCTGCTTGGGGCTGAGACTCAGGTCGCGGGGGCTGTGCGCAGCACCTGCACGCCTGGGCCCTTGATGGGGCTTCCTGCGGGGCTGGGTGGAGGTGGGGGGCCCTGCCACCAGTCGTGGAGGGCTCTGTGCACTCCCTGCCTGCCTGGGCGCCTCATCTCTGCCCTGGGGGTCTGCGCTCAGCAGTCTCCCATCCCCTCAATCCTGCAGGCTGCAGTGCTCCGGGGAGGTGCCTGAGGAGCCCCATGTGGGGCTGAGGGAAGAGCTCGGTGCCCTCTCGGGCTGCCTGAAGGAGAGTGAGCGTGAGACAGCTGCAACGCAGGAGCAGCTCAGGTGCTTGGTAGGTGTTGGCGATGCCCGCGCATGTGCAGAGGGGGCTCCAAGCCCTGCTCTCCACCACTGTCCCCATGCCTGCAGGAGAAGGAGAAAGAGGAGCTGCGCAGCACCCTGCAGGAGCTCACCACTGAGGTACCGAGACCCCCATGCCCACACCTGCTTGGACACACCTCTGGCTGCCCCATGAGCACCCCACGGTTGGCACTCACCCCTGTCTCATCTCCGCAGCGCCTGACCCTGGCAGCGCAGCATGCCCAGAGCTCCCAGCAGCTGGAGAGCACCAGAGAAGTCCTCACGCAGCTCCAGGTGAGGCAGATGCTGTGCTGCGCACCTGGCCCCCAGGCCTGCTGCTCTTGTGGGTCTGACAGGCACCATGACAGAAGGGTTGGGGGTGGGCATGTTGGGGCACCCGCAGGGTGCCTGGGATGGCGGGGGGACCCTGATGTGGGTCTGCAGGCTCCCCAGAAGGGTTGTGGGGGAGCAAAGTGGGTTGGGGAGCCCTCCTGGGTGTCTGGGCACATCATGTGTGACAGGCACCCTGATGGGGGCGGGCAGCTGTGTGGTTTGGGGACGCCCAGTCTCAGCCAGGGCATTGGGCCTTGAGGCCATGCTGGTTTCATGCTGCTCCTCCAGCCGCCCCCACTGAGATGCTCTCGCTGCCTCTTCTCTCCCAGGCAGAGCTGACTGAGCTGAAGGCAGAGGGAGATGCAGCCCTGAAGGAGCTCCACCAGGTCTGTGACCCACATGAAAATAAATACCGCTTAGGTGGGCAGAGCTGCTGCATGTGGTGCCAGCTCCCAAGGATGCCAGTGTCCCTGCCTCCCGGGCCCTGGCTGGCCTCACCGTGCCCTGGAGACGGGCTGCGGATCCCCAGGCCCACCTGGGCCCCTTGTAATGCGCCCCCGTTGCTTTGCAGGAGAAGCAGTCAGCAGTCAAGCTGGCAGAGGCCCTGCAGGAGCAGGCTGAGATCGAGAAGGTACTAGGCACGGGAGGCACGGTGGCACAAGGTCTTTGTATGGGGAAAGCCCCCTCAGAGCGGGCACGGGAGGGGACTACTAACCAGGGCCCTTCCTTTGTGCAGGTCCTGAGGAAAGAACACAGGTACCTCAGGGAGAGACGCAAGGGTCTGCAACGGCAAAGAGCTGGGTGAGTGGCGACAGGCACCCGAGCCCAACCTGTGGGGGTGGAGCTCTGTGCAGCTCCCAGGGATCCGTGTCCCCAGGGCCAGCTTGGCAAGGTCTGTGCCAATGCTGGACAACAGAGCCGCTGATCTAATACTCCTCTGATGACATGTAAGCTGCTCCCAAGCCCACTAGAATGCCTCTGGAGCACTCCCAACTGCCTGCATGGCTTCAAACCACCTCTAAACAGCAGTCGACCACTCGCGCAAGCTCTAAAATCCTTTAAGGAGTGCTGAGCAGCTCTGCACAGCCCTAAGTGGCTCTAGGACACCTTTCAGCTTCCCTTCAAGTCGTCCAAACCTTCTCTGAAGAGCCCGTTGCCTTTTGCAAAGCAGCTCATGAAAAAAAAAGAAAAAATAAAAATCCCCAAACGCCGCTTGGCTCTTTGAAGCAGCTCTGAAGAGCTCCAAGCCTCTGCTAAATGCCCTTGGAGCCTGAGGCGGGAAGGGAGTAGAGGGCAGGGTCTTTTCAATGCTGGCACCCTGTGGCGCCTTGCCGCAGCCCCAGCAGAGCCTGCCCAGCACCTTGGCTCCCTGTTCGCCATGTGGCGGTCCCAGTGCTGAGCGAGCTCTCTCCTCACAGCCCAGACACCTGTGGTGCCCACAACAGGCGGAAGACGGAGCAGGCCGCCAGGCTGTCCACGTCCCTTATGCAGGAGATGGTGGCTGTGAAGCTGGTAGGTCAGAGAAGCCCGATGCGAGACTTGGGGAAGAGAGGGTCTGCAGGGTAGCCGTTGGCTTTGGGGGCGCTGATATCAGTGGGGATGAGGGTGGGGGTCTGAGCCCCCAAGGCCCAACAGTCTTGCCCACACCAATGCATGTCCGTGCTGTGCATTGACCTGCAGGAGGAGCAGCTGGTGGCAAAGAGGCGTGGGATCAGTTTTTGGCTGCAGTGAGTTGCCCTGTGGGGCTCGGCGTGCCAGGGCTTATTTGTGGGTGGTGGGATGTCCGGGCTAGTGGTCCCAAGGCATCCGTCAGCTTTTAACTTCTCAGCACTGACATTGCTCAGGATGCCTTTGGCCTGGGTTGTGGGGTGGTGCTTGTTTGTGGGCCCAGCAGGGAGATGAAGAGCAGATCTGAGCTGCCGGGGCCCTTAACCTGAGGCCCAGGAGCGGGGCAGGGGGTGGTGTGGCCAGCATGATGCAGGGTGCCAGTGCTGGCCTGGCGGTGTCTGCAGATGATGTCTGGAAAGAGATGAGGCAGATTTTTCCCATCCTGTGTCTTAATCCTCTCCTGGCCTGCAGGAGGCAGTTTCTGCTCCTTGCCTGCCTGCAGCTGGTGTTGCTGCTCTGCCTGGTCCTGCTCAAGAGCGACAGCGTCAGCTGGGACCTGCCGTGCAGGCTGGCGTCCGCCTTTGGCAGCTGCCCAGCACGGCCGCCACCCTTCTGACACGCCTGGCCTTGCACCGTGTGGGGTAGAGAGCGACAGGAAGACTGGGCGCCGTGCAGACAGGCAAACATCCAACCGCACAGCACCACCCTTTTCCGGGGGCACCACTGCGCACATGTGGAATGGCATGTGCAGACACACTGCGTGTCCAGCCGCGACTACACCTTGCTGTGGGGGATGTTTGCCTGCTGAATACTTGCCACTAAGCTCACCCTCTCTTTAACGATATAAAGGACAACTGAGAACCCCGACTCCTCAGTCTGTGATTTTTCCTTGGAAAGAGACTGACTTGGTCAAGGAATTTCAGGTGGCTGATACAGCACTGACGGCTGGTGCCAGTGCGATGCTATGATAGTCCAAACTCCGTTTTTCAACTGTAGCTTAAAAGTTGCCATTACTTGTTAGTATGTCTGTCAATAGACTTACCTGCCTCTAGCAAAGACTTACCCTGGCCAAGAAACACTGTAACACCCTGCTGTGCTCTTCCTGGGAAATGAAATGTGACCTGTAGTTACCTGGAAGTGTGCTGAACAAGTGATGCTGTGTTCAGTGACTTTGAACTCTTCCGGTCGTAGGCATTCCTCTACCTCAAACACTCCATGCTTCAGATCTTTTCCGAAAGCAAGGTATTCATTCACAACTTCTAGCTTTGAAACCAGCCTTCAGAAAGGAGATGAAAAGGGAGAACAAGTTTTTCCCAGATTCCTCATAAACGCAGTACGTAAAGTTGAGTACACTCTTTTTTGCTGCAAAGAAATGAAAAACAGAAAGGTGAAACCTGTCAATAATTCGGTATATTGAACCACACCGAGAAGGCAGAGGCCCTCAGTGCTTTCTTTGCCTGGGTTTTTACTGGTAAACATGTCCCTCAGGGGGCATAGACAGAGCTGGCGGGGGAGGGGTGAGTGTGTGTGCTACCTCCTGTCCCATTCGGCACCACCCCCGCCACCCCCACCCCCACCCCCCCATTAATTGTCTGTGGGATTTCATCAAGAAGACATGTAGAGAGAGAGGGATTGAGGGAGGAGTTAGTGATGGGATGAAGACAGAAATCGCAGAAAGGGCCTGGGTGAGACTGGGAGCAGAGGGGAGCATTTGGAGGAAACACTGCTGCTAGAGTTATGAACCTCCTTAGCCGGAGGCCAAGGGCTGGATGATCACATCAGGGGTCATGTCTTCTGCCTTGGTGTCCCTGTGCCAACCCTGCCCTCTGTTCCCAAGCTCTGGGAGATGTTGGGCGCCTTCTCTGAGGCCACGTAATCTCCATTGCAGTCCGATGTGGGAGAAGTAGGCAAGGTTTGGTCCCTCAGGTTGGTGTGGGTCAGTGCTGAAAAGTAGCCCATCAGAAGGGCCCGCTCCCACTGTGACACGGGGCTGGAGGCATGCAGTAGGCAGGCCAGCAGTCGCTGCAATGCTGGGGCTGCAGAGTCTGTGGCGAGAGCAGCCCAATCCTGGAGTCAGGAGAGCAGCTTCCTCCTCACCAGCTCCGCCCATACCAGCCCTGGGGACAGCTCTTCTCTGCCTGCCCCCTTCTACAGCCCTGCGTTGTAAGCAAGGGGGTGAGGGCAGCGACTGTCCTGGGACAGCTCTGCAAGGTGCTTTGACACTGCCTTTGTCCCTCGGCAGCAGAATGAGTCACATGCCTTCCTCCCCACAAGTCCTGCTCTGCGGTCTCCCCTCCGCTCCTCCTTTCTCCAGGCTCCTCTTCAGAGGGCTTCATGGCAAAGCTGCAGTCTGACCTGGGGACAGCAGCAGGTAATGGAGGGGCAGGCAGAGTAAGGGGCTTGATCTTTCCTCCCATTAGATGTGTGACGGTGGTGTCATCACCTGGGCTGAGGAGGAAATCAGCCTCTGCCTCCTCCCCTTGTTTGGCTGCGGAGGGAAACTCCTTCCAGACTCTGACCATGACCCTTTAATCATCCTCTGGAGCCAGCCTTCAGCAGGCAGCCACAGTGACCATGTGTCATAGCAGGCAGCAGAAGACATCTGGGGCAGTGCTGCTGTTCGTGGGCCCTGGGGGCTGTGCTGGCAGAGATGTTCAGGAAATCCTTGGATGCCACCGCCACCCCAGGCCTCCAGCACTCCCTGAGCAGTCTGACCTTGCTGCTCCATTTCTGCCGATCCACACAGCTGTGTGCCCGGGAGCCAGACACACTGCCAGGACCCTGCAGGGTCCTAGTTGCTCCATGCTAGAGGAACTGAACAGCAAGAACACAAAGCAAGTTTGCTGTCCAGGGGAAACAAGGTCTTACTCCTTGCTGCAGATCGGGGACAAGCGTCAAGGCTGAGAGTGCTGAAGCTTGCCCCTCTCTTGTCAGTCTGTGCAGAGCACTCCTTCCAAGCCGGCAGTTGTGTTGGTGCCCAAATTACTCTTTCTCCTCCTCCTATTTCCGAACAGAGCTAGTGCTTTTCCTAGCCCCTCTCTTTTGGCATAATACCCTGAAATGTCCCTGTTCAGGACTAATGTACAGGACACTTAGGTTCATCTGCCAGTTCCTGGCACGTGGAAACTGGGCATTTGTTGCACGCACTCCTCCTTCCCTGTTGTCACATCAAGATGTCTCCCTTATGAACCCCATTTGTTTCCCCAGTCTTACCTTTTCGTAAGCCCACACTGGAGATTTCAGCCCACTTTTCACACGGTTCAACCTGCCCACGATCGCTCATTCCGAGATCGCTCATTACTAGGGCTCCTTACTAGAAGCACCTCTCGGGGACGTTTGGGGATTTGAGAGCTGTATGGAGCAGGCAGAGGGGAGACATGCCCATGTGAGCTGGTGGATTGGACTCACTTAGTGTTCAGTGGAGCCAAAAGAAACTTCCAGAGCAGAGAGGTGTTTTGTTTGAGGACTGACTTGTCTCCCCCGTGAAGATGCAGTCACACAGAGAAGAGCCTGAAGGAGACACAGGAAGTGCTGGAGTCCACCTGCCAATAAGGAAGAGTGAATTCATACATTATCAGCTGTGTTCTTATGATGCTTAATGAAATCCTTGGAATAATCCCAAGCCTTGAGCAATATTACACACAGGAGGCATCAGGCAGAGAATAAATGCATTGGCGTTGTTATAGAATTCATGGTCTAAAGACAGGCACGTGCTGACCTGCTTAGGCAAACTACCCTGTGAAAAGCTTTTTTGATGGCATTTTCCAAGGAGAGCTCTTGCACTTGAGTGCTGAGATTTTTCCTCAGCAATTCTTTATGCAGGGTGAGAACAACAGGCAATGAGAACATGGCTGTGCAGAGACCAGGAAGAGGAAATGGGTTCTGACAGTTTCTGTGTATTTAATCCAGCTCGCCTTCCAGTGTCTGATGTTTGTCACACACAAAGTGCTCAGCTGGAATGAGCAGTGCCTGCAGTGTGTATTCCAGCCTTGGGACCTCCAGGGAAGGTGGAGTCCATGTCGAGTTAGACAAGGAGCTTCTGTTCTGTGCATACCTAAGCTTACGCAAGGCAAATCTCACACGCTATGTGTTTGTGGAGTGCATGGGAGGGAGCAGAATCCCTCCAGCCCTGGCGTTTTTAACCCAGGGTTAGATGCGCAGGTGAGCCAGCGGAATCCGGACTCTAAAGAGAGAAAATGAGCCCCCTCCCTGTATATGCTTAGGCGTCCTGCGTAGCTAGGAACCAGCAATAGGGGCTTGTCAGCAGCAGATAGCTCTACTTCTCTTAGACACCGATCGTCTCATAGCACAAATCACGCTGCTGGTATTAGTCTCTCTTCACTGTTTGGAGAGGGAGAGTAGGTAATTACTTTAGTGCACTTCAAAGAACGTTCCCCAGGGGTGACCCTGCTGTCTTTCAGGATCTGTCAGCTCTGGAGCCCCAGGGAAATCTTCAGGGTGCATGAGGAGGTTGCGGTGATATCTGAAGACTATGGGAGAAGCCACAGAAATGCTAGTCTAGGCTGCAGTACACACTGCTAATACGTTTTCAATACCATTCATACCAATGCTGTGGACCAGTTTCTCTGTGAAATTCCCCAGCTTCTCAAGCAAGCAGCAAGTCTGAGCAGGAAAGCTCAGACTCCTACGTCAGGGAAGGTGGGGTTCTTGTGGTTAGTCTTTGCTTAGCTTTGGGGGGGAGGGTTTTGGTTTGTTTTATTTATTTATTTATTTATTTTTACGTTGTTCTGTTCTATGTGCAGCTCTTCAAGGCTGTTGTGAGGATCCCCTCTGGGCGGGGACAGCACAGAGCCTTTTCCACATGCCTCCCTCACCTTGCTGTGGTCTCCCTGTTTATCAGAAGTGCAGTGTTTGCCTACGCGAAGCCCCACTCTGTCTCCTCCCCATGCCTGGAGCTGGTGGTGGCAGTTCTGTACTCAGTGGTGCCTCCAGCAATGAACACTCTCATCTACAGCATGAGGAACGAGGAAGTCAGAGATGCACTGGGAAAACTTATGTCACAAATTTTATTTCGGCAGCCATAACCTGCCCTCCTCTTCCCACTCATAAGTCCCAGGGTATTTGAGGCCAGGTCTCCTCCCCTTTCCTCTCTTCCTTGCTTCCTTTTCTCCTTCCATCCTTCTCTCCCTCCCTCCCTCCCTCTCTTTCTTTCTTTCTCCTGTATTCACGTTCAAAGACAAATGTTTGGATTCATTCCACTTTTCCTCAGGCATCTATCTACCTCCTGAAGTTGACCCAGAGGCCTTGTGTGAGCAAGGAGTCAGTGCTGCCCTGTCAGCAGGAGAGGGAGGAATCTGCAGAGGCTGTTTCTCGGAGCTGCCTTGGGTGCCTTTACTGGAAGGAGCAGAATTTCCCTCTGGCAGTATTTGTTGTAGCACTGATACCGAGGGAGCTCCGGGTGACAGAATCAGGCTCAGACATGTGGAAGACTGGTAGGAGCAAGGTATGAGGAATGCCAGGGTCCACATGTCCTTTAGGATTTCTTAGCTCCTCTGTTCACAGTAGGGATGTGTCCTGGCACATCTCTTCTGTGGTGGAGGAAGCAAGCTGTCCTTGGGCTCTGATGCCTTCCTTCTGCACTGTACCAGTACTCAGAGCTGCTTTGAGGAGAACAGCAGTTCCAGCCTGGGCTCTCCCCTCCCACAAAGAGCAGCATGTCTCTGGAGCCAAAGCAGCAGCACCAGTGTGCAGAGGAGATGCAGAGAGGGAAAGTCCAGCCACAGCATGCAGGAACAGTCCTAGTGCCTGTCAGGAAAGTCCCCTCACTGCCATGGCAGGCACTTCCTTACCACAGTAGTTGAGTCTGAACTGCTGCTTTCCTGGAGCTACGGTCATTTCCTGACCTTCCTCTCGAGCTCTTGTGTGCGCATAAGGCCAAAATGCTACTGTAACGTTGCATGTACTGCTGTGTCTATGTGTTCAGGACCAGACAATGTGCACCTCTGGGCCGGAGCTGGCCTCCATAACAACAGCGCTGTAATAAAATGGTCGGTGCTGATTCCAGTGCCAAAGGGTGGGCTTTTCTTCCAAAGCTGGAGTCAGGAGCAGGACCAAGGGATTGCAGCTCTAAAAGGCCTGCTGCTTGGTTTGGCTTCTGCCTGGGCTCAGCAGGACGAGATCAGAGTCGCAGCGTGATCTCAAAGAGTGAGGGCTGCATTTAGCACTCACTGGTCGGTCAGTGGCCAGTGCCAGTGGAGATGGTGAAGGGTCTTCTTGCAGTTACCTGCCTGCAGCTGTCCCACATGTGACAGGGCTAATGGCAGATGCCCAGCCTTATGGAGGGCAATCTGGACATCATCAGGAGAGCTCAGGGAGCCTGCGGGGACACCATGTGCCTAGTGGTGGGTAAGGATTTGGAGCCTCGCAAAAAGAGAGACCCTTCAAGTTGAACTCACTCAAAGGTAAAGTGTGAAATGTAGCTATCCACAGGTAAACCAGGGCTCTGCAACCCCAGGGGAGGCAGTGAGGACCAAAGAGACGCAAGGAAGAGAGACTGCAGAGTCATTTGTGTCACGCTGAATGAAATGCTTCAGGCTGGATCTGGCTGCACACCCAAACACATCTCAGGCCATTGGAAATGCCCCATGATCCTTTCAAGTATCATCCTCAGGCACATGGGCAGTGGAAGGTGGCAGAGTATTTGTGAGTCCCTTCCAGCTGGGTCTGCTTCCTGCCCTCACCATCACTGCCAGTGCAAGTCACCCCTTCACCTGGGGCACTACAAACATGGGGCTGTTGCAGGGAGCACGTGGCAGGGGGTCCAGGAACAGCCAGTCAGGCCAGCATGGCTGCACTTCCCTGCGGAAAGCCTCTGTGTGCAGCAGTGACCTTCCTGCAGAAGAGCAGAGGAGTGTGTGCGTGTGCATGTGGTGAGAAAGAATGAGAAAGAGTAAGCGGCGAGAAATCAGCAGTTTCTGCAGGTGCCAGCTCAGGGCAGTCTGCTCTGTCGCTGGGCAGCAGAAGCTGCCTGAGGAATCCCAAGGCCAGGACTCTTGTGCCCTTCTTGTTGTCTTTGACACCCGTTGCCAGATTAAACTGCCCGGGTCTGTGACCCACGTGAAAATAAAGCTTAGGTGGCCACAGCTGCTGGGCATGGTGGCAGCCCCAGAGCATGCCTGTGTCCCTGCCCTGCTTGTCCCCAAACGCCTGCGGTGCCCACCACAGGTGGGAGACAGAGCAGGCAGCCAGGCTGTCCGCATCACTTGTGCAGGAGATGGTGGCTGTGAAGCTGGTAGGACAGAGAAGATCTCAGTGGCGATGAGGGTGGCGCTCTGAGCCCCCAAAGCCCAGCAGTCTTGCCCACACCAATGCATGGCCCTGCTGTGCGTTGACCTGCAGGAGGAGCAGATATCCGCTAGGAACATGATTGCCTCATGGGCCTCTCGTAGTTCCCTGACACATCTGCCATTTCATACATAGCGGTGGGACTCGGGCAGTGCTTAGCACAGCCCTCCGGAACTTGCAGCGCCCTCTGGAAGAGCCCTGCGCAAGCCTGGGGTGTAGTGCAGCCCTGCGGCTTGGTGTCTAGGCGGCGGTGTGTAGACAGCGCTGGATGGGGCTGAGGCGTGTGCAACCCTCAGTTGCCCCTTGTGCTCCAGCAGGCACATGCAGGCACAGCAGTGCTGTCAGAGAAGGGCAGTGAGGTCAGAGAAGAGCAGGCATGTCACAATGGCCTGGGGCGGGACGAGGTGGGGTGGGGTGGGGGCGGGCAGTCAGCTTCAGGTGAGGTGGGCTGACATCACAGTGGGGCACATCAGCATCCTTGGCACTTGGGCCACAGAGCTGCCTGCGGCTCCTGGAGGAAGGGTGCTCTCGGGCTGAGGGGGTGGAGCTCATCTGGCCCAAAGGAGCTGGAGGCCCCTTGGCCTGCAGTGCGTGCTGGGCCCCATGGAGCTGGAGGACTTGCAGCTCTCCTTGCAGTGCCACCAGGATGAACGCCGGGAGCTGCTGGAGAAGCTGCTGGAGCTGGAGCAGGCTTGCGGGCTTCTGCGAGCAGCCAGCTGCCAGCTGGAAGACGGGTGTGCATGGCTGCGTGCTGCTTGGGGCTGAGACTCAGGTCGCGGGGGCTGTGCGCAGCACCTGCACGCCTGGGCCCTTGATGGGGCTTCCTGCGGGGCTGGGTGGAGGTGGGGGGCCCTGCCACCAGTCGTGGAGGGCTCTGTGCACTCCCTGCCTGCCTGGGCGCCTCATCTCTGCCCTGGGGGTCTGCACTCAGCAGTCTCCCATCCCCTCAATCCTGCAGGCTGCAGTGCTCCGGGGAGGTGCCTGAGGAGCCCCATGTGGGGCTGAGGGAAGAGCTCGGTGCCCTCTCGGGCTGCCTGAAGGAGAGTGAGCGTGAGACAGCTGCAACGCAGGAGCAGCTCAGGTGCTTGGTAGGTGTTGGCGATGCCCGCGCATGTGCAGAGGGGGCTCCAAGCCCTGCTCTCCACCACTGTCCCCATGCCTGCAGGAGAAGGAGAAAGAGGAGCTGCGCAGCACCCTGCAGGAGCTCACCACTGAGGTACCGAGACCCCCATGCCCACACCTGCTTGGACACACCTCTGGCTGCCCCATGAGCACCCCACGGTTGGCACTCACCCCTGTCTCATCTCCGCAGCGCCTGACCCTGGCAGCGCAGCATGCCCAGAGCTCCCAGCAGCTGGAGAGCACCAGAGAAGTCCTCACGCAGCTCCAGGTGAGGCAGATGCTGTGCTGCGCACCTGGCCCCCAGGCCTGCTGCTCTTGTGGGTCTGACAGGCACCATGACAGAAGGGTTGGGGGTGGGCATGTTGGGGCACCCGCAGGGTGCCTGGGATGGCGGGGGGACCCTGATGTGGGTCTGCAGGCTCCCCAGAAGGGTTGTGGGGGAGCAAAGTGGGTTGGGGAGCCCTCCTGGGTGTCTGGGCACATCATGTGTGACAGGCACCCTGATGGGGGCGGGCAGCTGTGTGGTTTGGGGATGCCCAGTCTCAGCCAGGGCATTGGGCCTTGAGGCCATGCTGGTTTCATGCTGCTCCTCCAGCCGCCCCCACTGAGATGCCCTCGCTGCCTCTTCTCTCCCAGGCAGAGCTGACTGAGCTGAAGGCAGAGGGAGATGCAGCCCTGAAGGAGCTCCACCAGGTCTGTGACCCACATGAAAATAAATACCGCTTAGGTGGGCAGAGCTGCTGCATGTGGTGCCAGCTCCCAAGGATGCCAGTGTCCCTGCCTCCCGGGCCCTGGCTGGCCTCACCGTGCCCTGGAGACGGACTGCGGATCCCCAGGCCCACCTGGGCCCCTTGTAATGCGCCCCCGTTGCTTTGCAGGAGAAGCAGTCAGCAGTCAAGCTGGCAGAGGCCCTGCAGGAGCAGGCTGAGATCGAGAAGGTACTAGGCACGGGAGGCATGGTGGCACAAGGTCTTTGTATGGGGAAAGCCCCCTCAGAGCGGGCACGGGAGGGGACTACTAACCAGGGCCCTTCCTTTGTGCAGGTCCTGAGGAAAGAACACAGGTACCTCAGGGAGAGACGCAAGGGTCTGCAACGGCAAAGAGCTGGGTGAGTGGCGACAGGCACCCGAGCCCAACCTGTGGGGGTGGAGCTCTGTGCAGCTCCCAGGGATCCGTGTCCCCAGGGCCAGCTTGGCAAGGTCTGTGCCAGTGCTGGACAACAGAGCCGCTGATCTAATACTCCTCTGATGACATGTAAGCTGCTCCCAAGCCCACTAGAATGCCTCTGGAGCACTCCCAACTGCCTGCATGGCTTCAAACCACCTCTAAACAGCAGTCGACCACTCGCGCAAGCTCTAAAATCCTTTAAGGAGTGCTGAGCAGCTCTGCACAGCCCTAAGTGGCTCTAGGACACCTTTCAGCTTCCCTTCAAGTCGTCCAAACCTTCTCTGAAGAGCCCGTTGCCTTTTGCAAAGCAGCTCATGAAAAAAAAAGAAAAAATAAAAATCCCCAAACGCCGCTTGGCTCTTTGAAGCAGCTCTGAAGAGCTCCAAGCCTCTGCTAAATGCCCTTGGAGCCTGAGGCGGGAAGGGAGTAGAGGGCAGGGTCTTTTCAATGCTGGCACCCTGTGGCGCCTTGCCGCAGCCCCAGCAGAGCCTGCCCAGCACCTTGGCTCCCTGTTCGCCATGTGGCGGTCCCAGTGCTGAGCGAGCTCTCTCCTCACAGCCCAGACACCTGTGGTGCCCACAACAGGCGGAAGACGGAGCAGGCCGCCAGGCTGTCCACGTCCCTTATGCAGGAGATGGCGGCTGTGAAGCTGGTAGGTCAGAGAAGCCCGATGCGAGACTTGGGGAAGAGAGGGTCTGCAGGGTAGCCGTTGGCTTTGGGGGCGCTGATATCAGTGGGGATGAGGGTGGGGGTCTGAGCCCCCAAGGCCCAACAGTCTTGCCCACACCAATGCATGTCCGTGCTGTGCATTGACCTGCAGGAGGAGCAGCTGGTGGCAAAGAGGCGTGGGATCAGTTTTTGGCTGCAGTGAGTTGCCCTGTGGGGCTCGGCGTGCCAGGGCTTATTTGTGGGTGGTGGGATGTCCGGGCTAGTGGTCCCAAGGCATCCGTCAGCTTTTAACTTCTCAGCACTGACATTGCTCAGGATGCCTTTGGCCTGGGTTGTGGGGTGGTGCTTGTTTGTGGGCCCAGCAGGGAGATGAAGAGCAGATCTGAGCTGCCGGGGCCCTTAACCTGAGGCCCAGGAGCGGGGCAGGGGGTGGTGTGGCCAGCATGATGCAGGGTGCCAGTGCTGGCCTGGCGGTGTCTGCAGATGATGTCTGGAAAGAGATGAGGCAGATTTTTCCCATCCTGTGTCTTAATCCTCTCCTGGCCTGCAGGAGGCAGTTTCTGCTCCTTGCCTGCCTGCAGCTGGTGTTGCTGCTCTGCCTGGTCCTGCTCAAGAGCGACAGCGTCAGCTGGGACCTGCCGTGCAGGCTGGCGTCCGCCTTTGGCAGCTGCCCAGCACGGCCGCCACCCTTCTGACACGCCTGGCCTTGCACCGTGTGGGGTAGAGAGCGACAGGAAGACTGGGCGCCGTGCAGACAGGCAAACATCCAACCGCACAGCACCACCCTTTTCCGGGGGCACCACTGCGCACATGTGGAATGGCATGTGCAGACACACTGCGTGTCCAGCCGCGACTACACCTTGCTGTGGGGGATGTTTGCCTGCTGAATACTTGCCACTAAGCTCACCCTCTCTTTAACGATATAAAGGACAACTGAGAACCCCGACTCCTCAGTCTGTGATTTTTCCTTGGAAAGAGACTGACTTGGTCAAGGAATTTCAGGTGGCTGATACAGCACTGACGGCTGGTGCCAGTGCGATGCTATGATAGTCCAAACTCCGTTTTTCAACTGTAGCTTAAAAGTTGCCATTACTTGTTAGTATGTCTGTCAATAGACTTACCTGCCTCTAGCAAAGACTTACCCTGGCCAAGAAACACTGTAACACCCTGCTGTGCTCTTCCTGGGAAATGAAATGTGACCTGTAGTTACCTGGAAGTGTGCTGAACAAGTGATGCTGTGTTCAGTGACTTTGAACTCTTCCGGTCGTAGGCATTCCTCTACCTCAAACACTCCATGCTTCAGATCTTTTCCGAAAGCAAGGTATTCATTCACAACTTCTAGCTTTGAAACCAGCCTTCAGAAAGGAGATGAAAAGGGAGAACAAGTTTTTCCCAGATTCCTCATAAACGCAGTACGTAAAGTTGAGTACACTCTTTTTTGCTGCAAAGAAATGAAAAACAGAAAGGTGAAACCTGTCAATAATTCGGTATATTGAACCACACCGAGAAGGCAGAGGCCCTCAGTGCTTTCTTTGCCTGGGTTTTTACTGGTAAACATGTCCCTCAGGGGGCATAGACAGAGCTGGCGGGGGAGGGGTGAGTGTGTGTGCTACCTCCTGTCCCATTCGGCACCACCCCCGCCACCACCACCCCCACCCCCCCATTAATTGTCTGTGGGATTTCATCAAGAAGACATGTAGAGAGAGAGGGATTGAGGGAGGAGTTAGTGATGGGATGAAGACAGAAATCGCAGAAAGGGCCTGGGTGAGACTGGGAGCAGAGGGGAGCATTTGGAGGAAACACTGCTGCTAGAGTTATGAACCTCCTTAGCCGGAGGCCAAGGGCTGGATGATCACATCAGGGGTCATGTCTTCTGCCTTGGTGTCCCTGTGCCAACCCTGCCCTCTGTTCCCAAGCTCTGGGAGATGTTGGGCGCCTTCTCTGAGGCCACGTAATCTCCATTGCAGTCCGATGTGGGAGAAGTAGGCAAGGTTTGGTCCCTCAGGTTGGTGTGGGTCAGTGCTGAAAAGTAGCCCATCAGAAGGGCCCGCTCCCACTGTGACACGGGGCTGGAGGCATGCAGTAGGCAGGCCAGCAGTCGCTGCAATGCTGGGGCTGCAGAGTCTGTGGCGAGAGCAGCCCAATCCTGGAGTCAGGAGAGCAGCTTCCTCCTCACCAGCTCCGCCCATACCAGCCCTGGGGACAGCTCTTCTCTGCCTGCCCCCTTCTACAGCCCTGCGTTGTAAGCAAGGGGGTGAGGGCAGCGACTGTCCTGGGACAGCTCTGCAAGGTGCTTTGACACTGCCTTTGTCCCTCGGCAGCAGAATGAGTCACATGCCTTCCTCCCCACAAGTCCTGCTCTGCGGTCTCCCCTCCGCTCCTCCTTTCTCCAGGCTCCTCTTCAGAGGGCTTCATGGCAAAGCTGCAGTCTGACCTGGGGACAGCAGCAGGTAATGGAGGGGCAGGCAGAGTAAGGGGCTTGATCTTTCCTCCCATTAGATGTGTGACGGTGGTGTCATCACCTGGGCTGAGGAGGAAATCAGCCTCTGCCTCCTCCCCTTGTTTGGCTGCGGAGGGAAACTCCTTCCAGACTCTGACCATGACCCTTTAATCATCCTCTGGAGCCAGCCTTCAGCAGGCAGCCACAGTGACCATGTGTCATAGCAGGCAGCAGAAGACATCTGGGGCAGTGCTGCTGTTCGTGGGCCCTGGGGGCTGTGCTGGCAGAGATGTTCAGGAAATCCTTGGATGCCACCGCCACCCCAGGCCTCCAGCACTCTCTGAGCAGTCTGACCTTGCTGCTCCATTTCTGCCGATCCACACAGCTGTGTGCCCGGGAGCCAGACACACTGCCAGGACCCTGCAGGGTCCTAGTTGCTCCATGCTAGAGGAACTGAACAGCAAGAACACAAAGCAAGTTTGCTGTCCAGGGGAAACAAGGTCTTACTCCTTGCTGCAGATCGGGGACAAGCGTCAAGGCTGAGAGTGCTGAAGCTTGCCCCTCTCTTGTCAGTCTGTGCAGAGCACTCCTTCCAAGCCGGCAGTTGTGTTGGTGCCCAAATTACTCTTTCTCCTCCTCCTATTTCCGAACAGAGCTAGTGCTTTTCCTAGCCCCTCTCTTTTGGCATAATACCCTGAAATGTCCCTGTTCAGGACTAATGTACAGGACACTTAGGTTCATCTGCCAGTTCCTGGCACGTGGAAACTGGGCATTTGTTGCACGCACTCCTCCTTCCCTGTTGTCACATCAAGATGTCTCCCTTATGAACCCCATTTGTTTCCCCAGTCTTACCTTTTCGTAAGCCCACACTGGAGATTTCAGCCCACTTTTCACACGGTTCAACCTGCCCACGATCGCTCATTCCGAGATCGCTCATTACTAGGGCTCCTTACTAGAAGCACCTCTCGGGGACATTTGGGGATTTGAGAGCTGTATGGAGCAGGCAGAGGGGAGACATGCCCATGTGAGCTGGTGGCAGAGAATAAATACATTGGCGTTGTTATAGAATTCATGGTCTAAAGACAGGCACGTGCTGACCTGCTTAGGCAAACTACCCTGTGAAAAGCTTTTTTGATGGCATTTTCCAAGGAGAGCTCTTGCACTTGAGTGCTGAGATTTTTCCTCAGCAATTCTTTATGCAGGGTGAGAACAACAGGCAATGAGAACATGGCTGTGCAGAGACCAGGAAGAGGAAATGGGTTCTGACAGTTTCTGTGTATTTAATCCAGCTCGCCTTCCAGTGTCTGATGTTTGTCACACACAAAGTGCTCAGCTGGAATGAGCAGTGCCTGCAGTGTGTATTCCAGCCTTGGGACCTCCAGGGAAGGTGGAGTCCATGTCGAGTTAGACAAGGAGCTTCTGTTCTGTGCATACCTAAGCTTACGCAAGGCAAATCTCACACGCTATGTGTTTGTGGAGTGCATGGGAGGGAGCAGAGTCCCTCCAGCCCTGGCGTTTTTAACCCAGGGTTAGATGCGCAGGTGAGCCAGCGGAATCCGGACTCTAAAGAGAGAAAATGAGCCCCCTCCCTGTATATGCTTAGGCGTCCTGCGTAGCTAGGAACCAGCAATAGGGGCTTGTCAGCAGCAGATAGCTCTACTTCTCTTAGACACCGATCGTCTCATAGCACAAATCACGCTGCTGGTATTAGTCTCTCTTCACTGTTTGGAGAGGGAGAGTAGGTAATTACTTTAGTGCACTTCAAAGAACGTTCCCCAGGGGTGACCCTGCTGTCTTTCAGGATCTGTCAGCTCTGGAGCCCCAGGGAAATCTTCAGGGTGCATGAGGAGGTTGCGGTGATATCTGAAGACTATGGGAGAAGCCACAGAAATGCTAGTCTAGGCTGCAGTACACACTGCTAATACGTTTTCAATACCATTCATACCAATGCTGTGGACCAGTTTCTCTGTGAAATTCCCCAGCTTCTCAAGCAAGCAGCAAGTCTGAGCAGGAAAGCTCAGACTCCTACGTCAGGGAAGGTGGGGTTCTTGTGGTTAGTCTTTGCTTAGCTTTGGGGGGGAGGGTTTTGGTTTGTTTTATTTATTTATTTATTTATTTTTACGTTGTTCTGTTCTATGTGCAGCTCTTCAAGGCTGTTGTGAGGATCCCCTCTGGGCGGGGACAGCACAGAGCCTTTTCCACATGCCTCCCTCACCTTGCTGTGGTCTCCCTGTTTATCAGAAGTGCAGTGTTTGCCTACGCGAAGCCCCACTCTGTCTCCTCCCCATGCCTGGAGCTGGTGGTGGCAGTTCTGTACTCAGTGGTGCCTCCAGCAATGAACACTCTCATCTACAGCATGAGGAACGAGGAAGTCAGAGATGCACTGGGAAAACTTATATCACAAATTTTATTTCGGCAGCCATAACCTGCCCTCCTCTTCCCACTCATAAGTCCCAGGGTATTTGAGGCCAGGTCTCCTCCCCTTTCCTCTCTTCCTTGCTTCCTTTTCTCCTTCCATCCTTCTCTCCCTCCCTCCCTCCCTCTCTTTCTTTCTTTCTCCTGTATTCACGTTCAAAGACAAATGTTTGGATTCATTCCACTTTTCCTCAGGCATCTATCTACCTCCTGAAGTTGACCCAGAGGCCTTGTGTGAGCAAGGAGTCAGTGCTGCCCTGTCAGCAGGAGAGGGAGGAATCTGCAGAGGCTGTTTCTCGGAGCTGCCTTGGGTGCCTTTACTGGAAGGAGCAGAATTTCCCTCTGGCAGTATTTGTTGTAGCACTGATACCGAGGGAGCTCCGGGTGACAGAATCAGGCTCAGACATGTGGAAGACTGGTAGGAGCAAGGTATGAGGAATGCCAGGGTCCACATGTCCTTTAGGATTTCTTAGCTCCTCTGTTCACAGTAGGGATGTGTCCTGGCACATCTCTTCTGTGGTGGAGGAAGCAAGCTGTCCTTGGGCTCTGATGCCTTCCTTCTGCACTGTACCAGTACTCAGAGCTGCTTTGAGGAGAACAGCAGTTCCAGCCCGGGCTCTCCCCTCCCACAAAGAGCAGCATGTCTCTGGAGCCAAAGCAGCAGCACCAGTGTGCAGAGGAGATGCAGAGAGGGAAAGTCCAGCCACAGCATGCAGGAACAGTCCTAGTGCCTGTCAGGAAAGTCCCCTCACTGCCATGGCAGGCACTTCCTTACCACAGTAGTTGAGTCTGAACTGCTGCTTTCCTGGAGCTACGGTCATTTCCTGACCTTCCTCTCGAGCTCTTGTGTGCGCATAAGGCCAAAATGCTACTGTAACGTTGCATGTACTGCTGTGTCTATGTGTTCAGGACCAGACAATGTGCACCTCTGGGCCGGAGCTGGCCTCCATAACAACAGCGCTGTAATAAAATGGTCGGTGCTGATTCCAGTGCCAAAGGGTGGGCTTTTCTTCCAAAGCTGGAGTCAGGAGCAGGACCAAGGGATTGCAGCTCTAAAAGGCCTGCTGCTTGGTTTGGCTTCTGCCTGGGCTCAGCAGGACGAGATCAGAGTCGCAGCGTGATCTCAAAGAGTGAGGGCTGCATTTAGCACTCACTGGTCGGTCAGTGGCCAGTGCCAGTGGAGATGGTGAAGGGTCTTCTTGCAGTTACCTGCCTGCAGCTGTCCCACATGTGACAGGGCTAATGGCAGATGCCCAGCCTTATGGAGGGCAATCTGGACATCATCAGGAGAGCTCAGGGAGCCTGCGGGGACACCATGTGCCTAGTGGTGGGTAAGGATTTGGAGCCTCGCAAAAAGAGAGACCCTTCAAGTTGAACTCACTCAAAGGTAAAGTGTGAAATGTAGCTATCCACAGGTAAACCAGGGCTCTGCAACCCCAGGGGAGGCAGTGAGGACCAAAGAGACGCAAGGAAGAGAGACTGCAGAGTCATTTGTGTCACGCTGAATGAAATGCTTCAGGCTGGATCTGGCTGCACACCCAAACACATCTCAGGCCATTGGAAATGCCCCATGATCCTTTCAAGTATCATCCTCAGGCACATGGGCAGTGGAAGGTGGCAGAGTATTTGTGAGTCCCTTCCAGCTGGGTCTGCTTCCTGCCCTCACCATCACTGCCAGTGCAAGTCACCCCTTCACCTGGGGCACTACAAACATGGGGCTGTTGCAGGGAGCACGTGGCAGGGGGTCCAGGAACAGCCAGTCAGGCCAGCATGGCTGCACTTCCCTGCGGAAAGCCTCTGTGTGCAGCAGTGACCTTCCTGCAGAAGAGCAGAGGAGTGTGTGCGTGTGCATGTGGTGAGAAAGAATGAGAAAGAGTAAGCGGCGAGAAATCAGCAGTTTCTGCAGGTGCCAGCTCAGGGCAGTCTGCTCTGTCGCTGGGCAGTAGAAGCTGCCTGAGGAATCCCAAGGCCAGGACTCTTGTGCCCTTCTTGTTGTCTTTGACACCCGTTGCCAGATTAAACTGCCCGGGTCTGTGACCCACGTGAAAATAAAGCTTAGGTGGCCACAGCTGCTGGGCATGGTGGCAGCCCCAGAGCATGCCTGTGTCCCTGCCCTGCTTGTCCCCAAACGCCTGCGGTGCCCACCACAGGTGGGAGACAGAGCAGGCAGCCAGGCTGTCCGCATCACTTGTGCAGGAGATGGTGGCTGTGAAGCTGGTAGGACAGAGAAGATCTCAGTGGCGATGAGGGTGGCGCTCTGAGCCCCCAAAGCCCAGCAGTCTTGCCCACACCAATGCATGGCCCTGCTGTGCGTTGACCTGCAGGAGGAGCAGATATCCGCTAGGAACATGATTGCCTCATGGGCCTCTCGTAGTTCCCTGACACATCTGCCATTTCATACATAGCGGTGGGACTCGGGCAGTGCTTAGCACAGCCCTCCGGAACTTGCAGCGCCCTCTGGAAGAGCCCTGCGCAAGCCTGGGGTGTAGTGCAGCCCTGCGGCTTGGTGTCTAGGCGGCGGTGTGTAGACAGCGCTGGATGGGGCTGAGGCGTGTGCAACCCTCAGTTGCCCCTTGTGCTCCAGCAGGCACATGCAGGCACAGCAGTGCTGTCAGAGAAGGGCAGTGAGGTCAGAGAAGAGCAGGCATGTCACAATGGCCTGGGGCGGGACGAGGTGGGGTGGGGTGGGGGCGGGCAGTCAGCTTCAGGTGAGGTGGGCTGACATCACAGTGGGGCACATCAGCATCCTTGGCACTTGGGCCACAGAGCTGCCTGCGGCTCCTGGAGGAAGGGTGCTCTCGGGCTGAGGGGGTGGAGCTCATCTGGCCCAAAGGAGCTGGAGGCCCCTTGGCCTGCAGTGCGTGCTGGGCCCCATGGAGCTGGAGGACTTGCAGCTCTCCTTGCAGTGCCACCAGGATGAACGCCGGGAGCTGCTGGAGAAGCTGCTGGAGCTGGAGCAGGCTTGCGGGCTTCTGCGAGCAGCCAGCTGCCAGCTGGAAGACGGGTGTGCATGGCTGCGTGCTGCTTGGGGCTGAGACTCAGGTCGCGGGGGCTGTGCGCAGCACCTGCACGCCTGGGCCCTTGATGGGGCTTCCTGCGGGGCTGGGTGGAGGTGGGGGGCCCTGCCACCAGTCGTGGAGGGCTCTGTGCACTCCCTGCCTGCCTGGGCGCCTCATCTCTGCCCTGGGGGTCTGCGCTCAGCAGTCTCCCATCCCCTCAATCCTGCAGGCTGCAGTGCTCCGGGGAGGTGCCTGAGGAGCCCCATGTGGGGCTGAGGGAAGAGCTCGGTGCCCTCTCGGGCTGCCTGAAGGAGAGTGAGCGTGAGACAGCTGCAACGCAGGAGCAGCTCAGGTGCTTGGTAGGTGTTGGCGATGCCCGCGCATGTGCAGAGGGGGCTCCAAGCCCTGCTCTCCACCACTGTCCCCATGCCTGCAGGAGAAGGAGAAAGAGGAGCTGCGCAGCACCCTGCAGGAGCTCACCACTGAGGTACCGAGACCCCCATGCCCACACCTGCTTGGACACACCTCTGGCTGCCCCATGAGCACCCCACGGTTGGCACTCACCCCTGTCTCATCTCCGCAGCGCCTGACCCTGGCAGCGCAGCATGCCCAGAGCTCCCAGCAGCTGGAGAGCACCAGAGAAGTCCTCACGCAGCTCCAGGTGAGGCAGATGCTGTGCTGCGCACCTGGCCCCCAGGCCTGCTGCTCTTGTGGGTCTGACAGGCACCATGACAGAAGGGTTGGGGGTGGGCATGTTGGGGCACCCGCAGGGTGCCTGGGATGGCGGGGGGACCCTGATGTGGGTCTGCAGGCTCCCCAGAAGGGTTGTGGGGGAGCAAAGTGGGTTGGGGAGCCCTCCTGGGTGTCTGGGCACATCATGTGTGACAGGCACCCTGATGGGGGCGGGCAGCTGTGTGGTTTGGGGACGCCCAGTCTCAGCCAGGGCATTGGGCCTTGAGGCCATGCTGGTTTCATGCTGCTCCTCCAGCCGCCCCCACTGAGATGCTCTCGCTGCCTCTTCTCTCCCAGGCAGAGCTGACTGAGCTGAAGGCAGAGGGAGATGCAGCCCTGAAGGAGCTCCACCAGGTCTGTGACCCACATGAAAATAAATACCGCTTAGGTGGGCAGAGCTGCTGCATGTGGTGCCAGCTCCCAAGGATGCCAGTGTCCCTGCCTCCCGGGCCCTGGCTGGCCTCACCGTGCCCTGGAGACGGACTGCGGATCCCCAGGCCCACCTGGGCCCCTTGTAATGCGCCCCCGTTGCTTTGCAGGAGAAGCAGTCAGCAGTCAAGCTGGCAGAGGCCCTGCAGGAGCAGGCTGAGATCGAGAAGGTACTAGGCACGGGAGGCATGGTGGCACAAGGTCTTTGTATGGGGAAAGCCCCCTCAGAGCGGGCACGGGAGGGGACTACTAACCAGGGCCCTTCCTTTGTGCAGGTCCTGAGGAAAGAACACAGGTACCTCAGGGAGAGACGCAAGGGTCTGCAACGGCAAAGAGCTGGGTGAGTGGCGACAGGCACCCGAGCCCAACCTGTGGGGGTGGAGCTCTGTGCAGCTCCCAGGGATCCGTGTCCCCAGGGCCAGCTTGGCAAGGTCTGTGCCAGTGCTGGACAACAGAGCCGCTGATCTAATACTCCTCTGATGACATGTAAGCTGCTCCCAAGCCCACTAGAATGCCTCTGGAGCACTCCCAACTGCCTGCATGGCTTCAAACCACCTCTAAACAGCAGTCGACCACTCGCGCAAGCTCTAAAATCCTTTAAGGAGTGCTGAGCAGCTCTGCACAGCCCTAAGTGGCTCTAGGACACCTTTCAGCTTCCCTTCAAGTCGTCCAAACCTTCTCTGAAGAGCCCGTTGCCTTTTGCAAAGCAGCTCATGAAAAAAAAAGAAAAAATAAAAATCCCCAAACGCCGCTTGGCTCTTTGAAGCAGCTCTGAAGAGCTCCAAGCCTCTGCTAAATGCCCTTGGAGCCTGAGGCGGGAAGGGAGTAGAGGGCAGGGTCTTTTCAATGCTGGCACCCTGTGGCGCCTTGCCGCAGCCCCAGCAGAGCCTGCCCAGCACCTTGGCTCCCTGTTCGCCATGTGGCGGTCCCAGTGCTGAGCGAGCTCTCTCCTCACAGCCCAGACACCTGTGGTGCCCACAACAGGCGGAAGACGGAGCAGGCCGCCAGGCTGTCCACGTCCCTTATGCAGGAGATGGCGGCTGTGAAGCTGGTAGGTCAGAGAAGCCCGATGCGAGACTTGGGGAAGAGAGGGTCTGCAGGGTAGCCGTTGGCTTTGGGGGCGCTGATATCAGTGGGGATGAGGGTGGGGGTCTGAGCCCCCAAGGCCCAACAGTCTTGCCCACACCAATGCATGTCCGTGCTGTGCATTGACCTGCAGGAGGAGCAGCTGGTGGCAAAGAGGCGTGGGATCAGTTTTTGGCTGCAGTGAGTTGCCCTGTGGGGCTCGGCGTGCCAGGGCTTATTTGTGGGTGGTGGGATGTCCGGGCTAGTGGTCCCAAGGCATCCGTCAGCTTTTAACTTCTCAGCACTGACATTGCTCAGGATGCCTTTGGCCTGGGTTGTGGGGTGGTGCTTGTTTGTGGGCCCAGCAGGGAGATGAAGAGCAGATCTGAGCTGCCGGGGCCCTTAACCTGAGGCCCAGGAGCGGGGCAGGGGGTGGTGTGGCCAGCATGATGCAGGGTGCCAGTGCTGGCCTGGCGGTGTCTGCAGATGATGTCTGGAAAGAGATGAGGCAGATTTTTCCCATCCTGTGTCTTAATCCTCTCCTGGCCTGCAGGAGGCAGTTTCTGCTCCTTGCCTGCCTGCAGCTGGTGTTGCTGCTCTGCCTGGTCCTGCTCAAGAGTGACAGCGTCAGCTGGGACCTGCCGTGCAGGCTGGCGTCCGCCTTTGGCAGCTGCCCAGCACGGCCGCCACCCTTCTGACACGCCTGGCCTTGCACCGTGTGGGGTAGAGAGCGACAGGAAGACTGGGCGCCGTGCAGACAGGCAAACATCCAACCGCACAGCACCACCCTTTTCCGGGGGCACCACTGCGCACATGTGGAATGGCATGTGCAGACACACTGCGTGTCCAGCCGCGACTACACCTTGCTGTGGGGGATGTTTGCCTGCTGAATACTTGCCACTAAGCTCACCCTCTCTTTAACGATATAAAGGACAACTGAGAACCCCGACTCCTCAGTCTGTGATTTTTCCTTGGAAAGAGACTGACTTGGTCAAGGAATTTCAGGTGGCTGATACAGCACTGACGGCTGGTGCCAGTGCGATGCTATGATAGTCCAAACTCCGTTTTTCAACTGTAGCTTAAAAGTTGCCATTACTTGTTAGTATGTCTGTCAATAGACTTACCTGCCTCTAGCAAAGACTTACCCTGGCCAAGAAACACTGTAACACCCTGCTGTGCTCTTCCTGGGAAATGAAATGTGACCTGTAGTTACCTGGAAGTGTGCTGAACAAGTGATGCTGTGTTCAGTGACTTTGAACTCTTCCGGTCGTAGGCATTCCTCTACCTCAAACACTCCATGCTTCAGATCTTTTCCGAAAGCAAGGTATTCATTCACAACTTCTAGCTTTGAAACCAGCCTTCAGAAAGGAGATGAAAAGGGAGAACAAGTTTTTCCCAGATTCCTCATAAACGCAGTACGTAAAGTTGAGTACACTCTTTTTTGCTGCAAAGAAATGAAAAACAGAAAGGTGAAACCTGTCAATAATTCGGTATATTGAACCACACCGAGAAGGCAGAGGCCCTCAGTGCTTTCTTTGCCTGGGTTTTTACTGGTAAACATGTCCCTCAGGGGGCATAGACAGAGCTGGCGGGGGAGGGGTGAGTGTGTGTGCTACCTCCTGTCCCATTCGGCACCACCCCCGCCACCACCACCCCCACCCCCCCATTAATTGTCTGTGGGATTTCATCAAGAAGACATGTAGAGAGAGAGGGATTGAGGGAGGAGTTAGTGATGGGATGAAGACAGAAATCGCAGAAAGGGCCTGGGTGAGACTGGGAGCAGAGGGGAGCATTTGGAGGAAACACTGCTGCTAGAGTTATGAACCTCCTTAGCCGGAGGCCAAGGGCTGGATGATCACATCAGGGGTCATGTCTTCTGCCTTGGTGTCCCTGTGCCAACCCTGCCCTCTGTTCCCAAGCTCTGGGAGATGTTGGGCGCCTTCTCTGAGGCCACGTAATCTCCATTGCAGTCCGATGTGGGAGAAGTAGGCAAGGTTTGGTCCCTCAGGTTGGTGTGGGTCAGTGCTGAAAAGTAGCCCATCAGAAGGGCCCGCTCCCACTGTGACACGGGGCTGGAGGCATGCAGTAGGCAGGCCAGCAGTCGCTGCAATGCTGGGGCTGCAGAGTCTGTGGCGAGAGCAGCCCAATCCTGGAGTCAGGAGAGCAGCTTCCTCCTCACCAGCTCCGCCCATACCAGCCCTGGGGACAGCTCTTCTCTGCCTGCCCCCTTCTGCAGCCCTGCGTTGTAAGCAAGGGGGTGAGGGCAGCGACTGTCCTGGGACAGCTCTGCAAGGTGCTTTGACACTGCCTTTGTCCCTCGGCAGCAGAATGAGTCACATGCCTTCCTCCCCACAAGTCCTGCTCTGCGGTCTCCCCTCCGCTCCTCCTTTCTCCAGGCTCCTCTTCAGAGGGCTTCATGGCAAAGCTGCAGTCTGACCTGGGGACAGCAGCAGGTAATGGAGGGGCAGGCAGAGTAAGGGGCTTGATCTTTCCTCCCATTAGATGTGTGACGGTGGTGTCATCACCTGGGCTGAGGAGGAAATCAGCCTCTGCCTCCTCCCCTTGTTTGGCTGCGGAGGGAAACTCCTTCCAGACTCTGACCATGACCCTTTAATCATCCTCTGGAGCCAGCCTTCAGCAGGCAGCCACAGTGACCATGTGTCATAGCAGGCAGCAGAAGACATCTGGGGCAGTGCTGCTGTTCGTGGGCCCTGGGGGCTGTGCTGGCAGAGATGTTCAGGAAATCCTTGGATGCCACCGCCACCCCAGGCCTCCAGCACTCCCTGAGCAGTCTGACCTTGCTGCTCCATTTCTGCCGATCCACACAGCTGTGTGCCCGGGAGCCAGACACACTGCCAGGACCCTGCAGGGTCCTAGTTGCTCCATGCTAGAGGAACTGAACAGCAAGAACACAAAGCAAGTTTGCTGTCCAGGGGAAACAAGGTCTTACTCCTTGCTGCAGATCGGGGACAAGCGTCAAGGCTGAGAGTGCTGAAGCTTGCCCCTCTCTTGTCAGTCTGTGCAGAGCACTCCTTCCAAGCCGGCAGTTGTGTTGGTGCCCAAATTACTCTTTCTCCTCCTCCTATTTCCGAACAGAGCTAGTGCTTTTCCTAGCCCCTCTCTTTTGGCATAATACCCTGAAATGTCCCTGTTCAGGACTAATGTACAGGACACTTAGGTTCATCTGCCAGTTCCTGGCACGTGGAAACTGGGCATTTGTTGCACGCACTCCTCCTTCCCTGTTGTCACATCAAGATGTCTCCCTTATGAACCCCATTTGTTTCCCCAGTCTTACCTTTTCGTAAGCCCACACTGGAGATTTCAGCCCACTTTTCACACGGTTCAACCTGCCCACGATCGCTCATTCCGAGATCGCTCATTACTAGGGCTCCTTACTAGAAGCACCTCTCGGGGACGTTTGGGGATTTGAGAGCTGTATGGAGCAGGCAGAGGGGAGACATGCCCATGTGAGCTGGTGGATTGGACTCACTTAGTGTTCAGTGGAGCCAAAAGAAACTTCCAGAGCAGAGAGGTGTTTTGTTTGAGGACTGACTTGTCTCCCCCGTGAAGATGCAGTCACACAGAGAAGAGCCTGAAGGAGACACAGGAAGTGCTGGAGTCCACCTGCCAATAAGGAAGAGTGAATTCATACATTATCAGCTGTGTTCTTATGATGCTTAATGAAATCCTTGGAATAATCCCAAGCCTTGAGCAATATTACACACAGGAGGCATCAGGCAGAGAATAAATGCATTGGCGTTGTTATAGAATTCATGGTCTAAAGACAGGCACGTGCTGACCTGCTTAGGCAAACTACCCTGTGAAAAGCTTTTTTGATGGCATTTTCCAAGGAGAGCTCTTGCACTTGAGTGCTGAGATTTTTCCTCAGCAATTCTTTATGCAGGGTGAGAACAACAGGCAATGAGAACATGGCTGTGCAGAGACCAGGAAGAGGAAATGGGTTCTGACAGTTTCTGTGTATTTAATCCAGCTCGCCTTCCAGTGTCTGATGTTTGTCACACACAAAGTGCTCAGCTGGAATGAGCAGTGCCTGCAGTGTGTATTCCAGCCTTGGGACCTCCAGGGAAGGTGGAGTCCATGTCGAGTTAGACAAGGAGCTTCTGTTCTGTGCATACCTAAGCTTACGCAAGGCAAATCTCACACGCTATGTGTTTGTGGAGTGCATGGGAGGGAGCAGAATCCCTCCAGCCCTGGCGTTTTTAACCCAGGGTTAGATGCGCAGGTGAGCCAGCGGAATCCGGACTCTAAAGAGAGAAAATGAGCCCCCTCCCTGTATATGCTTAGGCGTCCTGCGTAGCTAGGAACCAGCAATAGGGGCTTGTCAGCAGCAGATAGCTCTACTTCTCTTAGACACCGATCGTCTCATAGCACAAATCACGCTGCTGGTATTAGTCTCTCTTCACTGTTTGGAGAGGGAGAGTAGGTAATTACTTTAGTGCACTTCAAAGAACGTTCCCCAGGGGTGACCCTGCTGTCTTTCAGGATCTGTCAGCTCTGGAGCCCCAGGGAAATCTTCAGGGTGCATGAGGAGGTTGCGGTGATATCTGAAGACTATGGGAGAAGCCACAGAAATGCTAGTCTAGGCTGCAGTACACACTGCTAATACGTTTTCAATACCATTCATACCAATGCTGTGGACCAGTTTCTCTGTGAAATTCCCCAGCTTCTCAAGCAAGCAGCAAGTCTGAGCAGGAAAGCTCAGACTCCTACGTCAGGGAAGGTGGGGTTCTTGTGGTTAGTCTTTGCTTAGCTTTGGGGGGGAGGGTTTTGGTTTGTTTTATTTATTTATTTATTTATTTTTACGTTGTTCTGTTCTATGTGCAGCTCTTCAAGGCTGTTGTGAGGATCCCCTCTGGGCGGGGACAGCACAGAGCCTTTTCCACATGCCTCCCTCACCTTGCTGTGGTCTCCCTGTTTATCAGAAGTGCAGTGTTTGCCTACGCGAAGCCCCACTCTGTCTCCTCCCCATGCCTGGAGCTGGTGGTGGCAGTTCTGTACTCAGTGGTGCCTCCAGCAATGAACACTCTCATCTACAGCATGAGGAACGAGGAAGTCAGAGATGCACTGGGAAAACTTATATCACAAATTTTATTTCGGCAGCCATAACCTGCCCTCCTCTTCCCACTCATAAGTCCCAGGGTATTTGAGGCCAGGTCTCCTCCCCTTTCCTCTCTTCCTTGCTTCCTTTTCTCCTTCCATCCTTCTCTCCCTCCCTCCCTCCCTCTCTTTCTTTCTTTCTCCTGTATTCACGTTCAAAGACAAATGTTTGGATTCATTCCACTTTTCCTCAGGCATCTATCTACCTCCTGAAGTTGACCCAGAGGCCTTGTGTGAGCAAGGAGTCAGTGCTGCCCTGTCAGCAGGAGAGGGAGGAATCTGCAGAGGCTGTTTCTCGGAGCTGCCTTGGGTGCCTTTACTGGAAGGAGCAGAATTTCCCTCTGGCAGTATTTGTTGTAGCACTGATACCGAGGGAGCTCCGGGTGACAGAATCAGGCTCAGACATGTGGAAGACTGGTAGGAGCAAGGTATGAGGAATGCCAGGGTCCACATGTCCTTTAGGATTTCTTAGCTCCTCTGTTCACAGTAGGGATGTGTCCTGGCACATCTCTTCTGTGGTGGAGGAAGCAAGCTGTCCTTGGGCTCTGATGCCTTCCTTCTGCACTGTACCAGTACTCAGAGCTGCTTTGAGGAGAACAGCAGTTCCAGCCTGGGCTCTCCCCTCCCACAAAGAGCAGCATGTCTCTGGAGCCAAAGCAGCAGCACCAGTGTGCAGAGGAGATGCAGAGAGGGAAAGTCCAGCCACAGCATGCAGGAACAGTCCTAGTGCCTGTCAGGAAAGTCCCCTCACTGCCATGGCAGGCACTTCCTTACCACAGTAGTTGAGTCTGAACTGCTGCTTTCCTGGAGCTACGGTCATTTCCTGACCTTCCTCTCGAGCTCTTGTGTGCGCATAAGGCCAAAATGCTACTGTAACGTTGCATGTACTGCTGTGTCTATGTGTTCAGGACCAGACAATGTGCACCTCTGGGCCGGAGCTGGCCTCCATAACAACAGCGCTGTAATAAAATGGTCGGTGCTGATTCCAGTGCCAAAGGGTGGGCTTTTCTTCCAAAGCTGGAGTCAGGAGCAGGACCAAGGGATTGCAGCTCTAAAAGGCCTGCTGCTTGGTTTGGCTTCTGCCTGGGCTCAGCAGGACGAGATCAGAGTCGCAGCGTGATCTCAAAGAGTGAGGGCTGCATTTAGCACTCACTGGTCGGTCAGTGGCCAGTGCCAGTGGAGATGGTGAAGGGTCTTCTTGCAGTTACCTGCCTGCAGCTGTCCCACATGTGACAGGGCTAATGGCAGATGCCCAGCCTTATGGAGGGCAATCTGGACATCATCAGGAGAGCTCAGGGAGCCTGCGGGGACACCATGTGCCTAGTGGTGGGTAAGGATTTGGAGCCTCGCAAAAAGAGAGACCCTTCAAGTTGAACTCACTCAAAGGTAAAGTGTGAAATGTAGCTATCCACAGGTAAACCAGGGCTCTGCAACCCCAGGGGAGGCAGTGAGGACCAAAGAGACGCAAGGAAGAGAGACTGCAGAGTCATTTGTGTCACGCTGAATGAAATGCTTCAGGCTGGATCTGGCTGCACACCCAAACACATCTCAGGCCATTGGAAATGCCCCATGATCCTTTCAAGTATCATCCTCAGGCACATGGGCAGTGGAAGGTGGCAGAGTATTTGTGAGTCCCTTCCAGCTGGGTCTGCTTCCTGCCCTCACCATCACTGCCAGTGCAAGTCACCCCTTCACCTGGGGCACTACAAACATGGGGCTGTTGCAGGGAGCACGTGGCAGGGGGTCCAGGAACAGCCAGTCAGGCCAGCATGGCTGCACTTCCCTGCGGAAAGCCTCTGTGTGCAGCAGTGACCTTCCTGCAGAAGAGCAGAGGAGTGTGTGCGTGTGCATGTGGTGAGAAAGAATGAGAAAGAGTAAGCGGCGAGAAATCAGCAGTTTCTGCAGGTGCCAGCTCAGGGCAGTCTGCTCTGTCGCTGGGCAGTAGAAGCTGCCTGAGGAATCCCAAGGCCAGGACTCTTGTGCCCTTCTTGTTGTCTTTGACACCCGTTGCCAGATTAAACTGCCCGGGTCTGTGACCCACGTGAAAATAAAGCTTAGGTGGCCACAGCTGCTGGGCATGGTGGCAGCCCCAGAGCATGCCTGTGTCCCTGCCCTGCTTGTCCCCAAACGCCTGCGGTGCCCACCACAGGTGGGAGACAGAGCAGGCAGCCAGGCTGTCCGCATCACTTGTGCAGGAGATGGTGGCTGTGAAGCCGGTAGGACAGAGAAGATCTCAGTGGCGATGAGGGTGGCGCTCTGAGCCCCCAAAGCCCAGCAGTCTTGCCCACACCAATGCATGGCCCTGCTGTGCGTTGACCTGCAGGAGGAGCAGATATCCGCTAGGAACATGATTGCCTCATGGGCCTCTCGTAGTTCCCTGACACATCTGCCATTTCATACATAGCGGTGGGACTCGGGCAGTGCTTAGCACAGCCCTCCGGAACTTGCAGCGCCCTCTGGAAGAGCCCTGCGCAAGCCTGGGGTGTAGTGCAGCCCTGCGGCTTGGTGTCTAGGCGGCGGTGTGTAGACAGCGCTGGATGGGGCTGAGGCGTGTGCAACCCTCAGTTGCCCCTTGTGCTCCAGCAGGCACATGCAGGCACAGCAGTGCTGTCAGAGAAGGGCAGTGAGGTCAGAGAAGAGCAGGCATGTCACAATGGCCTGGGGCGGGACGAGGTGGGGTGGGGTGGGGGCGGGCAGTCAGCTTCAGGTGAGGTGGGCTGACATCACAGTGGGGCACATCAGCATCCTTGGCACTTGGGCCACAGAGCTGCCTGCGGCTCCTGGAGGAAGGGTGCTCTCGGGCTGAGGGGGTGGAGCTCATCTGGCCCAAAGGAGCTGGAGGCCCCTTGGCCTGCAGTGCGTGCTGGGCCCCATGGAGCTGGAGGACTTGCAGCTCTCCTTGCAGTGCCACCAGGATGAACGCCGGGAGCTGCTGGAGAAGCTGCTGGAGCTGGAGCAGGCTTGCGGGCTTCTGCGAGCAGCCAGCTGCCAGCTGGAAGACGGGTGTGCATGGCTGCGTGCTGCTTGGGGCTGAGACTCAGGTCGCGGGGGCTGTGCGCAGCACCTGCACGCCTGGGCCCTTGATGGGGCTTCCTGCGGGGCTGGGTGGAGGTGGGGGGCCCTGCCACCAGTCGTGGAGGGCTCTGTGCACTCCCTGCCTGCCTGGGCGCCTCATCTCTGCCCTGGGGGTCTGCACTCAGCAGTCTCCCATCCCCTCAATCCTGCAGGCTGCAGTGCTCCGGGGAGGTGCCTGAGGAGCCCCATGTGGGGCTGAGGGAAGAGCTCGGTGCCCTCTCGGGCTGCCTGAAGGAGAGTGAGCGTGAGACAGCTGCAACGCAGGAGCAGCTCAGGTGCTTGGTAGGTGTTGGCGATGCCCGCGCATGTGCAGAGGGGGCTCCAAGCCCTGCTCTCCACCACTGTCCCCATGCCTGCAGGAGAAGGAGAAAGAGGAGCTGCGCAGCACCCTGCAGGAGCTCACCACTGAGGTACCGAGACCCCCATGCCCACACCTGCTTGGACACACCTCTGGCTGCCCCATGAGCACCCCACGGTTGGCACTCACCCCTGTCTCATCTCCGCAGCGCCTGACCCTGGCAGCGCAGCATGCCCAGAGCTCCCAGCAGCTGGAGAGCACCAGAGAAGTCCTCACGCAGCTCCAGGTGAGGCAGATGCTGTGCTGCGCACCTGGCCCCCAGGCCTGCTGCTCTTGTGGGTCTGACAGGCACCATGACAGAAGGGTTGGGGGTGGGCATGTTGGGGCACCCGCAGGGTGCCTGGGATGGCGGGGGGACCCTGATGTGGGTCTGCAGGCTCCCCAGAAGGGTTGTGGGGGAGCAAAGTGGGTTGGGGAGCCCTCCTGGGTGTCTGGGCACATCATGTGTGACAGGCACCCTGATGGGGGCGGGCAGCTGTGTGGTTTGGGGACGCCCAGTCTCAGCCAGGGCATTGGGCCTTGAGGCCATGCTGGTTTCATGCTGCTCCTCCAGCCGCCCCCACTGAGATGCTCTCGCTGCCTCTTCTCTCCCAGGCAGAGCTGACTGAGCTGAAGGCAGAGGGAGATGCAGCCCTGAAGGAGCTCCACCAGGTCTGTGACCCACATGAAAATAAATACCGCTTAGGTGGGCAGAGCTGCTGCATGTGGTGCCAGCTCCCAAGGATGCCAGTGTCCCTGCCTCCCGGGCCCTGGCTGGCCTCACCGTGCCCTGGAGACGGACTGCGGATCCCCAGGCCCACCTGGGCCCCTTGTAATGCGCCCCCGTTGCTTTGCAGGAGAAGCAGTCAGCAGTCAAGCTGGCAGAGGCCCTGCAGGAGCAGGCTGAGATCGAGAAGGTACTAGGCACGGGAGGCACGGTGGCACAAGGTCTTTGTATGGGGAAAGCCCCCTCAGAGCGGGCACGGGAGGGGACTACTAACCAGGGCCCTTCCTTTGTGCAGGTCCTGAGGAAAGAACACAGGTACCTCAGGGAGAGACGCAAGGGTCTGCAACGGCAAAGAGCTGGGTGAGTGGCGACAGGCACCCGAGCCCAACCTGTGGGGGTGGAGCTCTGTGCAGCTCCCAGGGATCCGTGTCCCCAGGGCCAGCTTGGCAAGGTCTGTGCCAATGCTGGACAACAGAGCCGCTGATCTAATACTCCTCTGATGACATGTAAGCTGCTCCCAAGCCCACTAGAATGCCTCTGGAGCACTCCCAACTGCCTGCATGGCTTCAAACCACCTCTAAACAGCAGTCGACCACTCGCGCAAGCTCTAAAATCCTTTAAGGAGTGCTGAGCAGCTCTGCACAGCCCTAAGTGGCTCTAGGACACCTTTCAGCTTCCCTTCAAGTCGTCCAAACCTTCTCTGAAGAGCCCGTTGCCTTTTGCAAAGCAGCTCATGAAAAAAAAAGAAAAAATAAAAATCCCCAAACGCCGCTTGGCTCTTTGAAGCAGCTCTGAAGAGCTCCAAGCCTCTGCTAAATGCCCTTGGAGCCTGAGGCGGGAAGGGAGTAGAGGGCAGGGTCTTTTCAATGCTGGCACCCTGTGGCGCCTTGCCGCAGCCCCAGCAGAGCCTGCCCAGCACCTTGGCTCCCTGTTCGCCATGTGGCGGTCCCAGTGCTGAGCGAGCTCTCTCCTCACAGCCCAGACACCTGTGGTGCCCACAACAGGCGGAAGACGGAGCAGGCCGCCAGGCTGTCCACGTCCCTTATGCAGGAGATGGTGGCTGTGAAGCTGGTAGGTCAGAGAAGCCCGATGCGAGACTTGGGGAAGAGAGGGTCTGCAGGGTAGCCGTTGGCTTTGGGGGCGCTGATATCAGTGGGGATGAGGGTGGGGGTCTGAGCCCCCAAGGCCCAACAGTCTTGCCCACACCAATGCATGTCCGTGCTGTGCATTGACCTGCAGGAGGAGCAGCTGGTGGCAAAGAGGCGTGGGATCAGTTTTTGGCTGCAGTGAGTTGCCCTGTGGGGCTCGGCGTGCCAGGGCTTATTTGTGGGTGGTGGGATGTCCGGGCTAGTGGTCCCAAGGCATCCGTCAGCTTTTAACTTCTCAGCACTGACATTGCTCAGGATGCCTTTGGCCTGGGTTGTGGGGTGGTGCTTGTTTGTGGGCCCAGCAGGGAGATGAAGAGCAGATCTGAGCTGCCGGGGCCCTTAACCTGAGGCCCAGGAGCGGGGCAGGGGGTGGTGTGGCCAGCATGATGCAGGGTGCCAGTGCTGGCCTGGCGGTGTCTGCAGATGATGTCTGGAAAGAGATGAGGCAGATTTTTCCCATCCTGTGTCTTAATCCTCTCCTGGCCTGCAGGAGGCAGTTTCTGCTCCTTGCCTGCCTGCAGCTGGTGTTGCTGCTCTGCCTGGTCCTGCTCAAGAGCGACAGCGTCAGCTGGGACCTGCCGTGCAGGCTGGCGTCCGCCTTTGGCAGCTGCCCAGCACGGCCGCCACCCTTCTGACACGCCTGGCCTTGCACCGTGTGGGGTAGAGAGCGACAGGAAGACTGGGCGCCGTGCAGACAGGCAAACATCCAACCGCACAGCACCACCCTTTTCCGGGGGCACCACTGCGCACATGTGGAATGGCATGTGCAGACACACTGCGTGTCCAGCCGCGACTACACCTTGCTGTGGGGGATGTTTGCCTGCTGAATACTTGCCACTAAGCTCACCCTCTCTTTAACGATATAAAGGACAACTGAGAACCCCGACTCCTCAGTCTGTGATTTTTCCTTGGAAAGAGACTGACTTGGTCAAGGAATTTCAGGTGGCTGATACAGCACTGACGGCTGGTGCCAGTGCGATGCTATGATAGTCCAAACTCCGTTTTTCAACTGTAGCTTAAAAGTTGCCATTACTTGTTAGTATGTCTGTCAATAGACTTACCTGCCTCTAGCAAAGACTTACCCTGGCCAAGAAACACTGTAACACCCTGCTGTGCTCTTCCTGGGAAATGAAATGTGACCTGTAGTTACCTGGAAGTGTGCTGAACAAGTGATGCTGTGTTCAGTGACTTTGAACTCTTCCGGTCGTAGGCATTCCTCTACCTCAAACACTCCATGCTTCAGATCTTTTCCGAAAGCAAGGTATTCATTCACAACTTCTAGCTTTGAAACCAGCCTTCAGAAAGGAGATGAAAAGGGAGAACAAGTTTTTCCCAGATTCCTCATAAACGCAGTACGTAAAGTTGAGTACACTCTTTTTTGCTGCAAAGAAATGAAAAACAGAAAGGTGAAACCTGTCAATAATTCGGTATATTGAACCACACCGAGAAGGCAGAGGCCCTCAGTGCTTTCTTTGCCTGGGTTTTTACTGGTAAACATGTCCCTCAGGGGGCATAGACAGAGCTGGCGGGGGAGGGGTGAGTGTGTGTGCTACCTCCTGTCCCATTCGGCACCACCCCCGCCACCACCACCCCCACCCCCCCATTAATTGTCTGTGGGATTTCATCAAGAAGACATGTAGAGAGAGAGGGATTGAGGGAGGAGTTAGTGATGGGATGAAGACAGAAATCGCAGAAAGGGCCTGGGTGAGACTGGGAGCAGAGGGGAGCATTTGGAGGAAACACTGCTGCTAGAGTTATGAACCTCCTTAGCCGGAGGCCAAGGGCTGGATGATCACATCAGGGGTCATGTCTTCTGCCTTGGTGTCCCTGTGCCAACCCTGCCCTCTGTTCCCAAGCTCTGGGAGATGTTGGGCGCCTTCTCTGAGGCCACGTAATCTCCATTGCAGTCCGATGTGGGAGAAGTAGGCAAGGTTTGGTCCCTCAGGTTGGTGTGGGTCAGTGCTGAAAAGTAGCCCATCAGAAGGGCCCGCTCCCACTGTGACACGGGGCTGGAGGCATGCAGTAGGCAGGCCAGCAGTCGCTGCAATGCTGGGGCTGCAGAGTCTGTGGCGAGAGCAGCCCAATCCTGGAGTCAGGAGAGCAGCTTCCTCCTCACCAGCTCCGCCCATACCAGCCCTGGGGACAGCTCTTCTCTGCCTGCCCCCTTCTACAGCCCTGCGTTGTAAGCAAGGGGGTGAGGGCAGCGACTGTCCTGGGACAGCTCTGCAAGGTGCTTTGACACTGCCTTTGTCCCTCGGCAGCAGAATGAGTCACATGCCTTCCTCCCCACAAGTCCTGCTCTGCGGTCTCCCCTCCGCTCCTCCTTTCTCCAGGCTCCTCTTCAGAGGGCTTCATGGCAAAGCTGCAGTCTGACCTGGGGACAGCAGCAGGTAATGGAGGGGCAGGCAGAGTAAGGGGCTTGATCTTTCCTCCCATTAGATGTGTGACGGTGGTGTCATCACCTGGGCTGAGGAGGAAATCAGCCTCTGCCTCCTCCCCTTGTTTGGCTGCGGAGGGAAACTCCTTCCAGACTCTGACCATGACCCTTTAATCATCCTCTGGAGCCAGCCTTCAGCAGGCAGCCACAGTGACCATGTGTCATAGCAGGCAGCAGAAGACATCTGGGGCAGTGCTGCTGTTCGTGGGCCCTGGGGGCTGTGCTGGCAGAGATGTTCAGGAAATCCTTGGATGCCACCGCCACCCCAGGCCTCCAGCACTCCCTGAGCAGTCTGACCTTGCTGCTCCATTTCTGCCGATCCACACAGCTGTGTGCCCGGGAGCCAGACACACTGCCAGGACCCTGCAGGGTCCTAGTTGCTCCATGCTAGAGGAACTGAACAGCAAGAACACAAAGCAAGTTTGCTGTCCAGGGGAAACAAGGTCTTACTCCTTGCTGCAGATCGGGGACAAGCGTCAAGGCTGAGAGTGCTGAAGCTTGCCCCTCTCTTGTCAGTCTGTGCAGAGCACTCCTTCCAAGCCGGCAGTTGTGTTGGTGCCCAAATTACTCTTTCTCCTCCTCCTATTTCCGAACAGAGCTAGTGCTTTTCCTAGCCCCTCTCTTTTGGCATAATACCCTGAAATGTCCCTGTTCAGGACTAATGTACAGGACACTTAGGTTCATCTGCCAGTTCCTGGCACGTGGAAACTGGGCATTTGTTGCACGCACTCCTCCTTCCCTGTTGTCACATCAAGATGTCTCCCTTATGAACCCCATTTGTTTCCCCAGTCTTACCTTTTCGTAAGCCCACACTGGAGATTTCAGCCCACTTTTCACACGGTTCAACCTGCCCACGATCGCTCATTCCGAGATCGCTCATTACTAGGGCTCCTTACTAGAAGCACCTCTCGGGGACATTTGGGGATTTGAGAGCTGTATGGAGCAGGCAGAGGGGAGACATGCCCATGTGAGCTGGTGGCAGAGAATAAATACATTGGCGTTGTTATAGAATTCATGGTCTAAAGACAGGCACGTGCTGACCTGCTTAGGCAAACTACCCTGTGAAAAGCTTTTTTGATGGCATTTTCCAAGGAGAGCTCTTGCACTTGAGTGCTGAGATTTTTCCTCAGCAATTCTTTATGCAGGGTGAGAACAACAGGCAATGAGAACATGGCTGTGCAGAGACCAGGAAGAGGAAATGGGTTCTGACAGTTTCTGTGTATTTAATCCAGCTCGCCTTCCAGTGTCTGATGTTTGTCACACACAAAGTGCTCAGCTGGAATGAGCAGTGCCTGCAGTGTGTATTCCAGCCTTGGGACCTCCAGGGAAGGTGGAGTCCATGTCGAGTTAGACAAGGAGCTTCTGTTCTGTGCATACCTAAGCTTACGCAAGGCAAATCTCACACGCTATGTGTTTGTGGAGTGCATGGGAGGGAGCAGAGTCCCTCCAGCCCTGGCGTTTTTAACCCAGGGTTAGATGCGCAGGTGAGCCAGCGGAATCCGGACTCTAAAGAGAGAAAATGAGCCCCCTCCCTGTATATGCTTAGGCGTCCTGCGTAGCTAGGAACCAGCAATAGGGGCTTGTCAGCAGCAGATAGCTCTACTTCTCTTAGACACCGATCGTCTCATAGCACAAATCACGCTGCTGGTATTAGTCTCTCTTCACTGTTTGGAGAGGGAGAGTAGGTAATTACTTTAGTGCACTTCAAAGAACGTTCCCCAGGGGTGACCCTGCTGTCTTTCAGGATCTGTCAGCTCTGGAGCCCCAGGGAAATCTTCAGGGTGCATGAGGAGGTTGCGGTGATATCTGAAGACTATGGGAGAAGCCACAGAAATGCTAGTCTAGGCTGCAGTACACACTGCTAATACGTTTTCAATACCATTCATACCAATGCTGTGGACCAGTTTCTCTGTGAAATTCCCCAGCTTCTCAAGCAAGCAGCAAGTCTGAGCAGGAAAGCTCAGACTCCTACGTCAGGGAAGGTGGGGTTCTTGTGGTTAGTCTTTGCTTAGCTTTGGGGGGGAGGGTTTTGGTTTGTTTTATTTATTTATTTATTTATTTTTACGTTGTTCTGTTCTATGTGCAGCTCTTCAAGGCTGTTGTGAGGATCCCCTCTGGGCGGGGACAGCACAGAGCCTTTTCCACATGCCTCCCTCACCTTGCTGTGGTCTCCCTGTTTATCAGAAGTGCAGTGTTTGCCTACGCGAAGCCCCACTCTGTCTCCTCCCCATGCCTGGAGCTGGTGGTGGCAGTTCTGTACTCAGTGGTGCCTCCAGCAATGAACACTCTCATCTACAGCATGAGGAACGAGGAAGTCAGAGATGCACTGGGAAAACTTATATCACAAATTTTATTTCGGCAGCCATAACCTGCCCTCCTCTTCCCACTCATAAGTCCCAGGGTATTTGAGGCCAGGTCTCCTCCCCTTTCCTCTCTTCCTTGCTTCCTTTTCTCCTTCCATCCTTCTCTCCCTCCCTCCCTCCCTCTCTTTCTTTCTTTCTCCTGTATTCACGTTCAAAGACAAATGTTTGGATTCATTCCACTTTTCCTCAGGCATCTATCTACCTCCTGAAGTTGACCCAGAGGCCTTGTGTGAGCAAGGAGTCAGTGCTGCCCTGTCAGCAGGAGAGGGAGGAATCTGCAGAGGCTGTTTCTCGGAGCTGCCTTGGGTGCCTTTACTGGAAGGAGCAGAATTTCCCTCTGGCAGTATTTGTTGTAGCACTGATACCGAGGGAGCTCCGGGTGACAGAATCAGGCTCAGACATGTGGAAGACTGGTAGGAGCAAGGTATGAGGAATGCCAGGGTCCACATGTCCTTTAGGATTTCTTAGCTCCTCTGTTCACAGTAGGGATGTGTCCTGGCACATCTCTTCTGTGGTGGAGGAAGCAAGCTGTCCTTGGGCTCTGATGCCTTCCTTCTGCACTGTACCAGTACTCAGAGCTGCTTTGAGGAGAACAGCAGTTCCAGCCTGGGCTCTCCCCTCCCACAAAGAGCAGCATGTCTCTGGAGCCAAAGCAGCAGCACCAGTGTGCAGAGGAGATGCAGAGAGGGAAAGTCCAGCCACAGCATGCAGGAACAGTCCTAGTGCCTGTCAGGAAAGTCCCCTCACTGCCATGGCAGGCACTTCCTTACCACAGTAGTTGAGTCTGAACTGCTGCTTTCCTGGAGCTACGGTCATTTCCTGACCTTCCTCTCGAGCTCTTGTGTGCGCATAAGGCCAAAATGCTACTGTAACGTTGCATGTACTGCTGTGTCTATGTGTTCAGGACCAGACAATGTGCACCTCTGGGCCAGAGCTGGCCTCCATAACAACAGCGCTGTAATAAAATGGTCGGTGCTGATTCCAGTGCCAAAGGGTGGGCTTTTCTTCCAAAGCTGGAGTCAGGAGCAGGACCAAGGGATTGCAGCTCTAAAAGGCCTGCTGCTTGGTTTGGCTTCTGCCTGGGCTCAGCAGGACGAGATCAGAGTCGCAGCGTGATCTCAAAGAGTGAGGGCTGCATTTAGCACTCACTGGTCGGTCAGTGGCCAGTGCCAGTGGAGATGGTGAAGGGTCTTCTTGCAGTTACCTGCCTGCAGCTGTCCCACATGTGACAGGGCTAATGGCAGATGCCCAGCCTTATGGAGGGCAATCTGGACATCATCAGGAGAGCTCAGGGAGCCTGCGGGGACACCATGTGCCTAGTGGTGGGTAAGGATTTGGAGCCTCGCAAAAAGAGAGACCCTTCAAGTTGAACTCACTCAAAGGTAAAGTGTGAAATGTAGCTATCCACAGGTAAACCAGGGCTCTGCAACCCCAGGGGAGGCAGTGAGGACCAAAGAGACGCAAGGAAGAGAGACTGCAGAGTCATTTGTGTCACGCTGAATGAAATGCTTCAGGCTGGATCTGGCTGCACACCCAAACACATCTCAGGCCATTGGAAATGCCCCATGATCCTTTCAAGTATCATCCTCAGGCACATGGGCAGTGGAAGGTGGCAGAGTATTTGTGAGTCCCTTCCAGCTGGGTCTGCTTCCTGCCCTCACCATCACTGCCAGTGCAAGTCACCCCTTCACCTGGGGCACTACAAACATGGGGCTGTTGCAGGGAGCACGTGGCAGGGGGTCCAGGAACAGCCAGTCAGGCCAGCATGGCTGCACTTCCCTGCGGAAAGCCTCTGTGTGCAGCAGTGACCTTCCTGCAGAAGAGCAGAGGAGTGTGTGCGTGTGCATGTGGTGAGAAAGAATGAGAAAGAGTAAGCGGCGAGAAATCAGCAGTTTCTGCAGGTGCCAGCTCAGGGCAGTCTGCTCTGTCGCTGGGCAGCAGAAGCTGCCTGAGGAATCCCAAGGCCAGGACTCTTGTGCCCTTCTTGTTGTCTTTGACACCCGTTGCCAGATTAAACTGCCCGGGTCTGTGACCCACGTGAAAATAAAGCTTAGGTGGCCACAGCTGCTGGGCATGGTGGCAGCCCCAGAGCATGCCTGTGTCCCTGCCCTGCTTGTCCCCAAACGCCTGCGGTGCCCACCACAGGTGGGAGACAGAGCAGGCAGCCAGGCTGTCCGCATCACTTGTGCAGGAGATGGTGGCTGTGAAGCCGGTAGGACAGAGAAGATCTCAGTGGCGATGAGGGTGGCGCTCTGAGCCCCCAAAGCCCAGCAGTCTTGCCCACACCAATGCATGGCCCTGCTGTGCGTTGACCTGCAGGAGGAGCAGATATCCGCTAGGAACATGATTGCCTCATGGGCCTCTCGTAGTTCCCTGACACATCTGCCATTTCATACATAGCGGTGGGACTCGGGCAGTGCTTAGCACAGCCCTCCGGAACTTGCAGCGCCCTCTGGAAGAGCCCTGCGCAAGCCTGGGGTGTAGTGCAGCCCTGCGGCTTGGTGTCTAGGCGGCGGTGTGTAGACAGCGCTGGATGGGGCTGAGGCGTGTGCAACCCTCAGTTGCCCCTTGTGCTCCAGCAGGCACATGCAGGCACAGCAGTGCTGTCAGAGAAGGGCAGTGAGGTCAGAGAAGAGCAGGCATGTCACAATGGCCTGGGGCGGGACGAGGTGGGGTGGGGTGGGGGCGGGCAGTCAGCTTCAGGTGAGGTGGGCTGACATCACAGTGGGGCACATCAGCATCCTTGGCACTTGGGCCACAGAGCTGCCTGCGGCTCCTGGAGGAAGGGTGCTCTCGGGCTGAGGGGGTGGAGCTCATCTGGCCCAAAGGAGCTGGAGGCCCCTTGGCCTGCAGTGCGTGCTGGGCCCCATGGAGCTGGAGGACTTGCAGCTCTCCTTGCAGTGCCACCAGGATGAACGCCGGGAGCTGCTGGAGAAGCTGCTGGAGCTGGAGCAGGCTTGCGGGCTTCTGCGAGCAGCCAGCTGCCAGCTGGAAGACGGGTGTGCATGGCTGCGTGCTGCTTGGGGCTGAGACTCAGGTCGCGGGGGCTGTGCGCAGCACCTGCACGCCTGGGCCCTTGATGGGGCTTCCTGCGGGGCTGGGTGGAGGTGGGGGGCCCTGCCACCAGTCGTGGAGGGCTCTGTGCACTCCCTGCCTGCCTGGGCGCCTCATCTCTGCCCTGGGGGTCTGCGCTCAGCAGTCTCCCATCCCCTCAATCCTGCAGGCTGCAGTGCTCCGGGGAGGTGCCTGAGGAGCCCCATGTGGGGCTGAGGGAAGAGCTCGGTGCCCTCTCGGGCTGCCTGAAGGAGAGTGAGCGTGAGACAGCTGCAACGCAGGAGCAGCTCAGGTGCTTGGTAGGTGTTGGCGATGCCCGCGCATGTGCAGAGGGGGCTCCAAGCCCTGCTCTCCACCACTGTCCCCATGCCTGCAGGAGAAGGAGAAAGAGGAGCTGCGCAGCACCCTGCAGGAGCTCACCACTGAGGTACCGAGACCCCCATGCCCACACCTGCTTGGACACACCTCTGGCTGCCCCATGAGCACCCCACGGTTGGCACTCACCCCTGTCTCATCTCCGCAGCGCCTGACCCTGGCAGCGCAGCATGCCCAGAGCTCCCAGCAGCTGGAGAGCACCAGAGAAGTCCTCACGCAGCTCCAGGTGAGGCAGATGCTGTGCTGCGCACCTGGCCCCCAGGCCTGCTGCTCTTGTGGGTCTGACAGGCACCATGACAGAAGGGTTGGGGGTGGGCATGTTGGGGCACCCGCAGGGTGCCTGGGATGGCGGGGGGACCCTGATGTGGGTCTGCAGGCTCCCCAGAAGGGTTGTGGGGGAGCAAAGTGGGTTGGGGAGCCCTCCTGGGTGTCTGGGCACATCATGTGTGACAGGCACCCTGATGGGGGCGGGCAGCTGTGTGGTTTGGGGACGCCCAGTCTCAGCCAGGGCATTGGGCCTTGAGGCCATGCTGGTTTCATGCTGCTCCTCCAGCCGCCCCCACTGAGATGCTCTCGCTGCCTCTTCTCTCCCAGGCAGAGCTGACTGAGCTGAAGGCAGAGGGAGATGCAGCCCTGAAGGAGCTCCACCAGGTCTGTGACCCACATGAAAATAAATACCGCTTAGGTGGGCAGAGCTGCTGCATGTGGTGCCAGCTCCCAAGGATGCCAGTGTCCCTGCCTCCCGGGCCCTGGCTGGCCTCACCGTGCCCTGGAGACGGACTGCGGATCCCCAGGCCCACCTGGGCCCCTTGTAATGCGCCCCCGTTGCTTTGCAGGAGAAGCAGTCAGCAGTCAAGCTGGCAGAGGCCCTGCAGGAGCAGGCTGAGATCGAGAAGGTACTAGGCACGGGAGGCACGGTGGCACAAGGTCTTTGTATGGGGAAAGCCCCCTCAGAGCGGGCACGGGAGGGGACTACTAACCAGGGCCCTTCCTTTGTGCAGGTCCTGAGGAAAGAACACAGGTACCTCAGGGAGAGACGCAAGGGTCTGCAACGGCAAAGAGCTGGGTGAGTGGCGACAGGCACCCGAGCCCAACCTGTGGGGGTGGAGCTCTGTGCAGCTCCCAGGGATCCGTGTCCCCAGGGCCAGCTTGGCAAGGTCTGTGCCAATGCTGGACAACAGAGCCGCTGATCTAATACTCCTCTGATGACATGTAAGCTGCTCCCAAGCCCACTAGAATGCCTCTGGAGCACTCCCAACTGCCTGCATGGCTTCAAACCACCTCTAAACAGCAGTCGACCACTCGCGCAAGCTCTAAAATCCTTTAAGGAGTGCTGAGCAGCTCTGCACAGCCCTAAGTGGCTCTAGGACACCTTTCAGCTTCCCTTCAAGTCGTCCAAACCTTCTCTGAAGAGCCCGTTGCCTTTTGCAAAGCAGCTCATGAAAAAAAAAGAAAAAATAAAAATCCCCAAACGCCGCTTGGCTCTTTGAAGCAGCTCTGAAGAGCTCCAAGCCTCTGCTAAATGCCCTTGGAGCCTGAGGCGGGAAGGGAGTAGAGGGCAGGGTCTTTTCAATGCTGGCACCCTGTGGCGCCTTGCCGCAGCCCCAGCAGAGCCTGCCCAGCACCTTGGCTCCCTGTTCGCCATGTGGCGGTCCCAGTGCTGAGCGAGCTCTCTCCTCACAGCCCAGACACCTGTGGTGCCCACAACAGGCGGAAGACGGAGCAGGCCGCCAGGCTGTCCACGTCCCTTATGCAGGAGATGGTGGCTGTGAAGCTGGTAGGTCAGAGAAGCCCGATGCGAGACTTGGGGAAGAGAGGGTCTGCAGGGTAGCCGTTGGCTTTGGGGGCGCTGATATCAGTGGGGATGAGGGTGGGGGTCTGAGCCCCCAAGGCCCAACAGTCTTGCCCACACCAATGCATGTCCGTGCTGTGCATTGACCTGCAGGAGGAGCAGCTGGTGGCAAAGAGGCGTGGGATCAGTTTTTGGCTGCAGTGAGTTGCCCTGTGGGGCTCGGCGTGCCAGGGCTTATTTGTGGGTGGTGGGATGTCCGGGCTAGTGGTCCCAAGGCATCCGTCAGCTTTTAACTTCTCAGCACTGACATTGCTCAGGATGCCTTTGGCCTGGGTTGTGGGGTGGTGCTTGTTTGTGGGCCCAGCAGGGAGATGAAGAGCAGATCTGAGCTGCCGGGGCCCTTAACCTGAGGCCCAGGAGCGGGGCAGGGGGTGGTGTGGCCAGCATGATGCAGGGTGCCAGTGCTGGCCTGGCGGTGTCTGCAGATGATGTCTGGAAAGAGATGAGGCAGATTTTTCCCATCCTGTGTCTTAATCCTCTCCTGGCCTGCAGGAGGCAGTTTCTGCTCCTTGCCTGCCTGCAGCTGGTGTTGCTGCTCTGCCTGGTCCTGCTCAAGAGCGACAGCGTCAGCTGGGACCTGCCGTGCAGGCTGGCGTCCGCCTTTGGCAGCTGCCCAGCACGGCCGCCACCCTTCTGACACGCCTGGCCTTGCACCGTGTGGGGTAGAGAGCGACAGGAAGACTGGGCGCCGTGCAGACAGGCAAACATCCAACCGCACAGCACCACCCTTTTCCGGGGGCACCACTGCGCACATGTGGAATGGCATGTGCAGACACACTGCGTGTCCAGCCGCGACTACACCTTGCTGTGGGGGATGTTTGCCTGCTGAATACTTGCCACTAAGCTCACCCTCTCTTTAACGATATAAAGGACAACTGAGAACCCCGACTCCTCAGTCTGTGATTTTTCCTTGGAAAGAGACTGACTTGGTCAAGGAATTTCAGGTGGCTGATACAGCACTGACGGCTGGTGCCAGTGCGATGCTATGATAGTCCAAACTCCGTTTTTCAACTGTAGCTTAAAAGTTGCCATTACTTGTTAGTATGTCTGTCAATAGACTTACCTGCCTCTAGCAAAGACTTACCCTGGCCAAGAAACACTGTAACACCCTGCTGTGCTCTTCCTGGGAAATGAAATGTGACCTGTAGTTACCTGGAAGTGTGCTGAACAAGTGATGCTGTGTTCAGTGACTTTGAACTCTTCCGGTCGTAGGCATTCCTCTACCTCAAACACTCCATGCTTCAGATCTTTTCCGAAAGCAAGGTATTCATTCACAACTTCTAGCTTTGAAACCAGCCTTCAGAAAGGAGATGAAAAGGGAGAACAAGTTTTTCCCAGATTCCTCATAAACGCAGTACGTAAAGTTGAGTACACTCTTTTTTGCTGCAAAGAAATGAAAAACAGAAAGGTGAAACCTGTCAATAATTCGGTATATTGAACCACACCGAGAAGGCAGAGGCCCTCAGTGCTTTCTTTGCCTGGGTTTTTACTGGTAAACATGTCCCTCAGGGGGCATAGACAGAGCTGGCGGGGGAGGGGTGAGTGTGTGTGCTACCTCCTGTCCCATTCGGCACCACCCCCGCCACCACCACCCCCACCCCCCCATTAATTGTCTGTGGGATTTCATCAAGAAGACATGTAGAGAGAGAGGGATTGAGGGAGGAGTTAGTGATGGGATGAAGACAGAAATCGCAGAAAGGGCCTGGGTGAGACTGGGAGCAGAGGGGAGCATTTGGAGGAAACACTGCTGCTAGAGTTATGAACCTCCTTAGCCGGAGGCCAAGGGCTGGATGATCACATCAGGGGTCATGTCTTCTGCCTTGGTGTCCCTGTGCCAACCCTGCCCTCTGTTCCCAAGCTCTGGGAGATGTTGGGCGCCTTCTCTGAGGCCACGTAATCTCCATTGCAGTCCGATGTGGGAGAAGTAGGCAAGGTTTGGTCCCTCAGGTTGGTGTGGGTCAGTGCTGAAAAGTAGCCCATCAGAAGGGCCCGCTCCCACTGTGACACGGGGCTGGAGGCATGCAGTAGGCAGGCCAGCAGTCGCTGCAATGCTGGGGCTGCAGAGTCTGTGGCGAGAGCAGCCCAATCCTGGAGTCAGGAGAGCAGCTTCCTCCTCACCAGCTCCGCCCATACCAGCCCTGGGGACAGCTCTTCTCTGCCTGCCCCCTTCTACAGCCCTGCGTTGTAAGCAAGGGGGTGAGGGCAGCGACTGTCCTGGGACAGCTCTGCAAGGTGCTTTGACACTGCCTTTGTCCCTCGGCAGCAGAATGAGTCACATGCCTTCCTCCCCACAAGTCCTGCTCTGCGGTCTCCCCTCCGCTCCTCCTTTCTCCAGGCTCCTCTTCAGAGGGCTTCATGGCAAAGCTGCAGTCTGACCTGGGGACAGCAGCAGGTAATGGAGGGGCAGGCAGAGTAAGGGGCTTGATCTTTCCTCCCATTAGATGTGTGACGGTGGTGTCATCACCTGGGCTGAGGAGGAAATCAGCCTCTGCCTCCTCCCCTTGTTTGGCTGCGGAGGGAAACTCCTTCCAGACTCTGACCATGACCCTTTAATCATCCTCTGGAGCCAGCCTTCAGCAGGCAGCCACAGTGACCATGTGTCATAGCAGGCAGCAGAAGACATCTGGGGCAGTGCTGCTGTTCGTGGGCCCTGGGGGCTGTGCTGGCAGAGATGTTCAGGAAATCCTTGGATGCCACCGCCACCCCAGGCCTCCAGCACTCCCTGAGCAGTCTGACCTTGCTGCTCCATTTCTGCCGATCCACACAGCTGTGTGCCCGGGAGCCAGACACACTGCCAGGACCCTGCAGGGTCCTAGTTGCTCCATGCTAGAGGAACTGAACAGCAAGAACACAAAGCAAGTTTGCTGTCCAGGGGAAACAAGGTCTTACTCCTTGCTGCAGATCGGGGACAAGCGTCAAGGCTGAGAGTGCTGAAGCTTGCCCCTCTCTTGTCAGTCTGTGCAGAGCACTCCTTCCAAGCCGGCAGTTGTGTTGGTGCCCAAATTGCTCTTTCTCCTCCTCCTATTTCCGAACAGAGCTAGTGCTTTTCCTAGCCCCTCTCTTTTGGCATAATACCCTGAAATGTCCCTGTTCAGGACTAATGTACAGGACACTTAGGTTCATCTGCCAGTTCCTGGCACGTGGAAACTGGGCATTTGTTGCACGCACTCCTCCTTCCCTGTTGTCACATCAAGATGTCTCCCTTATGAACCCCATTTGTTTCCCCAGTCTTACCTTTTCGTAAGCCCACACTGGAGATTTCAGCCCACTTTTCACACGGTTCAACCTGCCCACGATCGCTCATTCCGAGATCGCTCATTACTAGGGCTCCTTACTAGAAGCACCTCTCGGGGACGTTTGGGGATTTGAGAGCTGTATGGAGCAGGCAGAGGGGAGACATGCCCATGTGAGCTGGTGGATTGGACTCACTTAGTGTTCAGTGGAGCCAAAAGAAACTTCCAGAGCAGAGAGGTGTTTTGTTTGAGGACTGACTTGTCTCCCCCGTGAAGATGCAGTCACACAGAGAAGAGCCTGAAGGAGACACAGGAAGTGCTGGAGTCCACCTGCCAATAAGGAAGAGTGAATTCATACATTATCAGCTGTGTTCTTATGATGCTTAATGAAATCCTTGGAATAATCCCAAGCCTTGAGCAATATTACACACAGGAGGCATCAGGCAGAGAATAAATGCATTGGCATTGTTATAGAATTCATGGTCTAAAGACAGGCACGTGCTGACCTGCTTAGGCAAACTACCCTGTGAAAAGCTTTTTTGATGGCATTTTCCAAGGAGAGCTCTTGCACTTGAGTGCTGAGATTTTTCCTCAGCAATTCTTTATGCAGGGTGAGAACAACAGGCAATGAGAACATGGCTGTGCAGAGACCAGGAAGAGGAAATGGGTTCTGACAGTTTCTGTGTATTTAATCCAGCTCGCCTTCCAGTGTCTGATGTTTGTCACACACAAAGTGCTCAGCTGGAATGAGCAGTGCCTGCAGTGTGTATTCCAGCCTTGGGACCTCCAGGGAAGGTGGAGTCCATGTCGAGTTAGACAAGGAGCTTCTGTTCTGTGCATACCTAAGCTTACGCAAGGCAAATCTCACACGCTATGTGTTTGTGGAGTGCATGGGAGGGAGCAGAATCCCTCCAGCCCTGGCGTTTTTAACCCAGGGTTAGATGCGCAGGTGAGCCAGCGGAATCCGGACTCTAAAGAGAGAAAATGAGCCCCCTCCCTGTATATGCTTAGGCGTCCTGCGTAGCTAGGAACCAGCAATAGGGGCTTGTCAGCAGCAGATAGCTCTACTTCTCTTAGACACCGATCGTCTCATAGCACAAATCACGCTGCTGGTATTAGTCTCTCTTCACTGTTTGGAGAGGGAGAGTAGGTAATTACTTTAGTGCACTTCAAAGAACGTTCCCCAGGGGTGACCCTGCTGTCTTTCAGGATCTGTCAGCTCTGGAGCCCCAGGGAAATCTTCAGGGTGCATGAGGAGGTTGCGGTGATATCTGAAGACTATGGGAGAAGCCACAGAAATGCTAGTCTAGGCTGCAGTACACACTGCTAATACGTTTTCAATACCATTCATACCAATGCTGTGGACCAGTTTCTCTGTGAAATTCCCCAGCTTCTCAAGCAAGCAGCAAGTCTGAGCAGGAAAGCTCAGACTCCTACGTCAGGGAAGGTGGGGTTCTTGTGGTTAGTCTTTGCTTAGCTTTGGGGGGGAGGGTTTTGGTTTGTTTTATTTATTTATTTATTTATTTTTACGTTGTTCTGTTCTATGTGCAGCTCTTCAAGGCTGTTGTGAGGATCCCCTCTGGGCGGGGACAGCACAGAGCCTTTTCCACATGCCTCCCTCACCTTGCTGTGGTCTCCCTGTTTATCAGAAGTGCAGTGTTTGCCTACGCGAAGCCCCACTCTGTCTCCTCCCCATGCCTGGAGCTGGTGGTGGCAGTTCTGTACTCAGTGGTGCCTCCAGCAATGAACACTCTCATCTACAGCATGAGGAACGAGGAAGTCAGAGATGCACTGGGAAAACTTATATCACAAATTTTATTTCGGCAGCCATAACCTGCCCTCCTCTTCCCACTCATAAGTCCCAGGGTATTTGAGGCCAGGTCTCCTCCCCTTTCCTCTCTTCCTTGCTTCCTTTTCTCCTTCCATCCTTCTCTCCCTCCCTCCCTCCCTCTCTTTCTTTCTTTCTCCTGTATTCACGTTCAAAGACAAATGTTTGGATTCATTCCACTTTTCCTCAGGCATCTATCTACCTCCTGAAGTTGACCCAGAGGCCTTGTGTGAGCAAGGAGTCAGTGCTGCCCTGTCAGCAGGAGAGGGAGGAATCTGCAGAGGCTGTTTCTCGGAGCTGCCTTGGGTGCCTTTACTGGAAGGAGCAGAATTTCCCTCTGGCAGTATTTGTTGTAGCACTGATACCGAGGGAGCTCCGGGTGACAGAATCAGGCTCAGACATGTGGAAGACTGGTAGGAGCAAGGTATGAGGAATGCCAGGGTCCACATGTCCTTTAGGATTTCTTAGCTCCTCTGTTCACAGTAGGGATGTGTCCTGGCACATCTCTTCTGTGGTGGAGGAAGCAAGCTGTCCTTGGGCTCTGATGCCTTCCTTCTGCACTGTACCAGTACTCAGAGCTGCTTTGAGGAGAACAGCAGTTCCAGCCTGGGCTCTCCCCTCCCACAAAGAGCAGCATGTCTCTGGAGCCAAAGCAGCAGCACCAGTGTGCAGAGGAGATGCAGAGAGGGAAAGTCCAGCCACAGCATGCAGGAACAGTCCTAGTGCCTGTCAGGAAAGTCCCCTCACTGCCATGGCAGGCACTTCCTTACCACAGTAGTTGAGTCTGAACTGCTGCTTTCCTGGAGCTACGGTCATTTCCTGACCTTCCTCTCGAGCTCTTGTGTGCGCATAAGGCCAAAATGCTACTGTAACGTTGCATGTACTGCTGTGTCTATGTGTTCAGGACCAGACAATGTGCACCTCTGGGCCGGAGCTGGCCTCCATAACAACAGCGCTGTAATAAAATGGTCGGTGCTGATTCCAGTGCCAAAGGGTGGGCTTTTCTTCCAAAGCTGGAGTCAGGAGCAGGACCAAGGGATTGCAGCTCTAAAAGGCCTGCTGCTTGGTTTGGCTTCTGCCTGGGCTCAGCAGGACGAGATCAGAGTCGCAGCGTGATCTCAAAGAGTGAGGGCTGCATTTAGCACTCACTGGTCGGTCAGTGGCCAGTGCCAGTGGAGATGGTGAAGGGTCTTCTTGCAGTTACCTGCCTGCAGCTGTCCCACATGTGACAGGGCTAATGGCAGATGCCCAGCCTTATGGAGGGCAATCTGGACATCATCAGGAGAGCTCAGGGAGCCTGCGGGGACACCGTGTGCCTAGTGGTGGGTAAGGATTTGGAGCCTCGCAAAAAGAGAGACCCTTCAAGTTGAACTCACTCAAAGGTAAAGTGTGAAATGTAGCTATCCACAGGTAAACCAGGGCTCTGCAACCCCAGGGGAGGCAGTGAGGACCAAAGAGACGCAAGGAAGAGAGACTGCAGAGTCATTTGTGTCACGCTGAATGAAATGCTTCAGGCTGGATCTGGCTGCACACCCAAACACATCTCAGGCCATTGGAAATGCCCCATGATCCTTTCAAGTATCATCCTCAGGCACATGGGCAGTGGAAGGTGGCAGAGTATTTGTGAGTCCCTTCCAGCTGGGTCTGCTTCCTGCCCTCACCATCACTGCCAGTGCAAGTCACCCCAAGTCACCTGGGGCACTACAAACATGGGGCTGTTGCAGGGAGCACGTGGCAGGGGGTCCAGGAACAGCCAGTCAGGCCAGCATGGCTGCACTTCCCTGCGGAAAGCCTCTGTGTGCAGCAGTGACCTTCCTGCAGAAGAGCAGAGGAGTGTGTGCGTGTGCATGTGGTGAGAAAGAATGAGAAAGAGTAAGCGGCGAGAAATCAGCAGTTTCTGCAGGTGCCAGCTCAGGGCAGTCTGCTCTGTCGCTGGGCAGCAGAAGCTGCCTGAGGAATCCCAAGGCCAGGACTCTTGTGCCCTTCTTGTTGTCTTTGACACCCGTTGCCAGATTAAACTGCCCGGGTCTGTGACCCACGTGAAAATAAAGCTTAGGTGGCCACAGCTGCTGGGCATGGTGGCAGCCCCAGAGCATGCCTGTGTCCCTGCCCTGCTTGTCCCCAAACGCCTGCGGTGCCCACCACAGGTGGGAGACAGAGCAGGCAGCCAGGCTGTCCGCATCACTTGTGCAGGAGATGGTGGCTGTGAAGCTGGTAGGACAGAGAAGATCTCAGTGGCGATGAGGGTGGCGCTCTGAGCCCCCAAAGCCCAGCAGTCTTGCCCACACCAATGCATGGCCCTGCTGTGCGTTGACCTGCAGGAGGAGCAGATATCCGCTAGGAACATGATTGCCTCATGGGCCTCTCGTAGTTCCCTGACACATCTGCCATTTCATACGTAGCGGTGGGACTCGGGCAGTGCTTAGCACAGCCCTCCGGAACTTGCAGCGCCCTCTGGAAGAGCCCTGCGCAAGCCTGGGGTGTAGTGCAGCCCTGCGGCTTGGTGTCTAGGCGGCGGTGTGTAGACAGCGCTGGATGGGGCTGAGGCGTGTGCAACCCTCAGTTGCCCCTTGTGCTCCAGCAGGCACATGCAGGCACAGCAGTGCTGTCAGAGAAGGGCAGTGAGGTCAGAGAAGAGCAGGCATGTCACAATGGCCTGGGGCGGGACGAGGTGGGGTGGGGTGGGGGCGGGCAGTCAGCTTCAGGTGAGGTGGGCTGACATCACAGTGGGGCACATCAGCATCCTTGGCACTTGGGCCACAGAGCTGCCTGCGGCTCCTGGAGGAAGGGTGCTCTCGGGCTGAGGGGGTGGAGCTCATCTGGCCCAAAGGAGCTGGAGGCCCCTTGGCCTGCAGTGCGTGCTGGGCCCCATGGAGCTGGAGGACTTGCAGCTCTCCTTGCAGTGCCACCAGGATGAACGCCGGGAGCTGCTGGAGAAGCTGCTGGAGCTGGAGCAGGCTTGCGGGCTTCTGCGAGCAGCCAGCTGCCAGCTGGAAGACGGGTGTGCATGGCTGCGTGCTGCTTGGGGCTGAGACTCAGGTCGCGGGGGCTGTGCGCAGCACCTGCACGCCTGGGCCCTTGATGGGGCTTCCTGCGGGGCTGGGTGGAGGTGGGGGGCCCTGCCACCAGTCGTGGAGGGCTCTGTGCACTCCCTGCCTGCCTGGGCGCCTCATCTCTGCCCTGGGGGTCTGCACTCAGCAGTCTCCCATCCCCTCAATCCTGCAGGCTGCAGTGCTCCGGGGAGGTGCCTGAGGAGCCCCATGTGGGGCTGAGGGAAGAGCTCGGTGCCCTCTCGGGCTGCCTGAAGGAGAGTGAGCGTGAGACAGCTGCAACGCAGGAGCAGCTCAGGTGCTTGGTAGGTGTTGGCGATGCCCGCGCATGTGCAGAGGGGGCTCCAAGCCCTGCTCTCCACCACTGTCCCCATGCCTGCAGGAGAAGGAGAAAGAGGAGCTGCGCAGCACCCTGCAGGAGCTCACCACTGAGGTACCGAGACCCCCATGCCCACACCTGCTTGGACACACCTCTGGCTGCCCCATGAGCACCCCACGGTTGGCACTCACCCCTGTCTCATCTCCGCAGCGCCTGACCCTGGCAGCGCAGCATGCCCAGAGCTCCCAGCAGCTGGAGAGCACCAGAGAAGTCCTCACGCAGCTCCAGGTGAGGCAGATGCTGTGCTGCGCACCTGGCCCCCAGGCCTGCTGCTCTTGTGGGTCTGACAGGCACCATGACAGAAGGGTTGGGGGTGGGCATGTTGGGGCACCCGCAGGGTGCCTGGGATGGCGGGGGGACCCTGATGTGGGTCTGCAGGCTCCCCAGAAGGGTTGTGGGGGAGCAAAGTGGGTTGGGGAGCCCTCCTGGGTGTCTGGGCACATCATGTGTGACAGGCACCCTGATGGGGGCGGGCAGCTGTGTGGTTTGGGGACGCCCAGTCTCAGCCAGGGCATTGGGCCTTGAGGCCATGCTGGTTTCATGCTGCTCCTCCAGCCGCCCCCACTGAGATGCTCTCGCTGCCTCTTCTCTCCCAGGCAGAGCTGACTGAGCTGAAGGCAGAGGGAGATGCAGCCCTGAAGGAGCTCCACCAGGTCTGTGACCCACATGAAAATAAATACCGCTTAGGTGGGCAGAGCTGCTGCATGTGGTGCCAGCTCCCAAGGATGCCAGTGTCCCTGCCTCCCGGGCCCTGGCTGGCCTCACCGTGCCCTGGAGACGGGCTGCGGATCCCCAGGCCCACCTGGGCCCCTTGTAATGCGCCCCCGTTGCTTTGCAGGAGAAGCAGTCAGCAGTCAAGCTGGCAGAGGCCCTGCAGGAGCAGGCTGAGATCGAGAAGGTACTAGGCACGGGAGGCATGGTGGCACAAGGTCTTTGTATGGGGAAAGCCCCCTCAGAGCGGGCACGGGAGGGGACTACTAACCAGGGCCCTTCCTTTGTGCAGGTCCTGAGGAAAGAACACAGGTACCTCAGGGAGAGACGCAAGGGTCTGCAACGGCAAAGAGCTGGGTGAGTGGCGACAGGCACCCGAGCCCAACCTGTGGGGGTGGAGCTCTGTGCAGCTCCCAGGGATCCGTGTCCCCAGGGCCAGCTTGGCAAGGTCTGTGCCAGTGCTGGACAACAGAGCCGCTGATCTAATACTCCTCTGATGACATGTAAGCTGCTCCCAAGCCCACTAGAATGCCTCTGGAGCACTCCCAACTGCCTGCATGGCTTCAAACCACCTCTAAACAGCAGTCGACCACTCGCGCAAGCTCTAAAATCCTTTAAGGAGTGCTGAGCAGCTCTGCACAGCCCTAAGTGGCTCTAGGACACCTTTCAGCTTCCCTTCAAGTCGTCCAAACCTTCTCTGAAGAGCCCGTTGCCTTTTGCAAAGCAGCTCATGAAAAAAAAAGAAAAAATAAAAATCCCCAAACGCCGCTTGGCTCTTTGAAGCAGCTCTGAAGAGCTCCAAGCCTCTGCTAAATGCCCTTGGAGCCTGAGGCGGGAAGGGAGTAGAGGGCAGGGTCTTTTCAATGCTGGCACCCTGTGGCGCCTTGCCGCAGCCCCAGCAGAGCCTGCCCAGCACCTTGGCTCCCTGTTCGCCATGTGGCGGTCCCAGTGCTGAGCGAGCTCTCTCCTCACAGCCCAGACACCTGTGGTGCCCACAACAGGCGGAAGACGGAGCAGGCCGCCAGGCTGTCCACGTCCCTTATGCAGGAGATGGTGGCTGTGAAGCTGGTAGGTCAGAGAAGCCCGATGCGAGACTTGGGGAAGAGAGGGTCTGCAGGGTAGCCGTTGGCTTTGGGGGCGCTGATATCAGTGGGGATGAGGGTGGGGGTCTGAGCCCCCAAGGCCCAACAGTCTTGCCCACACCAATGCATGTCCGTGCTGTGCATTGACCTGCAGGAGGAGCAGCTGGTGGCAAAGAGGCGTGGGATCAGTTTTTGGCTGCAGTGAGTTGCCCTGTGGGGCTCGGCGTGCCAGGGCTTATTTGTGGGTGGTGGGATGTCCGGGCTAGTGGTCCCAAGGCATCCGTCAGCTTTTAACTTCTCAGCACTGACATTGCTCAGGATGCCTTTGGCCTGGGTTGTGGGGTGGTGCTTGTTTGTGGGCCCAGCAGGGAGATGAAGAGCAGATCTGAGCTGCCGGGGCCCTTAACCTGAGGCCCAGGAGCGGGGCAGGGGGTGGTGTGGCCAGCATGATGCAGGGTGCCAGTGCTGGCCTGGCGGTGTCTGCAGATGATGTCTGGAAAGAGATGAGGCAGATTTTTCCCATCCTGTGTCTTAATCCTCTCCTGGCCTGCAGGAGGCAGTTTCTGCTCCTTGCCTGCCTGCAGCTGGTGTTGCTGCTCTGCCTGGTCCTGCTCAAGAGCGACAGCGTCAGCTGGGACCTGCCGTGCAGGCTGGCGTCCGCCTTTGGCAGCTGCCCAGCACGGCCGCCACCCTTCTGACACGCCTGGCCTTGCACCGTGTGGGGTAGAGAGCGACAGGAAGACTGGGCGCCGTGCAGACAGGCAAACATCCAACCGCACAGCACCACCCTTTTCCGGGGGCACCACTGCGCACATGTGGAATGGCATGTGCAGACACACTGCGTGTCCAGCCGCGACTACACCTTGCTGTGGGGGATGTTTGCCTGCTGAATACTTGCCACTAAGCTCACCCTCTCTTTAACGATATAAAGGACAACTGAGAACCCCGACTCCTCAGTCTGTGATTTTTCCTTGGAAAGAGACTGACTTGGTCAAGGAATTTCAGGTGGCTGATACAGCACTGACGGCTGGTGCCAGTGCGATGCTATGATAGTCCAAACTCCGTTTTTCAACTGTAGCTTAAAAGTTGCCATTACTTGTTAGTATGTCTGTCAATAGACTTACCTGCCTCTAGCAAAGACTTACCCTGGCCAAGAAACACTGTAACACCCTGCTGTGCTCTTCCTGGGAAATGAAATGTGACCTGTAGTTACCTGGAAGTGTGCTGAACAAGTGATGCTGTGTTCAGTGACTTTGAACTCTTCCGGTCGTAGGCATTCCTCTACCTCAAACACTCCATGCTTCAGATCTTTTCCGAAAGCAAGGTATTCATTCACAACTTCTAGCTTTGAAACCAGCCTTCAGAAAGGAGATGAAAAGGGAGAACAAGTTTTTCCCAGATTCCTCATAAACGCAGTACGTAAAGTTGAGTACACTCTTTTTTGCTGCAAAGAAATGAAAAACAGAAAGGTGAAACCTGTCAATAATTCGGTATATTGAACCACACCGAGAAGGCAGAGGCCCTCAGTGCTTTCTTTGCCTGGGTTTTTACTGGTAAACATGTCCCTCAGGGGGCATAGACAGAGCTGGCGGGGGAGGGGTGAGTGTGTGTGCTACCTCCTGTCCCATTCGGCACCACCCCCGCCACCACCACCCCCACCCCCCCATTAATTGTCTGTGGGATTTCATCAAGAAGACATGTAGAGAGAGAGGGATTGAGGGAGGAGTTAGTGATGGGATGAAGACAGAAATCGCAGAAAGGGCCTGGGTGAGACTGGGAGCAGAGGGGAGCATTTGGAGGAAACACTGCTGCTAGAGTTATGAACCTCCTTAGCCGGAGGCCAAGGGCTGGATGATCACATCAGGGGTCATGTCTTCTGCCTTGGTGTCCCTGTGCCAACCCTGCCCTCTGTTCCCAAGCTCTGGGAGATGTTGGGCGCCTTCTCTGAGGCCACGTAATCTCCATTGCAGTCCGATGTGGGAGAAGTAGGCAAGGTTTGGTCCCTCAGGTTGGTGTGGGTCAGTGCTGAAAAGTAGCCCATCAGAAGGGCCCGCTCCCACTGTGACACGGGGCTGGAGGCATGCAGTAGGCAGGCCAGCAGTCGCTGCAATGCTGGGGCTGCAGAGTCTGTGGCGAGAGCAGCCCAATCCTGGAGTCAGGAGAGCAGCTTCCTCCTCACCAGCTCCGCCCATACCAGCCCTGGGGACAGCTCTTCTCTGCCTGCCCCCTTCTACAGCCCTGCGTTGTAAGCAAGGGGGTGAGGGCAGCGACTGTCCTGGGACAGCTCTGCAAGGTGCTTTGACACTGCCTTTGTCCCTCGGCAGCAGAATGAGTCACATGCCTTCCTCCCCACAAGTCCTGCTCTGCGGTCTCCCCTCCGCTCCTCCTTTCTCCAGGCTCCTCTTCAGAGGGCTTCATGGCAAAGCTGCAGTCTGACCTGGGGACAGCAGCAGGTAATGGAGGGGCAGGCAGAGTAAGGGGCTTGATCTTTCCTCCCATTAGATGTGTGACGGTGGTGTCATCACCTGGGCTGAGGAGGAAATCAGCCTCTGCCTCCTCCCCTTGTTTGGCTGCGGAGGGAAACTCCTTCCAGACTCTGACCATGACCCTTTAATCATCCTCTGGAGCCAGCCTTCAGCAGGCAGCCACAGTGACCATGTGTCATAGCAGGCAGCAGAAGACATCTGGGGCAGTGCTGCTGTTCGTGGGCCCTGGGGGCTGTGCTGGCAGAGATGTTCAGGAAATCCTTGGATGCCACCGCCACCCCAGGCCTCCAGCACTCCCTGAGCAGTCTGACCTTGCTGCTCCATTTCTGCCGATCCACACAGCTGTGTGCCCGGGAGCCAGACACACTGCCAGGACCCTGCAGGGTCCTAGTTGCTCCATGCTAGAGGAACTGAACAGCAAGAACACAAAGCAAGTTTGCTGTCCAGGGGAAACAAGGTCTTACTCCTTGCTGCAGATCGGGGACAAGCGTCAAGGCTGAGAGTGCTGAAGCTTGCCCCTCTCTTGTCAGTCTGTGCAGAGCACTCCTTCCAAGCCGGCAGTTGTGTTGGTGCCCAAATTGCTCTTTCTCCTCCTCCTATTTCCGAACAGAGCTAGTGCTTTTCCTAGCCCCTCTCTTTTGGCATAATACCCTGAAATGTCCCTGTTCAGGACTAATGTACAGGACACTTAGGTTCATCTGCCAGTTCCTGGCACGTGGAAACTGGGCATTTGTTGCACGCACTCCTCCTTCCCTGTTGTCACATCAAGATGTCTCCCTTATGAACCCCATTTGTTTCCCCAGTCTTACCTTTTCGTAAGCCCACACTGGAGATTTCAGCCCACTTTTCACACGGTTCAACCTGCCCACGATCGCTCATTCCGAGATCGCTCATTACTAGGGCTCCTTACTAGAAGCACCTCTCGGGGACATTTGGGGATTTGAGAGCTGTATGGAGCAGGCAGAGGGGAGACATGCCCATGTGAGCTGGTGGATTGGACTCACTTAGTGTTCAGTGGAGCCAAAAGAAACTTCCAGAGCAGAGAGGTGTTTTGTTTGAGGACTGACTTGTCTCCCCCGTGAAGATGCAGTCACACAGAGAAGAGCCTGAAGGAGACACAGGAAGTGCTGGAGTCCACCTGCCAATAAGGAAGAGTGAATTCATACATTATCAGCTGTGTTCTTATGATGCTTAATGAAATCCTTGGAATAATCCCAAGCCTTGAGCAATATTACACACAGGAGGCATCAGGCAGAGAATAAATGCATTGGCGTTGTTATAGAATTCATGGTCTAAAGACAGGCACGTGCTGACCTGCTTAGGCAAACTACCCTGTGAAAAGCTTTTTTGATGGCATTTTCCAAGGAGAGCTCTTGCACTTGAGTGCTGAGATTTTTCCTCAGCAATTCTTTATGCAGGGTGAGAACAACAGGCAATGAGAACATGGCTGTGCAGAGACCAGGAAGAGGAAATGGGTTCTGACAGTTTCTGTGTATTTAATCCAGCTCGCCTTCCAGTGTCTGATGTTTGTCACACACAAAGTGCTCAGCTGGAATGAGCAGTGCCTGCAGTGTGTATTCCAGCCTTGGGACCTCCAGGGAAGGTGGAGTCCATGTCGAGTTAGACAAGGAGCTTCTGTTCTGTGCATACCTAAGCTTACGCAAGGCAAATCTCACACGCTATGTGTTTGTGGAGTGCATGGGAGGGAGCAGAATCCCTCCAGCCCTGGCGTTTTTAACCCAGGGTTAGATGCGCAGGTGAGCCAGCGGAATCCGGACTCTAAAGAGAGAAAATGAGCCCCCTCCCTGTATATGCTTAGGCGTCCTGCGTAGCTAGGAACCAGCAATAGGGGCTTGTCAGCAGCAGATAGCTCTACTTCTCTTAGACACCGATCGTCTCATAGCACAAATCACGCTGCTGGTATTAGTCTCTCTTCACTGTTTGGAGAGGGAGAGTAGGTAATTACTTTAGTGCACTTCAAAGAACGTTCCCCAGGGGTGACCCTGCTGTCTTTCAGGATCTGTCAGCTCTGGAGCCCCAGGGAAATCTTCAGGGTGCATGAGGAGGTTGCGGTGATATCTGAAGACTATGGGAGAAGCCACAGAAATGCTAGTCTAGGCTGCAGTACACACTGCTAATACGTTTTCAATACCATTCATACCAATGCTGTGGACCAGTTTCTCTGTGAAATTCCCCAGCTTCTCAAGCAAGCAGCAAGTCTGAGCAGGAAAGCTCAGACTCCTACGTCAGGGAAGGTGGGGTTCTTGTGGTTAGTCTTTGCTTAGCTTTGGGGGGGAGGGTTTTGGTTTGTTTTATTTATTTATTTATTTATTTTTACGTTGTTCTGTTCTATGTGCAGCTCTTCAAGGCTGTTGTGAGGATCCCCTCTGGGCGGGGACAGCACAGAGCCTTTTCCACATGCCTCCCTCACCTTGCTGTGGTCTCCCTGTTTATCAGAAGTGCAGTGTTTGCCTACGCGAAGCCCCACTCTGTCTCCTCCCCATGCCTGGAGCTGGTGGTGGCAGTTCTGTACTCAGTGGTGCCTCCAGCAATGAACACTCTCATCTACAGCATGAGGAACGAGGAAGTCAGAGATGCACTGGGAAAACTTATATCACAAATTTTATTTCGGCAGCCATAACCTGCCCTCCTCTTCCCACTCATAAGTCCCAGGGTATTTGAGGCCAGGTCTCCTCCCCTTTCCTCTCTTCCTTGCTTCCTTTTCTCCTTCCATCCTTCTCTCCCTCCCTCCCTCCCTCTCTTTCTTTCTTTCTCCTGTATTCACGTTCAAAGACAAATGTTTGGATTCATTCCACTTTTCCTCAGGCATCTATCTACCTCCTGAAGTTGACCCAGAGGCCTTGTGTGAGCAAGGAGTCAGTGCTGCCCTGTCAGCAGGAGAGGGAGGAATCTGCAGAGGCTGTTTCTCGGAGCTGCCTTGGGTGCCTTTACTGGAAGGAGCAGAATTTCCCTCTGGCAGTATTTGTTGTAGCACTGATACCGAGGGAGCTCCGGGTGACAGAATCAGGCTCAGACATGTGGAAGACTGGTAGGAGCAAGGTATGAGGAATGCCAGGGTCCACATGTCCTTTAGGATTTCTTAGCTCCTCTGTTCACAGTAGGGATGTGTCCTGGCACATCTCTTCTGTGGTGGAGGAAGCAAGCTGTCCTTGGGCTCTGATGCCTTCCTTCTGCACTGTACCAGTACTCAGAGCTGCTTTGAGGAGAACAGCAGTTCCAGCCTGGGCTCTCCCCTCCCACAAAGAGCAGCATGTCTCTGGAGCCAAAGCAGCAGCACCAGTGTGCAGAGGAGATGCAGAGAGGGAAAGTCCAGCCACAGCATGCAGGAACAGTCCTAGTGCCTGTCAGGAAAGTCCCCTCACTGCCATGGCAGGCACTTCCTTACCACAGTAGTTGAGTCTGAACTGCTGCTTTCCTGGAGCTACGGTCATTTCCTGACCTTCCTCTCGAGCTCTTGTGTGCGCATAAGGCCAAAATGCTACTGTAACGTTGCATGTACTGCTGTGTCTATGTGTTCAGGACCAGACAATGTGCACCTCTGGGCCGGAGCTGGCCTCCATAACAACAGCGCTGTAATAAAATGGTCGGTGCTGATTCCAGTGCCAAAGGGTGGGCTTTTCTTCCAAAGCTGGAGTCAGGAGCAGGACCAAGGGATTGCAGCTCTAAAAGGCCTGCTGCTTGGTTTGGCTTCTGCCTGGGCTCAGCAGGACGAGATCAGAGTCGCAGCGTGATCTCAAAGAGTGAGGGCTGCATTTAGCACTCACTGGTCGGTCAGTGGCCAGTGCCAGTGGAGATGGTGAAGGGTCTTCTTGCAGTTACCTGCCTGCAGCTGTCCCACATGTGACAGGGCTAATGGCAGATGCCCAGCCTTATGGAGGGCAATCTGGACATCATCAGGAGAGCTCAGGGAGCCTGCGGGGACACCGTGTGCCTAGTGGTGGGTAAGGATTTGGAGCCTCGCAAAAAGAGAGACCCTTCAAGTTGAACTCACTCAAAGGTAAAGTGTGAAATGTAGCTATCCACAGGTAAACCAGGGCTCTGCAACCCCAGGGGAGGCAGTGAGGACCAAAGAGACGCAAGGAAGAGAGACTGCAGAGTCATTTGTGTCACGCTGAATGAAATGCTTCAGGCTGGATCTGGCTGCACACCCAAACACATCTCAGGCCATTGGAAATGCCCCATGATCCTTTCAAGTATCATCCTCAGGCACATGGGCAGTGGAAGGTGGCAGAGTATTTGTGAGTCCCTTCCAGCTGGGTCTGCTTCCTGCCCTCACCATCACTGCCAGTGCAAGTCACCCCTTCACCTGGGGCACTACAAACATGGGGCTGTTGCAGGGAGCACGTGGCAGGGGGTCCAGGAACAGCCAGTCAGGCCAGCATGGCTGCACTTCCCTGCGGAAAGCCTCTGTGTGCAGCAGTGACCTTCCTGCAGAAGAGCAGAGGAGTGTGTGCGTGTGCATGTGGTGAGAAAGAATGAGAAAGAGTAAGCGGCGAGAAATCAGCAGTTTCTGCAGGTGCCAGCTCAGGGCAGTCTGCTCTGTCGCTGGGCAGCAGAAGCTGCCTGAGGAATCCCAAGGCCAGGACTCTTGTGCCCTTCTTGTTGTCTTTGACACCCGTTGCCAGATTAAACTGCCCGGGTCTGTGACCCACGTGAAAATAAAGCTTAGGTGGCCACAGCTGCTGGGCATGGTGGCAGCCCCAGAGCATGCCTGTGTCCCTGCCCTGCTTGTCCCCAAACGCCTGCGGTGCCCACCACAGGTGGGAGACAGAGCAGGCAGCCAGGCTGTCCGCATCACTTGTGCAGGAGATGGTGGCTGTGAAGCTGGTAGGACAGAGAAGATCTCAGTGGCGATGAGGGTGGCGCTCTGAGCCCCCAAAGCCCAGCAGTCTTGCCCACACCAATGCATGGCCCTGCTGTGCGTTGACCTGCAGGAGGAGCAGATATCCGCTAGGAACATGATTGCCTCATGGGCCTCTCGTAGTTCCCTGACACATCTGCCATTTCATACGTAGCGGTGGGACTCGGGCAGTGCTTAGCACAGCCCTCCGGAACTTGCAGCGCCCTCTGGAAGAGCCCTGCGCAAGCCTGGGGTGTAGTGCAGCCCTGCGGCTTGGTGTCTAGGCGGCGGTGTGTAGACAGCGCTGGATGGGGCTGAGGCGTGTGCAACCCTCAGTTGCCCCTTGTGCTCCAGCAGGCACATGCAGGCACAGCAGTGCTGTCAGAGAAGGGCAGTGAGGTCAGAGAAGAGCAGGCATGTCACAATGGCCTGGGGCGGGACGAGGTGGGGTGGGGTGGGGGCGGGCAGTCAGCTTCAGGTGAGGTGGGCTGACATCACAGTGGGGCACATCAGCATCCTTGGCACTTGGGCCACAGAGCTGCCTGCGGCTCCTGGAGGAAGGGTGCTCTCGGGCTGAGGGGGTGGAGCTCATCTGGCCCAAAGGAGCTGGAGGCCCCTTGGCCTGCAGTGCGTGCTGGGCCCCATGGAGCTGGAGGACTTGCAGCTCTCCTTGCAGTGCCACCAGGATGAACGCCGGGAGCTGCTGGAGAAGCTGCTGGAGCTGGAGCAGGCTTGCGGGCTTCTGCGAGCAGCCAGCTGCCAGCTGGAAGACGGGTGTGCATGGCTGCGTGCTGCTTGGGGCTGAGACTCAGGTCGCGGGGGCTGTGCGCAGCACCTGCACGCCTGGGCCCTTGATGGGGCTTCCTGCGGGGCTGGGTGGAGGTGGGGGGCCCTGCCACCAGTCGTGGAGGGCTCTGTGCACTCCCTGCCTGCCTGGGCGCCTCATCTCTGCCCTGGGGGTCTGCACTCAGCAGTCTCCCATCCCCTCAATCCTGCAGGCTGCAGTGCTCCGGGGAGGTGCCTGAGGAGCCCCATGTGGGGCTGAGGGAAGAGCTCGGTGCCCTCTCGGGCTGCCTGAAGGAGAGTGAGCGTGAGACAGCTGCAACGCAGGAGCAGCTCAGGTGCTTGGTAGGTGTTGGCGATGCCCGCGCATGTGCAGAGGGGGCTCCAAGCCCTGCTCTCCACCACTGTCCCCATGCCTGCAGGAGAAGGAGAAAGAGGAGCTGCGCAGCACCCTGCAGGAGCTCACCACTGAGGTACCGAGACCCCCATGCCCACACCTGCTTGGACACACCTCTGGCTGCCCCATGAGCACCCCACGGTTGGCACTCACCCCTGTCTCATCTCCGCAGCGCCTGACCCTGGCAGCGCAGCATGCCCAGAGCTCCCAGCAGCTGGAGAGCACCAGAGAAGTCCTCACGCAGCTCCAGGTGAGGCAGATGCTGTGCTGCGCACCTGGCCCCCAGGCCTGCTGCTCTTGTGGGTCTGACAGGCACCATGACAGAAGGGTTGGGGGTGGGCATGTTGGGGCACCCGCAGGGTGCCTGGGATGGTGGGGGGACCCTGATGTGGGTCTGCAGGCTCCCCAGAAGGGTTGTGGGGGAGCAAAGTGGGTTGGGGAGCCCTCCTGGGTGTCTGGGCACATCATGTGTGACAGGCACCCTGATGGGGGCGGGCAGCTGTGTGGTTTGGGGACGCCCAGTCTCAGCCAGGGCATTGGGCCTTGAGGCCATGCTGGTTTCATGCTGCTCCTCCAGCCGCCCCCACTGAGATGCTCTCGCTGCCTCTTCTCTCCCAGGCAGAGCTGACTGAGCTGAAGGCAGAGGGAGATGCAGCCCTGAAGGAGCTCCACCAGGTCTGTGACCCACATGAAAATAAATACCGCTTAGGTGGGCAGAGCTGCTGCATGTGGTGCCAGCTCCCAAGGATGCCAGTGTCCCTGCCTCCCGGGCCCTGGCTGGCCTCACCGTGCCCTGGAGACGGGCTGCGGATCCCCAGGCCCACCTGGGCCCCTTGTAATGCGCCCCCGTTGCTTTGCAGGAGAAGCAGTCAGCAGTCAAGCTGGCAGAGGCCCTGCAGGAGCAGGCTGAGATCGAGAAGGTACTAGGCACGGGAGGCACGGTGGCACAAGGTCTTTGTATGGGGAAAGCCCCCTCAGAGCGGGCACGGGAGGGGACTACTAACCAGGGCCCTTCCTTTGTGCAGGTCCTGAGGAAAGAACACAGGTACCTCAGGGAGAGACGCAAGGGTCTGCAACGGCAAAGAGCTGGGTGAGTGGCGACAGGCACCCGAGCCCAACCTGTGGGGGTGGAGCTCTGTGCAGCTCCCAGGGATCCGTGTCCCCAGGGCCAGCTTGGCAAGGTCTGTGCCAGTGCTGGACAACATTGCCGCTGATCTAATACTCCTCTGATGACATGTAAGCTGCTCCCAAGCCCACTAGAATGCCTCTGGAGCACTCCCAACTGCCTGCATGGCTTCAAACCACCTCTAAACAGCAGTCGACCACTCGCGCAAGCTCTAAAATCCTTTAAGGAGTGCTGAGCAGCTCTGCACAGCCCTAAGTGGCTCTAGGACACCTTTCAGCTTCCCTTCAAGTCGTCCAAGCCTTCTCTGAAGAGCCCGTTGCCTTTTGCAAAGCAGCTCATGAAAAAAAAAGAAAAAATAAAAATCCCCAAACGCCGCTTGGCTCTTTGAAGCAGCTCTGAAGAGCTCCAAGCCTCTGCTAAATGCCCTTGGAGCCTGAGGCGGGAAGGGAGTAGAGGGCAGGGTCTTTTCAATGCTGGCACCCTGTGGCGCCTTGCCGCAGCCCCAGCAGAGCCTGCCCAGCACCTTGGCTCCCTGTTCGCCATGTGGCGGTCCCAGTGCTGAGCGAGCTCTCTCCTCACAGCCCAGACACCTGTGGTGCCCACAACAGGCGGAAGACGGAGCAGGCCGCCAGGCTGTCCACGTCCCTTATGCAGGAGATGGTGGCTGTGAAGCTGGTAGGTCAGAGAAGCCCGATGCGAGACTTGGGGAAGAGAGGGTCTGCAGGGTAGCCGTTGGCTTTGGGGGCGCTGATATCAGTGGGGATGAGGGTGGGGGTCTGAGCCCCCAAGGCCCAACAGTCTTGCCCACACCAATGCATGTCCGTGCTGTGCATTGACCTGCAGGAGGAGCAGCTGGTGGCAAAGAGGCGTGGGATCAGTTTTTGGCTGCAGTGAGTTGCCCTGTGGGGCTCGGCGTGCCAGGGCTTATTTGTGGGTGGTGGGATGTCCGGGCTAGTGGTCCCAAGGCATCCGTCAGCTTTTAACTTCTCAGCACTGACATTGCTCAGGATGCCTTTGGCCTGGGTTGTGGGGTGGTGCTTGTTTGTGGGCCCAGCAGGGAGATGAAGAGCAGATCTGAGCTGCCGGGGCCCTTAACCTGAGGCCCAGGAGCGGGGCAGGGGGTGGTGTGGCCAGCATGATGCAGGGTGCCAGTGCTGGCCTGGCGGTGTCTGCAGATGATGTCTGGAAAGAGATGAGGCAGATTTTTCCCATCCTGTGTCTTAATCCTCTCCTGGCCTGCAGGAGGCAGTTTCTGCTCCTTGCCTGCCTGCAGCTGGTGTTGCTGCTCTGCCTGGTCCTGCTCAAGAGCGACAGCGTCAGCTGGGACCTGCCGTGCAGGCTGGCGTCCGCCTTTGGCAGCTGCCCAGCACGGCCGCCACCCTTCTGACACGCCTGGCCTTGCACCGTGTGGGGTAGAGAGCGACAGGAAGACTGGGCGCCGTGCAGACAGGCAAACATCCAACCGCACAGCACCACCCTTTTCCGGGGGCACCACTGCGCACATGTGGAATGGCATGTGCAGACACACTGCGTGTCCAGCCGCGACTACACCTTGCTGTGGGGGATGTTTGCCTGCTGAATACTTGCCACTAAGCTCACCCTCTCTTTAACGATATAAAGGACAACTGAGAACCCCGACTCCTCAGTCTGTGATTTTTCCTTGGAAAGAGACTGACTTGGTCAAGGAATTTCAGGTGGCTGATACAGCACTGACGGCTGGTGCCAGTGCGATGCTATGATAGTCCAAACTCCGTTTTTCAACTGTAGCTTAAAAGTTGCCATTACTTGTTAGTATGTCTGTCAATAGACTTACCTGCCTCTAGCAAAGACTTACCCTGGCCAAGAAACACTGTAACACCCTGCTGTGCTCTTCCTGGGAAATGAAATGTGACCTGTAGTTACCTGGAAGTGTGCTGAACAAGTGATGCTGTGTTCAGTGACTTTGAACTCTTCCGGTCGTAGGCATTCCTCTACCTCAAACACTCCATGCTTCAGATCTTTTCCGAAAGCAAGGTATTCATTCACAACTTCTAGCTTTGAAACCAGCCTTCAGAAAGGAGATGAAAAGGGAGAACAAGTTTTTCCCAGATTCCTCATAAACGCAGTACGTAAAGTTGAGTACACTCTTTTTTGCTGCAAAGAAATGAAAAACAGAAAGGTGAAACCTGTCAATAATTCGGTATATTGAACCACACCGAGAAGGCAGAGGCCCTCAGTGCTTTCTTTGCCTGGGTTTTTACTGGTAAACATGTCCCTCAGGGGGCATAGACAGAGCTGGCGGGGGAGGGGTGAGTGTGTGTGCTACCTCCTGTCCCATTCGGCACCACCCCCGCCACCACCACCCCCACCCCCCCATTAATTGTCTGTGGGATTTCATCAAGAAGACATGTAGAGAGAGAGGGATTGAGGGAGGAGTTAGTGATGGGATGAAGACAGAAATCGCAGAAAGGGCCTGGGTGAGACTGGGAGCAGAGGGGAGCATTTGGAGGAAACACTGCTGCTAGAGTTATGAACCTCCTTAGCCGGAGGCCAAGGGCTGGATGATCACATCAGGGGTCATGTCTTCTGCCTTGGTGTCCCTGTGCCAACCCTGCCCTCTGTTCCCAAGCTCTGGGAGATGTTGGGCGCCTTCTCTGAGGCCACGTAATCTCCATTGCAGTCCGATGTGGGAGAAGTAGGCAAGGTTTGGTCCCTCAGGTTGGTGTGGGTCAGTGCTGAAAAGTAGCCCATCAGAAGGGCCCGCTCCCACTGTGACACGGGGCTGGAGGCATGCAGTAGGCAGGCCAGCAGTCGCTGCAATGCTGGGGCTGCAGAGTCTGTGGCGAGAGCAGCCCAATCCTGGAGTCAGGAGAGCAGCTTCCTCCTCACCAGCTCCGCCCATACCAGCCCTGGGGACAGCTCTTCTCTGCCTGCCCCCTTCTACAGCCCTGCGTTGTAAGCAAGGGGGTGAGGGCAGCGACTGTCCTGGGACAGCTCTGCAAGGTGCTTTGACACTGCCTTTGTCCCTCGGCAGCAGAATGAGTCACATGCCTTCCTCCCCACAAGTCCTGCTCTGCGGTCTCCCCTCCGCTCCTCCTTTCTCCAGGCTCCTCTTCAGAGGGCTTCATGGCAAAGCTGCAGTCTGACCTGGGGACAGCAGCAGGTAATGGAGGGGCAGGCAGAGTAAGGGGCTTGATCTTTCCTCCCATTAGATGTGTGACGGTGGTGTCATCACCTGGGCTGAGGAGGAAATCAGCCTCTGCCTCCTCCCCTTGTTTGGCTGCGGAGGGAAACTCCTTCCAGACTCTGACCATGACCCTTTAATCATCCTCTGGAGCCAGCCTTCAGCAGGCAGCCACAGTGACCATGTGTCATAGCAGGCAGCAGAAGACATCTGGGGCAGTGCTGCTGTTCGTGGGCCCTGGGGGCTGTGCTGGCAGAGATGTTCAGGAAATCCTTGGATGCCACCGCCACCCCAGGCCTCCAGCACTCCCTGAGCAGTCTGACCTTGCTGCTCCATTTCTGCCGATCCACACAGCTGTGTGCCCGGGAGCCAGACACACTGCCAGGACCCTGCAGGGTCCTAGTTGCTCCATGCTAGAGGAACTGAACAGCAAGAACACAAAGCAAGTTTGCTGTCCAGGGGAAACAAGGTCTTACTCCTTGCTGCAGATCGGGGACAAGCGTCAAGGCTGAGAGTGCTGAAGCTTGCCCCTCTCTTGTCAGTCTGTGCAGAGCACTCCTTCCAAGCCGGCAGTTGTGTTGGTGCCCAAATTGCTCTTTCTCCTCCTCCTATTTCCGAACAGAGCTAGTGCTTTTCCTAGCCCCTCTCTTTTGGCATAATACCCTGAAATGTCCCTGTTCAGGACTAATGTACAGGACACTTAGGTTCATCTGCCAGTTCCTGGCACGTGGAAACTGGGCATTTGTTGCACGCACTCCTCCTTCCCTGTTGTCACATCAAGATGTCTCCCTTATGAACCCCATTTGTTTCCCCAGTCTTACCTTTTCGTAAGCCCACACTGGAGATTTCAGCCCACTTTTCACACGGTTCAACCTGCCCACGATCGCTCATTCCGAGATCGCTCATTACTAGGGCTCCTTACTAGAAGCACCTCTCGGGGACGTTTGGGGATTTGAGAGCTGTATGGAGCAGGCAGAGGGGAGACATGCCCATGTGAGCTGGTGGATTGGACTCACTTAGTGTTCAGTGGAGCCAAAAGAAACTTCCAGAGCAGAGAGGTGTTTTGTTTGAGGACTGACTTGTCTCCCCCGTGAAGATGCAGTCACACAGAGAAGAGCCTGAAGGAGACACAGGAAGTGCTGGAGTCCACCTGCCAATAAGGAAGAGTGAATTCATACATTATCAGCTGTGTTCTTATGATGCTTAATGAAATCCTTGGAATAATCCCAAGCCTTGAGCAATATTACACACAGGAGGCATCAGGCAGAGAATAAATGCATTGGCGTTGTTATAGAATTCATGGTCTAAAGACAGGCACGTGCTGACCTGCTTAGGCAAACTACCCTGTGAAAAGCTTTTTTGATGGCATTTTCCAAGGAGAGCTCTTGCACTTGAGTGCTGAGATTTTTCCTCAGCAATTCTTTATGCAGGGTGAGAACAACAGGCAATGAGAACATGGCTGTGCAGAGACCAGGAAGAGGAAATGGGTTCTGACAGTTTCTGTGTATTTAATCCAGCTCGCCTTCCAGTGTCTGATGTTTGTCACACACAAAGTGCTCAGCTGGAATGAGCAGTGCCTGCAGTGTGTATTCCAGCCTTGGGACCTCCAGGGAAGGTGGAGTCCATGTCGAGTTAGACAAGGAGCTTCTGTTCTGTGCATACCTAAGCTTACGCAAGGCAAATCTCACACGCTATGTGTTTGTGGAGTGCATGGGAGGGAGCAGAATCCCTCCAGCCCTGGCGTTTTTAACCCAGGGTTAGATGCGCAGGTGAGCCAGCGGAATCCGGACTCTAAAGAGAGAAAATGAGCCCCCTCCCTGTATATGCTTAGGCGTCCTGCGTAGCTAGGAACCAGCAATAGGGGCTTGTCAGCAGCAGATAGCTCTACTTCTCTTAGACACCGATCGTCTCATAGCACAAATCACGCTGCTGGTATTAGTCTCTCTTCACTGTTTGGAGAGGGAGAGTAGGTAATTACTTTAGTGCACTTCAAAGAACGTTCCCCAGGGGTGACCCTGCTGTCTTTCAGGATCTGTCAGCTCTGGAGCCCCAGGGAAATCTTCAGGGTGCATGAGGAGGTTGCGGTGATATCTGAAGACTATGGGAGAAGCCACAGAAATGCTAGTCTAGGCTGCAGTACACACTGCTAATACGTTTTCAATACCATTCATACCAATGCTGTGGACCAGTTTCTCTGTGAAATTCCCCAGCTTCTCAAGCAAGCAGCAAGTCTGAGCAGGAAAGCTCAGACTCCTACGTCAGGGAAGGTGGGGTTCTTGTGGTTAGTCTTTGCTTAGCTTTGGGGGGGAGGGTTTTGGTTTGTTTTATTTATTTATTTATTTATTTTTACGTTGTTCTGTTCTATGTGCAGCTCTTCAAGGCTGTTGTGAGGATCCCCTCTGGGCGGGGACAGCACAGAGCCTTTTCCACATGCCTCCCTCACCTTGCTGTGGTCTCCCTGTTTATCAGAAGTGCAGTGTTTGCCTACGCGAAGCCCCACTCTGTCTCCTCCCCATGCCTGGAGCTGGTGGTGGCAGTTCTGTACTCAGTGGTGCCTCCAGCAATGAACACTCTCATCTACAGCATGAGGAACGAGGAAGTCAGAGATGCACTGGGAAAACTTATATCACAAATTTTATTTCGGCAGCCATAACCTGCCCTCCTCTTCCCACTCATAAGTCCCAGGGTATTTGAGGCCAGGTCTCCTCCCCTTTCCTCTCTTCCTTGCTTCCTTTTCTCCTTCCATCCTTCTCTCCCTCCCTCCCTCCCTCTCTTTCTTTCTTTCTCCTGTATTCACGTTCAAAGACAAATGTTTGGATTCATTCCACTTTTCCTCAGGCATCTATCTACCTCCTGAAGTTGACCCAGAGGCCTTGTGTGAGCAAGGAGTCAGTGCTGCCCTGTCAGCAGGAGAGGGAGGAATCTGCAGAGGCTGTTTCTCGGAGCTGCCTTGGGTGCCTTTACTGGAAGGAGCAGAATTTCCCTCTGGCAGTATTTGTTGTAGCACTGATACCGAGGGAGCTCCGGGTGACAGAATCAGGCTCAGACATGTGGAAGACTGGTAGGAGCAAGGTATGAGGAATGCCAGGGTCCACATGTCCTTTAGGATTTCTTAGCTCCTCTGTTCACAGTAGGGATGTGTCCTGGCACATCTCTTCTGTGGTGGAGGAAGCAAGCTGTCCTTGGGCTCTGATGCCTTCCTTCTGCACTGTACCAGTACTCAGAGCTGCTTTGAGGAGAACAGCAGTTCCAGCCTGGGCTCTCCCCTCCCACAAAGAGCAGCATGTCTCTGGAGCCAAAGCAGCAGCACCAGTGTGCAGAGGAGATGCAGAGAGGGAAAGTCCAGCCACAGCATGCAGGAACAGTCCTAGTGCCTGTCAGGAAAGTCCCCTCACTGCCATGGCAGGCACTTCCTTACCACAGTAGTTGAGTCTGAACTGCTGCTTTCCTGGAGCTACGGTCATTTCCTGACCTTCCTCTCGAGCTCTTGTGTGCGCATAAGGCCAAAATGCTACTGTAACGTTGCATGTACTGCTGTGTCTATGTGTTCAGGACCAGACAATGTGCACCTCTGGGCCGGAGCTGGCCTCCATAACAACAGCGCTGTAATAAAATGGTCGGTGCTGATTCCAGTGCCAAAGGGTGGGCTTTTCTTCCAAAGCTGGAGTCAGGAGCAGGACCAAGGGATTGCAGCTCTAAAAGGCCTGCTGCTTGGTTTGGCTTCTGCCTGGGCTCAGCAGGACGAGATCAGAGTCGCAGCGTGATCTCAAAGAGTGAGGGCTGCATTTAGCACTCACTGGTCGGTCAGTGGCCAGTGCCAGTGGAGATGGTGAAGGGTCTTCTTGCAGTTACCTGCCTGCAGCTGTCCCACATGTGACAGGGCTAATGGCAGATGCCCAGCCTTATGGAGGGCAATCTGGACATCATCAGGAGAGCTCAGGGAGCCTGCGGGGACACCGTGTGCCTAGTGGTGGGTAAGGATTTGGAGCCTCGCAAAAAGAGAGACCCTTCAAGTTGAACTCACTCAAAGGTAAAGTGTGAAATGTAGCTATCCACAGGTAAACCAGGGCTCTGCAACCCCAGGGGAGGCAGTGAGGACCAAAGAGACGCAAGGAAGAGAGACTGCAGAGTCATTTGTGTCACGCTGAATGAAATGCTTCAGGCTGGATCTGGCTGCACACCCAAACACATCTCAGGCCATTGGAAATGCCCCATGATCCTTTCAAGTATCATCCTCAGGCACATGGGCAGTGGAAGGTGGCAGAGTATTTGTGAGTCCCTTCCAGCTGGGTCTGCTTCCTGCCCTCACCATCACTGCCAGTGCAAGTCACCCCTTCACCTGGGGCACTACAAACATGGGGCTGTTGCAGGGAGCACGTGGCAGGGGGTCCAGGAACAGCCAGTCAGGCCAGCATGGCTGCACTTCCCTGCGGAAAGCCTCTGTGTGCAGCAGTGACCTTCCTGCAGAAGAGCAGAGGAGTGTGTGCGTGTGCATGTGGTGAGAAAGAATGAGAAAGAGTAAGCGGCGAGAAATCAGCAGTTTCTGCAGGTGCCAGCTCAGGGCAGTCTGCTCTGTCGCTGGGCAGCAGAAGCTGCCTGAGGAATCCCAAGGCCAGGACTCTTGTGCCCTTCTTGTTGTCTTTGACACCCGTTGCCAGATTAAACTGCCCGGGTCTGTGACCCACGTGAAAATAAAGCTTAGGTGGCCACAGCTGCTGGGCATGGTGGCAGCCCCAGAGCATGCCTGTGTCCCTGCCCTGCTTGTCCCCAAACGCCTGCGGTGCCCACCACAGGTGGGAGACAGAGCAGGCAGCCAGGCTGTCCGCATCACTTGTGCAGGAGATGGTGGCTGTGAAGCCGGTAGGACAGAGAAGATCTCAGTGGCGATGAGGGTGGCGCTCTGAGCCCCCAAAGCCCAGCAGTCTTGCCCACACCAATGCATGGCCCTGCTGTGCGTTGACCTGCAGGAGGAGCAGATATCCGCTAGGAACATGATTGCCTCATGGGCCTCTCGTAGTTCCCTGACACATCTGCCATTTCATACATAGCGGTGGGACTCGGGCAGTGCTTAGCACAGCCCTCCGGAACTTGCAGCGCCCTCTGGAAGAGCCCTGCGCAAGCCTGGGGTGTAGTGCAGCCCTGCGGCTTGGTGTCTAGGCGGCGGTGTGTAGACAGCGCTGGATGGGGCTGAGGCGTGTGCAACCCTCAGTTGCCCCTTGTGCTCCAGCAGGCACATGCAGGCACAGCAGTGCTGTCAGAGAAGGGCAGTGAGGTCAGAGAAGAGCAGGCATGTCACAATGGCCTGGGGCGGGACGAGGTGGGGTGGGGTGGGGGCGGGCAGTCAGCTTCAGGTGAGGTGGGCTGACATCACAGTGGGGCACATCAGCATCCTTGGCACTTGGGCCACAGAGCTGCCTGCGGCTCCTGGAGGAAGGGTGCTCTCGGGCTGAGGGGGTGGAGCTCATCTGGCCCAAAGGAGCTGGAGGCCCCTTGGCCTGCAGTGCGTGCTGGGCCCCATGGAGCTGGAGGACTTGCAGCTCTCCTTGCAGTGCCACCAGGATGAACGCCGGGAGCTGCTGGAGAAGCTGCTGGAGCTGGAGCAGGCTTGCGGGCTTCTGCGAGCAGCCAGCTGCCAGCTGGAAGACGGGTGTGCATGGCTGCGTGCTGCTTGGGGCTGAGACTCAGGTCGCGGGGGCTGTGCGCAGCACCTGCACGCCTGGGCCCTTGATGGGGCTTCCTGCGGGGCTGGGTGGAGGTGGGGGGCCCTGCCACCAGTCGTGGAGGGCTCTGTGCACTCCCTGCCTGCCTGGGCGCCTCATCTCTGCCCTGGGGGTCTGCGCTCAGCAGTCTCCCATCCCCTCAATCCTGCAGGCTGCAGTGCTCCGGGGAGGTGCCTGAGGAGCCCCATGTGGGGCTGAGGGAAGAGCTCGGTGCCCTCTCGGGCTGCCTGAAGGAGAGTGAGCGTGAGACAGCTGCAACGCAGGAGCAGCTCAGGTGCTTGGTAGGTGTTGGCGATGCCCGCGCATGTGCAGAGGGGGCTCCAAGCCCTGCTCTCCACCACTGTCCCCATGCCTGCAGGAGAAGGAGAAAGAGGAGCTGCGCAGCACCCTGCAGGAGCTCACCACTGAGGTACCGAGACCCCCATGCCCACACCTGCTTGGACACACCTCTGGCTGCCCCATGAGCACCCCACGGTTGGCACTCACCCCTGTCTCATCTCCGCAGCGCCTGACCCTGGCAGCGCAGCATGCCCAGAGCTCCCAGCAGCTGGAGAGCACCAGAGAAGTCCTCACGCAGCTCCAGGTGAGGCAGATGCTGTGCTGCGCACCTGGCCCCCAGGCCTGCTGCTCTTGTGGGTCTGACAGGCACCATGACAGAAGGGTTGGGGGTGGGCATGTTGGGGCACCCGCAGGGTGCCTGGGATGGCGGGGGGACCCTGATGTGGGTCTGCAGGCTCCCCAGAAGGGTTGTGGGGGAGCAAAGTGGGTTGGGGAGCCCTCCTGGGTGTCTGGGCACATCATGTGTGACAGGCACCCTGATGGGGGCGGGCAGCTGTGTGGTTTGGGGACGCCCAGTCTCAGCCAGGGCATTGGGCCTTGAGGCCATGCTGGTTTCATGCTGCTCCTCCAGCCGCCCCCACTGAGATGCTCTCGCTGCCTCTTCTCTCCCAGGCAGAGCTGACTGAGCTGAAGGCAGAGGGAGATGCAGCCCTGAAGGAGCTCCACCAGGTCTGTGACCCACATGAAAATAAATACCGCTTAGGTGGGCAGAGCTGCTGCATGTGGTGCCAGCTCCCAAGGATGCCAGTGTCCCTGCCTCCCGGGCCCTGGCTGGCCTCACCGTGCCCTGGAGACGGACTGCGGATCCCCAGGCCCACCTGGGCCCCTTGTAATGCGCCCCCGTTGCTTTGCAGGAGAAGCAGTCAGCAGTCAAGCTGGCAGAGGCCCTGCAGGAGCAGGCTGAGATCGAGAAGGTACTAGGCACGGGAGGCACGGTGGCACAAGGTCTTTGTATGGGGAAAGCCCCCTCAGAGCGGGCACGGGAGGGGACTACTAACCAGGGCCCTTCCTTTGTGCAGGTCCTGAGGAAAGAACACAGGTACCTCAGGGAGAGACGCAAGGGTCTGCAACGGCAAAGAGCTGGGTGAGTGGCGACAGGCACCCGAGCCCAACCTGTGGGGGTGGAGCTCTGTGCAGCTCCCAGGGATCCGTGTCCCCAGGGCCAGCTTGGCAAGGTCTGTGCCAGTGCTGGACAACAGAGCCGCTGATCTAATACTCCTCTGATGACATGTAAGCTGCTCCCAAGCCCACTAGAATGCCTCTGGAGCACTCCCAACTGCCTGCATGGCTTCAAACCACCTCTAAACAGCAGTCGACCACTCGCGCAAGCTCTAAAATCCTTTAAGGAGTGCTGAGCAGCTCTGCACAGCCCTAAGTGGCTCTAGGACACCTTTCAGCTTCCCTTCAAGTCGTCCAAACCTTCTCTGAAGAGCCCGTTGCCTTTTGCAAAGCAGCTCATGAAAAAAAAAGAAAAAATAAAAATCCCCAAACGCCGCTTGGCTCTTTGAAGCAGCTCTGAAGAGCTCCAAGCCTCTGCTAAATGCCCTTGGAGCCTGAGGCGGGAAGGGAGTAGAGGGCAGGGTCTTTTCAATGCTGGCACCCTGTGGCGCCTTGCCGCAGCCCCAGCAGAGCCTGCCCAGCACCTTGGCTCCCTGTTCGCCATGTGGCGGTCCCAGTGCTGAGCGAGCTCTCTCCTCACAGCCCAGACACCTGTGGTGCCCACAACAGGCGGAAGACGGAGCAGGCCGCCAGGCTGTCCACGTCCCTTATGCAGGAGATGGTGGCTGTGAAGCTGGTAGGTCAGAGAAGCCCGATGCGAGACTTGGGGAAGAGAGGGTCTGCAGGGTAGCCGTTGGCTTTGGGGGCGCTGATATCAGTGGGGATGAGGGTGGGGGTCTGAGCCCCCAAGGCCCAACAGTCTTGCCCACACCAATGCATGTCCGTGCTGTGCATTGACCTGCAGGAGGAGCAGCTGGTGGCAAAGAGGCGTGGGATCAGTTTTTGGCTGCAGTGAGTTGCCCTGTGGGGCTCGGCGTGCCAGGGCTTATTTGTGGGTGGTGGGATGTCCGGGCTAGTGGTCCCAAGGCATCCGTCAGCTTTTAACTTCTCAGCACTGACATTGCTCAGGATGCCTTTGGCCTGGGTTGTGGGGTGGTGCTTGTTTGTGGGCCCAGCAGGGAGATGAAGAGCAGATCTGAGCTGCCGGGGCCCTTAACCTGAGGCCCAGGAGCGGGGCAGGGGGTGGTGTGGCCAGCATGATGCAGGGTGCCAGTGCTGGCCTGGCGGTGTCTGCAGATGATGTCTGGAAAGAGATGAGGCAGATTTTTCCCATCCTGTGTCTTAATCCTCTCCTGGCCTGCAGGAGGCAGTTTCTGCTCCTTGCCTGCCTGCAGCTGGTGTTGCTGCTCTGCCTGGTCCTGCTCAAGAGCGACAGCGTCAGCTGGGACCTGCCGTGCAGGCTGGCGTCCGCCTTTGGCAGCTGCCCAGCACGGCCGCCACCCTTCTGACACGCCTGGCCTTGCACCGTGTGGGGTAGAGAGCGACAGGAAGACTGGGCGCCGTGCAGACAGGCAAACATCCAACCGCACAGCACCACCCTTTTCCGGGGGCACCACTGCGCACATGTGGAATGGCATGTGCAGACACACTGCGTGTCCAGCCGCGACTACACCTTGCTGTGGGGGATGTTTGCCTGCTGAATACTTGCCACTAAGCTCACCCTCTCTTTAACGATATAAAGGACAACTGAGAACCCCGACTCCTCAGTCTGTGATTTTTCCTTGGAAAGAGACTGACTTGGTCAAGGAATTTCAGGTGGCTGATACAGCACTGACGGCTGGTGCCAGTGCGATGCTATGATAGTCCAAACTCCGTTTTTCAACTGTAGCTTAAAAGTTGCCATTACTTGTTAGTATGTCTGTCAATAGACTTACCTGCCTCTAGCAAAGACTTACCCTGGCCAAGAAACACTGTAACACCCTGCTGTGCTCTTCCTGGGAAATGAAATGTGACCTGTAGTTACCTGGAAGTGTGCTGAACAAGTGATGCTGTGTTCAGTGACTTTGAACTCTTCCGGTCGTAGGCATTCCTCTACCTCAAACACTCCATGCTTCAGATCTTTTCCGAAAGCAAGGTATTCATTCACAACTTCTAGCTTTGAAACCAGCCTTCAGAAAGGAGATGAAAAGGGAGAACAAGTTTTTCCCAGATTCCTCATAAACGCAGTACGTAAAGTTGAGTACACTCTTTTTTGCTGCAAAGAAATGAAAAACAGAAAGGTGAAACCTGTCAATAATTCGGTATATTGAACCACACCGAGAAGGCAGAGGCCCTCAGTGCTTTCTTTGCCTGGGTTTTTACTGGTAAACATGTCCCTCAGGGGGCATAGACAGAGCTGGCGGGGGAGGGGTGAGTGTGTGTGCTACCTCCTGTCCCATTCGGCACCACCCCCGCCACCACCACCCCCACCCCCCCATTAATTGTCTGTGGGATTTCATCAAGAAGACATGTAGAGAGAGAGGGATTGAGGGAGGAGTTAGTGATGGGATGAAGACAGAAATCGCAGAAAGGGCCTGGGTGAGACTGGGAGCAGAGGGGAGCATTTGGAGGAAACACTGCTGCTAGAGTTATGAACCTCCTTAGCCGGAGGCCAAGGGCTGGATGATCACATCAGGGGTCATGTCTTCTGCCTTGGTGTCCCTGTGCCAACCCTGCCCTCTGTTCCCAAGCTCTGGGAGATGTTGGGCGCCTTCTCTGAGGCCACGTAATCTCCATTGCAGTCCGATGTGGGAGAAGTAGGCAAGGTTTGGTCCCTCAGGTTGGTGTGGGTCAGTGCTGAAAAGTAGCCCATCAGAAGGGCCCGCTCTCACTGTGACACGGGGCTGGAGGCATGCAGTAGGCAGGCCAGCAGTCGCTGCAATGCTGGGGCTGCAGAGTCTGTGGCGAGAGCAGCCCAATCCTGGAGTCAGGAGAGCAGCTTCCTCCTCACCAGCTCCGCCCATACCAGCCCTGGGGACAGCTCTTCTCTGCCTGCCCCCTTCTGCAGCCCTGCGTTGTAAGCAAGGGGGTGAGGGCAGCGACTGTCCTGGGACAGCTCTGCAAGGTGCTTTGACACTGCCTTTGTCCCTCGGCAGCAGAATGAGTCACATGCCTTCCTCCCCACAAGTCCTGCTCTGCGGTCTCCCCTCCGCTCCTCCTTTCTCCAGGCTCCTCTTCAGAGGGCTTCATGGCAAAGCTGCAGTCTGACCTGGGGACAGCAGCAGGTAATGGAGGGGCAGGCAGAGTAAGGGGCTTGATCTTTCCTCCCATTAGATGTGTGACGGTGGTGTCATCACCTGGGCTGAGGAGGAAATCAGCCTCTGCCTCCTCCCCTTGTTTGGCTGCGGAGGGAAACTCCTTCCAGACTCTGACCATGACCCTTTAATCATCCTCTGGAGCCAGCCTTCAGCAGGCAGCCACAGTGACCATGTGTCATAGCAGGCAGCAGAAGACATCTGGGGCAGTGCTGCTGTTCGTGGGCCCTGGGGGCTGTGCTGGCAGAGATGTTCAGGAAATCCTTGGATGCCACCGCCACCCCAGGCCTCCAGCACTCCCTGAGCAGTCTGACCTTGCTGCTCCATTTCTGCCGATCCACACAGCTGTGTGCCCGGGAGCCAGACACACTGCCAGGACCCTGCAGGGTCCTAGTTGCTCCATGCTAGAGGAACTGAACAGCAAGAACACAAAGCAAGTTTGCTGTCCAGGGGAAACAAGGTCTTACTCCTTGCTGCAGATCGGGGACAAGCGTCAAGGCTGAGAGTGCTGAAGCTTGCCCCTCTCTTGTCAGTCTGTGCAGAGCACTCCTTCCAAGCCGGCAGTTGTGTTGGTGCCCAAATTACTCTTTCTCCTCCTCCTATTTCCGAACAGAGCTAGTGCTTTTCCTAGCCCCTCTCTTTTGGCATAATACCCTGAAATGTCCCTGTTCAGGACTAATGTACAGGACACTTAGGTTCATCTGCCAGTTCCTGGCACGTGGAAACTGGGCATTTGTTGCACGCACTCCTCCTTCCCTGTTGTCACATCAAGATGTCTCCCTTATGAACCCCATTTGTTTCCCCAGTCTTACCTTTTCGTAAGCCCACACTGGAGATTTCAGCCCACTTTTCACACGGTTCAACCTGCCCACGATCGCTCATTCCGAGATCGCTCATTACTAGGGCTCCTTACTAGAAGCACCTCTCGGGGACATTTGGGGATTTGAGAGCTGTATGGAGCAGGCAGAGGGGAGACATGCCCATGTGAGCTGGTGGCAGAGAATAAATACATTGGCGTTGTTATAGAATTCATGGTCTAAAGACAGGCACGTGCTGACCTGCTTAGGCAAACTACCCTGTGAAAAGCTTTTTTGATGGCATTTTCCAAGGAGAGCTCTTGCACTTGAGTGCTGAGATTTTTCCTCAGCAATTCTTTATGCAGGGTGAGAACAACAGGCAATGAGAACATGGCTGTGCAGAGACCAGGAAGAGGAAATGGGTTCTGACAGTTTCTGTGTATTTAATCCAGCTCGCCTTCCAGTGTCTGATGTTTGTCACACACAAAGTGCTCAGCTGGAATGAGCAGTGCCTGCAGTGTGTATTCCAGCCTTGGGACCTCCAGGGAAGGTGGAGTCCATGTCGAGTTAGACAAGGAGCTTCTGTTCTGTGCATACCTAAGCTTACGCAAGGCAAATCTCACACGCTATGTGTTTGTGGAGTGCATGGGAGGGAGCAGAGTCCCTCCAGCCCTGGCGTTTTTAACCCAGGGTTAGATGCGCAGGTGAGCCAGCGGAATCCGGACTCTAAAGAGAGAAAATGAGCCCCCTCCCTGTATATGCTTAGGCGTCCTGCGTAGCTAGGAACCAGCAATAGGGGCTTGTCAGCAGCAGATAGCTCTACTTCTCTTAGACACCGATCGTCTCATAGCACAAATCACGCTGCTGGTATTAGTCTCTCTTCACTGTTTGGAGAGGGAGAGTAGGTAATTACTTTAGTGCACTTCAAAGAACGTTCCCCAGGGGTGACCCTGCTGTCTTTCAGGATCTGTCAGCTCTGGAGCCCCAGGGAAATCTTCAGGGTGCATGAGGAGGTTGCGGTGATATCTGAAGACTATGGGAGAAGCCACAGAAATGCTAGTCTAGGCTGCAGTACACACTGCTAATACGTTTTCAATACCATTCATACCAATGCTGTGGACCAGTTTCTCTGTGAAATTCCCCAGCTTCTCAAGCAAGCAGCAAGTCTGAGCAGGAAAGCTCAGACTCCTACGTCAGGGAAGGTGGGGTTCTTGTGGTTAGTCTTTGCTTAGCTTTGGGGGGGAGGGTTTTGGTTTGTTTTATTTATTTATTTATTTATTTTTACGTTGTTCTGTTCTATGTGCAGCTCTTCAAGGCTGTTGTGAGGATCCCCTCTGGGCGGGGACAGCACAGAGCCTTTTCCACATGCCTCCCTCACCTTGCTGTGGTCTCCCTGTTTATCAGAAGTGCAGTGTTTGCCTACGCGAAGCCCCACTCTGTCTCCTCCCCATGCCTGGAGCTGGTGGTGGCAGTTCTGTACTCAGTGGTGCCTCCAGCAATGAACACTCTCATCTACAGCATGAGGAACGAGGAAGTCAGAGATGCACTGGGAAAACTTATATCACAAATTTTATTTCGGCAGCCATAACCTGCCCTCCTCTTCCCACTCATAAGTCCCAGGGTATTTGAGGCCAGGTCTCCTCCCCTTTCCTCTCTTCCTTGCTTCCTTTTCTCCTTCCATCCTTCTCTCCCTCCCTCCCTCCCTCCCTTTCTTTCTTTCTCCTGTATTCACGTTCAAAGACAAATGTTTGGATTCATTCCACTTTTCCTCAGGCATCTATCTACCTCCTGAAGTTGACCCAGAGGCCTTGTGTGAGCAAGGAGTCAGTGCTGCCCTGTCAGCAGGAGAGGGAGGAATCTGCAGAGGCTGTTTCTCGGAGCTGCCTTGGGTGCCTTTACTGGAAGGAGCAGAATTTCCCTCTGGCAGTATTTGTTGTAGCACTGATACCGAGGGAGCTCCGGGTGACAGAATCAGGCTCAGACATGTGGAAGACTGGTAGGAGCAAGGTATGAGGAATGCCAGGGTCCACATGTCCTTTAGGATTTCTTAGCTCCTCTGTTCACAGTAGGGATGTGTCCTGGCACATCTCTTCTGTGGTGGAGGAAGCAAGCTGTCCTTGGGCTCTGATGCCTTCCTTCTGCACTGTACCAGTACTCAGAGCTGCTTTGAGGAGAACAGCAGTTCCAGCCTGGGCTCTCCCCTCCCACAAAGAGCAGCATGTCTCTGGAGCCAAAGCAGCAGCACCAGTGTGCAGAGGAGATGCAGAGAGGGAAAGTCCAGCCACAGCATGCAGGAACAGTCCTAGTGCCTGTCAGGAAAGTCCCCTCACTGCCATGGCAGGCACTTCCTTACCACAGTAGTTGAGTCTGAACTGCTGCTTTCCTGGAGCTACGGTCATTTCCTGACCTTCCTCTCGAGCTCTTGTGTGCGCATAAGGCCAAAATGCTACTGTAACGTTGCATGTACTGCTGTGTCTATGTGTTCAGGACCAGACAATGTGCACCTCTGGGCCGGAGCTGGCCTCCATAACAACAGCGCTGTAATAAAATGGTCGGTGCTGATTCCAGTGCCAAAGGGTGGGCTTTTCTTCCAAAGCTGGAGTCAGGAGCAGGACCAAGGGATTGCAGCTCTAAAAGGCCTGCTGCTTGGTTTGGCTTCTGCCTGGGCTCAGCAGGACGAGATCAGAGTCGCAGCGTGATCTCAAAGAGTGAGGGCTGCATTTAGCACTCACTGGTCGGTCAGTGGCCAGTGCCAGTGGAGATGGTGAAGGGTCTTCTTGCAGTTACCTGCCTGCAGCTGTCCCACATGTGACAGGGCTAATGGCAGATGCCCAGCCTTATGGAGGGCAATCTGGACATCATCAGGAGAGCTCAGGGAGCCTGCGGGGACACCGTGTGCCTAGTGGTGGGTAAGGATTTGGAGCCTCGCAAAAAGAGAGACCCTTCAAGTTGAACTCACTCAAAGGTAAAGTGTGAAATGTAGCTATCCACAGGTAAACCAGGGCTCTGCAACCCCAGGGGAGGCAGTGAGGACCAAAGAGACGCAAGGAAGAGAGACTGCAGAGTCATTTGTGTCACGCTGAATGAAATGCTTCAGGCTGGATCTGGCTGCACACCCAAACACATCTCAGGCCATTGGAAATGCCCCATGATCCTTTCAAGTATCATCCTCAGGCACATGGGCAGTGGAAGGTGGCAGAGTATTTGTGAGTCCCTTCCAGCTGGGTCTGCTTCCTGCCCTCACCATCACTGCCAGTGCAAGTCACCCCTTCACCTGGGGCACTACAAACATGGGGCTGTTGCAGGGAGCACGTGGCAGGGGGTCCAGGAACAGCCAGTCAGGCCAGCATGGCTGCACTTCCCTGCGGAAAGCCTCTGTGTGCAGCAGTGACCTTCCTGCAGAAGAGCAGAGGAGTGTGTGCGTGTGCATGTGGTGAGAAAGAATGAGAAAGAGTAAGCGGCGAGAAATCAGCAGTTTCTGCAGGTGCCAGCTCAGGGCAGTCTGCTCTGTCGCTGGGCAGCAGAAGCTGCCTGAGGAATCCCAAGGCCAGGACTCTTGTGCCCTTCTTGTTGTCTTTGACACCCGTTGCCAGATTAAACTGCCCGGGTCTGTGACCCACGTGAAAATAAAGCTTAGGTGGCCACAGCTGCTGGGCATGGTGGCAGCCCCAGAGCATGCCTGTGTCCCTGCCCTGCTTGTCCCCAAACGCCTGCGGTGCCCACCACAGGTGGGAGACAGAGCAGGCAGCCAGGCTGTCCGCATCACTTGTGCAGGAGATGGTGGCTGTGAAGCTGGTAGGACAGAGAAGATCTCAGTGGCGATGAGGGTGGCGCTCTGAGCCCCCAAAGCCCAGCAGTCTTGCCCACACCAATGCATGGCCCTGCTGTGCGTTGACCTGCAGGAGGAGCAGATATCCGCTAGGAACATGATTGCCTCATGGGCCTCTCGTAGTTCCCTGACACATCTGCCATTTCATACGTAGCGGTGGGACTCGGGCAGTGCTTAGCACAGCCCTCCGGAACTTGCAGCGCCCTCTGGAAGAGCCCTGCGCAAGCCTGGGGTGTAGTGCAGCCCTGCGGCTTGGTGTCTAGGCGGCGGTGTGTAGACAGCGCTGGATGGGGCTGAGGCGTGTGCAACCCTCAGTTGCCCCTTGTGCTCCAGCAGGCACATGCAGGCACAGCAGTGCTGTCAGAGAAGGGCAGTGAGGTCAGAGAAGAGCAGGCATGTCACAATGGCCTGGGGCGGGACGAGGTGGGGTGGGGTGGGGGCGGGCAGTCAGCTTCAGGTGAGGTGGGCTGACATCACAGTGGGGCACATCAGCATCCTTGGCACTTGGGCCACAGAGCTGCCTGCGGCTCCTGGAGGAAGGGTGCTCTCGGGCTGAGGGGGTGGAGCTCATCTGGCCCAAAGGAGCTGGAGGCCCCTTGGCCTGCAGTGCGTGCTGGGCCCCATGGAGCTGGAGGACTTGCAGCTCTCCTTGCAGTGCCACCAGGATGAACGCCGGGAGCTGCTGGAGAAGCTGCTGGAGCTGGAGCAGGCTTGCGGGCTTCTGCGAGCAGCCAGCTGCCAGCTGGAAGACGGGTGTGCATGGCTGCGTGCTGCTTGGGGCTGAGACTCAGGTCGCGGGGGCTGTGCGCAGCACCTGCACGCCTGGGCCCTTGATGGGGCTTCCTGCGGGGCTGGGTGGAGGTGGGGGGCCCTGCCACCAGTCGTGGAGGGCTCTGTGCACTCCCTGCCTGCCTGGGCGCCTCATCTCTGCCCTGGGGGTCTGCACTCAGCAGTCTCCCATCCCCTCAATCCTGCAGGCTGCAGTGCTCCGGGGAGGTGCCTGAGGAGCCCCATGTGGGGCTGAGGGAAGAGCTCGGTGCCCTCTCGGGCTGCCTGAAGGAGAGTGAGCGTGAGACAGCTGCAACGCAGGAGCAGCTCAGGTGCTTGGTAGGTGTTGGCGATGCCCGCGCATGTGCAGAGGGGGCTCCAAGCCCTGCTCTCCACCACTGTCCCCATGCCTGCAGGAGAAGGAGAAAGAGGAGCTGCGCAGCACCCTGCAGGAGCTCACCACTGAGGTACCGAGACCCCCATGCCCACACCTGCTTGGACACACCTCTGGCTGCCCCATGAGCACCCCACGGTTGGCACTCACCCCTGTCTCATCTCCGCAGCGCCTGACCCTGGCAGCGCAGCATGCCCAGAGCTCCCAGCAGCTGGAGAGCACCAGAGAAGTCCTCACGCAGCTCCAGGTGAGGCAGATGCTGTGCTGCGCACCTGGCCCCCAGGCCTGCTGCTCTTGTGGGTCTGACAGGCACCATGACAGAAGGGTTGGGGGTGGGCATGTTGGGGCACCCGCAGGGTGCCTGGGATGGCGGGGGGACCCTGATGTGGGTCTGCAGGCTCCCCAGAAGGGTTGTGGGGGAGCAAAGTGGGTTGGGGAGCCCTCCTGGGTGTCTGGGCACATCATGTGTGACAGGCACCCTGATGGGGGCGGGCAGCTGTGTGGTTTGGGGACGCCCAGTCTCAGCCAGGGCATTGGGCCTTGAGGCCATGCTGGTTTCATGCTGCTCCTCCAGCCGCCCCCACTGAGATGCTCTCGCTGCCTCTTCTCTCCCAGGCAGAGCTGACTGAGCTGAAGGCAGAGGGAGATGCAGCCCTGAAGGAGCTCCACCAGGTCTGTGACCCACATGAAAATAAATACCGCTTAGGTGGGCAGAGCTGCTGCATGTGGTGCCAGCTCCCAAGGATGCCAGTGTCCCTGCCTCCCGGGCCCTGGCTGGCCTCACCGTGCCCTGGAGACGGACTGCGGATCCCCAGGCCCACCTGGGCCCCTTGTAATGCGCCCCCGTTGCTTTGCAGGAGAAGCAGTCAGCAGTCAAGCTGGCAGAGGCCCTGCAGGAGCAGGCTGAGATCGAGAAGGTACTAGGCACGGGAGGCACGGTGGCACAAGGTCTTTGTATGGGGAAAGCCCCCTCAGAGCGGGCACGGGAGGGGACTACTAACCAGGGCCCTTCCTTTGTGCAGGTCCTGAGGAAAGAACACAGGTACCTCAGGGAGAGACGCAAGGGTCTGCAACGGCAAAGAGCTGGGTGAGTGGCGACAGGCACCCGAGCCCAACCTGTGGGGGTGGAGCTCTGTGCAGCTCCCAGGGATCCGTGTCCCCAGGGCCAGCTTGGCAAGGTCTGTGCCAATGCTGGACAACAGAGCCGCTGATCTAATACTCCTCTGATGACATGTAAGCTGCTCCCAAGCCCACTAGAATGCCTCTGGAGCACTCCCAACTGCCTGCATGGCTTCAAACCACCTCTAAACAGCAGTCGACCACTCGCGCAAGCTCTAAAATCCTTTAAGGAGTGCTGAGCAGCTCTGCACAGCCCTAAGTGGCTCTAGGACACCTTTCAGCTTCCCTTCAAGTCGTCCAAACCTTCTCTGAAGAGCCCGTTGCCTTTTGCAAAGCAGCTCATGAAAAAAAAAGAAAAAATAAAAATCCCCAAACGCCGCTTGGCTCTTTGAAGCAGCTCTGAAGAGCTCCAAGCCTCTGCTAAATGCCCTTGGAGCCTGAGGCGGGAAGGGAGTAGAGGGCAGGGTCTTTTCAATGCTGGCACCCTGTGGCGCCTTGCCGCAGCCCCAGCAGAGCCTGCCCAGCACCTTGGCTCCCTGTTCGCCATGTGGCGGTCCCAGTGCTGAGCGAGCTCTCTCCTCACAGCCCAGACACCTGTGGTGCCCACAACAGGCGGAAGACGGAGCAGGCCGCCAGGCTGTCCACGTCCCTTATGCAGGAGATGGTGGCTGTGAAGCTGGTAGGTCAGAGAAGCCCGATGCGAGACTTGGGGAAGAGAGGGTCTGCAGGGTAGCCGTTGGCTTTGGGGGCGCTGATATCAGTGGGGATGAGGGTGGGGGTCTGAGCCCCCAAGGCCCAACAGTCTTGCCCACACCAATGCATGTCCGTGCTGTGCATTGACCTGCAGGAGGAGCAGCTGGTGGCAAAGAGGCGTGGGATCAGTTTTTGGCTGCAGTGAGTTGCCCTGTGGGGCTCGGCGTGCCAGGGCTTATTTGTGGGTGGTGGGATGTCCGGGCTAGTGGTCCCAAGGCATCCGTCAGCTTTTAACTTCTCAGCACTGACATTGCTCAGGATGCCTTTGGCCTGGGTTGTGGGGTGGTGCTTGTTTGTGGGCCCAGCAGGGAGATGAAGAGCAGATCTGAGCTGCCGGGGCCCTTAACCTGAGGCCCAGGAGCGGGGCAGGGGGTGGTGTGGCCAGCATGATGCAGGGTGCCAGTGCTGGCCTGGCGGTGTCTGCAGATGATGTCTGGAAAGAGATGAGGCAGATTTTTCCCATCCTGTGTCTTAATCCTCTCCTGGCCTGCAGGAGGCAGTTTCTGCTCCTTGCCTGCCTGCAGCTGGTGTTGCTGCTCTGCCTGGTCCTGCTCAAGAGCGACAGCGTCAGCTGGGACCTGCCGTGCAGGCTGGCGTCCGCCTTTGGCAGCTGCCCAGCACGGCCGCCACCCTTCTGACACGCCTGGCCTTGCACCGTGTGGGGTAGAGAGCGACAGGAAGACTGGGCGCCGTGCAGACAGGCAAACATCCAACCGCACAGCACCACCCTTTTCCGGGGGCACCACTGCGCACATGTGGAATGGCATGTGCAGACACACTGCGTGTCCAGCCGCGACTACACCTTGCTGTGGGGGATGTTTGCCTGCTGAATACTTGCCACTAAGCTCACCCTCTCTTTAACGATATAAAGGACAACTGAGAACCCCGACTCCTCAGTCTGTGATTTTTCCTTGGAAAGAGACTGACTTGGTCAAGGAATTTCAGGTGGCTGATACAGCACTGACGGCTGGTGCCAGTGCGATGCTATGATAGTCCAAACTCCGTTTTTCAACTGTAGCTTAAAAGTTGCCATTACTTGTTAGTATGTCTGTCAATAGACTTACCTGCCTCTAGCAAAGACTTACCCTGGCCAAGAAACACTGTAACACCCTGCTGTGCTCTTCCTGGGAAATGAAATGTGACCTGTAGTTACCTGGAAGTGTGCTGAACAAGTGATGCTGTGTTCAGTGACTTTGAACTCTTCCGGTCGTAGGCATTCCTCTACCTCAAACACTCCATGCTTCAGATCTTTTCCGAAAGCAAGGTATTCATTCACAACTTCTAGCTTTGAAACCAGCCTTCAGAAAGGAGATGAAAAGGGAGAACAAGTTTTTCCCAGATTCCTCATAAACGCAGTACGTAAAGTTGAGTACACTCTTTTTTGCTGCAAAGAAATGAAAAACAGAAAGGTGAAACCTGTCAATAATTCGGTATATTGAACCACACCGAGAAGGCAGAGGCCCTCAGTGCTTTCTTTGCCTGGGTTTTTACTGGTAAACATGTCCCTCAGGGGGCATAGACAGAGCTGGCGGGGGAGGGGTGAGTGTGTGTGCTACCTCCTGTCCCATTCGGCACCACCCCCGCCACCACCACCCCCACCCCCCCATTAATTGTCTGTGGGATTTCATCAAGAAGACATGTAGAGAGAGAGGGATTGAGGGAGGAGTTAGTGATGGGATGAAGACAGAAATCGCAGAAAGGGCCTGGGTGAGACTGGGAGCAGAGGGGAGCATTTGGAGGAAACACTGCTGCTAGAGTTATGAACCTCCTTAGCCGGAGGCCAAGGGCTGGATGATCACATCAGGGGTCATGTCTTCTGCCTTGGTGTCCCTGTGCCAACCCTGCCCTCTGTTCCCAAGCTCTGGGAGATGTTGGGCGCCTTCTCTGAGGCCACGTAATCTCCATTGCAGTCCGATGTGGGAGAAGTAGGCAAGGTTTGGTCCCTCAGGTTGGTGTGGGTCAGTGCTGAAAAGTAGCCCATCAGAAGGGCCCGCTCCCACTGTGACACGGGGCTGGAGGCATGCAGTAGGCAGGCCAGCAGTCGCTGCAATGCTGGGGCTGCAGAGTCTGTGGCGAGAGCAGCCCAATCCTGGAGTCAGGAGAGCAGCTTCCTCCTCACCAGCTCCGCCCATACCAGCCCTGGGGACAGCTCTTCTCTGCCTGCCCCCTTCTACAGCCCTGCGTTGTAAGCAAGGGGGTGAGGGCAGCGACTGTCCTGGGACAGCTCTGCAAGGTGCTTTGACACTGCCTTTGTCCCTCGGCAGCAGAATGAGTCACATGCCTTCCTCCCCACAAGTCCTGCTCTGCGGTCTCCCCTCCGCTCCTCCTTTCTCCAGGCTCCTCTTCAGAGGGCTTCATGGCAAAGCTGCAGTCTGACCTGGGGACAGCAGCAGGTAATGGAGGGGCAGGCAGAGTAAGGGGCTTGATCTTTCCTCCCATTAGATGTGTGACGGTGGTGTCATCACCTGGGCTGAGGAGGAAATCAGCCTCTGCCTCCTCCCCTTGTTTGGCTGCGGAGGGAAACTCCTTCCAGACTCTGACCATGACCCTTTAATCATCCTCTGGAGCCAGCCTTCAGCAGGCAGCCACAGTGACCATGTGTCATAGCAGGCAGCAGAAGACATCTGGGGCAGTGCTGCTGTTCGTGGGCCCTGGGGGCTGTGCTGGCAGAGATGTTCAGGAAATCCTTGGATGCCACCGCCACCCCAGGCCTCCAGCACTCCCTGAGCAGTCTGACCTTGCTGCTCCATTTCTGCCGATCCACACAGCTGTGTGCCCGGGAGCCAGACACACTGCCAGGACCCTGCAGGGTCCTAGTTGCTCCATGCTAGAGGAACTGAACAGCAAGAACACAAAGCAAGTTTGCTGTCCAGGGGAAACAAGGTCTTACTCCTTGCTGCAGATCGGGGACAAGCGTCAAGGCTGAGAGTGCTGAAGCTTGCCCCTCTCTTGTCAGTCTGTGCAGAGCACTCCTTCCAAGCCGGCAGTTGTGTTGGTGCCCAAATTACTCTTTCTCCTCCTCCTATTTCCGAACAGAGCTAGTGCTTTTCCTAGCCCCTCTCTTTTGGCATAATACCCTGAAATGTCCCTGTTCAGGACTAATGTACAGGACACTTAGGTTCATCTGCCAGTTCCTGGCACGTGGAAACTGGGCATTTGTTGCACGCACTCCTCCTTCCCTGTTGTCACATCAAGATGTCTCCCTTATGAACCCCATTTGTTTCCCCAGTCTTACCTTTTCGTAAGCCCACACTGGAGATTTCAGCCCACTTTTCACACGGTTCAACCTGCCCACGATCGCTCATTCCGAGATCGCTCATTACTAGGGCTCCTTACTAGAAGCACCTCTCGGGGACGTTTGGGGATTTGAGAGCTGTATGGAGCAGGCAGAGGGGAGACATGCCCATGTGAGCTGGTGGATTGGACTCACTTAGTGTTCAGTGGAGCCAAAAGAAACTTCCAGAGCAGAGAGGTGTTTTGTTTGAGGACTGACTTGTCTCCCCCGTGAAGATGCAGTCACACAGAGAAGAGCCTGAAGGAGACACAGGAAGTGCTGGAGTCCACCTGCCAATAAGGAAGAGTGAATTCATACATTATCAGCTGTGTTCTTATGATGCTTAATGAAATCCTTGGAATAATCCCAAGCCTTGAGCAATATTACACACAGGAGGCATCAGGCAGAGAATAAATGCATTGGCGTTGTTATAGAATTCATGGTCTAAAGACAGGCACGTGCTGACCTGCTTAGGCAAACTACCCTGTGAAAAGCTTTTTTGATGGCATTTTCCAAGGAGAGCTCTTGCACTTGAGTGCTGAGATTTTTCCTCAGCAATTCTTTATGCAGGGTGAGAACAACAGGCAATGAGAACATGGCTGTGCAGAGACCAGGAAGAGGAAATGGGTTCTGACAGTTTCTGTGTATTTAATCCAGCTCGCCTTCCAGTGTCTGATGTTTGTCACACACAAAGTGCTCAGCTGGAATGAGCAGTGCCTGCAGTGTGTATTCCAGCCTTGGGACCTCCAGGGAAGGTGGAGTCCATGTCGAGTTAGACAAGGAGCTTCTGTTCTGTGCATACCTAAGCTTACGCAAGGCAAATCTCACACGCTATGTGTTTGTGGAGTGCATGGGAGGGAGCAGAATCCCTCCAGCCCTGGCGTTTTTAACCCAGGGTTAGATGCGCAGGTGAGCCAGCGGAATCCGGACTCTAAAGAGAGAAAATGAGCCCCCTCCCTGTATATGCTTAGGCGTCCTGCGTAGCTAGGAACCAGCAATAGGGGCTTGTCAGCAGCAGATAGCTCTACTTCTCTTAGACACCGATCGTCTCATAGCACAAATCACGCTGCTGGTATTAGTCTCTCTTCACTGTTTGGAGAGGGAGAGTAGGTAATTACTTTAGTGCACTTCAAAGAACGTTCCCCAGGGGTGACCCTGCTGTCTTTCAGGATCTGTCAGCTCTGGAGCCCCAGGGAAATCTTCAGGGTGCATGAGGAGGTTGCGGTGATATCTGAAGACTATGGGAGAAGCCACAGAAATGCTAGTCTAGGCTGCAGTACACACTGCTAATACGTTTTCAATACCATTCATACCAATGCTGTGGACCAGTTTCTCTGTGAAATTCCCCAGCTTCTCAAGCAAGCAGCAAGTCTGAGCAGGAAAGCTCAGACTCCTACGTCAGGGAAGGTGGGGTTCTTGTGGTTAGTCTTTGCTTAGCTTTGGGGGGGAGGGTTTTGGTTTGTTTTATTTATTTATTTATTTATTTTTACGTTGTTCTGTTCTATGTGCAGCTCTTCAAGGCTGTTGTGAGGATCCCCTCTGGGCGGGGACAGCACAGAGCCTTTTCCACATGCCTCCCTCACCTTGCTGTGGTCTCCCTGTTTATCAGAAGTGCAGTGTTTGCCTACGCGAAGCCCCACTCTGTCTCCTCCCCATGCCTGGAGCTGGTGGTGGCAGTTCTGTACTCAGTGGTGCCTCCAGCAATGAACACTCTCATCTACAGCATGAGGAACGAGGAAGTCAGAGATGCACTGGGAAAACTTATATCACAAATTTTATTTCGGCAGCCATAACCTGCCCTCCTCTTCCCACTCATAAGTCCCAGGGTATTTGAGGCCAGGTCTCCTCCCCTTTCCTCTCTTCCTTGCTTCCTTTTCTCCTTCCATCCTTCTCTCCCTCCCTCCCTCCCTCCCTTTCTTTCTTTCTCCTGTATTCACGTTCAAAGACAAATGTTTGGATTCATTCCACTTTTCCTCAGGCATCTATCTACCTCCTGAAGTTGACCCAGAGGCCTTGTGTGAGCAAGGAGTCAGTGCTGCCCTGTCAGCAGGAGAGGGAGGAATCTGCAGAGGCTGTTTCTCGGAGCTGCCTTGGGTGCCTTTACTGGAAGGAGCAGAATTTCCCTCTGGCAGTATTTGTTGTAGCACTGATACCGAGGGAGCTCCGGGTGACAGAATCAGGCTCAGACATGTGGAAGACTGGTAGGAGCAAGGTATGAGGAATGCCAGGGTCCACATGTCCTTTAGGATTTCTTAGCTCCTCTGTTCACAGTAGGGATGTGTCCTGGCACATCTCTTCTGTGGTGGAGGAAGCAAGCTGTCCTTGGGCTCTGATGCCTTCCTTCTGCACTGTACCAGTACTCAGAGCTGCTTTGAGGAGAACAGCAGTTCCAGCCTGGGCTCTCCCCTCCCACAAAGAGCAGCATGTCTCTGGAGCCAAAGCAGCAGCACCAGTGTGCAGAGGAGATGCAGAGAGGGAAAGTCCAGCCACAGCATGCAGGAACAGTCCTAGTGCCTGTCAGGAAAGTCCCCTCACTGCCATGGCAGGCACTTCCTTACCACAGTAGTTGAGTCTGAACTGCTGCTTTCCTGGAGCTACGGTCATTTCCTGACCTTCCTCTCGAGCTCTTGTGTGCGCATAAGGCCAAAATGCTACTGTAACGTTGCATGTACTGCTGTGTCTATGTGTTCAGGACCAGACAATGTGCACCTCTGGGCCGGAGCTGGCCTCCATAACAACAGCGCTGTAATAAAATGGTCGGTGCTGATTCCAGTGCCAAAGGGTGGGCTTTTCTTCCAAAGCTGGAGTCAGGAGCAGGACCAAGGGATTGCAGCTCTAAAAGGCCTGCTGCTTGGTTTGGCTTCTGCCTGGGCTCAGCAGGATGAGATCAGAGTCGCAGCGTGATCTCAAAGAGTGAGGGCTGCATTTAGCACTCACTGGTCGGTCAGTGGCCAGTGCCAGTGGAGATGGTGAAGGGTCTTCTTGCAGTTACCTGCCTGCAGCTGTCCCACATGTGACAGGGCTAATGGCAGATGCCCAGCCTTATGGAGGGCAATCTGGACATCATCAGGAGAGCTCAGGGAGCCTGCGGGGACACCATGTGCCTAGTGGTGGGTAAGGATTTGGAGCCTCGCAAAAAGAGAGACCCTTCAAGTTGAACTCACTCAAAGGTAAAGTGTGAAATGTAGCTATCCACAGGTAAACCAGGGCTCTGCAACCCCAGGGGAGGCAGTGAGGACCAAAGAGACGCAAGGAAGAGAGACTGCAGAGTCATTTGTGTCACGCTGAATGAAATGCTTCAGGCTGGATCTGGCTGCACACCCAAACACATCTCAGGCCATTGGAAATGCCCCATGATCCTTTCAAGTATCATCCTCAGGCACATGGGCAGTGGAAGGTGGCAGAGTATTTGTGAGTCCCTTCCAGCTGGGTCTGCTTCCTGCCCTCACCATCACTGCCAGTGCAAGTCACCCCAAGTCACCTGGGGCACTACAAACATGGGGCTGTTGCAGGGAGCACGTGGCAGGGGGTCCAGGAACAGCCAGTCAGGCCAGCATGGCTGCACTTCCCTGCGGAAAGCCTCTGTGTGCAGCAGTGACCTTCCTGCAGAAGAGCAGAGGAGTGTGTGCGTGTGCATGTGGTGAGAAAGAATGAGAAAGAGTAAGCGGCGAGAAATCAGCAGTTTCTGCAGGTGCCAGCTCAGGGCAGTCTGCTCTGTCGCTGGGCAGCAGAAGCTGCCTGAGGAATCCCAAGGCCAGGACTCTTGTGCCCTTCTTGTTGTCTTTGACACCCGTTGCCAGATTAAACTGCCCGGGTCTGTGACCCACGTGAAAATAAAGCTTAGGTGGCCACAGCTGCTGGGCATGGTGGCAGCCCCAGAGCATGCCTGTGTCCCTGCCCTGCTTGTCCCCAAACGCCTGCGGTGCCCACCACAGGTGGGAGACAGAGCAGGCAGCCAGGCTGTCCGCATCACTTGTGCAGGAGATGGTGGCTGTGAAGCTGGTAGGACAGAGAAGATCTCAGTGGCGATGAGGGTGGCGCTCTGAGCCCCCAAAGCCCAGCAGTCTTGCCCACACCAATGCATGGCCCTGCTGTGCGTTGACCTGCAGGAGGAGCAGATATCCGCTAGGAACATGATTGCCTCATGGGCCTCTCGTAGTTCCCTGACACATCTGCCATTTCATACGTAGCGGTGGGACTCGGGCAGTGCTTAGCACAGCCCTCCGGAACTTGCAGCGCCCTCTGGAAGAGCCCTGCGCAAGCCTGGGGTGTAGTGCAGCCCTGCGGCTTGGTGTCTAGGCGGCGGTGTGTAGACAGCGCTGGATGGGGCTGAGGCGTGTGCAACCCTCAGTTGCCCCTTGTGCTCCAGCAGGCACATGCAGGCACAGCAGTGCTGTCAGAGAAGGGCAGTGAGGTCAGAGAAGAGCAGGCATGTCACAATGGCCTGGGGCGGGACGAGGTGGGGTGGGGTGGGGGCGGGCAGTCAGCTTCAGGTGAGGTGGGCTGACATCACAGTGGGGCACATCAGCATCCTTGGCACTTGGGCCACAGAGCTGCCTGCGGCTCCTGGAGGAAGGGTGCTCTCGGGCTGAGGGGGTGGAGCTCATCTGGCCCAAAGGAGCTGGAGGCCCCTTGGCCTGCAGTGCGTGCTGGGCCCCATGGAGCTGGAGGACTTGCAGCTCTCCTTGCAGTGCCACCAGGATGAACGCCGGGAGCTGCTGGAGAAGCTGCTGGAGCTGGAGCAGGCTTGCGGGCTTCTGCGAGCAGCCAGCTGCCAGCTGGAAGACGGGTGTGCATGGCTGCGTGCTGCTTGGGGCTGAGACTCAGGTCGCGGGGGCTGTGCGCAGCACCTGCACGCCTGGGCCCTTGATGGGGCTTCCTGCGGGGCTGGGTGGAGGTGGGGGGCCCTGCCACCAGTCGTGGAGGGCTCTGTGCACTCCCTGCCTGCCTGGGCGCCTCATCTCTGCCCTGGGGGTCTGCACTCAGCAGTCTCCCATCCCCTCAATCCTGCAGGCTGCAGTGCTCCGGGGAGGTGCCTGAGGAGCCCCATGTGGGGCTGAGGGAAGAGCTCGGTGCCCTCTCGGGCTGCCTGAAGGAGAGTGAGCGTGAGACAGCTGCAACGCAGGAGCAGCTCAGGTGCTTGGTAGGTGTTGGCGATGCCCGCGCATGTGCAGAGGGGGCTCCAAGCCCTGCTCTCCACCACTGTCCCCATGCCTGCAGGAGAAGGAGAAAGAGGAGCTGCGCAGCACCCTGCAGGAGCTCACCACTGAGGTACCGAGACCCCCATGCCCACACCTGCTTGGACACACCTCTGGCTGCCCCATGAGCACCCCACGGTTGGCACTCACCCCTGTCTCATCTCCGCAGCGCCTGACCCTGGCAGCGCAGCATGCCCAGAGCTCCCAGCAGCTGGAGAGCACCAGAGAAGTCCTCACGCAGCTCCAGGTGAGGCAGATGCTGTGCTGCGCACCTGGCCCCCAGGCCTGCTGCTCTTGTGGGTCTGACAGGCACCATGACAGAAGGGTTGGGGGTGGGCATGTTGGGGCACCCGCAGGGTGCCTGGGATGGTGGGGGGACCCTGATGTGGGTCTGCAGGCTCCCCAGAAGGGTTGTGGGGGAGCAAAGTGGGTTGGGGAGCCCTCCTGGGTGTCTGGGCACATCATGTGTGACAGGCACCCTGATGGGGGCGGGCAGCTGTGTGGTTTGGGGACGCCCAGTCTCAGCCAGGGCATTGGGCCTTGAGGCCATGCTGGTTTCATGCTGCTCCTCCAGCCGCCCCCACTGAGATGCTCTCGCTGCCTCTTCTCTCCCAGGCAGAGCTGACTGAGCTGAAGGCAGAGGGAGATGCAGCCCTGAAGGAGCTCCACCAGGTCTGTGACCCACATGAAAATAAATACCGCTTAGGTGGGCAGAGCTGCTGCATGTGGTGCCAGCTCCCAAGGATGCCAGTGTCCCTGCCTCCCGGGCCCTGGCTGGCCTCACCGTGCCCTGGAGACGGACTGCGGATCCCCAGGCCCACCTGGGCCCCTTGTAATGCGCCCCCGTTGCTTTGCAGGAGAAGCAGTCAGCAGTCAAGCTGGCAGAGGCCCTGCAGGAGCAGGCTGAGATCGAGAAGGTACTAGGCACGGGAGGCACGGTGGCACAAGGTCTTTGTATGGGGAAAGCCCCCTCAGAGCGGGCACGGGAGGGGACTACTAACCAGGGCCCTTCCTTTGTGCAGGTCCTGAGGAAAGAACACAGGTACCTCAGGGAGAGACGCAAGGGTCTGCAACGGCAAAGAGCTGGGTGAGTGGCGACAGGCACCCGAGCCCAACCTGTGGGGGTGGAGCTCTGTGCAGCTCCCAGGGATCCGTGTCCCCAGGGCCAGCTTGGCAAGGTCTGTGCCAATGCTGGACAACAGAGCCGCTGATCTAATACTCCTCTGATGACATGTAAGCTGCTCCCAAGCCCACTAGAATGCCTCTGGAGCACTCCCAACTGCCTGCATGGCTTCAAACCACCTCTAAACAGCAGTCGACCACTCGCGCAAGCTCTAAAATCCTTTAAGGAGTGCTGAGCAGCTCTGCACAGCCCTAAGTGGCTCTAGGACACCTTTCAGCTTCCCTTCAAGTCGTCCAAACCTTCTCTGAAGAGCCCGTTGCCTTTTGCAAAGCAGCTCATGAAAAAAAAAGAAAAAATAAAAATCCCCAAACGCCGCTTGGCTCTTTGAAGCAGCTCTGAAGAGCTCCAAGCCTCTGCTAAATGCCCTTGGAGCCTGAGGCGGGAAGGGAGTAGAGGGCAGGGTCTTTTCAATGCTGGCACCCTGTGGCGCCTTGCCGCAGCCCCAGCAGAGCCTGCCCAGCACCTTGGCTCCCTGTTCGCCATGTGGCGGTCCCAGTGCTGAGCGAGCTCTCTCCTCACAGCCCAGACACCTGTGGTGCCCACAACAGGCGGAAGACGGAGCAGGCCGCCAGGCTGTCCACGTCCCTTATGCAGGAGATGGTGGCTGTGAAGCTGGTAGGTCAGAGAAGCCCGATGCGAGACTTGGGGAAGAGAGGGTCTGCAGGGTAGCCGTTGGCTTTGGGGGCGCTGATATCAGTGGGGATGAGGGTGGGGGTCTGAGCCCCCAAGGCCCAACAGTCTTGCCCACACCAATGCATGTCCGTGCTGTGCATTGACCTGCAGGAGGAGCAGCTGGTGGCAAAGAGGCGTGGGATCAGTTTTTGGCTGCAGTGAGTTGCCCTGTGGGGCTCGGCGTGCCAGGGCTTATTTGTGGGTGGTGGGATGTCCGGGCTAGTGGTCCCAAGGCATCCGTCAGCTTTTAACTTCTCAGCACTGACATTGCTCAGGATGCCTTTGGCCTGGGTTGTGGGGTGGTGCTTGTTTGTGGGCCCAGCAGGGAGATGAAGAGCAGATCTGAGCTGCCGGGGCCCTTAACCTGAGGCCCAGGAGCGGGGCAGGGGGTGGTGTGGCCAGCATGATGCAGGGTGCCAGTGCTGGCCTGGCGGTGTCTGCAGATGATGTCTGGAAAGAGATGAGGCAGATTTTTCCCATCCTGTGTCTTAATCCTCTCCTGGCCTGCAGGAGGCAGTTTCTGCTCCTTGCCTGCCTGCAGCTGGTGTTGCTGCTCTGCCTGGTCCTGCTCAAGAGCGACAGCGTCAGCTGGGACCTGCCGTGCAGGCTGGCGTCCGCCTTTGGCAGCTGCCCAGCACGGCCGCCACCCTTCTGACACGCCTGGCCTTGCACCGTGTGGGGTAGAGAGCGACAGGAAGACTGGGCGCCGTGCAGACAGGCAAACATCCAACCGCACAGCACCACCCTTTTCCGGGGGCACCACTGCGCACATGTGGAATGGCATGTGCAGACACACTGCGTGTCCAGCCGCGACTACACCTTGCTGTGGGGGATGTTTGCCTGCTGAATACTTGCCACTAAGCTCACCCTCTCTTTAACGATATAAAGGACAACTGAGAACCCCGACTCCTCAGTCTGTGATTTTTCCTTGGAAAGAGACTGACTTGGTCAAGGAATTTCAGGTGGCTGATACAGCACTGACGGCTGGTGCCAGTGCGATGCTATGATAGTCCAAACTCCGTTTTTCAACTGTAGCTTAAAAGTTGCCATTACTTGTTAGTATGTCTGTCAATAGACTTACCTGCCTCTAGCAAAGACTTACCCTGGCCAAGAAACACTGTAACACCCTGCTGTGCTCTTCCTGGGAAATGAAATGTGACCTGTAGTTACCTGGAAGTGTGCTGAACAAGTGATGCTGTGTTCAGTGACTTTGAACTCTTCCGGTCGTAGGCATTCCTCTACCTCAAACACTCCATGCTTCAGATCTTTTCCGAAAGCAAGGTATTCATTCACAACTTCTAGCTTTGAAACCAGCCTTCAGAAAGGAGATGAAAAGGGAGAACAAGTTTTTCCCAGATTCCTCATAAACGCAGTACGTAAAGTTGAGTACACTCTTTTTTGCTGCAAAGAAATGAAAAACAGAAAGGTGAAACCTGTCAATAATTCGGTATATTGAACCACACCGAGAAGGCAGAGGCCCTCAGTGCTTTCTTTGCCTGGGTTTTTACTGGTAAACATGTCCCTCAGGGGGCATAGACAGAGCTGGCGGGGGAGGGGTGAGTGTGTGTGCTACCTCCTGTCCCATTCGGCACCACCCCCGCCACCACCACCCCCACCCCCCCATTAATTGTCTGTGGGATTTCATCAAGAAGACATGTAGAGAGAGAGGGATTGAGGGAGGAGTTAGTGATGGGATGAAGACAGAAATCGCAGAAAGGGCCTGGGTGAGACTGGGAGCAGAGGGGAGCATTTGGAGGAAACACTGCTGCTAGAGTTATGAACCTCCTTAGCCGGAGGCCAAGGGCTGGATGATCACATCAGGGGTCATGTCTTCTGCCTTGGTGTCCCTGTGCCAACCCTGCCCTCTGTTCCCAAGCTCTGGGAGATGTTGGGCGCCTTCTCTGAGGCCACGTAATCTCCATTGCAGTCCGATGTGGGAGAAGTAGGCAAGGTTTGGTCCCTCAGGTTGGTGTGGGTCAGTGCTGAAAAGTAGCCCATCAGAAGGGCCCGCTCCCACTGTGACACGGGGCTGGAGGCATGCAGTAGGCAGGCCAGCAGTCGCTGCAATGCTGGGGCTGCAGAGTCTGTGGCGAGAGCAGCCCAATCCTGGAGTCAGGAGAGCAGCTTCCTCCTCACCAGCTCCGCCCATACCAGCCCTGGGGACAGCTCTTCTCTGCCTGCCCCCTTCTACAGCCCTGCGTTGTAAGCAAGGGGGTGAGGGCAGCGACTGTCCTGGGACAGCTCTGCAAGGTGCTTTGACACTGCCTTTGTCCCTCGGCAGCAGAATGAGTCACATGCCTTCCTCCCCACAAGTCCTGCTCTGCGGTCTCCCCTCCGCTCCTCCTTTCTCCAGGCTCCTCTTCAGAGGGCTTCATGGCAAAGCTGCAGTCTGACCTGGGGACAGCAGCAGGTAATGGAGGGGCAGGCAGAGTAAGGGGCTTGATCTTTCCTCCCATTAGATGTGTGACGGTGGTGTCATCACCTGGGCTGAGGAGGAAATCAGCCTCTGCCTCCTCCCCTTGTTTGGCTGCGGAGGGAAACTCCTTCCAGACTCTGACCATGACCCTTTAATCATCCTCTGGAGCCAGCCTTCAGCAGGCAGCCACAGTGACCATGTGTCATAGCAGGCAGCAGAAGACATCTGGGGCAGTGCTGCTGTTCGTGGGCCCTGGGGGCTGTGCTGGCAGAGATGTTCAGGAAATCCTTGGATGCCACCGCCACCCCAGGCCTCCAGCACTCCCTGAGCAGTCTGACCTTGCTGCTCCATTTCTGCCGATCCACACAGCTGTGTGCCCGGGAGCCAGACACACTGCCAGGACCCTGCAGGGTCCTAGTTGCTCCATGCTAGAGGAACTGAACAGCAAGAACACAAAGCAAGTTTGCTGTCCAGGGGAAACAAGGTCTTACTCCTTGCTGCAGATCGGGGACAAGCGTCAAGGCTGAGAGTGCTGAAGCTTGCCCCTCTCTTGTCAGTCTGTGCAGAGCACTCCTTCCAAGCCGGCAGTTGTGTTGGTGCCCAAATTACTCTTTCTCCTCCTCCTATTTCCGAACAGAGCTAGTGCTTTTCCTAGCCCCTCTCTTTTGGCATAATACCCTGAAATGTCCCTGTTCAGGACTAATGTACAGGACACTTAGGTTCATCTGCCAGTTCCTGGCACGTGGAAACTGGGCATTTGTTGCACGCACTCCTCCTTCCCTGTTGTCACATCAAGATGTCTCCCTTATGAACCCCATTTGTTTCCCCAGTCTTACCTTTTCGTAAGCCCACACTGGAGATTTCAGCCCACTTTTCACACGGTTCAACCTGCCCACGATCGCTCATTCCGAGATCGCTCATTACTAGGGCTCCTTACTAGAAGCACCTCTCGGGGACGTTTGGGGATTTGAGAGCTGTATGGAGCAGGCAGAGGGGAGACATGCCCATGTGAGCTGGTGGATTGGACTCACTTAGTGTTCAGTGGAGCCAAAAGAAACTTCCAGAGCAGAGAGGTGTTTTGTTTGAGGACTGACTTGTCTCCCCCGTGAAGATGCAGTCACACAGAGAAGAGCCTGAAGGAGACACAGGAAGTGCTGGAGTCCACCTGCCAATAAGGAAGAGTGAATTCATACATTATCAGCTGTGTTCTTATGATGCTTAATGAAATCCTTGGAATAATCCCAAGCCTTGAGCAATATTACACACAGGAGGCATCAGGCAGAGAATAAATGCATTGGCGTTGTTATAGAATTCATGGTCTAAAGACAGGCACGTGCTGACCTGCTTAGGCAAACTACCCTGTGAAAAGCTTTTTTGATGGCATTTTCCAAGGAGAGCTCTTGCACTTGAGTGCTGAGATTTTTCCTCAGCAATTCTTTATGCAGGGTGAGAACAACAGGCAATGAGAACATGGCTGTGCAGAGACCAGGAAGAGGAAATGGGTTCTGACAGTTTCTGTGTATTTAATCCAGCTCGCCTTCCAGTGTCTGATGTTTGTCACACACAAAGTGCTCAGCTGGAATGAGCAGTGCCTGCAGTGTGTATTCCAGCCTTGGGACCTCCAGGGAAGGTGGAGTCCATGTCGAGTTAGACAAGGAGCTTCTGTTCTGTGCATACCTAAGCTTACGCAAGGCAAATCTCACACGCTATGTGTTTGTGGAGTGCATGGGAGGGAGCAGAATCCCTCCAGCCCTGGCGTTTTTAACCCAGGGTTAGATGCGCAGGTGAGCCAGCGGAATCCGGACTCTAAAGAGAGAAAATGAGCCCCCTCCCTGTATATGCTTAGGCGTCCTGCGTAGCTAGGAACCAGCAATAGGGGCTTGTCAGCAGCAGATAGCTCTACTTCTCTTAGACACCGATCGTCTCATAGCACAAATCACGCTGCTGGTATTAGTCTCTCTTCACTGTTTGGAGAGGGAGAGTAGGTAATTACTTTAGTGCACTTCAAAGAACGTTCCCCAGGGGTGACCCTGCTGTCTTTCAGGATCTGTCAGCTCTGGAGCCCCAGGGAAATCTTCAGGGTGCATGAGGAGGTTGCGGTGATATCTGAAGACTATGGGAGAAGCCACAGAAATGCTAGTCTAGGCTGCAGTACACACTGCTAATACGTTTTCAATACCATTCATACCAATGCTGTGGACCAGTTTCTCTGTGAAATTCCCCAGCTTCTCAAGCAAGCAGCAAGTCTGAGCAGGAAAGCTCAGACTCCTACGTCAGGGAAGGTGGGGTTCTTGTGGTTAGTCTTTGCTTAGCTTTGGGGGGGAGGGTTTTGGTTTGTTTTATTTATTTATTTATTTATTTTTACGTTGTTCTGTTCTATGTGCAGCTCTTCAAGGCTGTTGTGAGGATCCCCTCTGGGCGGGGACAGCACAGAGCCTTTTCCACATGCCTCCCTCACCTTGCTGTGGTCTCCCTGTTTATCAGAAGTGCAGTGTTTGCCTACGCGAAGCCCCACTCTGTCTCCTCCCCATGCCTGGAGCTGGTGGTGGCAGTTCTGTACTCAGTGGTGCCTCCAGCAATGAACACTCTCATCTACAGCATGAGGAACGAGGAAGTCAGAGATGCACTGGGAAAACTTATATCACAAATTTTATTTCGGCAGCCATAACCTGCCCTCCTCTTCCCACTCATAAGTCCCAGGGTATTTGAGGCCAGGTCTCCTCCCCTTTCCTCTCTTCCTTGCTTCCTTTTCTCCTTCCATCCTTCTCTCCCTCCCTCCCTCCCTCCCTTTCTTTCTTTCTCCTGTATTCACGTTCAAAGACAAATGTTTGGATTCATTCCACTTTTCCTCAGGCATCTATCTACCTCCTGAAGTTGACCCAGAGGCCTTGTGTGAGCAAGGAGTCAGTGCTGCCCTGTCAGCAGGAGAGGGAGGAATCTGCAGAGGCTGTTTCTCGGAGCTGCCTTGGGTGCCTTTACTGGAAGGAGCAGAATTTCCCTCTGGCAGTATTTGTTGTAGCACTGATACCGAGGGAGCTCCGGGTGACAGAATCAGGCTCAGACATGTGGAAGACTGGTAGGAGCAAGGTATGAGGAATGCCAGGGTCCACATGTCCTTTAGGATTTCTTAGCTCCTCTGTTCACAGTAGGGATGTGTCCTGGCACATCTCTTCTGTGGTGGAGGAAGCAAGCTGTCCTTGGGCTCTGATGCCTTCCTTCTGCACTGTACCAGTACTCAGAGCTGCTTTGAGGAGAACAGCAGTTCCAGCCTGGGCTCTCCCCTCCCACAAAGAGCAGCATGTCTCTGGAGCCAAAGCAGCAGCACCAGTGTGCAGAGGAGATGCAGAGAGGGAAAGTCCAGCCACAGCATGCAGGAACAGTCCTAGTGCCTGTCAGGAAAGTCCCCTCACTGCCATGGCAGGCACTTCCTTACCACAGTAGTTGAGTCTGAACTGCTGCTTTCCTGGAGCTACGGTCATTTCCTGACCTTCCTCTCGAGCTCTTGTGTGCGCATAAGGCCAAAATGCTACTGTAACGTTGCATGTACTGCTGTGTCTATGTGTTCAGGACCAGACAATGTGCACCTCTGGGCCGGAGCTGGCCTCCATAACAACAGCGCTGTAATAAAATGGTCGGTGCTGATTCCAGTGCCAAAGGGTGGGCTTTTCTTCCAAAGCTGGAGTCAGGAGCAGGACCAAGGGATTGCAGCTCTAAAAGGCCTGCTGCTTGGTTTGGCTTCTGCCTGGGCTCAGCAGGACGAGATCAGAGTCGCAGCGTGATCTCAAAGAGTGAGGGCTGCATTTAGCACTCACTGGTCGGTCAGTGGCCAGTGCCAGTGGAGATGGTGAAGGGTCTTCTTGCAGTTACCTGCCTGCAGCTGTCCCACATGTGACAGGGCTAATGGCAGATGCCCAGCCTTATGGAGGGCAATCTGGACATCATCAGGAGAGCTCAGGGAGCCTGCGGGGACACCGTGTGCCTAGTGGTGGGTAAGGATTTGGAGCCTCGCAAAAAGAGAGACCCTTCAAGTTGAACTCACTCAAAGGTAAAGTGTGAAATGTAGCTATCCACAGGTAAACCAGGGCTCTGCAACCCCAGGGGAGGCAGTGAGGACCAAAGAGACGCAAGGAAGAGAGACTGCAGAGTCATTTGTGTCACGCTGAATGAAATGCTTCAGGCTGGATCTGGCTGCACACCCAAACACATCTCAGGCCATTGGAAATGCCCCATGATCCTTTCAAGTATCATCCTCAGGCACATGGGCAGTGGAAGGTGGCAGAGTATTTGTGAGTCCCTTCCAGCTGGGTCTGCTTCCTGCCCTCACCATCACTGCCAGTGCAAGTCACCCCAAGTCACCTGGGGCACTACAAACATGGGGCTGTTGCAGGGAGCACGTGGCAGGGGGTCCAGGAACAGCCAGTCAGGCCAGCATGGCTGCACTTCCCTGCGGAAAGCCTCTGTGTGCAGCAGTGACCTTCCTGCAGAAGAGCAGAGGAGTGTGTGCGTGTGCATGTGGTGAGAAAGAATGAGAAAGAGTAAGCGGCGAGAAATCAGCAGTTTCTGCAGGTGCCAGCTCAGGGCAGTCTGCTCTGTCGCTGGGCAGCAGAAGCTGCCTGAGGAATCCCAAGGCCAGGACTCTTGTGCCCTTCTTGTTGTCTTTGACACCCGTTGCCAGATTAAACTGCCCGGGTCTGTGACCCACGTGAAAATAAAGCTTAGGTGGCCACAGCTGCTGGGCATGGTGGCAGCCCCAGAGCATGCCTGTGTCCCTGCCCTGCTTGTCCCCAAACGCCTGCGGTGCCCACCACAGGTGGGAGACAGAGCAGGCAGCCAGGCTGTCCGCATCACTTGTGCAGGAGATGGTGGCTGTGAAGCTGGTAGGACAGAGAAGATCTCAGTGGCGATGAGGGTGGCGCTCTGAGCCCCCAAAGCCCAGCAGTCTTGCCCACACCAATGCATGGCCCTGCTGTGCGTTGACCTGCAGGAGGAGCAGATATCCGCTAGGAACATGATTGCCTCATGGGCCTCTCGTAGTTCCCTGACACATCTGCCATTTCATACGTAGCGGTGGGACTCGGGCAGTGCTTAGCACAGCCCTCCGGAACTTGCAGCGCCCTCTGGAAGAGCCCTGCGCAAGCCTGGGGTGTAGTGCAGCCCTGCGGCTTGGTGTCTAGGCGGCGGTGTGTAGACAGCGCTGGATGGGGCTGAGGCGTGTGCAACCCTCAGTTGCCCCTTGTGCTCCAGCAGGCACATGCAGGCACAGCAGTGCTGTCAGAGAAGGGCAGTGAGGTCAGAGAAGAGCAGGCATGTCACAATGGCCTGGGGCGGGACGAGGTGGGGTGGGGTGGGGGCGGGCAGTCAGCTTCAGGTGAGGTGGGCTGACATCACAGTGGGGCACATCAGCATCCTTGGCACTTGGGCCACAGAGCTGCCTGCGGCTCCTGGAGGAAGGGTGCTCTCGGGCTGAGGGGGTGGAGCTCATCTGGCCCAAAGGAGCTGGAGGCCCCTTGGCCTGCAGTGCGTGCTGGGCCCCATGGAGCTGGAGGACTTGCAGCTCTCCTTGCAGTGCCACCAGGATGAACGCCGGGAGCTGCTGGAGAAGCTGCTGGAGCTGGAGCAGGCTTGCGGGCTTCTGCGAGCAGCCAGCTGCCAGCTGGAAGACGGGTGTGCATGGCTGCGTGCTGCTTGGGGCTGAGACTCAGGTCGCGGGGGCTGTGCGCAGCACCTGCACGCCTGGGCCCTTGATGGGGCTTCCTGCGGGGCTGGGTGGAGGTGGGGGGCCCTGCCACCAGTCGTGGAGGGCTCTGTGCACTCCCTGCCTGCCTGGGCGCCTCATCTCTGCCCTGGGGGTCTGCACTCAGCAGTCTCCCATCCCCTCAATCCTGCAGGCTGCAGTGCTCCGGGGAGGTGCCTGAGGAGCCCCATGTGGGGCTGAGGGAAGAGCTCGGTGCCCTCTCGGGCTGCCTGAAGGAGAGTGAGCGTGAGACAGCTGCAACGCAGGAGCAGCTCAGGTGCTTGGTAGGTGTTGGCGATGCCCGCGCATGTGCAGAGGGGGCTCCAAGCCCTGCTCTCCACCACTGTCCCCATGCCTGCAGGAGAAGGAGAAAGAGGAGCTGCGCAGCACCCTGCAGGAGCTCACCACTGAGGTACCGAGACCCCCATGCCCACACCTGCTTGGACACACCTCTGGCTGCCCCATGAGCACCCCACGGTTGGCACTCACCCCTGTCTCATCTCCGCAGCGCCTGACCCTGGCAGCGCAGCATGCCCAGAGCTCCCAGCAGCTGGAGAGCACCAGAGAAGTCCTCACGCAGCTCCAGGTGAGGCAGATGCTGTGCTGCGCACCTGGCCCCCAGGCCTGCTGCTCTTGTGGGTCTGACAGGCACCATGACAGAAGGGTTGGGGGTGGGCATGTTGGGGCACCCGCAGGGTGCCTGGGATGGCGGGGGGACCCTGATGTGGGTCTGCAGGCTCCCCAGAAGGGTTGTGGGGGAGCAAAGTGGGTTGGGGAGCCCTCCTGGGTGTCTGGGCACATCATGTGTGACAGGCACCCTGATGGGGGCGGGCAGCTGTGTGGTTTGGGGACGCCCAGTCTCAGCCAGGGCATTGGGCCTTGAGGCCATGCTGGTTTCATGCTGCTCCTCCAGCCGCCCCCACTGAGATGCTCTCGCTGCCTCTTCTCTCCCAGGCAGAGCTGACTGAGCTGAAGGCAGAGGGAGATGCAGCCCTGAAGGAGCTCCACCAGGTCTGTGACCCACATGAAAATAAATACCGCTTAGGTGGGCAGAGCTGCTGCATGTGGTGCCAGCTCCCAAGGATGCCAGTGTCCCTGCCTCCCGGGCCCTGGCTGGCCTCACCGTGCCCTGGAGACGGACTGCGGATCCCCAGGCCCACCTGGGCCCCTTGTAATGCGCCCCCGTTGCTTTGCAGGAGAAGCAGTCAGCAGTCAAGCTGGCAGAGGCCCTGCAGGAGCAGGCTGAGATCGAGAAGGTACTAGGCACGGGAGGCACGGTGGCACAAGGTCTTTGTATGGGGAAAGCCCCCTCAGAGCGGGCACGGGAGGGGACTACTAACCAGGGCCCTTCCTTTGTGCAGGTCCTGAGGAAAGAACACAGGTACCTCAGGGAGAGACGCAAGGGTCTGCAACGGCAAAGAGCTGGGTGAGTGGCGACAGGCACCCGAGCCCAACCTGTGGGGGTGGAGCTCTGTGCAGCTCCCAGGGATCCGTGTCCCCAGGGCCAGCTTGGCAAGGTCTGTGCCAGTGCTGGACAACATTGCCGCTGATCTAATACTCCTCTGATGACATGTAAGCTGCTCCCAAGCCCACTAGAATGCCTCTGGAGCACTCCCAACTGCCTGCATGGCTTCAAACCACCTCTAAACAGCAGTCGACCACTCGCGCAAGCTCTAAAATCCTTTAAGGAGTGCTGAGCAGCTCTGCACAGCCCTAAGTGGCTCTAGGACACCTTTCAGCTTCCCTTCAAGTCGTCCAAACCTTCTCTGAAGAGCCCGTTGCCTTTTGCAAAGCAGCTCATGAAAAAAAAAGAAAAAATAAAAATCCCCAAACGCCGCTTGGCTCTTTGAAGCAGCTCTGAAGAGCTCCAAGCCTCTGCTAAATGCCCTTGGAGCCTGAGGCGGGAAGGGAGTAGAGGGCAGGGTCTTTTCAATGCTGGCACCCTGTGGCGCCTTGCCGCAGCCCCAGCAGAGCCTGCCCAGCACCTTGGCTCCCTGTTCGCCATGTGGCGGTCCCAGTGCTGAGCGAGCTCTCTCCTCACAGCCCAGACACCTGTGGTGCCCACAACAGGCGGAAGACGGAGCAGGCCGCCAGGCTGTCCACGTCCCTTATGCAGGAGATGGTGGCTGTGAAGCTGGTAGGTCAGAGAAGCCCGATGCGAGACTTGGGGAAGAGAGGGTCTGCAGGGTAGCCGTTGGCTTTGGGGGCGCTGATATCAGTGGGGATGAGGGTGGGGGTCTGAGCCCCCAAGGCCCAACAGTCTTGCCCACACCAATGCATGTCCGTGCTGTGCATTGACCTGCAGGAGGAGCAGCTGGTGGCAAAGAGGCGTGGGATCAGTTTTTGGCTGCAGTGAGTTGCCCTGTGGGGCTCGGCGTGCCAGGGCTTATTTGTGGGTGGTGGGATGTCCGGGCTAGTGGTCCCAAGGCATCCGTCAGCTTTTAACTTCTCAGCACTGACATTGCTCAGGATGCCTTTGGCCTGGGTTGTGGGGTGGTGCTTGTTTGTGGGCCCAGCAGGGAGATGAAGAGCAGATCTGAGCTGCCGGGGCCCTTAACCTGAGGCCCAGGAGCGGGGCAGGGGGTGGTGTGGCCAGCATGATGCAGGGTGCCAGTGCTGGCCTGGCGGTGTCTGCAGATGATGTCTGGAAAGAGATGAGGCAGATTTTTCCCATCCTGTGTCTTAATCCTCTCCTGGCCTGCAGGAGGCAGTTTCTGCTCCTTGCCTGCCTGCAGCTGGTGTTGCTGCTCTGCCTGGTCCTGCTCAAGAGCGACAGCGTCAGCTGGGACCTGCCGTGCAGGCTGGCGTCCGCCTTTGGCAGCTGCCCAGCACGGCCGCCACCCTTCTGACACGCCTGGCCTTGCACCGTGTGGGGTAGAGAGCGACAGGAAGACTGGGCGCCGTGCAGACAGGCAAACATCCAACCGCACAGCACCACCCTTTTCCGGGGGCACCACTGCGCACATGTGGAATGGCATGTGCAGACACACTGCGTGTCCAGCCGCGACTACACCTTGCTGTGGGGGATGTTTGCCTGCTGAATACTTGCCACTAAGCTCACCCTCTCTTTAACGATATAAAGGACAACTGAGAACCCCGACTCCTCAGTCTGTGATTTTTCCTTGGAAAGAGACTGACTTGGTCAAGGAATTTCAGGTGGCTGATACAGCACTGACGGCTGGTGCCAGTGCGATGCTATGATAGTCCAAACTCCGTTTTTCAACTGTAGCTTAAAAGTTGCCATTACTTGTTAGTATGTCTGTCAATAGACTTACCTGCCTCTAGCAAAGACTTACCCTGGCCAAGAAACACTGTAACACCCTGCTGTGCTCTTCCTGGGAAATGAAATGTGACCTGTAGTTACCTGGAAGTGTGCTGAACAAGTGATGCTGTGTTCAGTGACTTTGAACTCTTCCGGTCGTAGGCATTCCTCTACCTCAAACACTCCATGCTTCAGATCTTTTCCGAAAGCAAGGTATTCATTCACAACTTCTAGCTTTGAAACCAGCCTTCAGAAAGGAGATGAAAAGGGAGAACAAGTTTTTCCCAGATTCCTCATAAACGCAGTACGTAAAGTTGAGTACACTCTTTTTTGCTGCAAAGAAATGAAAAACAGAAAGGTGAAACCTGTCAATAATTCGGTATATTGAACCACACCGAGAAGGCAGAGGCCCTCAGTGCTTTCTTTGCCTGGGTTTTTACTGGTAAACATGTCCCTCAGGGGGCATAGACAGAGCTGGCGGGGGAGGGGTGAGTGTGTGTGCTACCTCCTGTCCCATTCGGCACCACCCCCGCCACCACCACCCCCACCCCCCCATTAATTGTCTGTGGGATTTCATCAAGAAGACATGTAGAGAGAGAGGGATTGAGGGAGGAGTTAGTGATGGGATGAAGACAGAAATCGCAGAAAGGGCCTGGGTGAGACTGGGAGCAGAGGGGAGCATTTGGAGGAAACACTGCTGCTAGAGTTATGAACCTCCTTAGCCGGAGGCCAAGGGCTGGATGATCACATCAGGGGTCATGTCTTCTGCCTTGGTGTCCCTGTGCCAACCCTGCCCTCTGTTCCCAAGCTCTGGGAGATGTTGGGCGCCTTCTCTGAGGCCACGTAATCTCCATTGCAGTCCGATGTGGGAGAAGTAGGCAAGGTTTGGTCCCTCAGGTTGGTGTGGGTCAGTGCTGAAAAGTAGCCCATCAGAAGGGCCCGCTCCCACTGTGACACGGGGCTGGAGGCATGCAGTAGGCAGGCCAGCAGTCGCTGCAATGCTGGGGCTGCAGAGTCTGTGGCGAGAGCAGCCCAATCCTGGAGTCAGGAGAGCAGCTTCCTCCTCACCAGCTCCGCCCATACCAGCCCTGGGGACAGCTCTTCTCTGCCTGCCCCCTTCTACAGCCCTGCGTTGTAAGCAAGGGGGTGAGGGCAGCGACTGTCCTGGGACAGCTCTGCAAGGTGCTTTGACACTGCCTTTGTCCCTCGGCAGCAGAATGAGTCACATGCCTTCCTCCCCACAAGTCCTGCTCTGCGGTCTCCCCTCCGCTCCTCCTTTCTCCAGGCTCCTCTTCAGAGGGCTTCATGGCAAAGCTGCAGTCTGACCTGGGGACAGCAGCAGGTAATGGAGGGGCAGGCAGAGTAAGGGGCTTGATCTTTCCTCCCATTAGATGTGTGACGGTGGTGTCATCACCTGGGCTGAGGAGGAAATCAGCCTCTGCCTCCTCCCCTTGTTTGGCTGCGGAGGGAAACTCCTTCCAGACTCTGACCATGACCCTTTAATCATCCTCTGGAGCCAGCCTTCAGCAGGCAGCCACAGTGACCATGTGTCATAGCAGGCAGCAGAAGACATCTGGGGCAGTGCTGCTGTTCGTGGGCCCTGGGGGCTGTGCTGGCAGAGATGTTCAGGAAATCCTTGGATGCCACCGCCACCCCAGGCCTCCAGCACTCCCTGAGCAGTCTGACCTTGCTGCTCCATTTCTGCCGATCCACACAGCTGTGTGCCCGGGAGCCAGACACACTGCCAGGACCCTGCAGGGTCCTAGTTGCTCCATGCTAGAGGAACTGAACAGCAAGAACACAAAGCAAGTTTGCTGTCCAGGGGAAACAAGGTCTTACTCCTTGCTGCAGATCGGGGACAAGCGTCAAGGCTGAGAGTGCTGAAGCTTGCCCCTCTCTTGTCAGTCTGTGCAGAGCACTCCTTCCAAGCCGGCAGTTGTGTTGGTGCCCAAATTACTCTTTCTCCTCCTCCTATTTCCGAACAGAGCTAGTGCTTTTCCTAGCCCCTCTCTTTTGGCATAATACCCTGAAATGTCCCTGTTCAGGACTAATGTACAGGACACTTAGGTTCATCTGCCAGTTCCTGGCACGTGGAAACTGGGCATTCGTTGCACGCACTCCTCCTTCCCTGTTGTCACATCAAGATGTCTCCCTTATGAACCCCATTTGTTTCCCCAGTCTTACCTTTTCGTAAGCCCACACTGGAGATTTCAGCCCACTTTTCACACGGTTCAACCTGCCCACGATCGCTCATTCCGAGATCGCTCATTACTAGGGCTCCTTACTAGAAGCACCTCTCGGGGACATTTGGGGATTTGAGAGCTGTATGGAGCAGGCAGAGGGGAGACATGCCCATGTGAGCTGGTGGCAGAGAATAAATACATTGGCGTTGTTATAGAATTCATGGTCTAAAGACAGGCACGTGCTGACCTGCTTAGGCAAACTACCCTGTGAAAAGCTTTTTTGATGGCATTTTCCAAGGAGAGCTCTTGCACTTGAGTGCTGAGATTTTTCCTCAGCAATTCTTTATGCAGGGTGAGAACAACAGGCAATGAGAACATGGCTGTGCAGAGACCAGGAAGAGGAAATGGGTTCTGACAGTTTCTGTGTATTTAATCCAGCTCGCCTTCCAGTGTCTGATGTTTGTCACACACAAAGTGCTCAGCTGGAATGAGCAGTGCCTGCAGTGTGTATTCCAGCCTTGGGACCTCCAGGGAAGGTGGAGTCCATGTCGAGTTAGACAAGGAGCTTCTGTTCTGTGCATACCTAAGCTTACGCAAGGCAAATCTCACACGCTATGTGTTTGTGGAGTGCATGGGAGGGAGCAGAATCCCTCCAGCCCTGGCGTTTTTAACCCAGGGTTAGATGCGCAGGTGAGCCAGCGGAATCCGGACTCTAAAGAGAGAAAATGAGCCCCCTCCCTGTATATGCTTAGGCGTCCTGCGTAGCTAGGAACCAGCAATAGGGGCTTGTCAGCAGCAGATAGCTCTACTTCTCTTAGACACCGATCGTCTCATAGCACAAATCACGCTGCTGGTATTAGTCTCTCTTCACTGTTTGGAGAGGGAGAGTAGGTAATTACTTTAGTGCACTTCAAAGAACGTTCCCCAGGGGTGACCCTGCTGTCTTTCAGGATCTGTCAGCTCTGGAGCCCCAGGGAAATCTTCAGGGTGCATGAGGAGGTTGCGGTGATATCTGAAGACTATGGGAGAAGCCACAGAAATGCTAGTCTAGGCTGCAGTACACACTGCTAATACGTTTTCAATACCATTCATACCAATGCTGTGGACCAGTTTCTCTGTGAAATTCCCCAGCTTCTCAAGCAAGCAGCAAGTCTGAGCAGGAAAGCTCAGACTCCTACGTCAGGGAAGGTGGGGTTCTTGTGGTTAGTCTTTGCTTAGCTTTGGGGGGGAGGGTTTTGGTTTGTTTTATTTATTTATTTATTTATTTTTACGTTGTTCTGTTCTATGTGCAGCTCTTCAAGGCTGTTGTGAGGATCCCCTCTGGGCGGGGACAGCACAGAGCCTTTTCCACATGCCTCCCTCACCTTGCTGTGGTCTCCCTGTTTATCAGAAGTGCAGTGTTTGCCTACGCGAAGCCCCACTCTGTCTCCTCCCCATGCCTGGAGCTGGTGGTGGCAGTTCTGTACTCAGTGGTGCCTCCAGCAATGAACACTCTCATCTACAGCATGAGGAACGAGGAAGTCAGAGATGCACTGGGAAAACTTATATCACAAATTTTATTTCGGCAGCCATAACCTGCCCTCCTCTTCCCACTCATAAGTCCCAGGGTATTTGAGGCCAGGTCTCCTCCCCTTTCCTCTCTTCCTTGCTTCCTTTTCTCCTTCCATCCTTCTCTCCCTCCCTCCCTCCCTCCCTTTCTTTCTTTCTCCTGTATTCACGTTCAAAGACAAATGTTTGGATTCATTCCACTTTTCCTCAGGCATCTATCTACCTCCTGAAGTTGACCCAGAGGCCTTGTGTGAGCAAGGAGTCAGTGCTGCCCTGTCAGCAGGAGAGGGAGGAATCTGCAGAGGCTGTTTCTCGGAGCTGCCTTGGGTGCCTTTACTGGAAGGAGCAGAATTTCCCTCTGGCAGTATTTGTTGTAGCACTGATACCGAGGGAGCTCCGGGTGACAGAATCAGGCTCAGACATGTGGAAGACTGGTAGGAGCAAGGTATGAGGAATGCCAGGGTCCACATGTCCTTTAGGATTTCTTAGCTCCTCTGTTCACAGTAGGGATGTGTCCTGGCACATCTCTTCTGTGGTGGAGGAAGCAAGCTGTCCTTGGGCTCTGATGCCTTCCTTCTGCACTGTACCAGTACTCAGAGCTGCTTTGAGGAGAACAGCAGTTCCAGCCCGGGCTCTCCCCTCCCACAAAGAGCAGCATGTCTCTGGAGCCAAAGCAGCAGCACCAGTGTGCAGAGGAGATGCAGAGAGGGAAAGTCCAGCCACAGCATGCAGGAACAGTCCTAGTGCCTGTCAGGAAAGTCCCCTCACTGCCATGGCAGGCACTTCCTTACCACAGTAGTTGAGTCTGAACTGCTGCTTTCCTGGAGCTACGGTCATTTCCTGACCTTCCTCTCGAGCTCTTGTGTGCGCATAAGGCCAAAATGCTACTGTAACGTTGCATGTACTGCTGTGTCTATGTGTTCAGGACCAGACAATGTGCACCTCTGGGCCGGAGCTGGCCTCCATAACAACAGCGCTGTAATAAAATGGTCGGTGCTGATTCCAGTGCCAAAGGGTGGGCTTTTCTTCCAAAGCTGGAGTCAGGAGCAGGACCAAGGGATTGCAGCTCTAAAAGGCCTGCTGCTTGGTTTGGCTTCTGCCTGGGCTCAGCAGGACGAGATCAGAGTCGCAGCGTGATCTCAAAGAGTGAGGGCTGCATTTAGCACTCACTGGTCGGTCAGTGGCCAGTGCCAGTGGAGATGGTGAAGGGTCTTCTTGCAGTTACCTGCCTGCAGCTGTCCCACATGTGACAGGGCTAATGGCAGATGCCCAGCCTTATGGAGGGCAATCTGGACATCATCAGGAGAGCTCAGGGAGCCTGCGGGGACACCGTGTGCCTAGTGGTGGGTAAGGATTTGGAGCCTCGCAAAAAGAGAGACCCTTCAAGTTGAACTCACTCAAAGGTAAAGTGTGAAATGTAGCTATCCACAGGTAAACCAGGGCTCTGCAACCCCAGGGGAGGCAGTGAGGACCAAAGAGACGCAAGGAAGAGAGACTGCAGAGTCATTTGTGTCACGCTGAATGAAATGCTTCAGGCTGGATCTGGCTGCACACCCAAACACATCTCAGGCCATTGGAAATGCCCCATGATCCTTTCAAGTATCATCCTCAGGCACATGGGCAGTGGAAGGTGGCAGAGTATTTGTGAGTCCCTTCCAGCTGGGTCTGCTTCCTGCCCTCACCATCACTGCCAGTGCAAGTCACCCCAAGTCACCTGGGGCACTACAAACATGGGGCTGTTGCAGGGAGCACGTGGCAGGGGGTCCAGGAACAGCCAGTCAGGCCAGCATGGCTGCACTTCCCTGCGGAAAGCCTCTGTGTGCAGCAGTGACCTTCCTGCAGAAGAGCAGAGGAGTGTGTGCGTGTGCATGTGGTGAGAAAGAATGAGAAAGAGTAAGCGGCGAGAAATCAGCAGTTTCTGCAGGTGCCAGCTCAGGGCAGTCTGCTCTGTCGCTGGGCAGCAGAAGCTGCCTGAGGAATCCCAAGGCCAGGACTCTTGTGCCCTTCTTGTTGTCTTTGACACCCGTTGCCAGATTAAACTGCCCGGGTCTGTGACCCACGTGAAAATAAAGCTTAGGTGGCCACAGCTGCTGGGCATGGTGGCAGCCCCAGAGCATGCCTGTGTCCCTGCCCTGCTTGTCCCCAAACGCCTGCGGTGCCCACCACAGGTGGGAGACAGAGCAGGCAGCCAGGCTGTCCGCATCACTTGTGCAGGAGATGGTGGCTGTGAAGCCGGTAGGACAGAGAAGATCTCAGTGGCGATGAGGGTGGCGCTCTGAGCCCCCAAAGCCCAGCAGTCTTGCCCACACCAATGCATGGCCCTGCTGTGCGTTGACCTGCAGGAGGAGCAGATATCCGCTAGGAACATGATTGCCTCATGGGCCTCTCGTAGTTCCCTGACACATCTGCCATTTCATACATAGCGGTGGGACTCGGGCAGTGCTTAGCACAGCCCTCCGGAACTTGCAGCGCCCTCTGGAAGAGCCCTGCGCAAGCCTGGGGTGTAGTGCAGCCCTGCGGCTTGGTGTCTAGGCGGCGGTGTGTAGACAGCGCTGGATGGGGCTGAGGCGTGTGCAACCCTCAGTTGCCCCTTGTGCTCCAGCAGGCACATGCAGGCACAGCAGTGCTGTCAGAGAAGGGCAGTGAGGTCAGAGAAGAGCAGGCATGTCACAATGGCCTGGGGCGGGACGAGGTGGGGTGGGGTGGGGGCGGGCAGTCAGCTTCAGGTGAGGTGGGCTGACATCACAGTGGGGCACATCAGCATCCTTGGCACTTGGGCCACAGAGCTGCCTGCGGCTCCTGGAGGAAGGGTGCTCTCGGGCTGAGGGGGTGGAGCTCATCTGGCCCAAAGGAGCTGGAGGCCCCTTGGCCTGCAGTGCGTGCTGGGCCCCATGGAGCTGGAGGACTTGCAGCTCTCCTTGCAGTGCCACCAGGATGAACGCCGGGAGCTGCTGGAGAAGCTGCTGGAGCTGGAGCAGGCTTGCGGGCTTCTGCGAGCAGCCAGCTGCCAGCTGGAAGACGGGTGTGCATGGCTGCGTGCTGCTTGGGGCTGAGACTCAGGTCGCGGGGGCTGTGCGCAGCACCTGCACGCCTGGGCCCTTGATGGGGCTTCCTGCGGGGCTGGGTGGAGGTGGGGGGCCCTGCCACCAGTCGTGGAGGGCTCTGTGCACTCCCTGCCTGCCTGGGCGCCTCATCTCTGCCCTGGGGGTCTGCACTCAGCAGTCTCCCATCCCCTCAATCCTGCAGGCTGCAGTGCTCCGGGGAGGTGCCTGAGGAGCCCCATGTGGGGCTGAGGGAAGAGCTCGGTGCCCTCTCGGGCTGCCTGAAGGAGAGTGAGCGTGAGACAGCTGCAACGCAGGAGCAGCTCAGGTGCTTGGTAGGTGTTGGCGATGCCCGCGCATGTGCAGAGGGGGCTCCAAGCCCTGCTCTCCACCACTGTCCCCATGCCTGCAGGAGAAGGAGAAAGAGGAGCTGCGCAGCACCCTGCAGGAGCTCACCACTGAGGTACCGAGACCCCCATGCCCACACCTGCTTGGACACACCTCTGGCTGCCCCATGAGCACCCCACGGTTGGCACTCACCCCTGTCTCATCTCCGCAGCGCCTGACCCTGGCAGCGCAGCATGCCCAGAGCTCCCAGCAGCTGGAGAGCACCAGAGAAGTCCTCACGCAGCTCCAGGTGAGGCAGATGCTGTGCTGCGCACCTGGCCCCCAGGCCTGCTGCTCTTGTGGGTCTGACAGGCACCATGACAGAAGGGTTGGGGGTGGGCATGTTGGGGCACCCGCAGGGTGCCTGGGATGGCGGGGGGACCCTGATGTGGGTCTGCAGGCTCCCCAGAAGGGTTGTGGGGGAGCAAAGTGGGTTGGGGAGCCCTCCTGGGTGTCTGGGCACATCATGTGTGACAGGCACCCTGATGGGGGCGGGCAGCTGTGTGGTTTGGGGACGCCCAGTCTCAGCCAGGGCATTGGGCCTTGAGGCCATGCTGGTTTCATGCTGCTCCTCCAGCCGCCCCCACTGAGATGCTCTCGCTGCCTCTTCTCTCCCAGGCAGAGCTGACTGAGCTGAAGGCAGAGGGAGATGCAGCCCTGAAGGAGCTCCACCAGGTCTGTGACCCACATGAAAATAAATACCGCTTAGGTGGGCAGAGCTGCTGCATGTGGTGCCAGCTCCCAAGGATGCCAGTGTCCCTGCCTCCCGGGCCCTGGCTGGCCTCACCGTGCCCTGGAGACGGACTGCGGATCCCCAGGCCCACCTGGGCCCCTTGTAATGCGCCCCCGTTGCTTTGCAGGAGAAGCAGTCAGCAGTCAAGCTGGCAGAGGCCCTGCAGGAGCAGGCTGAGATCGAGAAGGTACTAGGCACGGGAGGCACGGTGGCACAAGGTCTTTGTATGGGGAAAGCCCCCTCAGAGCGGGCACGGGAGGGGACTACTAACCAGGGCCCTTCCTTTGTGCAGGTCCTGAGGAAAGAACACAGGTACCTCAGGGAGAGACGCAAGGGTCTGCAACGGCAAAGAGCTGGGTGAGTGGCGACAGGCACCCGAGCCCAACCTGTGGGGGTGGAGCTCTGTGCAGCTCCCAGGGATCCGTGTCCCCAGGGCCAGCTTGGCAAGGTCTGTGCCAGTGCTGGACAACAGAGCCGCTGATCTAATACTCCTCTGATGACATGTAAGCTGCTCCCAAGCCCACTAGAATGCCTCTGGAGCACTCCCAACTGCCTGCATGGCTTCAAACCACCTCTAAACAGCAGTCGACCACTCGCGCAAGCTCTAAAATCCTTTAAGGAGTGCTGAGCAGCTCTGCACAGCCCTAAGTGGCTCTAGGACACCTTTCAGCTTCCCTTCAAGTCGTCCAAACCTTCTCTGAAGAGCCCGTTGCCTTTTGCAAAGCAGCTCATGAAAAAAAAAGAAAAAATAAAAATCCCCAAACGCCGCTTGGCTCTTTGAAGCAGCTCTGAAGAGCTCCAAGCCTCTGCTAAATGCCCTTGGAGCCTGAGGCGGGAAGGGAGTAGAGGGCAGGGTCTTTTCAATGCTGGCACCCTGTGGCGCCTTGCCGCAGCCCCAGCAGAGCCTGCCCAGCACCTTGGCTCCCTGTTCGCCATGTGGCGGTCCCAGTGCTGAGCGAGCTCTCTCCTCACAGCCCAGACACCTGTGGTGCCCACAACAGGCGGAAGACGGAGCAGGCCGCCAGGCTGTCCACGTCCCTTATGCAGGAGATGGTGGCTGTGAAGCTGGTAGGTCAGAGAAGCCCGATGCGAGACTTGGGGAAGAGAGGGTCTGCAGGGTAGCCGTTGGCTTTGGGGGCGCTGATATCAGTGGGGATGAGGGTGGGGGTCTGAGCCCCCAAGGCCCAACAGTCTTGCCCACACCAATGCATGTCCGTGCTGTGCATTGACCTGCAGGAGGAGCAGCTGGTGGCAAAGAGGCGTGGGATCAGTTTTTGGCTGCAGTGAGTTGCCCTGTGGGGCTCGGCGTGCCAGGGCTTATTTGTGGGTGGTGGGATGTCCGGGCTAGTGGTCCCAAGGCATCCGTCAGCTTTTAACTTCTCAGCACTGACATTGCTCAGGATGCCTTTGGCCTGGGTTGTGGGGTGGTGCTTGTTTGTGGGCCCAGCAGGGAGATGAAGAGCAGATCTGAGCTGCCGGGGCCCTTAACCTGAGGCCCAGGAGCGGGGCAGGGGGTGGTGTGGCCAGCATGATGCAGGGTGCCAGTGCTGGCCTGGCGGTGTCTGCAGATGATGTCTGGAAAGAGATGAGGCAGATTTTTCCCATCCTGTGTCTTAATCCTCTCCTGGCCTGCAGGAGGCAGTTTCTGCTCCTTGCCTGCCTGCAGCTGGTGTTGCTGCTCTGCCTGGTCCTGCTCAAGAGCGACAGCGTCAGCTGGGACCTGCCGTGCAGGCTGGCGTCCGCCTTTGGCAGCTGCCCAGCACGGCCGCCACCCTTCTGACACGCCTGGCCTTGCACCGTGTGGGGTAGAGAGCGACAGGAAGACTGGGCGCCGTGCAGACAGGCAAACATCCAACCGCACAGCACCACCCTTTTCCGGGGGCACCACTGCGCACATGTGGAATGGCATGTGCAGACACACTGCGTGTCCAGCCGCGACTACACCTTGCTGTGGGGGATGTTTGCCTGCTGAATACTTGCCACTAAGCTCACCCTCTCTTTAACGATATAAAGGACAACTGAGAACCCCGACTCCTCAGTCTGTGATTTTTCCTTGGAAAGAGACTGACTTGGTCAAGGAATTTCAGGTGGCTGATACAGCACTGACGGCTGGTGCCAGTGCGATGCTATGATAGTCCAAACTCCGTTTTTCAACTGTAGCTTAAAAGTTGCCATTACTTGTTAGTATGTCTGTCAATAGACTTACCTGCCTCTAGCAAAGACTTACCCTGGCCAAGAAACACTGTAACACCCTGCTGTGCTCTTCCTGGGAAATGAAATGTGACCTGTAGTTACCTGGAAGTGTGCTGAACAAGTGATGCTGTGTTCAGTGACTTTGAACTCTTCCGGTCGTAGGCATTCCTCTACCTCAAACACTCCATGCTTCAGATCTTTTCCGAAAGCAAGGTATTCATTCACAACTTCTAGCTTTGAAACCAGCCTTCAGAAAGGAGATGAAAAGGGAGAACAAGTTTTTCCCAGATTCCTCATAAACGCAGTACGTAAAGTTGAGTACACTCTTTTTTGCTGCAAAGAAATGAAAAACAGAAAGGTGAAACCTGTCAATAATTCGGTATATTGAACCACACCGAGAAGGCAGAGGCCCTCAGTGCTTTCTTTGCCTGGGTTTTTACTGGTAAACATGTCCCTCAGGGGGCATAGACAGAGCTGGCGGGGGAGGGGTGAGTGTGTGTGCTACCTCCTGTCCCATTCGGCACCACCCCCGCCACCACCACCCCCACCCCCCCATTAATTGTCTGTGGGATTTCATCAAGAAGACATGTAGAGAGAGAGGGATTGAGGGAGGAGTTAGTGATGGGATGAAGACAGAAATCGCAGAAAGGGCCTGGGTGAGACTGGGAGCAGAGGGGAGCATTTGGAGGAAACACTGCTGCTAGAGTTATGAACCTCCTTAGCCGGAGGCCAAGGGCTGGATGATCACATCAGGGGTCATGTCTTCTGCCTTGGTGTCCCTGTGCCAACCCTGCCCTCTGTTCCCAAGCTCTGGGAGATGTTGGGCGCCTTCTCTGAGGCCACGTAATCTCCATTGCAGTCCGATGTGGGAGAAGTAGGCAAGGTTTGGTCCCTCAGGTTGGTGTGGGTCAGTGCTGAAAAGTAGCCCATCAGAAGGGCCCGCTCCCACTGTGACACGGGGCTGGAGGCATGCAGTAGGCAGGCCAGCAGTCGCTGCAATGCTGGGGCTGCAGAGTCTGTGGCGAGAGCAGCCCAATCCTGGAGTCAGGAGAGCAGCTTCCCCCTCACCAGCTCCGCCCATACCAGCCCTGGGGACAGCTCTTCTCTGCCTGCCCCCTTCTACAGCCCTGCGTTGTAAGCAAGGGGGTGAGGGCAGCGACTGTCCTGGGACAGCTCTGCAAGGTGCTTTGACACTGCCTTTGTCCCTCGGCAGCAGAATGAGTCACATGCCTTCCTCCCCACAAGTCCTGCTCTGCGGTCTCCCCTCCGCTCCTCCTTTCTCCAGGCTCCTCTTCAGAGGGCTTCATGGCAAAGCTGCAGTCTGACCTGGGGACAGCAGCAGGTAATGGAGGGGCAGGCAGAGTAAGGGGCTTGATCTTTCCTCCCATTAGATGTGTGACGGTGGTGTCATCACCTGGGCTGAGGAGGAAATCAGCCTCTGCCTCCTCCCCTTGTTTGGCTGCGGAGGGAAACTCCTTCCAGACTCTGACCATGACCCTTTAATCATCCTCTGGAGCCAGCCTTCAGCAGGCAGCCACAGTGACCATGTGTCATAGCAGGCAGCAGAAGACATCTGGGGCAGTGCTGCTGTTCGTGGGCCCTGGGGGCTGTGCTGGCAGAGATGTTCAGGAAATCCTTGGATGCCACCGCCACCCCAGGCCTCCAGCACTCCCTGAGCAGTCTGACCTTGCTGCTCCATTTCTGCCGATCCACACAGCTGTGTGCCCGGGAGCCAGACACACTGCCAGGACCCTGCAGGGTCCTAGTTGCTCCATGCTAGAGGAACTGAACAGCAAGAACACAAAGCAAGTTTGCTGTCCAGGGGAAACAAGGTCTTACTCCTTGCTGCAGATCGGGGACAAGCGTCAAGGCTGAGAGTGCTGAAGCTTGCCCCTCTCTTGTCAGTCTGTGCAGAGCACTCCTTCCAAGCCGGCAGTTGTGTTGGTGCCCAAATTACTCTTTCTCCTCCTCCTATTTCCGAACAGAGCTAGTGCTTTTCCTAGCCCCTCTCTTTTGGCATAATACCCTGAAATGTCCCTGTTCAGGACTAATGTACAGGACACTTAGGTTCATCTGCCAGTTCCTGGCACGTGGAAACTGGGCATTTGTTGCACGCACTCCTCCTTCCCTGTTGTCACATCAAGATGTCTCCCTTATGAACCCCATTTGTTTCCCCAGTCTTACCTTTTCGTAAGCCCACACTGGAGATTTCAGCCCACTTTTCACACGGTTCAACCTGCCCACGATCGCTCATTCCGAGATCGCTCATTACTAGGGCTCCTTACTAGAAGCACCTCTCGGGGACGTTTGGGGATTTGAGAGCTGTATGGAGCAGGCAGAGGGGAGACATGCCCATGTGAGCTGGTGGATTGGACTCACTTAGTGTTCAGTGGAGCCAAAAGAAACTTCCAGAGCAGAGAGGTGTTTTGTTTGAGGACTGACTTGTCTCCCCCGTGAAGATGCAGTCACACAGAGAAGAGCCTGAAGGAGACACAGGAAGTGCTGGAGTCCACCTGCCAATAAGGAAGAGTGAATTCATACATTATCAGCTGTGTTCTTATGATGCTTAATGAAATCCTTGGAATAATCCCAAGCCTTGAGCAATATTACACACAGGAGGCATCAGGCAGAGAATAAATGCATTGGCGTTGTTATAGAATTCATGGTCTAAAGACAGGCACGTGCTGACCTGCTTAGGCAAACTACCCTGTGAAAAGCTTTTTTGATGGCATTTTCCAAGGAGAGCTCTTGCACTTGAGTGCTGAGATTTTTCCTCAGCAATTCTTTATGCAGGGTGAGAACAACAGGCAATGAGAACATGGCTGTGCAGAGACCAGGAAGAGGAAATGGGTTCTGACAGTTTCTGTGTATTTAATCCAGCTCGCCTTCCAGTGTCTGATGTTTGTCACACACAAAGTGCTCAGCTGGAATGAGCAGTGCCTGCAGTGTGTATTCCAGCCTTGGGACCTCCAGGGAAGGTGGAGTCCATGTCGAGTTAGACAAGGAGCTTCTGTTCTGTGCATACCTAAGCTTACGCAAGGCAAATCTCACACGCTATGTGTTTGTGGAGTGCATGGGAGGGAGCAGAATCCCTCCAGCCCTGGCGTTTTTAACCCAGGGTTAGATGCGCAGGTGAGCCAGCGGAATCCGGACTCTAAAGAGAGAAAATGAGCCCCCTCCCTGTATATGCTTAGGCGTCCTGCGTAGCTAGGAACCAGCAATAGGGGCTTGTCAGCAGCAGATAGCTCTACTTCTCTTAGACACCGATCGTCTCATAGCACAAATCACGCTGCTGGTATTAGTCTCTCTTCACTGTTTGGAGAGGGAGAGTAGGTAATTACTTTAGTGCACTTCAAAGAACGTTCCCCAGGGGTGACCCTGCTGTCTTTCAGGATCTGTCAGCTCTGGAGCCCCAGGGAAATCTTCAGGGTGCATGAGGAGGTTGCGGTGATATCTGAAGACTATGGGAGAAGCCACAGAAATGCTAGTCTAGGCTGCAGTACACACTGCTAATACGTTTTCAATACCATTCATACCAATGCTGTGGACCAGTTTCTCTGTGAAATTCCCCAGCTTCTCAAGCAAGCAGCAAGTCTGAGCAGGAAAGCTCAGACTCCTACGTCAGGGAAGGTGGGGTTCTTGTGGTTAGTCTTTGCTTAGCTTTGGGGGGGAGGGTTTTGGTTTGTTTTATTTATTTATTTATTTATTTTTACGTTGTTCTGTTCTATGTGCAGCTCTTCAAGGCTGTTGTGAGGATCCCCTCTGGGCGGGGACAGCACAGAGCCTTTTCCACATGCCTCCCTCACCTTGCTGTGGTCTCCCTGTTTATCAGAAGTGCAGTGTTTGCCTACGCGAAGCCCCACTCTGTCTCCTCCCCATGCCTGGAGCTGGTGGTGGCAGTTCTGTACTCAGTGGTGCCTCCAGCAATGAACACTCTCATCTACAGCATGAGGAACGAGGAAGTCAGAGATGCACTGGGAAAACTTATATCACAAATTTTATTTCGGCAGCCATAACCTGCCCTCCTCTTCCCACTCATAAGTCCCAGGGTATTTGAGGCCAGGTCTCCTCCCCTTTCCTCTCTTCCTTGCTTCCTTTTCTCCTTCCATCCTTCTCTCCCTCCCTCCCTCCCTCTCTTTCTTTCTTTCTCCTGTATTCACGTTCAAAGACAAATGTTTGGATTCATTCCACTTTTCCTCAGGCATCTATCTACCTCCTGAAGTTGACCCAGAGGCCTTGTGTGAGCAAGGAGTCAGTGCTGCCCTGTCAGCAGGAGAGGGAGGAATCTGCAGAGGCTGTTTCTCGGAGCTGCCTTGGGTGCCTTTACTGGAAGGAGCAGAATTTCCCTCTGGCAGTATTTGTTGTAGCACTGATACCGAGGGAGCTCCGGGTGACAGAATCAGGCTCAGACATGTGGAAGACTGGTAGGAGCAAGGTATGAGGAATGCCAGGGTCCACATGTCCTTTAGGATTTCTTAGCTCCTCTGTTCACAGTAGGGATGTGTCCTGGCACATCTCTTCTGTGGTGGAGGAAGCAAGCTGTCCTTGGGCTCTGATGCCTTCCTTCTGCACTGTACCAGTACTCAGAGCTGCTTTGAGGAGAACAGCAGTTCCAGCCTGGGCTCTCCCCTCCCACAAAGAGCAGCATGTCTCTGGAGCCAAAGCAGCAGCACCAGTGTGCAGAGGAGATGCAGAGAGGGAAAGTCCAGCCACAGCATGCAGGAACAGTCCTAGTGCCTGTCAGGAAAGTCCCCTCACTGCCATGGCAGGCACTTCCTTACCACAGTAGTTGAGTCTGAACTGCTGCTTTCCTGGAGCTACGGTCATTTCCTGACCTTCCTCTCGAGCTCTTGTGTGCGCATAAGGCCAAAATGCTACTGTAACGTTGCATGTACTGCTGTGTCTATGTGTTCAGGACCAGACAATGTGCACCTCTGGGCCGGAGCTGGCCTCCATAACAACAGCGCTGTAATAAAATGGTCGGTGCTGATTCCAGTGCCAAAGGGTGGGCTTTTCTTCCAAAGCTGGAGTCAGGAGCAGGACCAAGGGATTGCAGCTCTAAAAGGCCTGCTGCTTGGTTTGGCTTCTGCCTGGGCTCAGCAGGACGAGATCAGAGTCGCAGCGTGATCTCAAAGAGTGAGGGCTGCATTTAGCACTCACTGGTCGGTCAGTGGCCAGTGCCAGTGGAGATGGTGAAGGGTCTTCTTGCAGTTACCTGCCTGCAGCTGTCCCACATGTGACAGGGCTAATGGCAGATGCCCAGCCTTATGGAGGGCAATCTGGACATCATCAGGAGAGCTCAGGGAGCCTGCGGGGACACCATGTGCCTAGTGGTGGGTAAGGATTTGGAGCCTCGCAAAAAGAGAGACCCTTCAAGTTGAACTCACTCAAAGGTAAAGTGTGAAATGTAGCTATCCACAGGTAAACCAGGGCTCTGCAACCCCAGGGGAGGCAGTGAGGACCAAAGAGACGCAAGGAAGAGAGACTGCAGAGTCATTCGTGTCACGCTGAATGAAATGCTTCAGGCTGGATCTGGCTGCACACCCAAACACATCTCAGGCCATTGGAAATGCCCCATGATCCTTTCAAGTATCATCCTCAGGCACATGGGCAGTGGAAGGTGGCAGAGTATTTGTGAGTCCCTTCCAGCTGGGTCTGCTTCCTGCCCTCACCATCACTGCCAGTGCAAGTCACCCCAAGTCACCTGGGGCACTACAAACATGGGGCTGTTGCAGGGAGCACGTGGCAGGGGGTCCAGGAACAGCCAGTCAGGCCAGCATGGCTGCACTTCCCTGCGGAAAGCCTCTGTGTGCAGCAGTGACCTTCCTGCAGAAGAGCAGAGGAGTGTGTGCGTGTGCATGTGGTGAGAAAGAATGAGAAAGAGTAAGCGGCGAGAAATCAGCAGTTTCTGCAGGTGCCAGCTCAGGGCAGTCTGCTCTGTCGCTGGGCAGCAGAAGCTGCCTGAGGAATCCCAAGGCCAGGACTCTTGTGCCCTTCTTGTTGTCTTTGACACCCGTTGCCAGATTAAACTGCCCGGGTCTGTGACCCACGTGAAAATAAAGCTTAGGTGGCCACAGCTGCTGGGCATGGTGGCAGCCCCAGAGCATGCCTGTGTCCCTGCCCTGCTTGTCCCCAAACGCCTGCGGTGCCCACCACAGGTGGGAGACAGAGCAGGCAGCCAGGCTGTCCGCATCACTTGTGCAGGAGATGGTGGCTGTGAAGCTGGTAGGACAGAGAAGATCTCAGTGGCGATGAGGGTGGCGCTCTGAGCCCCCAAAGCCCAGCAGTCTTGCCCACACCAATGCATGGCCCTGCTGTGCGTTGACCTGCAGGAGGAGCAGATATCCGCTAGGAACATGATTGCCTCATGGGCCTCTCGTAGTTCCCTGACACATCTGCCATTTCATACGTAGCGGTGGGACTCGGGCAGTGCTTAGCACAGCCCTCCGGAACTTGCAGCGCCCTCTGGAAGAGCCCTGCGCAAGCCTGGGGTGTAGTGCAGCCCTGCGGCTTGGTGTCTAGGCGGCGGTGTGTAGACAGCGCTGGATGGGGCTGAGGCGTGTGCAACCCTCAGTTGCCCCTTGTGCTCCAGCAGGCACATGCAGGCACAGCAGTGCTGTCAGAGAAGGGCAGTGAGGTCAGAGAAGAGCAGGCATGTCACAATGGCCTGGGGCGGGACGAGGTGGGGTGGGGTGGGGGCGGGCAGTCAGCTTCAGGTGAGGTGGGCTGACATCACAGTGGGGCACATCAGCATCCTTGGCACTTGGGCCACAGAGCTGCCTGCGGCTCCTGGAGGAAGGGTGCTCTCGGGCTGAGGGGGTGGAGCTCATCTGGCCCAAAGGAGCTGGAGGCCCCTTGGCCTGCAGTGCGTGCTGGGCCCCATGGAGCTGGAGGACTTGCAGCTCTCCTTGCAGTGCCACCAGGATGAACGCCGGGAGCTGCTGGAGAAGCTGCTGGAGCTGGAGCAGGCTTGCGGGCTTCTGCGAGCAGCCAGCTGCCAGCTGGAAGACGGGTGTGCATGGCTGCGTGCTGCTTGGGGCTGAGACTCAGGTCGCGGGGGCTGTGCGCAGCACCTGCACGCCTGGGCCCTTGATGGGGCTTCCTGCGGGGCTGGGTGGAGGTGGGGGGCCCTGCCACCAGTCGTGGAGGGCTCTGTGCACTCCCTGCCTGCCTGGGCGCCTCATCTCTGCCCTGGGGGTCTGCGCTCAGCAGTCTCCCATCCCCTCAATCCTGCAGGCTGCAGTGCTCCGGGGAGGTGCCTGAGGAGCCCCATGTGGGGCTGAGGGAAGAGCTCGGTGCCCTCTCGGGCTGCCTGAAGGAGAGTGAGCGTGAGACAGCTGCAACGCAGGAGCAGCTCAGGTGCTTGGTAGGTGTTGGCGATGCCCGCGCATGTGCAGAGGGGGCTCCAAGCCCTGCTCTCCACCACTGTCCCCATGCCTGCAGGAGAAGGAGAAAGAGGAGCTGCGCAGCACCCTGCAGGAGCTCACCACTGAGGTACCGAGACCCCCATGCCCACACCTGCTTGGACACACCTCTGGCTGCCCCATGAGCACCCCACGGTTGGCACTCACCCCTGTCTCATCTCCGCAGCGCCTGACCCTGGCAGCGCAGCATGCCCAGAGCTCCCAGCAGCTGGAGAGCACCAGAGAAGTCCTCACGCAGCTCCAGGTGAGGCAGATGCTGTGCTGCGCACCTGGCCCCCAGGCCTGCTGCTCTTGTGGGTCTGACAGGCACCATGACAGAAGGGTTGGGGGTGGGCATGTTGGGGCACCCGCAGGGTGCCTGGGATGGCGGGGGGACCCTGATGTGGGTCTGCAGGCTCCCCAGAAGGGTTGTGGGGGAGCAAAGTGGGTTGGGGAGCCCTCCTGGGTGTCTGGGCACATCATGTGTGACAGGCACCCTGATGGGGGCGGGCAGCTGTGTGGTTTGGGGACGCCCAGTCTCAGCCAGGGCATTGGGCCTTGAGGCCATGCTGGTTTCATGCTGCTCCTCCAGCCGCCCCCACTGAGATGCTCTCGCTGCCTCTTCTCTCCCAGGCAGAGCTGACTGAGCTGAAGGCAGAGGGAGATGCAGCCCTGAAGGAGCTCCACCAGGTCTGTGACCCACATGAAAATAAATACCGCTTAGGTGGGCAGAGCTGCTGCATGTGGTGCCAGCTCCCAAGGATGCCAGTGTCCCTGCCTCCCGGGCCCTGGCTGGCCTCACCGTGCCCTGGAGACGGACTGCGGATCCCCAGGCCCACCTGGGCCCCTTGTAATGCGCCCCCGTTGCTTTGCAGGAGAAGCAGTCAGCAGTCAAGCTGGCAGAGGCCCTGCAGGAGCAGGCTGAGATCGAGAAGGTACTAGGCACGGGAGGCACGGTGGCACAAGGTCTTTGTATGGGGAAAGCCCCCTCAGAGCGGGCACGGGAGGGGACTACTAACCAGGGCCCTTCCTTTGTGCAGGTCCTGAGGAAAGAACACAGGTACCTCAGGGAGAGACGCAAGGGTCTGCAACGGCAAAGAGCTGGGTGAGTGGCGACAGGCACCCGAGCCCAACCTGTGGGGGTGGAGCTCTGTGCAGCTCCCAGGGATCCGTGTCCCCAGGGCCAGCTTGGCAAGGTCTGTGCCAGTGCTGGACAACAGAGCCGCTGATCTAATACTCCTCTGATGACATGTAAGCTGCTCCCAAGCCCACTAGAATGCCTCTGGAGCACTCCCAACTGCCTGCATGGCTTCAAACCACCTCTAAACAGCAGTCGACCACTCGCGCAAGCTCTAAAATCCTTTAAGGAGTGCTGAGCAGCTCTGCACAGCCCTAAGTGGCTCTAGGACACCTTTCAGCTTCCCTTCAAGTCGTCCAAACCTTCTCTGAAGAGCCCGTTGCCTTTTGCAAAGCAGCTCATGAAAAAAAAAGAAAAAATAAAAATCCCCAAACGCCGCTTGGCTCTTTGAAGCAGCTCTGAAGAGCTCCAAGCCTCTGCTAAATGCCCTTGGAGCCTGAGGCGGGAAGGGAGTAGAGGGCAGGGTCTTTTCAATGCTGGCACCCTGTGGCGCCTTGCCGCAGCCCCAGCAGAGCCTGCCCAGCACCTTGGCTCCCTGTTCGCCATGTGGCGGTCCCAGTGCTGAGCGAGCTCTCTCCTCACAGCCCAGACACCTGTGGTGCCCACAACAGGCGGAAGACGGAGCAGGCCGCCAGGCTGTCCACGTCCCTTATGCAGGAGATGGTGGCTGTGAAGCTGGTAGGTCAGAGAAGCCCGATGCGAGACTTGGGGAAGAGAGGGTCTGCAGGGTAGCCGTTGGCTTTGGGGGCGCTGATATCAGTGGGGATGAGGGTGGGGGTCTGAGCCCCCAAGGCCCAACAGTCTTGCCCACACCAATGCATGTCCGTGCTGTGCATTGACCTGCAGGAGGAGCAGCTGGTGGCAAAGAGGCGTGGGATCAGTTTTTGGCTGCAGTGAGTTGCCCTGTGGGGCTCGGCGTGCCAGGGCTTATTTGTGGGTGGTGGGATGTCCGGGCTAGTGGTCCCAAGGCATCCGTCAGCTTTTAACTTCTCAGCACTGACATTGCTCAGGATGCCTTTGGCCTGGGTTGTGGGGTGGTGCTTGTTTGTGGGCCCAGCAGGGAGATGAAGAGCAGATCTGAGCTGCCGGGGCCCTTAACCTGAGGCCCAGGAGCGGGGCAGGGGGTGGTGTGGCCAGCATGATGCAGGGTGCCAGTGCTGGCCTGGCGGTGTCTGCAGATGATGTCTGGAAAGAGATGAGGCAGATTTTTCCCATCCTGTGTCTTAATCCTCTCCTGGCCTGCAGGAGGCAGTTTCTGCTCCTTGCCTGCCTGCAGCTGGTGTTGCTGCTCTGCCTGGTCCTGCTCAAGAGCGACAGCGTCAGCTGGGACCTGCCGTGCAGGCTGGCGTCCGCCTTTGGCAGCTGCCCAGCACGGCCGCCACCCTTCTGACACGCCTGGCCTTGCACCGTGTGGGGTAGAGAGCGACAGGAAGACTGGGCGCCGTGCAGACAGGCAAACATCCAACCGCACAGCACCACCCTTTTCCGGGGGCACCACTGCGCACATGTGGAATGGCATGTGCAGACACACTGCGTGTCCAGCCGCGACTACACCTTGCTGTGGGGGATGTTTGCCTGCTGAATACTTGCCACTAAGCTCACCCTCTCTTTAACGATATAAAGGACAACTGAGAACCCCGACTCCTCAGTCTGTGATTTTTCCTTGGAAAGAGACTGACTTGGTCAAGGAATTTCAGGTGGCTGATACAGCACTGACGGCTGGTGCCAGTGCAATGCTATGATAGTCCAAACTCCGTTTTTCAACTGTAGCTTAAAAGTTGCCATTACTTGTTAATATGGCTGTCAGTAGACTTACCTGCCTCTAGCAAAGACTTACCCTGGCCAAGAAACACTGTAACACCCTGCTGTGCTCTTCCTGGGAAATGAAATGTGACCTGTAGTTACCTGGAAGTGTGCTGAACAAGTGATGCTGTGTTCAGTGACTTTGAACTCTTCCGGTCGTAGGCATTCCTCTACCTCAAACACTCCATGCTTCAGATCTTTTCCGAAAGCAAGGTATTCATTCACAACTTCTAGCTTTGAAACCAGCCTTCAGAAAGGAGATGAAAAGGGAGAACAAGTTTTTCCCAGATTCCTCATAAACGCAGTACGTAAAGTTGAGTACACTCTTTTTTGCTGCAAAGAAATGAAAAACAGAAAGGTGAAACCTGTCAATAATTCGGTATATTGAACCACACCGAGAAGGCAGAGGCCCTCAGTGCTTTCTTTGCCTGGGTTTTTACTGGTAAACATGTCCCTCAGGGGGCATAGACAGAGCTGGCGGGGGAGGGGTGAGTGTGTGTGCTACCTCCTGTCCCATTCGGCACCACCCCCGCCACCACCACCCCCACCCCCCCATTAATTGTCTGTGGGATTTCATCAAGAAGACATGTAGAGAGAGAGGGATTGAGGGAGGAGTTAGTGATGGGATGAAGACAGAAATCGCAGAAAGGGCCTGGGTGAGACTGGGAGCAGAGGGGAGCATTTGGAGGAAACACTGCTGCTAGAGTTATGAACCTCCTTAGCCGGAGGCCAAGGGCTGGATGATCACATCAGGGGTCATGTCTTCTGCCTTGGTGTCCCTGTGCCAACCCTGCCCTCTGTTCCCAAGCTCTGGGAGATGTTGGGCGCCTTCTCTGAGGCCACGTAATCTCCATTGCAGTCCGATGTGGGAGAAGTAGGCAAGGTTTGGTCCCTCAGGTTGGTGTGGGTCAGTGCTGAAAAGTAGCCCATCAGAAGGGCCCGCTCCCACTGTGACACGGGGCTGGAGGCATGCAGTAGGCAGGCCAGCAGTCGCTGCAATGCTGGGGCTGCAGAGTCTGTGGCGAGAGCAGCCCAATCCTGGAGTCAGGAGAGCAGCTTCCCCCTCACCAGCTCCGCCCATACCAGCCCTGGGGACAGCTCTTCTCTGCCTGCCCCCTTCTACAGCCCTGCGTTGTAAGCAAGGGGGTGAGGGCAGCGACTGTCCTGGGACAGCTCTGCAAGGTGCTTTGACACTGCCTTTGTCCCTCGGCAGCAGAATGAGTCACATGCCTTCCTCCCCACAAGTCCTGCTCTGCGGTCTCCCCTCCGCTCCTCCTTTCTCCAGGCTCCTCTTCAGAGGGCTTCATGGCAAAGCTGCAGTCTGACCTGGGGACAGCAGCAGGTAATGGAGGGGCAGGCAGAGTAAGGGGCTTGATCTTTCCTCCCATTAGATGTGTGACGGTGGTGTCATCACCTGGGCTGAGGAGGAAATCAGCCTCTGCCTCCTCCCCTTGTTTGGCTGCGGAGGGAAACTCCTTCCAGACTCTGACCATGACCCTTTAATCATCCTCTGGAGCCAGCCTTCAGCAGGCAGCCACAGTGACCATGTGTCATAGCAGGCAGCAGAAGACATCTGGGGCAGTGCTGCTGTTCGTGGGCCCTGGGGGCTGTGCTGGCAGAGATGTTCAGGAAATCCTTGGATGCCACCGCCACCCCAGGCCTCCAGCACTCCCTGAGCAGTCTGACCTTGCTGCTCCATTTCTGCCGATCCACACAGCTGTGTGCCCGGGAGCCAGACACACTGCCAGGACCCTGCAGGGTCCTAGTTGCTCCATGCTAGAGGAACTGAACAGCAAGAACACAAAGCAAGTTTGCTGTCCAGGGGAAACAAGGTCTTACTCCTTGCTGCAGATCGGGGACAAGCGTCAAGGCTGAGAGTGCTGAAGCTTGCCCCTCTCTTGTCAGTCTGTGCAGAGCACTCCTTCCAAGCCGGCAGTTGTGTTGGTGCCCAAATTACTCTTTCTCCTCCTCCTATTTCCGAACAGAGCTAGTGCTTTTCCTAGCCCCTCTCTTTTGGCATAATACCCTGAAATGTCCCTGTTCAGGACTAATGTACAGGACACTTAGGTTCATCTGCCAGTTCCTGGCACGTGGAAACTGGGCATTTGTTGCACGCACTCCTCCTTCCCTGTTGTCACATCAAGATGTTTCCCTTATGAACCCCATTTGTTTCCCCAGTCTTACCTTTTCGTAAGCCCACACTGGAGATTTCAGCCCACTTTTCACACGGTTCAACCTGCCCACGATCGCTCATTCCGAGATCGCTCATTACTAGGGCTCCTTACTAGAAGCACCTCTCGGGGACATTTGGGGATTTGAGAGCTGTATGGAGCAGGCAGAGGGGAGACATGCCCATGTGAGCTGGTGGATTGGACTCACTTAGTGTTCAGTGGAGCCAAAAGAAACTTCCAGAGCAGAGAGGTGTTTTGTTTGAGGACTGACTTGTCTCCCCCGTGAAGATGCAGTCACACAGAGAAGAGCCTGAAGGAGACACAGGAAGTGCTGGAGTCCACCTGCCAATAAGGAAGAGTGAATTCATACATTATCAGCTGTGTTCTTATGATGCTTAATGAAATCCTTGGAATAATCCCAAGCCTTGAGCAATATTACACACAGGAGGCATCAGGCAGAGAATAAATGCATTGGCGTTGTTATAGAATTCATGGTCTAAAGACAGGCACGTGCTGACCTGCTTAGGCAAACTACCCTGTGAAAAGCTTTTTTGATGGCATTTTCCAAGGAGAGCTCTTGCACTTGAGTGCTGAGATTTTTCCTCAGCAATTCTTTATGCAGGGTGAGAACAACAGGCAATGAGAACATGGCTGTGCAGAGACCAGGAAGAGGAAATGGGTTCTGACAGTTTCTGTGTATTTAATCCAGCTCGCCTTCCAGTGTCTGATGTTTGTCACACACAAAGTGCTCAGCTGGAATGAGCAGTGCCTGCAGTGTGTATTCCAGCCTTGGGACCTCCAGGGAAGGTGGAGTCCATGTCGAGTTAGACAAGGAGCTTCTGTTCTGTGCATACCTAAGCTTACGCAAGGCAAATCTCACACGCTATGTGTTTGTGGAGTGCATGGGAGGGAGCAGAATCCCTCCAGCCCTGGCGTTTTTAACCCAGGGTTAGATGCGCAGGTGAGCCAGCGGAATCCGGACTCTAAAGAGAGAAAATGAGCCCCCTCCCTGTATATGCTTAGGCGTCCTGCGTAGCTAGGAACCAGCAATAGGGGCTTGTCAGCAGCAGATAGCTCTACTTCTCTTAGACACCGATCGTCTCATAGCACAAATCACGCTGCTGGTATTAGTCTCTCTTCACTGTTTGGAGAGGGAGAGTAGGTAATTACTTTAGTGCACTTCAAAGAACGTTCCCCAGGGGTGACCCTGCTGTCTTTCAGGATCTGTCAGCTCTGGAGCCCCAGGGAAATCTTCAGGGTGCATGAGGAGGTTGCGGTGATATCTGAAGACTATGGGAGAAGCCACAGAAATGCTAGTCTAGGCTGCAGTACACACTGCTAATACGTTTTCAATACCATTCATACCAATGCTGTGGACCAGTTTCTCTGTGAAATTCCCCAGCTTCTCAAGCAAGCAGCAAGTCTGAGCAGGAAAGCTCAGACTCCTACGTCAGGGAAGGTGGGGTTCTTGTGGTTAGTCTTTGCTTAGCTTTGGGGGGGAGGGTTTTGGTTTGTTTTATTTATTTATTTATTTATTTTTACGTTGTTCTGTTCTATGTGCAGCTCTTCAAGGCTGTTGTGAGGATCCCCTCTGGGCGGGGACAGCACAGAGCCTTTTCCACATGCCTCCCTCACCTTGCTGTGGTCTCCCTGTTTATCAGAAGTGCAGTGTTTGCCTACGCGAAGCCCCACTCTGTCTCCTCCCCATGCCTGGAGCTGGTGGTGGCAGTTCTGTACTCAGTGGTGCCTCCAGCAATGAACACTCTCATCTACAGCATGAGGAACGAGGAAGTCAGAGATGCACTGGGAAAACTTATATCACAAATTTTATTTCGGCAGCCATAACCTGCCCTCCTCTTCCCACTCATAAGTCCCAGGGTATTTGAGGCCAGGTCTCCTCCCCTTTCCTCTCTTCCTTGCTTCCTTTTCTCCTTCCATCCTTCTCTCCCTCCCTCCCTCCCTCTCTTTCTTTCTTTCTCCTGTATTCACGTTCAAAGACAAATGTTTGGATTCATTCCACTTTTCCTCAGGCATCTATCTACCTCCTGAAGTTGACCCAGAGGCCTTGTGTGAGCAAGGAGTCAGTGCTGCCCTGTCAGCAGGAGAGGGAGGAATCTGCAGAGGCTGTTTCTCGGAGCTGCCTTGGGTGCCTTTACTGGAAGGAGCAGAATTTCCCTCTGGCAGTATTTGTTGTAGCACTGATACCGAGGGAGCTCCGGGTGACAGAATCAGGCTCAGACATGTGGAAGACTGGTAGGAGCAAGGTATGAGGAATGCCAGGGTCCACATGTCCTTTAGGATTTCTTAGCTCCTCTGTTCACAGTAGGGATGTGTCCTGGCACATCTCTTCTGTGGTGGAGGAAGCAAGCTGTCCTTGGGCTCTGATGCCTTCCTTCTGCACTGTACCAGTACTCAGAGCTGCTTTGAGGAGAACAGCAGTTCCAGCCTGGGCTCTCCCCTCCCACAAAGAGCAGCATGTCTCTGGAGCCAAAGCAGCAGCACCAGTGTGCAGAGGAGATGCAGAGAGGGAAAGTCCAGCCACAGCATGCAGGAACAGTCCTAGTGCCTGTCAGGAAAGTCCCCTCACTGCCATGGCAGGCACTTCCTTACCACAGTAGTTGAGTCTGAACTGCTGCTTTCCTGGAGCTACGGTCATTTCCTGACCTTCCTCTCGAGCTCTTGTGTGCGCATAAGGCCAAAATGCTACTGTAACGTTGCATGTACTGCTGTGTCTATGTGTTCAGGACCAGACAATGTGCACCTCTGGGCCGGAGCTGGCCTCCATAACAACAGCGCTGTAATAAAATGGTCGGTGCTGATTCCAGTGCCAAAGGGTGGGCTTTTCTTCCAAAGCTGGAGTCAGGAGCAGGACCAAGGGATTGCAGCTCTAAAAGGCCTGCTGCTTGGTTTGGCTTCTGCCTGGGCTCAGCAGGACGAGATCAGAGTCGCAGCGTGATCTCAAAGAGTGAGGGCTGCATTTAGCACTCACTGGTCGGTCAGTGGCCAGTGCCAGTGGAGATGGTGAAGGGTCTTCTTGCAGTTACCTGCCTGCGGCTGTCCCACATGTGACAGGGCTAATGGCAGATGCCCAGCCTTATGGAGGGCAATCTGGACATCATCAGGAGAGCTCAGGGAGCCTGCGGGGACACCATGTGCCTAGTGGTGGGTAAGGATTTGGAGCCTCGCAAAAAGAGAGACCCTTCAAGTTGAACTCACTCAAAGGTAAAGTGTGAAATGTAGCTATCCACAGGTAAACCAGGGCTCTGCAACCCCAGGGGAGGCAGTGAGGACCAAAGAGACGCAAGGAAGAGAGACTGCAGAGTCATTCGTGTCACGCTGAATGAAATGCTTCAGGCTGGATCTGGCTGCACACCCAAACACATCTCAGGCCATTGGAAATGCCCCATGATCCTTTCAAGTATCATCCTCAGGCACATGGGCAGTGGAAGGTGGCAGAGTATTTGTGAGTCCCTTCCAGCTGGGTCTGCTTCCTGCCCTCACCATCACTGCCAGTGCAAGTCACCCCAAGTCACCTGGGGCACTACAAACATGGGGCTGTTGCAGGGAGCACGTGGCAGGGGGTCCAGGAACAGCCAGTCAGGCCAGCATGGCTGCACTTCCCTGCGGAAAGCCTCTGTGTGCAGCAGTGACCTTCCTGCAGAAGAGCAGAGGAGTGTGTGCGTGTGCATGTGGTGAGAAAGAATGAGAAAGAGTAAGCGGCGAGAAATCAGCAGTTTCTGCAGGTGCCAGCTCAGGGCAGTCTGCTCTGTCGCTGGGCAGCAGAAGCTGCCTGAGGAATCCCAAGGCCAGGACTCTTGTGCCCTTCTTGTTGTCTTTGACACCCGTTGCCAGATTAAACTGCCCGGGTCTGTGACCCACGTGAAAATAAAGCTTAGGTGGCCACAGCTGCTGGGCATGGTGGCAGCCCCAGAGCATGCCTGTGTCCCTGCCCTGCTTGTCCCCAAACGCCTGCGGTGCCCACCACAGGTGGGAGACAGAGCAGGCAGCCAGGCTGTCCGCATCACTTGTGCAGGAGATGGTGGCTGTGAAGCTGGTAGGACAGAGAAGATCTCAGTGGCGATGAGGGTGGCGCTCTGAGCCCCCAAAGCCCAGCAGTCTTGCCCACACCAATGCATGGCCCTGCTGTGCGTTGACCTGCAGGAGGAGCAGATATCCGCTAGGAACATGATTGCCTCATGGGCCTCTCGTAGTTCCCTGACACATCTGCCATTTCATACGTAGCGGTGGGACTCGGGCAGTGCTTAGCACAGCCCTCCGGAACTTGCAGCGCCCTCTGGAAGAGCCCTGCGCAAGCCTGGGGTGTAGTGCAGCCCTGCGGCTTGGTGTCTAGGCGGCGGTGTGTAGACAGCGCTGGATGGGGCTGAGGCGTGTGCAACCCTCAGTTGCCCCTTGTGCTCCAGCAGGCACATGCAGGCACAGCAGTGCTGTCAGAGAAGGGCAGTGAGGTCAGAGAAGAGCAGGCATGTCACAATGGCCTGGGGCGGGACGAGGTGGGGTGGGGTGGGGGCGGGCAGTCAGCTTCAGGTGAGGTGGGCTGACATCACAGTGGGGCACATCAGCATCCTTGGCACTTGGGCCACAGAGCTGCCTGCGGCTCCTGGAGGAAGGGTGCTCTCGGGCTGAGGGGGTGGAGCTCATCTGGCCCAAAGGAGCTGGAGGCCCCTTGGCCTGCAGTGCGTGCTGGGCCCCATGGAGCTGGAGGACTTGCAGCTCTCCTTGCAGTGCCACCAGGATGAACGCCGGGAGCTGCTGGAGAAGCTGCTGGAGCTGGAGCAGGCTTGCGGGCTTCTGCGAGCAGCCAGCTGCCAGCTGGAAGACGGGTGTGCATGGCTGCGTGCTGCTTGGGGCTGAGACTCAGGTCGCGGGGGCTGTGCGCAGCACCTGCACGCCTGGGCCCTTGATGGGGCTTCCTGCGGGGCTGGGTGGAGGTGGGGGGCCCTGCCACCAGTCGTGGAGGGCTCTGTGCACTCCCTGCCTGCCTGGGCGCCTCATCTCTGCCCTGGGGGTCTGCACTCAGCAGTCTCCCATCCCCTCAATCCTGCAGGCTGCAGTGCTCCGGGGAGGTGCCTGAGGAGCCCCATGTGGGGCTGAGGGAAGAGCTCGGTGCCCTCTCGGGCTGCCTGAAGGAGAGTGAGCGTGAGACAGCTGCAACGCAGGAGCAGCTCAGGTGCTTGGTAGGTGTTGGCGATGCCCGCGCATGTGCAGAGGGGGCTCCAAGCCCTGCTCTCCACCACTGTCCCCATGCCTGCAGGAGAAGGAGAAAGAGGAGCTGCGCAGCACCCTGCAGGAGCTCACCACTGAGGTACCGAGACCCCCATGCCCACACCTGCTTGGACACACCTCTGGCTGCCCCATGAGCACCCCACGGTTGGCACTCACCCCTGTCTCATCTCCGCAGCGCCTGACCCTGGCAGCGCAGCATGCCCAGAGCTCCCAGCAGCTGGAGAGCACCAGAGAAGTCCTCACGCAGCTCCAGGTGAGGCAGATGCTGTGCTGCGCACCTGGCCCCCAGGCCTGCTGCTCTTGTGGGTCTGACAGGCACCATGACAGAAGGGTTGGGGGTGGGCATGTTGGGGCACCCGCAGGGTGCCTGGGATGGCGGGGGGACCCTGATGTGGGTCTGCAGGCTCCCCAGAAGGGTTGTGGGGGAGCAAAGTGGGTTGGGGAGCCCTCCTGGGTGTCTGGGCACATCATGTGTGACAGGCACCCTGATGGGGGCGGGCAGCTGTGTGGTTTGGGGACGCCCAGTCTCAGCCAGGGCATTGGGCCTTGAGGCCATGCTGGTTTCATGCTGCTCCTCCAGCCGCCCCCACTGAGATGCTCTCGCTGCCTCTTCTCTCCCAGGCAGAGCTGACTGAGCTGAAGGCAGAGGGAGATGCAGCCCTGAAGGAGCTCCACCAGGTCTGTGACCCACATGAAAATAAATACCGCTTAGGTGGGCAGAGCTGCTGCATGTGGTGCCAGCTCCCAAGGATGCCAGTGTCCCTGCCTCCCGGGCCCTGGCTGGCCTCACCGTGCCCTGGAGACGGACTGCGGATCCCCAGGCCCACCTGGGCCCCTTGTAATGCGCCCCCGTTGCTTTGCAGGAGAAGCAGTCAGCAGTCAAGCTGGCAGAGGCCCTGCAGGAGCAGGCTGAGATCGAGAAGGTACTAGGCACGGGAGGCACGGTGGCACAAGGTCTTTGTATGGGGAAAGCCCCCTCAGAGCGGGCACGGGAGGGGACTACTAACCAGGGCCCTTCCTTTGTGCAGGTCCTGAGGAAAGAACACAGGTACCTCAGGGAGAGACGCAAGGGTCTGCAACGGCAAAGAGCTGGGTGAGTGGCGACAGGCACCCGAGCCCAACCTGTGGGGGTGGAGCTCTGTGCAGCTCCCAGGGATCCGTGTCCCCAGGGCCAGCTTGGCAAGGTCTGTGCCAATGCTGGACAACAGAGCCGCTGATCTAATACTCCTCTGATGACATGTAAGCTGCTCCCAAGCCCACTAGAATGCCTCTGGAGCACTCCCAACTGCCTGCATGGCTTCAAACCACCTCTAAACAGCAGTCGACCACTCGCGCAAGCTCTAAAATCCTTTAAGGAGTGCTGAGCAGCTCTGCACAGCCCTAAGTGGCTCTAGGACACCTTTCAGCTTCCCTTCAAGTCGTCCAAACCTTCTCTGAAGAGCCCGTTGCCTTTTGCAAAGCAGCTCATGAAAAAAAAAGAAAAAATAAAAATCCCCAAACGCCGCTTGGCTCTTTGAAGCAGCTCTGAAGAGCTCCAAGCCTCTGCTAAATGCCCTTGGAGCCTGAGGCGGGAAGGGAGTAGAGGGCAGGGTCTTTTCAATGCTGGCACCCTGTGGCGCCTTGCCGCAGCCCCAGCAGAGCCTGCCCAGCACCTTGGCTCCCTGTTCGCCATGTGGCGGTCCCAGTGCTGAGCGAGCTCTCTCCTCACAGCCCAGACACCTGTGGTGCCCACAACAGGCGGAAGACGGAGCAGGCCGCCAGGCTGTCCACGTCCCTTATGCAGGAGATGGTGGCTGTGAAGCTGGTAGGTCAGAGAAGCCCGATGCGAGACTTGGGGAAGAGAGGGTCTGCAGGGTAGCCGTTGGCTTTGGGGGCGCTGATATCAGTGGGGATGAGGGTGGGGGTCTGAGCCCCCAAGGCCCAACAGTCTTGCCCACACCAATGCATGTCCGTGCTGTGCATTGACCTGCAGGAGGAGCAGCTGGTGGCAAAGAGGCGTGGGATCAGTTTTTGGCTGCAGTGAGTTGCCCTGTGGGGCTCGGCGTGCCAGGGCTTATTTGTGGGTGGTGGGATGTCCGGGCTAGTGGTCCCAAGGCATCCGTCAGCTTTTAACTTCTCAGCACTGACATTGCTCAGGATGCCTTTGGCCTGGGTTGTGGGGTGGTGCTTGTTTGTGGGCCCAGCAGGGAGATGAAGAGCAGATCTGAGCTGCCGGGGCCCTTAACCTGAGGCCCAGGAGCGGGGCAGGGGGTGGTGTGGCCAGCATGATGCAGGGTGCCAGTGCTGGCCTGGCGGTGTCTGCAGATGATGTCTGGAAAGAGATGAGGCAGATTTTTCCCATCCTGTGTCTTAATCCTCTCCTGGCCTGCAGGAGGCAGTTTCTGCTCCTTGCCTGCCTGCAGCTGGTGTTGCTGCTCTGCCTGGTCCTGCTCAAGAGCGACAGCGTCAGCTGGGACCTGCCGTGCAGGCTGGCGTCCGCCTTTGGCAGCTGCCCAGCACGGCCGCCACCCTTCTGACACGCCTGGCCTTGCACCGTGTGGGGTAGAGAGCGACAGGAAGACTGGGCGCCGTGCAGACAGGCAAACATCCAACCGCACAGCACCACCCTTTTCCGGGGGCACCACTGCGCACATGTGGAATGGCATGTGCAGACACACTGCGTGTCCAGCCGCGACTACACCTTGCTGTGGGGGATGTTTGCCTGCTGAATACTTGCCACTAAGCTCACCCTCTCTTTAACGATATAAAGGACAACTGAGAACCCCGACTCCTCAGTCTGTGATTTTTCCTTGGAAAGAGACTGACTTGGTCAAGGAATTTCAGGTGGCTGATACAGCACTGACGGCTGGTGCCAGTGCGATGCTATGATAGTCCAAACTCCGTTTTTCAACTGTAGCTTAAAAGTTGCCATTACTTGTTAATATGGCTGTCAGTAGACTTACCTGCCTCTAGCAAAGACTTACCCTGGCCAAGAAACACTGTAACACCCTGCTGTGCTCTTCCTGGGAAATGAAATGTGACCTGTAGTTACCTGGAAGTGTGCTGAACAAGTGATGCTGTGTTCAGTGACTTTGAACTCTTCCGGTCGTAGGCATTCCTCTACCTCAAACACTCCATGCTTCAGATCTTTTCCGAAAGCAAGGTATTCATTCACAACTTCTAGCTTTGAAACCAGCCTTCAGAAAGGAGATGAAAAGGGAGAACAAGTTTTTCCCAGATTCCTCATAAACGCAGTACGTAAAGTTGAGTACACTCTTTTTTGCTGCAAAGAAATGAAAAACAGAAAGGTGAAACCTGTCAATAATTCGGTATATTGAACCACACCGAGAAGGCAGAGGCCCTCAGTGCTTTCTTTGCCTGGGTTTTTACTGGTAAACATGTCCCTCAGGGGGCATAGACAGAGCTGGCGGGGGAGGGGTGAGTGTGTGTGCTACCTCCTGTCCCATTCGGCACCACCCCCGCCACCACCACCCCCACCCCCCCATTAATTGTCTGTGGGATTTCATCAAGAAGACATGTAGAGAGAGAGGGATTGAGGGAGGAGTTAGTGATGGGATGAAGACAGAAATCGCAGAAAGGGCCTGGGTGAGACTGGGAGCAGAGGGGAGCATTTGGAGGAAACACTGCTGCTAGAGTTATGAACCTCCTTAGCCGGAGGCCAAGGGCTGGATGATCACATCAGGGGTCATGTCTTCTGCCTTGGTGTCCCTGTGCCAACCCTGCCCTCTGTTCCCAAGCTCTGGGAGATGTTGGGCGCCTTCTCTGAGGCCACGTAATCTCCATTGCAGTCCGATGTGGGAGAAGTAGGCAAGGTTTGGTCCCTCAGGTTGGTGTGGGTCAGTGCTGAAAAGTAGCCCATCAGAAGGGCCCGCTCCCACTGTGACACGGGGCTGGAGGCATGCAGTAGGCAGGCCAGCAGTCGCTGCAATGCTGGGGCTGCAGAGTCTGTGGCGAGAGCAGCCCAATCCTGGAGTCAGGAGAGCAGCTTCCCCCTCACCAGCTCCGCCCATACCAGCCCTGGGGACAGCTCTTCTCTGCCTGCCCCCTTCTACAGCCCTGCGTTGTAAGCAAGGGGGTGAGGGCAGCGACTGTCCTGGGACAGCTCTGCAAGGTGCTTTGACACTGCCTTTGTCCCTCGGCAGCAGAATGAGTCACATGCCTTCCTCCCCACAAGTCCTGCTCTGCGGTCTCCCCTCCGCTCCTCCTTTCTCCAGGCTCCTCTTCAGAGGGCTTCATGGCAAAGCTGCAGTCTGACCTGGGGACAGCAGCAGGTAATGGAGGGGCAGGCAGAGTAAGGGGCTTGATCTTTCCTCCCATTAGATGTGTGACGGTGGTGTCATCACCTGGGCTGAGGAGGAAATCAGCCTCTGCCTCCTCCCCTTGTTTGGCTGCGGAGGGAAACTCCTTCCAGACTCTGACCATGACCCTTTAATCATCCTCTGGAGCCAGCCTTCAGCAGGCAGCCACAGTGACCATGTGTCATAGCAGGCAGCAGAAGACATCTGGGGCAGTGCTGCTGTTCGTGGGCCCTGGGGGCTGTGCTGGCAGAGATGTTCAGGAAATCCTTGGATGCCACCGCCACCCCAGGCCTCCAGCACTCCCTGAGCAGTCTGACCTTGCTGCTCCATTTCTGCCGATCCACACAGCTGTGTGCCCGGGAGCCAGACACACTGCCAGGACCCTGCAGGGTCCTAGTTGCTCCATGCTAGAGGAACTGAACAGCAAGAACACAAAGCAAGTTTGCTGTCCAGGGGAAACAAGGTCTTACTCCTTGCTGCAGATCGGGGACAAGCGTCAAGGCTGAGAGTGCTGAAGCTTGCCCCTCTCTTGTCAGTCTGTGCAGAGCACTCCTTCCAAGCCGGCAGTTGTGTTGGTGCCCAAATTACTCTTTCTCCTCCTCCTATTTCCGAACAGAGCTAGTGCTTTTCCTAGCCCCTCTCTTTTGGCATAATACCCTGAAATGTCCCTGTTCAGGACTAATGTACAGGACACTTAGGTTCATCTGCCAGTTCCTGGCACGTGGAAACTGGGCATTTGTTGCACGCACTCCTCCTTCCCTGTTGTCACATCAAGATGTTTCCCTTATGAACCCCATTTGTTTCCCCAGTCTTACCTTTTCGTAAGCCCACACTGGAGATTTCAGCCCACTTTTCACACGGTTCAACCTGCCCACGATCGCTCATTCCGAGATCGCTCATTACTAGGGCTCCTTACTAGAAGCACCTCTCGGGGACATTTGGGGATTTGAGAGCTGTATGGAGCAGGCAGAGGGGAGACATGCCCATGTGAGCTGGTGGATTGGACTCACTTAGTGTTCAGTGGAGCCAAAAGAAACTTCCAGAGCAGAGAGGTGTTTTGTTTGAGGACTGACTTGTCTCCCCCGTGAAGATGCAGTCACACAGAGAAGAGCCTGAAGGAGACACAGGAAGTGCTGGAGTCCACCTGCCAATAAGGAAGAGTGAATTCATACATTATCAGCTGTGTTCTTATGATGCTTAATGAAATCCTTGGAATAATCCCAAGCCTTGAGCAATATTACACACAGGAGGCATCAGGCAGAGAATAAATGCATTGGCGTTGTTATAGAATTCATGGTCTAAAGACAGGCACGTGCTGACCTGCTTAGGCAAACTACCCTGTGAAAAGCTTTTTTGATGGCATTTTCCAAGGAGAGCTCTTGCACTTGAGTGCTGAGATTTTTCCTCAGCAATTCTTTATGCAGGGTGAGAACAACAGGCAATGAGAACATGGCTGTGCAGAGACCAGGAAGAGGAAATGGGTTCTGACAGTTTCTGTGTATTTAATCCAGCTCGCCTTCCAGTGTCTGATGTTTGTCACACACAAAGTGCTCAGCTGGAATGAGCAGTGCCTGCAGTGTGTATTCCAGCCTTGGGACCTCCAGGGAAGGTGGAGTCCATGTCGAGTTAGACAAGGAGCTTCTGTTCTGTGCATACCTAAGCTTACGCAAGGCAAATCTCACACGCTATGTGTTTGTGGAGTGCATGGGAGGGAGCAGAATCCCTCCAGCCCTGGCGTTTTTAACCCAGGGTTAGATGCGCAGGTGAGCCAGCGGAATCCGGACTCTAAAGAGAGAAAATGAGCCCCCTCCCTGTATATGCTTAGGCGTCCTGCGTAGCTAGGAACCAGCAATAGGGGCTTGTCAGCAGCAGATAGCTCTACTTCTCTTAGACACCGATCGTCTCATAGCACAAATCACGCTGCTGGTATTAGTCTCTCTTCACTGTTTGGAGAGGGAGAGTAGGTAATTACTTTAGTGCACTTCAAAGAACGTTCCCCAGGGGTGACCCTGCTGTCTTTCAGGATCTGTCAGCTCTGGAGCCCCAGGGAAATCTTCAGGGTGCATGAGGAGGTTGCGGTGATATCTGAAGACTATGGGAGAAGCCACAGAAATGCTAGTCTAGGCTGCAGTACACACTGCTAATACGTTTTCAATACCATTCATACCAATGCTGTGGACCAGTTTCTCTGTGAAATTCCCCAGCTTCTCAAGCAAGCAGCAAGTCTGAGCAGGAAAGCTCAGACTCCTACGTCAGGGAAGGTGGGGTTCTTGTGGTTAGTCTTTGCTTAGCTTTGGGGGGGAGGGTTTTGGTTTGTTTTATTTATTTATTTATTTATTTTTACGTTGTTCTGTTCTATGTGCAGCTCTTCAAGGCTGTTGTGAGGATCCCCTCTGGGCGGGGACAGCACAGAGCCTTTTCCACATGCCTCCCTCACCTTGCTGTGGTCTCCCTGTTTATCAGAAGTGCAGTGTTTGCCTACGCGAAGCCCCACTCTGTCTCCTCCCCATGCCTGGAGCTGGTGGTGGCAGTTCTGTACTCAGTGGTGCCTCCAGCAATGAACACTCTCATCTACAGCATGAGGAACGAGGAAGTCAGAGATGCACTGGGAAAACTTATATCACAAATTTTATTTCGGCAGCCATAACCTGCCCTCCTCTTCCCACTCATAAGTCCCAGGGTATTTGAGGCCAGGTCTCCTCCCCTTTCCTCTCTTCCTTGCTTCCTTTTCTCCTTCCATCCTTCTCTCCCTCCCTCCCTCCCTCTCTTTCTTTCTTTCTCCTGTATTCACGTTCAAAGACAAATGTTTGGATTCATTCCACTTTTCCTCAGGCATCTATCTACCTCCTGAAGTTGACCCAGAGGCCTTGTGTGAGCAAGGAGTCAGTGCTGCCCTGTCAGCAGGAGAGGGAGGAATCTGCAGAGGCTGTTTCTCGGAGCTGCCTTGGGTGCCTTTACTGGAAGGAGCAGAATTTCCCTCTGGCAGTATTTGTTGTAGCACTGATACCGAGGGAGCTCCGGGTGACAGAATCAGGCTCAGACATGTGGAAGACTGGTAGGAGCAAGGTATGAGGAATGCCAGGGTCCACATGTCCTTTAGGATTTCTTAGCTCCTCTGTTCACAGTAGGGATGTGTCCTGGCACATCTCTTCTGTGGTGGAGGAAGCAAGCTGTCCTTGGGCTCTGATGCCTTCCTTCTGCACTGTACCAGTACTCAGAGCTGCTTTGAGGAGAACAGCAGTTCCAGCCTGGGCTCTCCCCTCCCACAAAGAGCAGCATGTCTCTGGAGCCAAAGCAGCAGCACCAGTGTGCAGAGGAGATGCAGAGAGGGAAAGTCCAGCCACAGCATGCAGGAACAGTCCTAGTGCCTGTCAGGAAAGTCCCCTCACTGCCATGGCAGGCACTTCCTTACCACAGTAGTTGAGTCTGAACTGCTGCTTTCCTGGAGCTACGGTCATTTCCTGACCTTCCTCTCGAGCTCTTGTGTGCGCATAAGGCCAAAATGCTACTGTAACGTTGCATGTACTGCTGTGTCTATGTGTTCAGGACCAGACAATGTGCACCTCTGGGCCGGAGCTGGCCTCCATAACAACAGCGCTGTAATAAAATGGTCGGTGCTGATTCCAGTGCCAAAGGGTGGGCTTTTCTTCCAAAGCTGGAGTCAGGAGCAGGACCAAGGGATTGCAGCTCTAAAAGGCCTGCTGCTTGGTTTGGCTTCTGCCTGGGCTCAGCAGGACGAGATCAGAGTCGCAGCGTGATCTCAAAGAGTGAGGGCTGCATTTAGCACTCACTGGTCGGTCAGTGGCCAGTGCCAGTGGAGATGGTGAAGGGTCTTCTTGCAGTTACCTGCCTGCGGCTGTCCCACATGTGACAGGGCTAATGGCAGATGCCCAGCCTTATGGAGGGCAATCTGGACATCATCAGGAGAGCTCAGGGAGCCTGCGGGGACACCATGTGCCTAGTGGTGGGTAAGGATTTGGAGCCTCGCAAAAAGAGAGACCCTTCAAGTTGAACTCACTCAAAGGTAAAGTGTGAAATGTAGCTATCCACAGGTAAACCAGGGCTCTGCAACCCCAGGGGAGGCAGTGAGGACCAAAGAGACGCAAGGAAGAGAGACTGCAGAGTCATTCGTGTCACGCTGAATGAAATGCTTCAGGCTGGATCTGGCTGCACACCCAAACACATCTCAGGCCATTGGAAATGCCCCATGATCCTTTCAAGTATCATCCTCAGGCACATGGGCAGTGGAAGGTGGCAGAGTATTTGTGAGTCCCTTCCAGCTGGGTCTGCTTCCTGCCCTCACCATCACTGCCAGTGCAAGTCACCCCTTCACCTGGGGCACTACAAACATGGGGCTGTTGCAGGGAGCACGTGGCAGGGGGTCCAGGAACAGCCAGTCAGGCCAGCATGGCTGCACTTCCCTGCGGAAAGCCTCTGTGTGCAGCAGTGACCTTCCTGCAGAAGAGCAGAGGAGTGTGTGCGTGTGCATGTGGTGAGAAAGAATGAGAAAGAGTAAGCGGCGAGAAATCAGCAGTTTCTGCAGGTGCCAGCTCAGGGCAGTCTGCTCTGTCGCTGGGCAGCAGAAGCTGCCTGAGGAATCCCAAGGCCAGGACTCTTGTGCCCTTCTTGTTGTCTTTGACACCCGTTGCCAGATTAAACTGCCCGGGTCTGTGACCCACGTGAAAATAAAGCTTAGGTGGCCACAGCTGCTGGGCATGGTGGCAGCCCCAGAGCATGCCTGTGTCCCTGCCCTGCTTGTCCCCAAACGCCTGCGGTGCCCACCACAGGTGGGAGACAGAGCAGGCAGCCAGGCTGTCCGCATCACTTGTGCAGGAGATGGTGGCTGTGAAGCCGGTAGGACAGAGAAGATCTCAGTGGCGATGAGGGTGGCGCTCTGAGCCCCCAAAGCCCAGCAGTCTTGCCCACACCAATGCATGGCCCTGCTGTGCGTTGACCTGCAGGAGGAGCAGATATCCGCTAGGAACATGATTGCCTCATGGGCCTCTCGTAGTTCCCTGACACATCTGCCATTTCATACATAGCGGTGGGACTCGGGCAGTGCTTAGCACAGCCCTCCGGAACTTGCAGCGCCCTCTGGAAGAGCCCTGCGCAAGCCTGGGGTGTAGTGCAGCCCTGCGGCTTGGTGTCTAGGCGGCGGTGTGTAGACAGCGCTGGATGGGGCTGAGGCGTGTGCAACCCTCAGTTGCCCCTTGTGCTCCAGCAGGCACATGCAGGCACAGCAGTGCTGTCAGAGAAGGGCAGTGAGGTCAGAGAAGAGCAGGCATGTCACAATGGCCTGGGGCGGGACGAGGTGGGGTGGGGTGGGGGCGGGCAGTCAGCTTCAGGTGAGGTGGGCTGACATCACAGTGGGGCACATCAGCATCCTTGGCACTTGGGCCACAGAGCTGCCTGCGGCTCCTGGAGGAAGGGTGCTCTCGGGCTGAGGGGGTGGAGCTCATCTGGCCCAAAGGAGCTGGAGGCCCCTTGGCCTGCAGTGCGTGCTGGGCCCCATGGAGCTGGAGGACTTGCAGCTCTCCTTGCAGTGCCACCAGGATGAACGCCGGGAGCTGCTGGAGAAGCTGCTGGAGCTGGAGCAGGCTTGCGGGCTTCTGCGAGCAGCCAGCTGCCAGCTGGAAGACGGGTGTGCATGGCTGCGTGCTGCTTGGGGCTGAGACTCAGGTCGCGGGGGCTGTGCGCAGCACCTGCACGCCTGGGCCCTTGATGGGGCTTCCTGCGGGGCTGGGTGGAGGTGGGGGGCCCTGCCACCAGTCGTGGAGGGCTCTGTGCACTCCCTGCCTGCCTGGGCGCCTCATCTCTGCCCTGGGGGTCTGCACTCAGCAGTCTCCCATCCCCTCAATCCTGCAGGCTGCAGTGCTCCGGGGAGGTGCCTGAGGAGCCCCATGTGGGGCTGAGGGAAGAGCTCGGTGCCCTCTCGGGCTGCCTGAAGGAGAGTGAGCGTGAGACAGCTGCAACGCAGGAGCAGCTCAGGTGCTTGGTAGGTGTTGGCGATGCCCGCGCATGTGCAGAGGGGGCTCCAAGCCCTGCTCTCCACCACTGTCCCCATGCCTGCAGGAGAAGGAGAAAGAGGAGCTGCGCAGCACCCTGCAGGAGCTCACCACTGAGGTACCGAGACCCCCATGCCCACACCTGCTTGGACACACCTCTGGCTGCCCCATGAGCACCCCACGGTTGGCACTCACCCCTGTCTCATCTCCGCAGCGCCTGACCCTGGCAGCGCAGCATGCCCAGAGCTCCCAGCAGCTGGAGAGCACCAGAGAAGTCCTCACGCAGCTCCAGGTGAGGCAGATGCTGTGCTGTGCACCTGGCCCCCAGGCCTGCTGCTCTTGTGGGTCTGACAGGCACCATGACAGAAGGGTTGGGGGTGGGCATGTTGGGGCACCCGCAGGGTGCCTGGGATGGCGGGGGGACCCTGATGTGGGTCTGCAGGCTCCCCAGAAGGGTTGTGGGGGAGCAAAGTGGGTTGGGGAGCCCTCCTGGGTGTCTGGGCACATCATGTGTGACAGGCACCCTGATGGGGGCGGGCAGCTGTGTGGTTTGGGGACGCCCAGTCTCAGCCAGGGCATTGGGCCTTGAGGCCATGCTGGTTTCATGCTGCTCCTCCAGCCGCCCCCACTGAGATGCTCTCGCTGCCTCTTCTCTCCCAGGCAGAGCTGACTGAGCTGAAGGCAGAGGGAGATGCAGCCCTGAAGGAGCTCCACCAGGTCTGTGACCCACATGAAAATAAATACCGCTTAGGTGGGCAGAGCTGCTGCATGTGGTGCCAGCTCCCAAGGATGCCAGTGTCCCTGCCTCCCGGGCCCTGGCTGGCCTCACCGTGCCCTGGAGACGGACTGCGGATCCCCAGGCCCACCTGGGCCCCTTGTAATGCGCCCCCGTTGCTTTGCAGGAGAAGCAGTCAGCAGTCAAGCTGGCAGAGGCCCTGCAGGAGCAGGCTGAGATCGAGAAGGTACTAGGCACGGGAGGCACGGTGGCACAAGGTCTTTGTATGGGGAAAGCCCCCTCAGAGCGGGCACGGGAGGGGACTACTAACCAGGGCCCTTCCTTTGTGCAGGTCCTGAGGAAAGAACACAGGTACCTCAGGGAGAGACGCAAGGGTCTGCAACGGCAAAGAGCTGGGTGAGTGGCGACAGGCACCCGAGCCCAACCTGTGGGGGTGGAGCTCTGTGCAGCTCCCAGGGATCCGTGTCCCCAGGGCCAGTCTCAGGCTGTGTGCACCTAGGGCTCGTCGGGCGGCACATGAGTGACCAGGGCGAGGAGAAGCCGCAGGACATCTGCAAGGGTGAGTGGGGCCAGCGTGGTGTTAGCTCCAGCACGGAGGAGGGCAGAGCCTGGGTAGTGAGCTCCGATCTCCTGCCTTGCACCGGGAGGGGGTGACTATTTCCGGGGCATTTGGGGCATTTCTGAACTGCATCTTTCTCCAGCTGCCCCATTAGTCCTCCCTTCTGCCTGCTGGCAAGGGGAAGGGCTGCTTGGGCTTGGCCCTGCCCAGGGGGCATGCCTGGGGTCTCCGCAGACACAGGGGTTTCATCTCTTCTCTCTTCCTTTCTATCTCAGCCCTTCAAAGTGTGGTGAGTGACACCAGCCCCTTCGTCCAGTCTCTGGCAATTCAGACCATCCTGGTCCTGAGAGTGCCAGGGGAAAAGGCACCATCAGGATTCACCCTTCGAGCACTGTGCTACCGGCTCCGGAGAGCGTGGAGGAGGTGGCACCCTTCTCCGTGAGACAGCTCTCTTTGAGCAGAGCAAGAGCAGCACTTCCCATCCCAGGGTGCTCTGCCCACTGGGGCCCCCAAGAGTGCCGGAAAGCCTGGCTCATTCCCAGCAGCTCCACCACCTGCGTGACCGAGGAAGCGAGCGAGCAGCAGGACGTCCCCACGTCGCCTCTTGCCCCTCTGCTGCAGGCACTGCATCCTTACATGTGCCAAATGAAGTGCTTGTGTGAATTCTCCTCAGCCTGTTCGAGCCTGATTGAGCCACAGTAGCGTAAACACAGTGCTCTCCCTTTCTTTGACAGCTTTTGCCTTTACGTTAGACTCCAGAGTTGGAGTAGGCCTTCAGGTCTTCGAGTTCCCCATTTACCACGGGAGAGGAAAGCTTGTGCCATAGCTGGCTTGTAAGCAGCTTGTTCTAAGGCATGTGTAAATCGCCCTGTCAGATTGTTTCTGTGTTCTCTCATTTCTGTACCCCAAGATGGGATAATGACCGTAACGTAAGGCAACGCCTGAGTGGTGACAAGGTGGTTGCCCTCCTCAGCTCGGGGAGCAGGAAGGGTGCTGACTTTGGGGACAGCCCCTCTGACAGGCATTGAAGGTCCCAGCTCCCGGCCCTGTTTTCCCTCGCTTGCCTCTGTCTCAGGCCAGCGAGGAACTGCCGCTCTCTGCGGTGCGCTGTGGGAACATGCAGCTTTTACAGTGCCGCTCCTTGCCCAAAGAACTCTTCCCCATCCTCTGCTGGCAAAGCTGATGAGCTGGGTTCGTCTCGTGTTGCGGGCTGCAGCACCGGTCTGTGAGCGGCCGTTGGCAGCAGCGAGCCCCGGCTGCAGCACCGGTCTGTGAGCGGCCGTTGGCAGCAGCGAGCCCCGGCTGCAGTACCGGTCTGTGAGCGGCCGTTGGCAGCAGCGAGCCCCGGCTGCAGTACCGGTCTGTGAACACTCGAGGGCGCCATTTCCTGTCCTTCCCGCCCCCGGCCCCCTCCCCTGGCCCCTCGCGCTCAGGTCGTGGGCGGAGCCTGCGCGGTGCTCTGTAGCCGCCGCCGGCTCCTCCGTTCGGTTCGGTTGGCGATGGGCGCACGCGCACTGCCCGGAGCAGCATGGCGGTGGCTCGGGGTGCGGGTTCCCCTGGGCCGCGGCGGGCGAGGGCCGGGGTTGCCTGGCGCCGAGGAGCCGGGGCGCCGGTGAGGTGAGCGCTTCCGTTGGGGTGGCCGCGGGCGTGGGGCTGTGTCCTGCCCGCTGGGGCCGTTGCTGCGTGGAGGCGGAGGTGTGGGGCGAGGGGTGGGAAGGCGGGGCAGGGTGTGCTGGGGCGCGGATTTGCCCTTCCCTTTTCCATGTGTCGCCTTTAGGCGCCCGGTTCCTGCCCAGCGTGCACTCGCCCCTGTGGCCACAAGGTGGAGGAGCGCGGAGGCAGGCAGGCCCCGGAGCAGGGCTGTGGCAGGGCATCCCAGGAAGGACGGTTCCTGCTGTGGCAGGCGTACCCGAGAGTGCTGGTTAGTCACGAGGAAGTTTAAAAGCACTGGACCGAAGAGATTTAAGTTTGCTGGGAGTAAGGCCCAATTAGTGTAGTGCCCAGTTACTTGAGAATTGTAATTAGGGAAACGAGAAGAGGGATAGAAGTAAGACACAGCTGGGCACCCTGAGGCTTCCTCCACTCCCAGGCAGAGACTGTGGGTGTCAGCCAAGCTGGGTACCGAGTGATTCAAACCCACACCAATGCTGCCCAGGTCCTGTTCACCCCATGCAACTGCCTCAAAGCCATGGGGCTCCCCAATCCTTTGTGTGTTAGTGGGTCCTACATGGCCTCTGACACCTCCCTGGGTCCCCCATGCACCACACGGAGCTCTGGATGTCTCTAGCACTGGCACAGCAAGCTGATGTCTTCTCCTTCTTTGAGGCATGGCATCGCTCAGAGCTCTTCTGAGACACGGGGCCCCTGGCGAGTTCTGTGATGTCTTTTCTGGGGTTCCCTACAAGTTCCTTGACGCCGTCTCCTCCTCCTCCTCTGTGGCACCTCCCGCAACACCGACAGCCACGTGCAGCACTCAGTACTGCAGTGGGACCCCCACCCTGGTCCCCTGCTGAAATCCCCCTCCCCCCTCCATCCACCCTGCAAACCCACTCCCCCACTGAGGGCCCTGCAGATGCCCCCCTTCCCCCAGCCCACCCCCCAAAGCCCCTAAACCACCCAGAAATCCTGCCCCAAAGCCCCCAACAACTCTTGTCTGCAGTAGGTAATAGCAGCCTGGTTTTATTAACAATAGCAGATGATGTTGGTATTGGGTGATGGGCCTACCTCTCCAATAACCTAGCCCTAATGCTGTATGTAATGTTTCCAAGCAATTTACCCTGTCATGTATGATGGTAAGTGACATATTAAGAGGTTTCCTTTACGGAAATGGAAAAAAAAAAGCAAAAAGAAAAAAATGGTAAAGAGAAAAAGAGCAGGTCCCAGCACTGACCAGCGTCTTTGGTCTCCTCAGGTGCTGCTGCCCTTCACAGCATCCCAGAACAGTGACATCAGCATCCTTGGCACTTGGGCCACAGAGCTGCCTGCGGCTCCTGGAGGAAGGGTGCTCTCGGGCTGAGGGGGTGGAGCTCATCTGGCCCAAAGGAGCTGGAGGCCCCTTGGCCTGCAGTGCGTGCTGGGCCCCATGGAGCTGGAGGACTTGCAGCTCTCCTTGCAGTGCCACCAGGATGAACGCCGGGAGCTGCTGGAGAAGCTGCTGGAGCTGGAGCAGGCTTGCGGGCTTCTGCGAGCAGCCAGCTGCCAGCTGGAAGACGGGTGTGCATGGCTGCGTGCTGCTTGGGGCTGAGACTCAGGTCGCGGGGGCTGTGCGCAGCACCTGCACGCCTGGGCCCTTGATGGGGCTTCCTGCGGGGCTGGGTGGAGGTGGGGGGCCCTGCCACCAGTCGTGGAGGGCTCTGTGCACTCCCTGCCTGCCTGGGCGCCTCATCTCTGCCCTGGGGGTCTGCACTCAGCAGTCTCCCATCCCCTCAATCCTGCAGGCTGCAGTGCTCCGGGGAGGTGCCTGAGGAGCCCCATGTGGGGCTGAGGGAAGAGCTCGGTGCCCTCTCGGGCTGCCTGAAGGAGAGTGAGCGTGAGACAGCTGCAACGCAGGAGCAGCTCAGGTGCTTGGTAGGTGTTGGCGATGCCCGCGCATGTGCAGAGGGGGCTCCAAGCCCTGCTCTCCACCACTGTCCCCATGCCTGCAGGAGAAGGAGAAAGAGGAGCTGCGCAGCACCCTGCAGGAGCTCACCACTGAGGTACCGAGACCCCCATGCCCACACCTGCTTGGACACACCTCTGGCTGCCCCATGAGCACCCCACGGTTGGCACTCACCCCTGTCTCATCTCCGCAGCGCCTGACCCTGGCAGCGCAGCATGCCCAGAGCTCCCAGCAGCTGGAGAGCACCAGAGAAGTCCTCACGCAGCTCCAGGTGAGGCAGATGCTGTGCTGCGCACCTGGCCCCCAGGCCTGCTGCTCTTGTGGGTCTGACAGGCACCATGACAGAAGGGTTGGGGGTGGGCATGTTGGGGCACCCGCAGGGTGCCTGGGATGGCGGGGGGACCCTGATGTGGGTCTGCAGGCTCCCCAGAAGGGTTGTGGGGGAGCAAAGTGGGTTGGGGAGCCCTCCTGGGTGTCTGGGCACATCATGTGTGACAGGCACCCTGATGGGGGCGGGCAGCTGTGTGGTTTGGGGATGCCCAGTCTCAGCCAGGGCATTGGGCCTTGAGGCCATGCTGGTTTCATGCTGCTCCTCCAGCCGCCCCCACTGAGATGCTCTCGCTGCCTCTTCTCTCCCAGGCAGAGCTGACTGAGCTGAAGGCAGAGGGAGATGCAGCCCTGAAGGAGCTCCACCAGGTCTGTGACCCACATGAAAATAAATACCGCTTAGGTGGGCAGAGCTGCTGCATGTGGTGCCAGCTCCCAAGGATGCCAGTGTCCCTGCCTCCCGGGCCCTGGCTGGCCTCACCGTGCCCTGGAGACGGACTGCGGATCCCCAGGCCCACCTGGGCCCCTTGTAATGCGCCCCCGTTGCTTTGCAGGAGAAGCAGTCAGCAGTCAAGCTGGCAGAGGCCCTGCAGGAGCAGGCTGAGATCGAGAAGGTACTAGGCACGGGAGGCACGGTGGCACAAGGTCTTTGTATGGGGAAAGCCCCCTCAGAGCGGGCACGGGAGGGGACTACTAACCAGGGCCCTTCCTTTGTGCAGGTCCTGAGGAAAGAACACAGGTACCTCAGGGAGAGACGCAAGGGTCTGCAACGGCAAAGAGCTGGGTGAGTGGCGACAGGCACCCGAGCCCAACCTGTGGGGGTGGAGCTCTGTGCAGCTCCCAGGGATCCGTGTCCCCAGGGCCAGTCTCAGGCTGTGTGCACCTAGGGCTCGTCGGGCGGCACATGAGTGACCAGGGCGAGGAGAAGCCGCAGGACATCTGCAAGGGTGAGTGGGGCCAGCGTGGTGTTAGCTCCAGCACGGAGGAGGGCAGAGCCTGGGTAGTGAGCTCCGATCTCCTGCCTTGCACCGGGAGGGGGTGACTATTTCCGGGGCATTTGGGGCATTTCTGAACTGCATCTTTCTCCAGCTGCCCCATTAGTCCTCCCTTCTGCCTGCTGGCAAGGGGAAGGGCTGCTTGGGCTTGGCCCTGCCCAGGGGGCATGCCTGGGGTCTCCGCAGACACAGGGGTTTCATCTCTTCTCTCTTCCTTTCTATCTCAGCCCTTCAAAGTGTGGTGAGTGACACCAGCCCCTTCGTCCAGTCTCTGGCAATTCAGACCATCCTGGTCCTGAGAGTGCCAGGGGAAAAGGCACCATCAGGATTCACCCTTCGAGCACTGTGCTACCGGCTCCGGAGAGCGTGGAGGAGGTGGCACCCTTCTCCGTGAGACAGCTCTCTTTGAGCAGAGCAAGAGCAGCACTTCCCATCCCAGGGTGCTCTGCCCACTGGGGCCCCCAAGAGTGCCGGAAAGCCTGGCTCATTCCCAGCAGCTCCACCACCTGCGTGACCGAGGAAGCGAGCGAGCAGCAGGACGTCCCCACGTCGCCTCTTGCCCCTCTGCTGCAGGCACTGCATCCTTACATGTGCCAAATGAAGTGCTTGTGTGAATTCTCCTCAGCCTGTTCGAGCCTGATTGAGCCACAGTAGCGTAAACACAGTGCTCTCCCTTTCTTTGACAGCTTTTGCCTTTACGTTAGACTCCAGAGTTGGAGTAGGCCTTCAGGTCTTCGAGTTCCCCATTTACCACGGGAGAGGAAAGCTTGTGCCATAGCTGGCTTGTAAGCAGCTTGTTCTAAGGCATGTGTAAATCGCCCTGTCAGATTGTTTCTGTGTTCTCTCATTTCTGTACCCCAAGATGGGATAATGACCGTAACGTAAGGCAACGCCTGAGTGGTGACAAGGTGGTTGCCCTCCTCAGCTCGGGGAGCAGGAAGGGTGCTGACTTTGGGGACAGCCCCTCTGACAGGCATTGAAGGTCCCAGCTCCCGGCCCTGTTTTCCCTCGCTTGCCTCTGTCTCAGGCCAGCGAGGAACTGCCGCTCTCTGCGGTGCGCTGTGGGAACATGCAGCTTTTACAGTGCCGCTCCTTGCCCAAAGAACTCTTCCCCATCCTCTGCTGGCAAAGCTGATGAGCTGGGTTCGTCTCGTGTTGCGGGCTGCAGCACCGGTCTGTGAGCGGCCGTTGGCAGCAGCGAGCCCCGGATGCAGCACCGGTCTGTGAGCGGCCGTTGGCAGCAGCGAGCCCCGGCTGCAGTACCGGTCTGTGAGCGGCCGTTGGCAGCAGCGAGCCCCGGCTGCAGTACCGGTCTGTGAACACTCGAGGGCGCCATTTCCTGTCCTTCCCGCCCCCGGCCCCCTCCCCTGGCCCCTCGCGCTCAGGTCGTGGGCGGAGCCTGCGCGGTGCTCTGTAGCCGCCGCCGGCTCCTCCGTTCGGTTCGGTTGGCGATGGGCGCACGCGCACTGCCCGGAGCAGCATGGCGGTGGCTCGGGGTGCGGGTTCCCCTGGGCCGCGGCGGGCGAGGGCCGGGGTTGCCTGGCGCCGAGGAGCCGGGGCGCCGGTGAGGTGAGCGCTTCCGTTGGGGTGGCCGCGGGCGTGGGGCTGTGTCCTGCCCGCTGGGGCCGTTGCTGCGTGGAGGCGGAGGTGTGGGGCGAGGGGTGGGAAGGCGGGGCAGGGTGTGCTGGGGCGCGGATTTGCCCTTCCCTTTTCCATGTGTCGCCTTTAGGCGCCCGGTTCCTGCCCAGCGTGCACTCGCCCCTGTGGCCACAAGGTGGAGGAGCGCGGAGGCAGGCAGGCCCCGGAGCAGGGCTGTGGCAGGGCATCCCAGGAAGGATGGTTCCTGCTGTGGCAGGCGTACCCGAGAGTGCTGGTTAGTCACGAGGAAGTTTAAAAGCACTGGACCGAAGAGATTTAAGTTTGCTGGGAGTAAGGCCCAATTAGTGTAGTGCCCAGTTACTTGAGAATTGTAATTAGGGAAACGAGAAGAGGGATAGAAGTAAGACACAGCTGGGCACCCTGAGGCTTCCTCCACTCCCAGGCAGAGACTGTGGGTGTCAGCCAAGCTGGGTACCGAGTGATTCAAACCCACACCAATGCTGCCCAGGTCCTGTTCACCCCATGCAACTGCCTCAAAGCCATGGGGCTCCCCAATCCTTTGTGTGTTAGTGGGTCCTACATGGCCTCTGACACCTCCCTGGGTCCCCCATGCACCACACGGAGCTCTGGATGTCTCTAGCACTGGCACAGCAAGCTGATGTCTTCTCCTTCTTTGAGGCATGGCATCGCTCAGAGCTCTTCTGAGACACGGGGCCCCTGGCGAGTTCTGTGATGTCTTTTCTGGGGTTCCCTACAAGTTCCTTGACGCCGTCTCCTCCTCCTCCTCTGTGGCACCTCCCGCAACACCGACAGCCACGTGCAGCACTCAGTACTGCAGTGGGACCCCCACCCTGGTCCCCTGCTGAAATCCCCCTCCCCCCTCCATCCACCCTGCAAACCCACTCCCCCACTGAGGGCCCTGCAGATGCCCCCCTTCCCCCAGCCCACCCCCCAAAGCCCCTAAACCACCCAGAAATCCTGCCCCAAAGCCCCCAACAACTCTTGTCTGCAGTAGGTAATAGCAGCCTGGTTTTATTAACAATAGCAGATGATGTTGGTATTGGGTGATGGGCCTACCTCTCCAATAACCTAGCCCTAATGCTGTATGTAATGTTTCCAAGCAATTTACCCTGTCATGTATGATGGTAAGTGACATATTAAGAGGTTTCCTTTACGGAAATGGAAAAAAAAAAGCAAAAAGAAAAAAATGGTAAAGAGAAAAAGAGCAGGTCCCAGCACTGACCAGCGTCTTTGGTCTCCTCAGGTGCTGCTGCCCTTCACAGCATCCCAGAACAGTGACATCAGCATCCTTGGCACTTGGGCCACAGAGCTGCCTGCGGCTCCTGGAGGAAGGGTGCTCTCGGGCTGAGGGGGTGGAGCTCATCTGGCCCAAAGGAGCTGGAGGCCCCTTGGCCTGCAGTGCGTGCTGGGCCCCATGGAGCTGGAGGACTTGCAGCTCTCCTTGCAGTGCCACCAGGATGAACGCCGGGAGCTGCTGGAGAAGCTGCTGGAGCTGGAGCAGGCTTGCGGGCTTCTGCGAGCAGCCAGCTGCCAGCTGGAAGACGGGTGTGCATGGCTGCGTGCTGCTTGGGGCTGAGACTCAGGTCGCGGGGGCTGTGCGCAGCACCTGCACGCCTGGGCCCTTGATGGGGCTTCCTGCGGGGCTGGGTGGAGGTGGGGGGCCCTGCCACCAGTCGTGGAGGGCTCTGTGCACTCCCTGCCTGCCTGGGCGCCTCATCTCTGCCCTGGGGGTCTGCACTCAGCAGTCTCCCATCCCCTCAATCCTGCAGGCTGCAGTGCTCCGGGGAGGTGCCTGAGGAGCCCCATGTGGGGCTGAGGGAAGAGCTCGGTGCCCTCTCGGGCTGCCTGAAGGAGAGTGAGCGTGAGACAGCTGCAACGCAGGAGCAGCTCAGGTGCTTGGTAGGTGTTGGCGATGCCCGCGCATGTGCAGAGGGGGCTCCAAGCCCTGCTCTCCACCACTGTCCCCATGCCTGCAGGAGAAGGAGAAAGAGGAGCTGCGCAGCACCCTGCAGGAGCTCACCACTGAGGTACCGAGACCCCCATGCCCACACCTGCTTGGACACACCTCTGGCTGCCCCATGAGCACCCCACGGTTGGCACTCATCCCTGTCTCATCTCCGCAGCGCCTGACCCTGGCAGCGCAGCATGCCCAGAGCTCCCAGCAGCTGGAGAGCACCAGAGAAGTCCTCACGCAGCTCCAGGTGAGGCAGATGCTGTGCTGCGCACCTGGCCCCCAGGCCTGCTGCTCTTGTGGGTCTGACAGGCACCATGACAGAAGGGTTGGGGGTGGGCATGTTGGGGCACCCGCAGGGTGCCTGGGATGGCGGGGGGACCCTGATGTGGGTCTGCAGGCTCCCCAGAAGGGTTGTGGGGGAGCAAAGTGGGTTGGGGAGCCCTCCTGGGTGTCTGGGCACATCATGTGTGACAGGCACCCTGATGGGGGCGGGCAGCTGTGTGGTTTGGGGACGCCCAGTCTCAGCCAGGGCATTGGGCCTTGAGGCCATGCTGGTTTCATGCTGCTCCTCCAGCCGCCCCCACTGAGATGCTCTCGCTGCCTCTTCTCTCCCAGGCAGAGCTGACTGAGCTGAAGGCAGAGGGAGATGCAGCCCTGAAGGAGCTCCACCAGGTCTGTGACCCACATGAAAATAAATACCGCTTAGGTGGGCAGAGCTGCTGCATGTGGTGCCAGCTCCCAAGGATGCCAGTGTCCCTGCCTCCCGGGCCCTGGCTGGCCTCACCGTGCCCTGGAGACGGGCTGCGGATCCCCAGGCCCACCTGGGCCCCTTGTAATGCGCCCCCGTTGCTTTGCAGGAGAAGCAGTCAGCAGTCAAGCTGGCAGAGGCCCTGCAGGAGCAGGCTGAGATCGAGAAGGTACTAGGCACGGGAGGCACGGTGGCACAAGGTCTTTGTATGGGGAAAGCCCCCTCAGAGCGGGCACGGGAGGGGACTACTAACCAGGGCCCTTCCTTTGTGCAGGTCCTGAGGAAAGAACACAGGTACCTCAGGGAGAGACGCAAGGGTCTGCAACGGCAAAGAGCTGGGTGAGTGGCGACAGGCACCCGAGCCCAACCTGTGGGGGTGGAGCTCTGTGCAGCTCCCAGGGATCCGTGTCCCCAGGGCCAGTCTCAGGCTGTGCGCACCTAGGGCTCGTCGGGCGGCACATGAGTGACCAGGGCGAGGAGAAGCCGCAGGACATCTGCAAGGGTGAGTGGGGCCAGCGTGGTGTTAGCTCCAGCACGGAGGAGGGCAGAGCCTGGGTAGTGAGCTCCGATCTCCTGCCTTGCACCGGGAGGGGGTGACTATTTCCGGGGCATTTGGGGCATTTCTGAACTGCATCTTTCTCCAGCTGCCCCATTAGTCCTCCCTTCTGCCTGCTGGCAAGGGGAAGGGCTGCTTGGGCTTGGCCCTGCCCAGGGGGCATGCCTGGGGTCTCCGCAGACACAGGGGTTTCATCTCTTCTCTCTTCCTTTCTATCTCAGCCCTTCAAAGTGTGGTGAGTGACACCAGCCCCTTCGTCCAGTCTCTGGCAATTCAGACCATCCTGGTCCTGAGAGTGCCAGGGGAAAAGGCACCATCAGGATTCACCCTTCGAGCACTGTGCTACCGGCTCCGGAGAGCGTGGAGGAGGTGGCACCCTTCTCCGTGAGACAGCTCTCTTTGAGCAGAGCAAGAGCAGCACTTCCCATCCCAGGGTGCTCTGCCCACTGGGGCCCCCAAGAGTGCCGGAAAGCCTGGCTCATTCCCAGCAGCTCCACCACCTGCGTGACCGAGGAAGCGAGCGAGCAGCAGGACGTCCCCACGTCGCCTCTTGCCCCTCTGCTGCAGGCACTGCATCCTTACATGTGCCAAATGAAGTGCTTGTGTGAATTCTCCTCAGCCTGTTCGAGCCTGATTGAGCCACAGTAGCGTAAACACAGTGCTCTCCCTTTCTTTGACAGCTTTTGCCTTTACGTTAGACTCCAGAGTTGGAGTAGGCCTTCAGGTCTTCGAGTTCCCCATTTACCACGGGAGAGGAAAGCTTGTGCCATAGCTGGCTTGTAAGCAGCTTGTTCTAAGGCATGTGTAAATCGCCCTGTCAGATTGTTTCTGTGTTCTCTCATTTCTGTACCCCAAGATGGGATAATGACCGTAACGTAAGGCAACGCCTGAGTGGTGACAAGGTGGTTGCCCTCCTCAGCTCGGGGAGCAGGAAGGGTGCTGACTTTGGGGACAGCCCCTCTGACAGGCATTGAAGGTCCCAGCTCCCGGCCCTGTTTTCCCTCGCTTGCCTCTGTCTCAGGCCAGCGAGGAACTGCCGCTCTCTGCGGTGCGCTGTGGGAACATGCAGCTTTTACAGTGCCGCTCCTTGCCCAAAGAACTCTTCCCCATCCTCTGCTGGCAAAGCTGATGAGCTGGGTTCGTCTCGTGTTGCGGGCTGCAGCACCGGTCTGTGAGCGGCCGTTGGCAGCAGCGAGCCCCGGCTGCAGCACCGGTCTGTGAGCGGCCGTTGGCAGCAGCGAGCCCCGGCTGCAGTACCGGTCTGTGAGCGGCCGTTGGCAGCAGCGAGCCCCGGCTGCAGTACCGGTCTGTGAGCGGCCGTTGGCAGCAGCGAGCCCCGGCTGCAGCACCGGTCTGTGAACACTCGAGGGCGCCATTTCCTGTCCTTCCCGCCCCCGGCCCCCTCCCCTGGCCCCTCGCGCTCAGGTCGTGGGCGGAGCCTGCGCGGTGCTCTGTAGCCGCCGCCGGCTCCTCCGTTCGGTTCGGTTGGCGATGGGCGCACGCGCACTGCCCGGAGCAGCATGGCGGTGGCTCGGGGTGCGGGTTCCCCTGGGCCGCGGCGGGCGAGGGCCGGGGTTGCCTGGCGCCGAGGAGCCGGGGCGCCGGTGAGGTGAGCGCTTCCGTTGGGGTGGCCGCGGGCGTGGGGCTGTGTCCTGCCCGCTGGGGCCGTTGCTGCGTGGAGGCGGAGGTGTGGGGCGAGGGGTGGGAAGGCGGGGCAGGGTGTGCTGGGGCGCGGATTTGCCCTTCCCTTTTCCATGTGTCGCCTTTAGGCGCCCGGTTCCTGCCCAGCGTGCACTCGCCCCTGTGGCCACAAGGTGGAGGAGCGCGGAGGCAGGCAGGCCCCGGAGCAGGGCTGTGGCAGGGCATCCCAGGAAGGACGGTTCCTGCTGTGGCAGGCGTACCCGAGAGTGCTGGTTAGTCACGAGGAAGTTTAAAAGCACTGGACCGAAGAGATTTAAGTTTGCTGGGAGTAAGGCCCAATTAGTGTAGTGCCCAGTTACTTGAGAATTGTAATTAGGGAAACGAGAAGAGGGATAGAAGTAAGACACAGCTGGGCACCCTGAGGCTTCCTCCACTCCCAGGCAGAGACTGTGGGTGTCAGCCAAGCTGGGTACCGAGTGATTCAAACCCACACCAATGCTGCCCAGGTCCTGTTCACCCCATGCAACTGCCTCAAAGCCATGGGGCTCCCCAATCCTTTGTGTGTTAGTGGGTCCTACATGGCCTCTGACACCTCCCTGGGTCCCCCATGCACCACACGGAGCTCTGGATGTCTCTAGCACTGGCACAGCAAGCTGATGTCTTCTCCTTCTTTGAGGCATGGCATCGCTCAGAGCTCTTCTGAGACACGGGGCCCCTGGCGAGTTCTGTGATGTCTTTTCTGGGGTTCCCTACAAGTTCCTTGACGCCGTCTCCTCCTCCTCCTCTGTGGCACCTCCCGCAACACCGACAGCCACGTGCAGCACTCAGTACTGCAGTGGGACCCCCACCCTGGTCCCCTGCTGAAATCCCCCTCCCCCCTCCATCCACCCTGCAAACCCACTCCCCCACTGAGGGCCCTGCAGATGCCCCCCTTCCCCCAGCCCACCCCCCAAAGCCCCTAAACCACCCAGAAATCCTGCCCCAAAGCCCCCAACAACTCTTGTCTGCAGTAGGTAATAGCAGCCTGGTTTTATTAACAATAGCAGATGATGTTGGTATTGGGTGATGGGCCTACCTCTCCAATAACCTAGCCCTAATGCTGTATGTAATGTTTCCAAGCAATTTACCCTGTCATGTATGATGGTAAGTGACATATTAAGAGGTTTCCTTTACGGAAATGGAAAAAAAAAAGCAAAAAGAAAAAAATGGTAAAGAGAAAAAGAGCAGGTCCCAGCACTGACCAGCGTCTTTGGTCTCCTCAGGTGCTGCTGCCCTTCACAGCATCCCAGAACAGTGACATCAGCATCCTTGGCACTTGGGCCACAGAGCTGCCTGCGGCTCCTGGAGGAAGGGTGCTCTCGGGCTGAGGGGGTGGAGCTCATCTGGCCCAAAGGAGCTGGAGGCCCCTTGGCCTGCAGTGCGTGCTGGGCCCCATGGAGCTGGAGGACTTGCAGCTCTCCTTGCAGTGCCACCAGGATGAACGCCGGGAGCTGCTGGAGAAGCTGCTGGAGCTGGAGCAGGCTTGCGGGCTTCTGCGAGCAGCCAGCTGCCAGCTGGAAGACGGGTGTGCATGGCTGCGTGCTGCTTGGGGCTGAGACTCAGGTCGCGGGGGCTGTGCGCAGCACCTGCACGCCTGGGCCCTTGATGGGGCTTCCTGCGGGGCTGGGTGGAGGTGGGGGGCCCTGCCACCAGTCGTGGAGGGCTCTGTGCACTCCCTGCCTGCCTGGGCGCCTCATCTCTGCCCTGGGGGTCTGCACTCAGCAGTCTCCCATCCCCTCAATCCTGCAGGCTGCAGTGCTCCGGGGAGGTGCCTGAGGAGCCCCATGTGGGGCTGAGGGAAGAGCTCGGTGCCCTCTCGGGCTGCCTGAAGGAGAGTGAGCGTGAGACAGCTGCAACGCAGGAGCAGCTCAGGTGCTTGGTAGGTGTTGGCGATGCCCGCGCATGTGCAGAGGGGGCTCCAAGCCCTGCTCTCCACCACTGTCCCCATGCCTGCAGGAGAAGGAGAAAGAGGAGCTGCGCAGCACCCTGCAGGAGCTCACCACTGAGGTACCGAGACCCCCATGCCCACACCTGCTTGGACACACCTCTGGCTGCCCCATGAGCACCCCACGGTTGGCACTCACCCCTGTCTCATCTCCGCAGCGCCTGACCCTGGCAGCGCAGCATGCCCAGAGCTCCCAGCAGCTGGAGAGCACCAGAGAAGTCCTCACGCAGCTCCAGGTGAGGCAGATGCTGTGCTGCGCACCTGGCCCCCAGGCCTGCTGCTCTTGTGGGTCTGACAGGCACCATGACAGAAGGGTTGGGGGTGGGCATGTTGGGGCACCCGCAGGGTGCCTGGGATGGCGGGGGGACCCTGATGTGGGTCTGCAGGCTCCCCAGAAGGGTTGTGGGGGAGCAAAGTGGGTTGGGGAGCCCTCCTGGGTGTCTGGGCACATCATGTGTGACAGGCACCCTGATGGGGGCGGGCAGCTGTGTGGTTTGGGGACGCCCAGTCTCAGCCAGGGCATTGGGCCTTGAGGCCATGCTGGTTTCATGCTGCTCCTCCAGCCGCCCCCACTGAGATGCTCTCGCTGCCTCTTCTCTCCCAGGCAGAGCTGACTGAGCTGAAGGCAGAGGGAGATGCAGCCCTGAAGGAGCTCCACCAGGTCTGTGACCCACATGAAAATAAATACCGCTTAGGTGGGCAGAGCTGCTGCATGTGGTGCCAGCTCCCAAGGATGCCAGTGTCCCTGCCTCCCGGGCCCTGGCTGGCCTCACCGTGCCCTGGAGACGGGCTGCGGATCCCCAGGCCCACCTGGGCCCCTTGTAATGCGCCCCCGTTGCTTTGCAGGAGAAGCAGTCAGCAGTCAAGCTGGCAGAGGCCCTGCAGGAGCAGGCTGAGATCGAGAAGGTACTAGGCACGGGAGGCACGGTGGCACAAGGTCTTTGTATGGGGAAAGCCCCCTCAGAGCGGGCACGGGAGGGGACTACTAACCAGGGCCCTTCCTTTGTGCAGGTCCTGAGGAAAGAACACAGGTACCTCAGGGAGAGACGCAAGGGTCTGCAACGGCAAAGAGCTGGGTGAGTGGCGACAGGCACCCGAGCCCAACCTGTGGGGGTGGAGCTCTGTGCAGCTCCCAGGGATCCGTGTCCCCAGGGCCAGTCTCAGGCTGTGTGCACCTAGGGCTCGTCGGGCGGCACATGAGTGACCAGGGCGAGGAGAAGCCGCAGGACATCTGCAAGGGTGAGTGGGGCCAGCGTGGTGTTAGCTCCAGCACGGAGGAGGGCAGAGCCTGGGTAGTGAGCTCCGATCTCCTGCCTTGCACCGGGAGGGGGTGACTATTTCCGGGGCATTTGGGGCATTTCTGAACTGCATCTTTCTCCAGCTGCCCCATTAGTCCTCCCTTCTGCCTGCTGGCAAGGGGAAGGGCTGCTTGGGCTTGGCCCTGCCCAGGGGGCATGCCTGGGGTCTCCGCAGACACAGGGGTTTCATCTCTTCTCTCTTCCTTTCTATCTCAGCCCTTCAAAGTGTGGTGAGTGACACCAGCCCCTTCGTCCAGTCTCTGGCAATTCAGACCATCCTGGTCCTGAGAGTGCCAGGGGAAAAGGCACCATCAGGATTCACCCTTCGAGCACTGTGCTACCGGCTCCGGAGAGCGTGGAGGAGGTGGCACCCTTCTCCGTGAGACAGCTCTCTTTGAGCAGAGCAAGAGCAGCACTTCCCATCCCAGGGTGCTCTGCCCACTGGGGCCCCCAAGAGTGCCGGAAAGCCTGGCTCATTCCCAGCAGCTCCACCACCTGCGTGACCGAGGAAGCGAGCGAGCAGCAGGACGTCCCCACGTCGCCTCTTGCCCCTCTGCTGCAGGCACTGCATCCTTACATGTGCCAAATGAAGTGCTTGTGTGAATTCTCCTCAGCCTGTTCGAGCCTGATTGAGCCACAGTAGCGTAAACACAGTGCTCTCCCTTTCTTTGACAGCTTTTGCCTTTACGTTAGACTCCAGAGTTGGAGTAGGCCTTCAGGTCTTCGAGTTCCCCATTTACCACGGGAGAGGAAAGCTTGTGCCATAGCTGGCTTGTAAGCAGCTTGTTCTAAGGCATGTGTAAATCGCCCTGTCAGATTGTTTCTGTGTTCTCTCATTTCTGTACCCCAAGATGGGATAATGACCGTAACGTAAGGCAACGCCTGAGTGGTGACAAGGTGGTTGCCCTCCTCAGCTCGGGGAGCAGGAAGGGTGCTGACTTTGGGGACAGCCCCTCTGACAGGCATTGAAGGTCCCAGCTCCCGGCCCTGTTTTCCCTCGCTTGCCTCTGTCTCAGGCCAGCGAGGAACTGCCGCTCTCTGCGGTGCGCTGTGGGAACATGCAGCTTTTACAGTGCCGCTCCTTGCCCAAAGAACTCTTCCCCATCCTCTGCTGGCAAAGCTGATGAGCTGGGTTCGTCTCGTGTTGCGGGCTGCAGCACCGGTCTGTGAGCGGCCGTTGGCAGCAGCGAGCCCCGGCTGCAGCACCGGTCTGTGAGCGGCCGTTGGCAGCAGCGAGCCCCGGCTGCAGTACCGGTCTGTGAGCGGCCGTTGGCAGCAGCGAGCCCCGGCTGCAGTACCGGTCTGTGAACACTCGAGGGCGCCATTTCCTGTCCTTCCCGCCCCCGGCCCCCTCCCCTGGCCCCTCGCGCTCAGGTCGTGGGCGGAGCCTGCGCGGTGCTCTGTAGCCGCCGCCGGCTCCTCCGTTCGGTTCGGTTGGCGATGGGCGCACGCGCACTGCCCGGAGCAGCATGGCGGTGGCTCGGGGTGCGGGTTCCCCTGGGCCGCGGCGGGCGAGGGCCGGGGTTGCCTGGCGCCGAGGAGCCGGGGCGCCGGTGAGGTGAGCGCTTCCGTTGGGGTGGCCGCGGGCGTGGGGCTGTGTCCTGCCCGCTGGGGCCGTTGCTGCGTGGAGGCGGAGGTGTGGGGCGAGGGGTGGGAAGGCGGGGCAGGGTGTGCTGGGGCGCGGATTTGCCCTTCCCTTTTCCATGTGTCGCCTTTAGGCGCCCGGTTCCTGCCCAGCGTGCACTCGCCCCTGTGGCCACAAGGTGGAGGAGCGCGGAGGCAGGCAGGCCCCGGAGCAGGGCTGTGGCAGGGCATCCCAGGAAGGACGGTTCCTGCTGTGGCAGGCGTACCCGAGAGTGCTGGTTAGTCACGAGGAAGTTTAAAAGCACTGGACCGAAGAGATTTAAGTTTGCTGGGAGTAAGGCCCAATTAGTGTAGTGCCCAGTTACTTGAGAATTGTAATTAGGGAAACGAGAAGAGGGATAGAAGTAAGACACAGCTGGGCACCCTGAGGCTTCCTCCACTCCCAGGCAGAGACTGTGGGTGTCAGCCAAGCTGGGTACCGAGTGATTCAAACCCACACCAATGCTGCCCAGGTCCTGTTCACCCCATGCAACTGCCTCAAAGCCATGGGGCTCCCCAATCCTTTGTGTGTTAGTGGGTCCTACATGGCCTCTGACACCTCCCTGGGTCCCCCATGCACCACACGGAGCTCTGGATGTCTCTAGCACTGGCACAGCAAGCTGATGTCTTCTCCTTCTTTGAGGCATGGCATCGCTCAGAGCTCTTCTGAGACACGGGGCCCCTGGCGAGTTCTGTGATGTCTTTTCTGGGGTTCCCTACAAGTTCCTTGACGCCGTCTCCTCCTCCTCCTCTGTGGCACCTCCCGCAACACCGACAGCCACGTGCAGCACTCAGTACTGCAGTGGGACCCCCACCCTGGTCCCCTGCTGAAATCCCCCTCCCCCCTCCATCCACCCTGCAAACCCACTCCCCCACTGAGGGCCCTGCAGATGCCCCCCTTCCCCCAGCCCACCCCCCAAAGCCCCTAAACCACCCAGAAATCCTGCCCCAAAGCCCCCAACAACTCTTGTCTGCAGTAGGTAATAGCAGCCTGGTTTTATTAACAATAGCAGATGATGTTGGTATTGGGTGATGGGCCTACCTCTCCAATAACCTAGCCCTAATGCTGTATGTAATGTTTCCAAGCAATTTACCCTGTCATGTATGATGGTAAGTGACATATTAAGAGGTTTCCTTTACGGAAATGGAAAAAAAAAAGCAAAAAGAAAAAAATGGTAAAGAGAAAAAGAGCAGGTCCCAGCACTGACCAGCGTCTTTGGTCTCCTCAGGTGCTGCTGCCCTTCACAGCATCCCAGAACAGTGACATCAGCATCCTTGGCACTTGGGCCACAGAGCTGCCTGCGGCTCCTGGAGGAAGGGTGCTCTCGGGCTGAGGGGGTGGAGCTCATCTGGCCCAAAGGAGCTGGAGGCCCCTTGGCCTGCAGTGCGTGCTGGGCCCCATGGAGCTGGAGGACTTGCAGCTCTCCTTGCAGTGCCACCAGGATGAACGCCGGGAGCTGCTGGAGAAGCTGCTGGAGCTGGAGCAGGCTTGCGGGCTTCTGCGAGCAGCCAGCTGCCAGCTGGAAGACGGGTGTGCATGGCTGCGTGCTGCTTGGGGCTGAGACTCAGGTCGCGGGGGCTGTGCGCAGCACCTGCACGCCTGGGCCCTTGATGGGGCTTCCTGCGGGGCTGGGTGGAGGTGGGGGGCCCTGCCACCAGTCGTGGAGGGCTCTGTGCACTCCCTGCCTGCCTGGGCGCCTCATCTCTGCCCTGGGGGTCTGCACTCAGCAGTCTCCCATCCCCTCAATCCTGCAGGCTGCAGTGCTCCGGGGAGGTGCCTGAGGAGCCCCATGTGGGGCTGAGGGAAGAGCTCGGTGCCCTCTCGGGCTGCCTGAAGGAGAGTGAGCGTGAGACAGCTGCAACGCAGGAGCAGCTCAGGTGCTTGGTAGGTGTTGGCGATGCCCGCGCATGTGCAGAGGGGGCTCCAAGCCCTGCTCTCCACCACTGTCCCCATGCCTGCAGGAGAAGGAGAAAGAGGAGCTGCGCAGCACCCTGCAGGAGCTCACCACTGAGGTACCGAGACCCCCATGCCCACACCTGCTTGGACACACCTCTGGCTGCCCCATGAGCACCCCACGGTTGGCACTCACCCCTGTCTCATCTCCGCAGCGCCTGACCCTGGCAGCGCAGCATGCCCAGAGCTCCCAGCAGCTGGAGAGCACCAGAGAAGTCCTCACGCAGCTCCAGGTGAGGCAGATGCTGTGCTGCGCACCTGGCCCCCAGGCCTGCTGCTCTTGTGGGTCTGACAGGCACCATGACAGAAGGGTTGGGGGTGGGCATGTTGGGGCACCCGCAGGGTGCCTGGGATGGCGGGGGGACCCTGATGTGGGTCTGCAGGCTCCCCAGAAGGGTTGTGGGGGAGCAAAGTGGGTTGGGGAGCCCTCCTGGGTGTCTGGGCACATCATGTGTGACAGGCACCCTGATGGGGGCGGGCAGCTGTGTGGTTTGGGGACGCCCAGTCTCAGCCAGGGCATTGGGCCTTGAGGCCATGCTGGTTTCATGCTGCTCCTCCAGCCGCCCCCACTGAGATGCTCTCGCTGCCTCTTCTCTCCCAGGCAGAGCTGACTGAGCTGAAGGCAGAGGGAGATGCAGCCCTGAAGGAGCTCCACCAGGTCTGTGACCCACATGAAAATAAATACCGCTTAGGTGGGCAGAGCTGCTGCATGTGGTGCCAGCTCCCAAGGATGCCAGTGTCCCTGCCTCCCGGGCCCTGGCTGGCCTCACCGTGCCCTGGAGACGGGCTGCGGATCCCCAGGCCCACCTGGGCCCCTTGTAATGCGCCCCCGTTGCTTTGCAGGAGAAGCAGTCAGCAGTCAAGCTGGCAGAGGCCCTGCAGGAGCAGGCTGAGATCGAGAAGGTACTAGGCACGGGAGGCACGGTGGCACAAGGTCTTTGTATGGGGAAAGCCCCCTCAGAGCGGGCACGGGAGGGGACTACTAACCAGGGCCCTTCCTTTGTGCAGGTCCTGAGGAAAGAACACAGGTACCTCAGGGAGAGACGCAAGGGTCTGCAACGGCAAAGAGCTGGGTGAGTGGCGACAGGCACCCGAGCCCAACCTGTGGGGGTGGAGCTCTGTGCAGCTCCCAGGGATCCGTGTCCCCAGGGCCAGTCTCAGGCTGTGTGCACCTAGGGCTCGTCGGGCGGCACATGAGTGACCAGGGCGAGGAGAAGCCGCAGGACATCTGCAAGGGTGAGTGGGGCCAGCGTGGTGTTAGCTCCAGCACGGAGGAGGGCAGAGCCTGGGTAGTGAGCTCCGATCTCCTGCCTTGCACCGGGAGGGGGTGACTATTTCCGGGGCATTTGGGGCATTTCTGAACTGCATCTTTCTCCAGCTGCCCCATTAGTCCTCCCTTCTGCCTGCTGGCAAGGGGAAGGGCTGCTTGGGCTTGGCCCTGCCCAGGGGGCATGCCTGGGGTCTCCGCAGACACAGGGGTTTCATCTCTTCTCTCTTCCTTTCTATCTCAGCCCTTCAAAGTGTGGTGAGTGACACCAGCCCCTTCGTCCAGTCTCTGGCAATTCAGACCATCCTGGTCCTGAGAGTGCCAGGGGAAAAGGCACCATCAGGATTCACCCTTCGAGCACTGTGCTACCGGCTCCGGAGAGCGTGGAGGAGGTGGCACCCTTCTCCGTGAGACAGCTCTCTTTGAGCAGAGCAAGAGCAGCACTTCCCATCCCAGGGTGCTCTGCCCACTGGGGCCCCCAAGAGTGCCGGAAAGCCTGGCTCATTCCCAGCAGCTCCACCACCTGCGTGACCGAGGAAGCGAGCGAGCAGCAGGACGTCCCCACGTCGCCTCTTGCCCCTCTGCTGCAGGCACTGCATCCTTACATGTGCCAAATGAAGTGCTTGTGTGAATTCTCCTCAGCCTGTTCGAGCCTGATTGAGCCACAGTAGCGTAAACACAGTGCTCTCCCTTTCTTTGACAGCTTTTGCCTTTACGTTAGACTCCAGAGTTGGAGTAGGCCTTCAGGTCTTCGAGTTCCCCATTTACCACGGGAGAGGAAAGCTTGTGCCATAGCTGGCTTGTAAGCAGCTTGTTCTAAGGCATGTGTAAATCGCCCTGTCAGATTGTTTCTGTGTTCTCTCATTTCTGTACCCCAAGATGGGATAATGACCGTAACGTAAGGCAACGCCTGAGTGGTGACAAGGTGGTTGCCCTCCTCAGCTCGGGGAGCAGGAAGGGTGCTGACTTTGGGGACAGCCCCTCTGACAGGCATTGAAGGTCCCAGCTCCCGGCCCTGTTTTCCCTCGCTTGCCTCTGTCTCAGGCCAGCGAGGAACTGCCGCTCTCTGCGGTGCGCTGTGGGAACATGCAGCTTTTACAGTGCCGCTCCTTGCCCAAAGAACTCTTCCCCATCCTCTGCTGGCAAAGCTGATGAGCTGGGTTCGTCTCGTGTTGCGGGCTGCAGCACCGGTCTGTGAGCGGCCGTTGGCAGCAGCGAGCCCCGGCTGCAGCACCGGTCTGTGAGCGGCCGTTGGCAGCAGCGAGCCCCGGCTGCAGTACCGGTCTGTGAGCGGCCGTTGGCAGCAGCGAGCCCCGGCTGCAGTACCGGTCTGTGAACACTCGAGGGCGCCATTTCCTGTCCTTCCCGCCCCCGGCCCCCTCCCCTGGCCCCTCGCGCTCAGGTCGTGGGCGGAGCCTGCGCGGTGCTCTGTAGCCGCCGCCGGCTCCTCCGTTCGGTTCGGTTGGCGATGGGCGCACGCGCACTGCCCGGAGCAGCATGGCGGTGGCTCGGGGTGCGGGTTCCCCTGGGCCGCGGCGGGCGAGGGCCGGGGTTGCCTGGCGCCGAGGAGCCGGGGCGCCGGTGAGGTGAGCGCTTCCGTTGGGGTGGCCGCGGGCGTGGGGCTGTGTCCTGCCCGCTGGGGCCGTTGCTGCGTGGAGGCGGAGGTGTGGGGCGAGGGGTGGGAAGGCGGGGCAGGGTGTGCTGGGGCGCGGATTTGCCCTTCCCTTTTCCATGTGTCGCCTTTAGGCGCCCGGTTCCTGCCCAGCGTGCACTCGCCCCTGTGGCCACAAGGTGGAGGAGCGCGGAGGCAGGCAGGCCCCGGAGCAGGGCTGTGGCAGGGCATCCCAGGAAGGACGGTTCCTGCTGTGGCAGGCGTACCCGAGAGTGCTGGTTAGTCACGAGGAAGTTTAAAAGCACTGGACCGAAGAGATTTAAGTTTGCTGGGAGTAAGGCCCAATTAGTGTAGTGCCCAGTTACTTGAGAATTGTAATTAGGGAAACGAGAAGAGGGATAGAAGTAAGACACAGCTGGGCACCCTGAGGCTTCCTCCACTCCCAGGCAGAGACTGTGGGTGTCAGCCAAGCTGGGTACCGAGTGATTCAAACCCACACCAATGCTGCCCAGGTCCTGTTCACCCCATGCAACTGCCTCAAAGCCATGGGGCTCCCCAATCCTTTGTGTGTTAGTGGGTCCTACATGGCCTCTGACACCTCCCTGGGTCCCCCATGCACCACACGGAGCTCTGGATGTCTCTAGCACTGGCACAGCAAGCTGATGTCTTCTCCTTCTTTGAGGCATGGCATCGCTCAGAGCTCTTCTGAGACACGGGGCCCCTGGCGAGTTCTGTGATGTCTTTTCTGGGGTTCCCTACAAGTTCCTTGACGCCGTCTCCTCCTCCTCCTCTGTGGCACCTCCCGCAACACCGACAGCCACGTGCAGCACTCAGTACTGCAGTGGGACCCCCACCCTGGTCCCCTGCTGAAATCCCCCTCCCCCCTCCATCCACCCTGCAAACCCACTCCCCCACTGAGGGCCCTGCAGATGCCCCCCTTCCCCCAGCCCACCCCCCAAAGCCCCTAAACCACCCAGAAATCCTGCCCCAAAGCCCCCAACAACTCTTGTCTGCAGTAGGTAATAGCAGCCTGGTTTTATTAACAATAGCAGATGATGTTGGTATTGGGTGATGGGCCTACCTCTCCAATAACCTAGCCCTAATGCTGTATGTAATGTTTCCAAGCAATTTACCCTGTCATGTATGATGGTAAGTGACATATTAAGAGGTTTCCTTTACGGAAATGGAAAAAAAAAAGCAAAAAGAAAAAAATGGTAAAGAGAAAAAGAGCAGGTCCCAGCACTGACCAGCGTCTTTGGTCTCCTCAGGTGCTGCTGCCCTTCACAGCATCCCAGAACAGTGACATCAGCATCCTTGGCACTTGGGCCACAGAGCTGCCTGCGGCTCCTGGAGGAAGGGTGCTCTCGGGCTGAGGGGGTGGAGCTCATCTGGCCCAAAGGAGCTGGAGGCCCCTTGGCCTGCAGTGCGTGCTGGGCCCCATGGAGCTGGAGGACTTGCAGCTCTCCTTGCAGTGCCACCAGGATGAACGCCGGGAGCTGCTGGAGAAGCTGCTGGAGCTGGAGCAGGCTTGCGGGCTTCTGCGAGCAGCCAGCTGCCAGCTGGAAGACGGGTGTGCATGGCTGCGTGCTGCTTGGGGCTGAGACTCAGGTCGCGGGGGCTGTGCGCAGCACCTGCACGCCTGGGCCCTTGATGGGGCTTCCTGCGGGGCTGGGTGGAGGTGGGGGGCCCTGCCACCAGTCGTGGAGGGCTCTGTGCACTCCCTGCCTGCCTGGGCGCCTCATCTCTGCCCTGGGGGTCTGCACTCAGCAGTCTCCCATCCCCTCAATCCTGCAGGCTGCAGTGCTCCGGGGAGGTGCCTGAGGAGCCCCATGTGGGGCTGAGGGAAGAGCTCGGTGCCCTCTCGGGCTGCCTGAAGGAGAGTGAGCGTGAGACAGCTGCAACGCAGGAGCAGCTCAGGTGCTTGGTAGGTGTTGGCGATGCCCGCGCATGTGCAGAGGGGGCTCCAAGCCCTGCTCTCCACCACTGTCCCCATGCCTGCAGGAGAAGGAGAAAGAGGAGCTGCGCAGCACCCTGCAGGAGCTCACCACTGAGGTACCGAGACCCCCATGCCCACACCTGCTTGGACACACCTCTGGCTGCCCCATGAGCACCCCACGGTTGGCACTCACCCCTGTCTCATCTCCGCAGCGCCTGACCCTGGCAGCGCAGCATGCCCAGAGCTCCCAGCAGCTGGAGAGCACCAGAGAAGTCCTCACGCAGCTCCAGGTGAGGCAGATGCTGTGCTGCGCACCTGGCCCCCAGGCCTGCTGCTCTTGTGGGTCTGACAGGCACCATGACAGAAGGGTTGGGGGTGGGCATGTTGGGGCACCCGCAGGGTGCCTGGGATGGCGGGGGGACCCTGATGTGGGTCTGCAGGCTCCCCAGAAGGGTTGTGGGGGAGCAAAGTGGGTTGGGGAGCCCTCCTGGGTGTCTGGGCACATCATGTGTGACAGGCACCCTGATGGGGGCGGGCAGCTGTGTGGTTTGGGGACGCCCAGTCTCAGCCAGGGCATTGGGCCTTGAGGCCATGCTGGTTTCATGCTGCTCCTCCAGCCGCCCCCACTGAGATGCTCTCGCTGCCTCTTCTCTCCCAGGCAGAGCTGACTGAGCTGAAGGCAGAGGGAGATGCAGCCCTGAAGGAGCTCCACCAGGTCTGTGACCCACATGAAAATAAATACCGCTTAGGTGGGCAGAGCTGCTGCATGTGGTGCCAGCTCCCAAGGATGCCAGTGTCCCTGCCTCCCGGGCCCTGGCTGGCCTCACCGTGCCCTGGAGACGGGCTGCGGATCCCCAGGCCCACCTGGGCCCCTTGTAATGCGCCCCCGTTGCTTTGCAGGAGAAGCAGTCAGCAGTCAAGCTGGCAGAGGCCCTGCAGGAGCAGGCTGAGATCGAGAAGGTACTAGGCACGGGAGGCACGGTGGCACAAGGTCTTTGTATGGGGAAAGCCCCCTCAGAGCGGGCACGGGAGGGGACTACTAACCAGGGCCCTTCCTTTGTGCAGGTCCTGAGGAAAGAACACAGGTACCTCAGGGAGAGACGCAAGGGTCTGCAACGGCAAAGAGCTGGGTGAGTGGCGACAGGCACCCGAGCCCAACCTGTGGGGGTGGAGCTCTGTGCAGCTCCCAGGGATCCGTGTCCCCAGGGCCAGTCTCAGGCTGTGTGCACCTAGGGCTCGTCGGGCGGCACATGAGTGACCAGGGCGAGGAGAAGCCGCAGGACATCTGCAAGGGTGAGTGGGGCCAGCGTGGTGTTAGCTCCAGCACGGAGGAGGGCAGAGCCTGGGTAGTGAGCTCCGATCTCCTGCCTTGCACCGGGAGGGGGTGACTATTTCCGGGGCATTTGGGGCATTTCTGAACTGCATCTTTCTCCAGCTGCCCCATTAGTCCTCCCTTCTGCCTGCTGGCAAGGGGAAGGTCTGCTTGGGCTTGGCCCTGCCCAGGGGGCATGCCTGGGGTCTCCGCAGACACAGGGGTTTCATCTCTTCTCTCTTCCTTTCTATCTCAGCCCTTCAAAGTGTGGTGAGTGACACCAGCCCCTTCGTCCAGTCTCTGGCAATTCAGACCATCCTGGTCCTGAGAGTGCCAGGGGAAAAGGCACCATCAGGATTCACCCTTCGAGCACTGTGCTACCGGCTCCGGAGAGCGTGGAGGAGGTGGCACCCTTCTCCGTGAGACAGCTCTCTTTGAGCAGAGCAAGAGCAGCACTTCCCATCCCAGGGTGCTCTGCCCACTGGGGCCCCCAAGAGTGCCGGAAAGCCTGGCTCATTCCCAGCAGCTCCACCACCTGCGTGACCGAGGAAGCGAGCGAGCAGCAGGACGTCCCCACGTCGCCTCTTGCCCCTCTGCTGCAGGCACTGCATCCTTACATGTGCCAAATGAAGTGCTTGTGTGAATTCTCCTCAGCCTGTTCGAGCCTGATTGAGCCACAGTAGCGTAAACACAGTGCTCTCCCTTTCTTTGACAGCTTTTGCCTTTACGTTAGACTCCAGAGTTGGAGTAGGCCTTCAGGTCTTCGAGTTCCCCATTTACCACGGGAGAGGAAAGCTTGTGCCATAGCTGGCTTGTAAGCAGCTTGTTCTAAGGCATGTGTAAATCGCCCTGTCAGATTGTTTCTGTGTTCTCTCATTTCTGTACCCCAAGATGGGATAATGACCGTAACGTAAGGCAACGCCTGAGTGGTGACAAGGTGGTTGCCCTCCTCAGCTCGGGGAGCAGGAAGGGTGCTGACTTTGGGGACAGCCCCTCTGACAGGCATTGAAGGTCCCAGCTCCCGGCCCTGTTTTCCCTCGCTTGCCTCTGTCTCAGGCCAGCGAGGAACTGCCGCTCTCTGCGGTGCGCTGTGGGAACATGCAGCTTTTACAGTGCCGCTCCTTGCCCAAAGAACTCTTCCCCATCCTCTGCTGGCAAAGCTGATGAGCTGGGTTCGTCTCGTGTTGCGGGCTGCAGCACCGGTCTGTGAGCGGCCGTTGGCAGCAGCGAGCCCCGGATGCAGCACCGGTCTGTGAGCGGCCGTTGGCAGCAGCGAGCCCCGGCTGCAGTACCGGTCTGTGAGCGGCCGTTGGCAGCAGCGAGCCCCGGCTGCAGTACCGGTCTGTGAGCGGCCGTTGGCAGCAGCGAGCCCCGGCTGCAGTACCGGTCTGTGAACACTCGAGGGCGCCATTTCCTGTCCTTCCCGCCCCCGGCCCCCTCCCCTGGCCCCTCGCGCTCAGGTCGTGGGCGGAGCCTGCGCGGTGCTCGGTAGCCGCCGCCGGCTCCTCCGTTCGGTTCGGTTGGCGATGGGCGCACGCGCACTGCCCGGAGCAGCATGGCGGTGGCTCGGGGTGCGGGTTCCCCTGGGCCGCGGCGGGCGAGGGCCGGGGTTGCCTGGCGCCGAGGAGCCGGGGCGCCGGTGAGGTGAGCGCTTCCGTTGGGGTGGCCGCGGGCGTGGGGCTGTGTCCTGCCCGCTGGGGCCGTTGCTGCGTGGAGGCGGAGGTGTGGGGCGAGGGGTGGGAAGGCGGGGCAGGGTGTGCTGGGGCGCGGATTTGCCCTTCCCTTTTCCATGTGTCGCCTTTAGGCGCCCGGTTCCTGCCCAGCGTGCACTCGCCCCTGTGGCCACAAGGTGGAGGAGCGCGGAGGCAGGCAGGCCCCGGAGCAGGGCTGTGGCAGGGCATCCCAGGAAGGACGGTTCCTGCTGTGGCAGGCGTACCCGAGAGTGCTGGTTAGTCACGAGGAAGTTTAAAAGCACTGGACCGAAGAGATTTAAGTTTGCTGGGAGTAAGGCCCAATTAGTGTAGTGCCCAGTTACTTGAGAATTGTAATTAGGGAAACGAGAAGAGGGATAGAAGTAAGACACAGCTGGGCACCCTGAGGCTTCCTCCACTCCCAGGCAGAGACTGTGGGTGTCAGCCAAGCTGGGTACCGAGTGATTCAAACCCACACCAATGCTGCCCAGGTCCTGTTCACCCCATGCAACTGCCTCAAAGCCATGGGGCTCCCCAATCCTTTGTGTGTTAGTGGGTCCTACATGGCCTCTGACACCTCCCTGGGTCCCCCATGCACCACACGGAGCTCTGGATGTCTCTAGCACTGGCACAGCAAGCTGATGTCTTCTCCTTCTTTGAGGCATGGCATCGCTCAGAGCTCTTCTGAGACACGGGGCCCCTGGCGAGTTCTGTGATGTCTTTTCTGGGGTTCCCTACAAGTTCCTTGACGCCGTCTCCTCCTCCTCCTCTGTGGCACCTCCCGCAACACCGACAGCCACGTGCAGCACTCAGTACTGCAGTGGGACCCCCACCCTGGTCCCCTGCTGAAATCCCCCTCCCCCCTCCATCCACCCTGCAAACCCACTCCCCCACTGAGGGCCCTGCAGATGCCCCCCTTCCCCCAGCCCACCCCCCAAAGCCCCTAAACCACCCAGAAATCCTGCCCCAAAGCCCCCAACAACTCTTGTCTGCAGTAGGTAATAGCAGCCTGGTTTTATTAACAATAGCAGATGATGTTGGTATTGGGTGATGGGCCTACCTCTCCAATAACCTAGCCCTAATGCTGTATGTAATGTTTCCAAGCAATTTACCCTGTCATGTATGATGGTAAGTGACATATTAAGAGGTTTCCTTTACGGAAATGGAAAAAAAAAAGCAAAAAGAAAAAAATGGTAAAGAGAAAAAGAGCAGGTCCCAGCACTGACCAGCGTCTTTGGTCTCCTCAGGTGCTGCTGCCCTTCACAGCATCCCAGAACAGTGACATCAGCATCCTTGGCACTTGGGCCACAGAGCTGCCTGCGGCTCCTGGAGGAAGGGTGCTCTCGGGCTGAGGGGGTGGAGCTCATCTGGCCCAAAGGAGCTGGAGGCCCCTTGGCCTGCAGTGCGTGCTGGGCCCCATGGAGCTGGAGGACTTGCAGCTCTCCTTGCAGTGCCACCAGGATGAATGCCGGGAGCTGCTGGAGAAGCTGCTGGAGCTGGAGCAGGCTTGCGGGCTTCTGTGAGCAGCCAGCTGCCAGCTGGAAGACGGGTGTGCATGGCTGCATGCTGCTTGGGGCTGAGACTCAGGTCGCGGGGGCTGTGCGCAGCACCTGCACGCCTGGGCCCTTGATGGGGCTTCCTGCGGGGCTGGGTGGAGGTGGGGGGCCCTGCCACCAGTCGTGGAGGGCTCTGTGCACTCCCTGCCTGCCTGGGCGCCTCATCTCTGCCCTGGGGGTCTGCACTCAGCAGTCTCCCATCCCCTCAATCCTGCAGGCTGCAGTGCTCCGGGGAGGTGCCTGAGGAGCCCCATGTGGGGCTGAGGGAAGAGCTCGGTGCCCTCTCGGGCTGCCTGAAGGAGAGTGAGCGTGAGACAGCTGCAACGCAGGAGCAGCTCAGGTGCTTGGTAGGTGTTGGCGATGCCCGCGCATGTGCAGAGGGGGCTCCAAGCCCTGCTCTCCACCACTGTCCCCATGCCTGCAGGAGAAGGAGAAAGAGGAGCTGCGCAGCACCCTGCAGGAGCTCACCACTGAGGTACCGAGACCCCCATGCCCACACCTGCTTGGACACACCTCTGGCTGCCCCATGAGCACCCCACGGTTGGCACTCACCCCTGTCTCATCTCCGCAGCGCCTGACCCTGGCAGCACAGCATGCCCAGAGCTCCCAGCAGCTGGAGAGCACCAGAGAAGTCCTCACGCAGCTCCAGGTGAGGCAGATGCTGTGCTGCGCACCTGGCCCCCAGGCCTGCTGCTCTTGTGGGTCTGACAGGCACCATGACAGAAGGGTTGGGGGTGGGCATGTTGGGGCACCCGCAGGGTGCCTGGGATGGCGGGGGGACCCTGATGTGGGTCTGCAGGCTCCCCAGAAGGGTTGTGAGGGAGCAAAGTGGGTTGGGGAGCCCTCCTGGGTGTCTGGGCACATCATGTGTGACAGGCACCCTGATGGGGGCGGGCAGCTGTGTGGTTTGGGGACGCCCAGTCTCAGCCAGGGCATTGGGCCTTGAGGCCATGCTGGTTTCATGCTGCTCCTCCAGCCGCCCCCACTGAGATGCTCTCGCTGCCTCTTCTCTCCCAGGCAGAGCTGACTGAGCTGAAGGCAGAGGGAGATGCAGCCCTGAAGGAGCTCCACCAGGTCTGTGACCCACATGAAAATAAATACCGCTTAGGTGGGCAGAGCTGCTGCATGTGGTGCCAGCTCCCAAGGATGCCAGTGTCCCTGCCTCCCGGGCCCTGGCTGGCCTCACCGTGCCCTGGAGACGGGCTGCGGATCCCCAGGCCCACCTGGGCCCCTTGTAATGCGCCCCCGTTGCTTTGCAGGAGAAGCAGTCAGCAGTCAAGCTGGCAGAGGCCCTGCAGGAGCAGGCTGAGATCGAGAAGGTACTAGGCACGGGAGGCACGGTGGCACAAGGTCTTTGTATGGGGAAAGCCCCCTCAGAGCGGGCACGGGAGGGGACTACTAACCAGGGCCCTTCCTTTGTGCAGGTCCTGAGGAAAGAACACAGGTACCTCAGGGAGAGACGCAAGGGTCTGCAACGGCAAAGAGCTGGGTGAGTGGCGACAGGCACCCGAGCCCAACCTGTGGGGGTGGAGCTCTGTGCAGCTCCCAGGGATCCGTGTCCCCAGGGCCAGTCTCAGGCTGTGTGCACCTAGGGCTCGTCGGGCGGCACATGAGTGACCAGGGCGAGGAGAAGCCGCAGGACATCTGCAAGGGTGAGTGGGGCCAGCGTGGTGTTAGCTCCAGCACGGAGGAGGGCAGAGCCTGGGTAGTGAGCTCCGATCTCCTGCCTTGCACCGGGAGGGGGTGACTATTTCCGGGGCATTTGGGGCATTTCTGAACTGCATCTTTCTCCAGCTGCCCCATTAGTCCTCCCTTCTGCCTGCTGGCAAGGGGAAGGGCTGCTTGGGCTTGGCCCTGCCCAGGGGGCATGCCTGGGGTCTCCGCAGACACAGGGGTTTCATCTCTTCTCTCTTCCTTTCTATCTCAGCCCTTCAAAGTGTGGTGAGTGACACCAGCCCCTTCGTCCAGTCTCTGGCAATTCAGACCATCCTGGTCCTGAGAGTGCCAGGGGAAAAGGCACCATCAGGATTCACCCTTCGAGCACTGTGCTACCGGCTCCGGAGAGCGTGGAGGAGGTGGCACCCTTCTCCGTGAGACAGCTCTCTTTGAGCAGAGCAAGAGCAGCACTTCCCATCCCAGGGTGCTCTGCCCACTGGGGCCCCCAAGAGTGCCGGAAAGCCTGGCTCATTCCCAGCAGCTCCACCACCTGCGTGACCGAGGAAGCGAGCGAGCAGCAGGACGTCCCCACGTCGCCTCTTGCCCCTCTGCTGCAGGCACTGCATCCTTACATGTGCCAAATGAAGTGCTTGTGTGAATTCTCCTCAGCCTGTTCGAGCCTGATTGAGCCACAGTAGCGTAAACACAGTGCTCTCCCTTTCTTTGACAGCTTTTGCCTTTACGTTAGACTCCAGAGTTGGAGTAGGCCTTCAGGTCTTCGAGTTCCCCATTTACCACGGGAGAGGAAAGCTTGTGCCATAGCTGGCTTGTAAGCAGCTTGTTCTAAGGCATGTGTAAATCGCCCTGTCAGATTGTTTCTGTGTTCTCTCATTTCTGTACCCCAAGATGGGATAATGACCGTAACGTAAGGCAACGCCTGAGTGGTGACAAGGTGGTTGCCCTCCTCAGCTCGGGGAGCAGGAAGGGTGCTGACTTTGGGGACAGCCCCTCTGACAGGCATTGAAGGTCCCAGCTCCCGGCCCTGTTTTCCCTCGCTTGCCTCTGTCTCAGGCCAGCGAGGAACTGCCGCTCTCTGCGGTGCGCTGTGGGAACATGCAGCTTTTACAGTGCCGCTCCTTGCCCAAAGAACTCTTCCCCATCCTCTGCTGGCAAAGCTGATGAGCTGGGTTCGTCTCGTGTTGCGGGCTGCAGCACCGGTCTGTGAGCGGCCGTTGGCAGCAGCGAGCCCCGGCTGCAGCACCGGTCTGTGAGCGGCCGTTGGCAGCAGCGAGCCCCGGCTGCAGTACCGGTCTGTGAGCGGCCGTTGGCAGCAGCGAGCCCCGGCTGCAGTACCGGTCTGTGAGCGGCCGTTGGCAGCAGCGAGCCCCGGCTGCAGTACCGGTCTGTGAACACTCGAGGGCGCCATTTCCTGTCCTTCCCGCCCCCGGCCCCCTCCCCTGGCCCCTCGCGCTCAGGTCGTGGGCGGAGCCTGCGCGGTGCTCTGTAGCCGCCGCCGGCTCCTCCGTTCGGTTCGGTTGGCGATGGGCGCACGCGCACTGCCCGGAGCAGCATGGCGGTGGCTCGGGGTGCGGGTTCCCCTGGGCCGCGGCGGGCGAGGGCCGGGGTTGCCTGGCGCCGAGGAGCCGGGGCGCCGGTGAGGTGAGCGCTTCCGTTGGGGTGGCCGTGGGCGTGGGGCTGTGTCCTGCCCGCTGGGGCCGTTGCTGCGTGGAGGCGGAGGTGTGGGGCGAGGGGTGGGAAGGCGGGGCAGGGTGTGCTGGGGCGCGGATTTGCCCTTCCCTTTTCCATGTGTCGCCTTTAGGCGCCCGGTTCCTGCCCAGCGTGCACTCGCCCCTGTGGCCACAAGGTGGAGGAGCGCGGAGGCAGGCAGGCCCCGGAGCAGGGCTGTGGCAGGGCATCCCAGGAAGGACGGTTCCTGCTGTGGCAGGCGTACCCGAGAGTGCTGGTTAGTCACGAGGAAGTTTAAAAGCACTGGACCGAAGAGATTTAAGTTTGCTGGGAGTAAGGCCCAATTAGTGTAGTGCCCAGTTACTTGAGAATTGTAATTAGGGAAACGAGAAGAGGGATAGAAGTAAGACACAGCTGGGCACCCTGAGGCTTCCTCCACTCCCAGGCAGAGACTGTGGGTGTCAGCCAAGCTGGGTACCGAGTGATTCAAACCCACACCAATGCTGCCCAGGTCCTGTTCACCCCATGCAACTGCCTCAAAGCCATGGGGCTCCCCAATCCTTTGTGTGTTAGTGGGTCCTACATGGCCTCTGACACCTCCCTGGGTCCCCCATGCACCACACGGAGCTCTGGATGTCTCTAGCACTGGCACAGCAAGCTGATGTCTTCTCCTTCTTTGAGGCATGGCATCGCTCAGAGCTCTTCTGAGACACGGGGCCCCTGGCGAGTTCTGTGATGTCTTTTCTGGGGTTCCCTACAAGTTCCTTGACGCCGTCTCCTCCTCCTCCTCTGTGGCACCTCCCGCAACACCGACAGCCACGTGCAGCACTCAGTACTGCAGTGGGACCCCCACCCTGGTCCCCTGCTGAAATCCCCCTCCCCCCTCCATCCACCCTGCAAACCCACTCCCCCACTGAGGGCCCTGCAGATGCCCCCCTTCCCCCAGCCCACCCCCCAAAGCCCCTAAACCACCCAGAAATCCTGCCCCAAAGCCCCCAACAACTCTTGTCTGCAGTAGGTAATAGCAGCCTGGTTTTATTAACAATAGCAGATGATGTTGGTATTGGGTGATGGGCCTACCTCTCCAATAACCTAGCCCTAATGCTGTATGTAATGTTTCCAAGCAATTTACCCTGTCATGTATGATGGTAAGTGACATATTAAGAGGTTTCCTTTACGGAAATGGAAAAAAAAAAGCAAAAAGAAAAAAATGGTAAAGAGAAAAAGAGCAGGTCCCAGCACTGACCAGCGTCTTTGGTCTCCTCAGGTGCTGCTGCCCTTCACAGCATCCCAGAACAGTGACATCAGCATCCTTGGCACTTGGGCCACAGAGCTGCCTGCGGCTCCTGGAGGAAGGGTGCTCTCGGGCTGAGGGGGTGGAGCTCATCTGGCCCAAAGGAGCTGGAGGCCCCTTGGCCTGCAGTGCGTGCTGGGCCCCATGGAGCTGGAGGACTTGCAGCTCTCCTTGCAGTGCCACCAGGATGAACGCCGGGAGCTGCTGGAGAAGCTGCTGGAGCTGGAGCAGGCTTGCGGGCTTCTGTGAGCAGCCAGCTGCCAGCTGGAAGACGGGTGTGCATGGCTGCATGCTGCTTGGGGCTGAGACTCAGGTCGCGGGGGCTGTGCGCAGCACCTGCACGCCTGGGCCCTTGATGGGGCTTCCTGCGGGGCTGGGTGGAGGTGGGGGGCCCTGCCACCAGTCGTGGAGGGCTCTGTGCACTCCCTGCCTGCCTGGGCGCCTCATCTCTGCCCTGGGGGTCTGCACTCAGCAGTCTCCCATCCCCTCAATCCTGCAGGCTGCAGTGCTCCGGGGAGGTGCCTGAGGAGCCCCATGTGGGGCTGAGGGAAGAGCTCGGTGCCCTCTCGGGCTGCCTGAAGGAGAGTGAGCGTGAGACAGCTGCAACGCAGGAGCAGCTCAGGTGCTTGGTAGGTGTTGGCGATGCCCGCGCATGTGCAGAGGGGGCTCCAAGCCCTGCTCTCCACCACTGTCCCCATGCCTGCAGGAGAAGGAGAAAGAGGAGCTGCGCAGCACCCTGCAGGAGCTCACCACTGAGGTACCGAGACCCCCATGCCCACACCTGCTTGGACACACCTCTGGCTGCCCCATGAGCACCCCACGGTTGGCACTCACCCCTGTCTCATCTCCGCAGCGCCTGACCCTGGCAGCGCAGCATGCCCAGAGCTCCCAGCAGCTGGAGAGCACCAGAGAAGTCCTCACGCAGCTCCAGGTGAGGCAGATGCTGTGCTGCGCACCTGGCCCCCAGGCCTGCTGCTCTTGTGGGTCTGACAGGCACCATGACAGAAGGGTTGGGGGTGGGCATGTTGGGGCACCCGCAGGGTGCCTGGGATGGCGGGGGGACCCTGATGTGGGTCTGCAGGCTCCCCAGAAGGGTTGTGGGGGAGCAAAGTGGGTTGGGGAGCCCTCCTGGGTGTCTGGGCACATCATGTGTGACAGGCACCCTGATGGGGGCGGGCAGCTGTGTGGTTTGGGGACGCCCAGTCTCAGCCAGGGCATTGGGCCTTGAGGCCATGCTGGTTTCATGCTGCTCCTCCAGCCGCCCCCACTGAGATGCTCTCGCTGCCTCTTCTCTCCCAGGCAGAGCTGACTGAGCTGAAGGCAGAGGGAGATGCAGCCCTGAAGGAGCTCCACCAGGTCTGTGACCCACATGAAAATAAATACCGCTTAGGTGGGCAGAGCTGCTGCATGTGGTGCCAGCTCCCAAGGATGCCAGTGTCCCTGCCTCCCGGGCCCTGGCTGGCCTCACCGTGCCCTGGAGACGGGCTGCGGATCCCCAGGCCCACCTGGGCCCCTTGTAATGCGCCCCCGTTGCTTTGCAGGAGAAGCAGTCAGCAGTCAAGCTGGCAGAGGCCCTGCAGGAGCAGGCTGAGATCGAGAAGGTACTAGGCACGGGAGGCACGGTGGCACAAGGTCTTTGTATGGGGAAAGCCCCCTCAGAGCGGGCACGGGAGGGGACTACTAACCAGGGCCCTTCCTTTGTGCAGGTCCTGAGGAAAGAACACAGGTACCTCAGGGAGAGACGCAAGGGTCTGCAACGGCAAAGAGCTGGGTGAGTGGCGACAGGCACCCGAGCCCAACCTGTGGGGGTGGAGCTCTGTGCAGCTCCCAGGGATCCGTGTCCCCAGGGCCAGCTTGGCAAGGTCTGTGCCAATGCTGGACAACAGAGCCGCTGATCTAATACTCCTCTGATGACATGTAAGCTGCTCCCAAGCCCACTAGAATGCCTCTGGAGCACTCCCAACTGCCTGCATGGCTTCAAACCACCTCTAAACAGCAGTCAACCACTCGCGCAAGCTCTAAAATCCTTTAAGGAGTGCTGAGCAGCTCTGCACAGCCCTAAGTGGCTCTAGGACACCTTTCAGCTTCCCTTCAAGTCGTCCAAACCTTCTCTGAAGAGCCCGTTGCCTTTTGCAAAGCAGCTCATGAAAAAAAAAGAAAAAATAAAAATCCCCAAACGCCGCTTGGCTCTTTGAAGCAGCTCTGAAGAGCTCCAAGCCTCTGCTAAATGCCCTTGGAGCCTGAGGCGGGAAGGGAGTAGAGGGCAGGGTCTTTTCAATGCTGGCACCCTGTGGCGCCTTGCCTCAGCCCCAGCAGAGCCTGCCCAGCACCTTGGCTCCCTGTTCGCCATGTGGCGGTCCCAGTGCTGAGCGAGCTCTCTCCTCACAGCCCAGACACCTGTGGTGCCCACAACAGGCGGAAGACGGAGCAGGCCGCCAGGCTGTCCACGTCCCTTATGCAGGAGATGGTGGCTGTGAAGCTGGTAGGTCAGAGAAGCCCGATGCGAGACCTGGGGAAGAGAGGGTCTGCAGGGTAGCCGTTGGCTTTGGGGGCGCTGATATCAGTGGGGATGAGGGTGGGGGTCTGAGCCCCCAAGGCCCAACAGTCTTGCCCACACCAATGCATGTCCGTGCTGTGCATTGACCTGCAGGAGGAGCAGCTGGTGGCAAAGAGGCGTGGGATCAGTTTTTGGCTGCAGTGAGTTGCCCTGTGGGGCTCGGCGTGCCAGGGCTTATTTGTGGGTGGTGGGATGTCCGGGCTAGTGGTCCCAAGGCATCCGTCAGCTTTTAACTTCTCAGCACTGACATTGCTCAGGATGCCTTTGGCCTGGGTTGTGGGGTGGTGCTTGTTTGTGGGCCCAGCAGGGAGATGAAGAGCAGATCTGAGCTGCCGGGGCCCTTAACCTGAGGCCCAGGAGCGGGGCAGGGGGTGGTGTGGCCAGCATGATGCAGGGTGCCAGTGCTGGCCTGGCGGTGTCTGCAGATGATGTCTGGAAAGAGATGAGGCAGATTTTTCCCATCCTGTGTCTTAATCCTCTCCTGGCCTGCAGGAGGCAGTTTCTGCTCCTTGCCTGCCTGCAGCTGGTGTTGCTGCTCTGCCTGGTCCTGCTCAAGAGCGACAGCGTCAGCTGGGACCTGCCGTGCAGGCTGGCGTCCGCCTTTGGCAGCTGCCCAGCACGGCCGCCACCCTTCTGACACGCCTGGCCTTGCACCGTGTGGGGTAGAGAGCGACAGGAAGACTGGGCGCCGTGCAGACAGGCAAACATCCAACCGCACAGCACCACCCTTTTCCGGGGGCACCACTGCGCACATGTGGAATGGCATGTGCAGACACACTGCGTGTCCAGCCGCGACTACACCTTGCTGTGGGGGATGTTTGCCTGCTGAATACTTGCCACTAAGCTCACCCTCTCTTTAACGATATAAAGGACAACTGAGAACCCCGACTCCTCAGTCTGTGATTTTTCCTTGGAAAGAGACTGACTTGGTCAAGGAATTTCAGGTGGCTGATACAGCACTGACGGCTGGTGCCAGTGCGATGCTATGATAGTCCAAACTCCGTTTTTCAACTGTAGCTTAAAAGTTGCCATTACTTGTTAGTATGTCTGTCAATAGACTTACCTGCCTCTAGCAAAGACTTACCCTGGCCAAGAAACACTGTAACACCCTGCTGTGCTCTTCCTGGGAAATGAAATGTGACCTGTAGTTACCTGGAAGTGTGCTGAACAAGTGATGCTGTGTTCAGTGACTTTGAACTCTTCCGGTCGTAGGCATTCCTCTACCTCAAACACTCCATGCTTCAGATCTTTTCCGAAAGCAAGGTATTCATTCACAACTTCTAGCTTTGAAACCAGCCTTCAGAAAGGAGATGAAAAGGGAGAACAAGTTTTTCCCAGATTCCTCATAAACGCAGTACGTAAAGTTCAGTACACTCTTTTTTGCTGCAAAGAAATGAAAAACAGAAAGGTGAAACCTGTCAATAATTCGGTATATTGAACCACACCGAGAAGGCAGAGGCCCTCAGTGCTTTCTTTGCCTGGGTTTTTACTGGTAAACATGTCCCTCAGGGGGCATAGACAGAGCTGGCGGGGGAGGGGTGAGTGTGTGTGCTACCTCCTGTCCCATTCGGCACCACCCCCGCCACCACCACCCCCACCCCCCCATTAATTGTCTGTGGGATTTCATCAAGAAGACATGTAGAGAGAGAGGGATTGAGGGAGGAGTTAGTGATGGGATGAAGACAGAAATCGCAGAAAGGGCCTGGGTGAGACTGGGAGCAGAGGGGAGCATTTGGAGGAAACACTGCTGCTAGAGTTATGAACCTCCTTAGCCGGAGGCCAAGGGCTGGATGATCACATCAGGGGTCATGTCTTCTGCCTTGGTGTCCCTGTGCCAACCCTGCCCTCTGTTCCCAAGCTCTGGGAGATGTTGGGCGCCTTCTCTGAGGCCACGTAATCTCCATTGCAGTCCGATGTGGGAGAAGTAGGCAAGGTTTGGTCCCTCAGGTTGGTGTGGGTCAGTGCTGAAAAGTAGCCCATCAGAAGGGCCCGCTCCCACTGTGACACGGGGCTGGAGGCATGCAGTAGGCAGGCCAGCAGTCGCTGCAATGCTGGGGCTGCAGAATCTGTGGCGAGAGCAGCCCAATCCTGGAGTCAGGAGAGCAGCTTCCTCCTCACCAGCTCTGCCCATACCAGCCCTGGGGACAGCTCTTCTCTGCCTGCCCCCTTCTACAGCCCTGCGTTGTAAGCAAGGGGGTGAGGGCAGCGACTGTCCTGGGACAGCTCTGCAAGGTGCTTTGACACTGCCTTTGTCCCTCGGCAGCAGAATGAGTCACATGCCTTCCTCCCCACAAGTCCTGCTCTGCGGTCTCCCCTCCGCTCCTCCTTTCTCCAGGCTCCTCTTCAGAGGGCTTCATGGCAAAGCTGCAGTCTGACCTGGGGACAGCAGCAGGTAATGGAGGGGCAGGCAGAGTAAGGGGCTTGATCTTTCCTCCCATTAGATGTGTGACGGTGGTGTCATCACCTGGGCTGAGGAGGAAATCAGCCTCTGCCTCCTCCCCTTGTTTGGCTGCGGAGGGAAACTCCTTCCAGACTCTGACCATGACCCTTTAATCATCCTCTGGAGCCAGCCTTCAGCAGGCAGCCACAGTGACCATGTGTCATAGCAGGCAGCAGAAGACATCTGGGGCAGTGCTGCTGTTCGTGGGCCCTGGGGGCTGTGCTGGCAGAGATGTTCAGGAAATCCTTGGATGCCACCGCCACCCCAGGCCTCCAGCACTCCCTGAGCAGTCTGACCTTGCTGCTCCATTTCTGCCGATCCACACAGCTGTGTGCCCGGGAGCCAGACACACTGCCAGGACCCTGCAGGGTCCTAGTTGCTCCATGCTAGAGGAACTGAACAGCAAGAACACAAAGCAAGTTTGCTGTCCAGGGGAAACAAGGTCTTACTCCTTGCTGCAGATCGGGGACAAGCGTCAAGGCTGAGAGTGCTGAAGCTTGCCCCTCTCTTGTCAGTCTGTGCAGAGCACTCCTTCCAAGCCGGCAGTTGTGTTGGTGCCCAAATTGCTCTTTCTCCTCCTCCTATTTCCGAACAGAGCTAGTGCTTTTCCTAGCCCCTCTCTTTTGGCATAATACCCTGAAATGTCCCTGTTCAGGACTAATGTACAGGACACTTAGGTTCATCTGCCAGTTCCTGGCACGTGGAAACTGGGCATTTGTTGCACGCACTCCTCCTTCCCTGTTGTCACATCAAGATGTCTCCCTTATGAACCCCATTTGTTTCCCCAGTCTTACCTTTTCGTAAGCCCACACTGGAGATTTCAGCCCACTTTTCACACGGTTCAACCTGCCCACGATCGCTCATTCCGAGATCGCTCATTACTAGGGCTCCTTACTAGAAGCACCTCTCGGGGACATTTGGGGATTTGAGAGCTGTATGGAGCAGGCAGAGGGGAGACATGCCCATGTGAGCTGGTGGCAGAGAATAAATACATTGGCGTTGTTATAGAATTCATGGTCTAAAGACAGGCACGTGCTGACCTGCTTAGGCAAACTACCCTGTGAAAAGCTTTTTTGATGGCATTTTCCAAGGAGAGCTCTTGCACTTGAGTGCTGAGATTTTTCCTCAGCAATTCCTTATGCAGGGTGAGAACAACAGGCAATGAGAACATGGCTGTGCAGAGACCAGGAAGAGGAAATGGGTTCTGACAGTTTCTGTGTATTTAATCCAGCTCGCCTTCCAGTGTCTGATGTTTGTCACACACAAAGTGCTCAGCTGGAATGAGCAGTGCCTGCAGTGTGTATTCCAGCCTTGGGACCTCCAGGGAAGGTGGAGTCCATGTCGAGTTAGACAAGGAGCTTCTGTTCTGTGCATACCTAAGCTTACGCAAGGCAAATCTCACACGCTATGTGTTTGTGGAGTGCATGGGAGGGAGCAGAATCCCTCCAGCCCTGGCGTTTTTAACCCAGGGTTAGATGCGCAGGTGAGCCAGCGGAATCCGGACTCTAAAGAGAGAAAATGAGCCCCCTCCCTGTATATGCTTAGGCGTCCTGCGTAGCTAGGAACCAGCAATAGGGGCTTGTCAGCAGCAGATAGCTCTACTTCTCTTAGACACCGATCGTCTCATAGCACAAATCACGCTGCTGGTATTAGTCTCTCTTCACTGTTTGGAGAGGGAGAGTAGGTAATTACTTTAGTGCACTTCAAAGAACGTTCCCCAGGGGTGACCCTGCTGTCTTTCAGGATCTGTCAGCTCTGGAGCCCCAGGGAAATCTTCAGGGTGCATGAGGAGGTTGCGGTGATATCTGAAGACTATGGGAGAAGCCACAGAAATGCTAGTCTAGGCTGCAGTACACACTGCTAATACGTTTTCAATACCATTCATACCAATGCTGTGGACCAGTTTCTCTGTGAAATTCCCCAGCTTCTCAAGCAAGCAGCAAGTCTGAGCAGGAAAGCTCAGACTCCTACGTCAGGGAAGGTGGGGTTCTTGTGGTTAGTCTTTGCTTAGCTTTGGGGGGGAGGGTTTTGGTTTGTTTTATTTATTTATTTATTTATTTTTACGTTGTTCTGTTCTATGTGCAGCTCTTCAAGGCTGTTGTGAGGATCCCCTCTGGGCGGGGACAGCACAGAGCCTTTTCCACATGCCTCCCTCACCTTGCTGTGGTCTCCCTGTTTATCAGAAGTGCAGTGTTTGCCTACGCGAAGCCCCACTCTGTCTCCTCCCCATGCCTGGAGCTGGTGGTGGCAGTTCTGTACTCAGTGGTGCCTCCAGCAATGAACACTCTCATCTACAGCATGAGGAACGAGGAAGTCAGAGATGCACTGGGAAAACTTATATCACAAATTTTATTTCGGCAGCCATAACCTGCCCTCCTCTTCCCACTCATAAGTCCCAGGGTATTTGAGGCCAGGTCTCCTCCCCTTTCCTCTCTTCCTTGCTTCCTTTTCTCCTTCCATCCTTCTCTCCCTCCCTCCCTCCCTCCCTCCCTCTCTTTCTTTCTTTCTCCTGTATTCACATTCAAAGACAAATGTTTGGATTCATTCCACTTTTCCTCAGGCATCTATCTACCTCCTGAAGTTGACCCAGAGGCCTTGTGTGAGCAAGGAGTCAGTGCTGCCCTGTCAGCAGGAGAGGGAGGAATCTGCAGAGGCTGTTTCTCGGAGCTGCCTTGGGTGCCTTTACTGGAAGGAGCAGAATTTCCCTCTGGCAGTATTTGTTGTAGCACTGATACCGAGGGAGCTCCGGGTGACAGAATCAGGCTCAGACATGTGGAAGACTGGTAGGAGCAAGGTATGAGGAATGCCAGGGTCCACATGTCCTTTAGGATTTCTTAGCTCCTCTGTTCACAGTAGGGATGTGTCCTGCAGTGCGTGCTGGGCCCCATGGAGCTGGAGGACTTGCAGCTCTCCTTGCAGTGCCACCAGGATGAACGCCGGGAGCTGCTGGAGAAGCTGCTGGAGCTGGAGCAGGCTTGCGGGCTTCTGCGAGCAGCCAGCTGCCAGCTGGAAGACGGGTGTGCATGGCTGCGTGCTGCTTGGGGCTGAGACTCAGGTCGCGGGGGCTGTGCGCAGCACCTGCACGCCTGGGCCCTTGATGGGGCTTCCTGCGGGGCTGGGTGGAGGTGGGGGGCCCTGCCACCAGTCGTGGAGGGCTCTGTGCACTCCCTGCCTGCCTGGGCGCCTCATCTCTGCCCTGGGGGTCTGCGCTCAGCAGTCTCCCATCCCCTCAATCCTGCAGGCTGCAGTGCTCCGGGGAGGTGCCTGAGGAGCCCCATGTGGGGCTGAGGGAAGAGCTCGGTGCCCTCTCGGGCTGCCTGAAGGAGAGTGAGCGTGAGACAGCTGCAACGCAGGAGCAGCTCAGGTGCTTGGTAGGTGTTGGCGATGCCCGCGCATGTGCAGAGGGGGCTCCAAGCCCTGCTCTCCACCACTGTCCCCATGCCTGCAGGAGAAGGAGAAAGAGGAGCTGCGCAGCACCCTGCAGGAGCTCACCACTGAGGTACCGAGACCCCCATGCCCACACCTGCTTGGACACACCTCTGGCTGCCCCATGAGCACCCCACGGTTGGCACTCACCCCTGTCTCATCTCCGCAGCGCCTGACCCTGGCAGCGCAGCATGCCCAGAGCTCCCAGCAGCTGGAGAGCACCAGAGAAGTCCTCACGCAGCTCCAGGTGAGGCAGATGCTGTGCTGCGCACCTGGCCCCCAGGCCTGCTGCTCTTGTGGGTCTGACAGGCACCATGACAGAAGGGTTGGGGGTGGGCATGTTGGGGCACCCGCAGGGTGCCTGGGATGGCGGGGGGACCCTGATGTGGGTCTGCAGGCTCCCCAGAAGGGTTGTGGGGGAGCAAAGTGGGTTGGGGAGCCCTCCTGGGTGTCTGGGCACATCATGTGTGACAGGCACCCTGATGGGGGCGGGCAGCTGTGTGGTTTGGGGACGCCCAGTCTCAGCCAGGGCATTGGGCCTTGAGGCCATGCTGGTTTCATGCTGCTCCTCCAGCCGCCCCCACTGAGATGCTCTCGCTGCCTCTTCTCTCCCAGGCAGAGCTGACTGAGCTGAAGGCAGAGGGAGATGCAGCCCTGAAGGAGCTCCACCAGGTCTGTGACCCACATGAAAATAAATACCGCTTAGGTGGGCAGAGCTGCTGCATGTGGTGCCAGCTCCCAAGGATGCCAGTGTCCCTGCCTCCCGGGCCCTGGCTGGCCTCACCGTGCCCTGGAGACGGGCTGCGGATCCCCAGGCCCACCTGGGCCCCTTGTAATGCGCCCCCGTTGCTTTGCAGGAGAAGCAGTCAGCAGTCAAGCTGGCAGAGGCCCTGCAGGAGCAGGCTGAGATCGAGAAGGTACTAGGCACGGGAGGCACGGTGGCACAAGGTCTTTGTATGGGGAAAGCCCCCTCAGAGCGGGCACGGGAGGGGACTACTAACCAGGGCCCTTCCTTTGTGCAGGTCCTGAGGAAAGAACACAGGTACCTCAGGGAGAGACGCAAGGGTCTGCAACGGCAAAGAGCTGGGTGAGTGGCGACAGGCACCCGAGCCCAACCTGTGGGGGTGGAGCTCTGTGCAGCTCCCAGGGATCCGTGTCCCCAGGGCCAGCTTGGCAAGGTCTGTGCCAATGCTGGACAACAGAGCCGCTGATCTAATACTCCTCTGATGACATGTAAGCTGCTCCCAAGCCCACTAGAATGCCTCTGGAGCACTCCCAACTGCCTGCATGGCTTCAAACCACCTCTAAACAGCAGTCGACCACTCGCGCAAGCTCTAAAATCCTTTAAGGAGTGCTGAGCAGCTCTGCACAGCCCTAAGTGGCTCTAGGACACCTTTCAGCTTCCCTTCAAGTCGTCCAAACCTTCTCTGAAGAGCCCGTTGCCTTTTGCAAAGCAGCTCATGAAAAAAAAAGAAAAAATAAAAATCCCCAAACGCCGCTTGGCTCTTTGAAGCAGCTCTGAAGAGCTCCAAGCCTCTGCTAAATGCCCTTGGAGCCTGAGGCGGGAAGGGAGTAGAGGGCAGGGTCTTTTCAATGCTGGCACCCTGTGGCGCCTTGCCGCAGCCCCAGCAGAGCCTGCCCAGCACCTTGGCTCCCTGTTCGCCATGTGGCGGTCCCAGTGCTGAGCGAGCTCTCTCCTCACAGCCCAGACACCTGTGGTGCCCACAACAGGCGGAAGACGGAGCAGGCCGCCAGGCTGTCCACGTCCCTTATGCAGGAGATGGTGGCTGTGAAGCTGGTAGGTCAGAGAAGCCCGATGCGAGACTTGGGGAAGAGAGGGTCTGCAGGGTAGCCGTTGGCTTTGGGGGCGCTGATATCAGTGGGGATGAGGGTGGGGGTCTGAGCCCCCAAGGCCCAACAGTCTTGCCCACACCAATGCATGTCCGTGCTGTGCATTGACCTGCAGGAGGAGCAGCTGGTGGCAAAGAGGCGTGGGATCAGTTTTTGGCTGCAGTGAGTTGCCCTGTGGGGCTCGGCGTGCCAGGGCTTATTTGTGGGTGGTGGGATGTCCGGGCTAGTGGTCCCAAGGCATCCGTCAGCACTGACATTGCTCAGGATGCCTTTGGCCTGGGTTGTGGGGTGGTGCTTGTTTGTGGGCCCAGCAGGGAGATGAAGAGCAGATCTGAGCTGCCGGGGCCCTTAACCTGAGGCCCAGGAGCGGGACAGGGGGTGGTGTGGCCAGCATGATGCAGGGTGCCAGTGCTGGCCTGGCGGTGTCTGCAGATGATGTCTGGAAAGAGATGAGGCAGATTTTTCCCATCCTGTGTCTTAATCCTCTCCTGGCCTGCAGGAGGCAGTTTCTGCTCCTTGCCTGCCTGCAGCTGGTGTTGCTGCTCTGCCTGGTCCTGCTCAAGAGCGACAGCGTCAGCTGGGACCTGCCGTGCAGGCTGGCGTCCGCCTTTGGCAGCTGCCCAGCACGGCCGCCACCCTTCTGACACGCCTGGCCTTGCACCGTGTGGGGTAGAGAGCGACAGGAAGACTGGGCGCCGTGCAGACAGGCAAACATCCAACCGCACAGCACCACCCTTTTCCGGGGGCACCACTGCGCACATGTGGAATGGCATGTGCAGACACACTGCGTGTCCAGCCGCGACTACACCTTGCTGTGGGGGATGTTTGCCTGCTGAATACTTGCCACTAAGCTCACCCTCTCTTTAACGATATAAAGGACAACTGAGAACCCCGACTCCTCAGTCTGTGATTTTTCCTTGGAAAGAGACTGACTTGGTCAAGGAACTTCAGGTGGCTGATACAGCACTGACGGCTGGTGCCAGTGCGATGCTATGATAGTCCAAACTCCGTTTTTCAACTGTAGCTTAAAAGTTGCCATTACTTGTTAGTATGTCTGTCAATAGACTTACCTGCCTCTAGCAAAGACTTACCCTGGCCAAGAAACACTGTAACACCCTGCTGTGCTCTTCCTGGGAAATGAAATGTGACCTGTAGTTACCTGGAAGTGTGCTGAACAAGTGATGCTGTGTTCAGTGACTTTGAACTCTTCCGGTCGTAGGCATTCCTCTACCTCAAACACTCCATGCTTCAGATCTTTTCCGAAAGCAAGGTATTCATTCACAACTTCTAGCTTTGAAACCAGCCTTCAGAAAGGAGATGAAAAGGGAGAACAAGTTTTTCCCAGATTCCTCATAAACGCAGTACGTAAAGTTCAGTACACTCTTTTTTGCTGCAAAGAAATGAAAAACAGAAAGGTGAAACCTGTCAATAATTCGGTATATTGAACCACACCGAGAAGGCAGAGGCCCTCAGTGCTTTCTTTGCCTGGGTTTTTACTGGTAAACATGTCCCTCAGGGGGCATAGACAGAGCTGGCGGGGGAGGGGTGAGTGTGTGTGCTACCTCCTGTCCCATTCGGCACCACCCCCGCCACCACCACCCCCACCCCCCCATTAATTGTCTGTGGGATTTCATCAAGAAGACATGTAGAGAGAGAGGGATTGAGGGAGGAGTTAGTGATGGGATGAAGACAGAAATCGCAGAAAGGGCCTGGGTGAGACTGGGAGCAGAGGGGAGCATTTGGAGGAAACACTGCTGCTAGAGTTATGAACCTCCTTAGCCGGAGGCCAAGGGCTGGATGATCACATCAGGGGTCATGTCTTCTGCCTTGGTGTCCCTGTGCCAACCCTGCCCTCTGTTCCCAAGCTCTGGGAGATGTTGGGCGCCTTCTCTGAGGCCACGTAATCTCCATTGCAGTCCGATGTGGGAGAAGTAGGCAAGGTTTGGTCCCTCAGGTTGGTGTGGGTCAGTGCTGAAAAGTAGCCCATCAGAAGGGCCCGCTCCCACTGTGACACGGGGCTGGAGGCATGCAGTAGGCAGGCCAGCAGTCGCTGCAATGCTGGGGCTGCAGAGTCTGTGGCGAGAGCAGCCCAATCCTGGAGTCAGGAGAGCAGCTTCCTCCTCACCAGCTCCGCCCATACCAGCCCTGGGGACAGCTCTTCTCTGCCTGCCCCCTTCTACAGCCCTGCGTTGTAAGCAAGGGGGTGAGGGCAGCGACTGTCCTGGGACAGCTCTGCAAGGTGCTTTGACACTGCCTTTGTCCCTCGGCAGCAGAATGAGTCACATGCCTTCCTCCCCACAAGTCCTGCTCTGCGGTCTCCCCTCCGCTCCTCCTTTCTCCAGGCTCCTCTTCAGAGGGCTTCATGGCAAAGCTGCAGTCTGACCTGGGGACAGCAGCAGGTAATGGAGGGGCAGGCAGAGTAAGGGGCTTGATCTTTCCTCCCATTAGATGTGTGACAGTGGTGTCATCACCTGGGCTGAGGAGGAAATCAGCCTCTGCCTCCTCCCCTTGTTTGGCTGCGGAGGGAAACTCCTTCCAGACTCTGACCATGACCCTTTAATCATCCTCTGGAGCCAGCCTTCAGCAGGCAGCCACAGTGACCATGTGTCATAGCAGGCAGCAGAAGACATCTGGGGCAGTGCTGCTGTTCGTGGGCCCTGGGGGCTGTGCTGGCAGAGATGTTCAGGAAATCCTTGGATGCCACCGCCACCCCAGGCCTCCAGCACTCCCTGAGCAGTCTGACCTTGCTGCTCCATTTCTGCCGATCCACACAGCTGTGTGCCCGGGAGCCAGACACACTGCCAGGACCCTGCAGGGTCCTAGTTGCTCCATGCTAGAGGAACTGAACAGCAAGAACACAAAGCAAGTTTGCTGTCCAGGGGAAACAAGGTCTTACTCCTTGCTGCAGATCGGGGACAAGCATCAAGGCTGAGAGTGCTGAAGCTTGCCCCTCTCTTGTCAGTCTGTGCAGAGCACTCCTTCCAAGCCGGCAGTTGTGTTGGTGCCCAAATTACTCTTTCTCCTCCTCCTATTTCCGAACAGAGCTAGTGCTTTTCCTAGCCCCTCTCTTTTGGCATAATACCCTGAAATGTCCCTGTTCAGGACTAATGTACAGGACACTTAGGTTCATCTGCCAGTTCCTGGCACGTGGAAACTGGGCATTCGTTGCACGCACTCCTCCTTCCCTGTTGTCACATCAAGATGTCTCCCTTATGAACCCCATTTGTTTCCCCAGTCTTACCTTTTCGTAAGCCCACACTGGAGATTTCAGCCCACTTTTCACACGGTTCAACCTGCCCACGATCGCTCATTCCGAGATCGCTCATTACTAGGGCTCCTTACTAGAAGCACCTCTTGGGGACATTTGGGGATTTGAGAGCTGTATGGAGCAGGCAGAGGGGAGACATGCCCATGTGAGCTGGTGGCAGAGAATAAATACATTGGCGTTGTTATAGAATTCATGGTCTAAAGACAGGCACGTGCTGACCTGCTTAGGCAAACTACCCTGTGAAAAGCTTTTTTGATGGCATTTTCCAAGGAGAGCTCTTGCACTTGAGTGCTGAGATTTTTCCTCAGCAATTCTTTATGCAGGGTGAGAACAACAGGCAATGAGAACATGGCTGTGCAGAGACCAGGAAGAGGAAATGGGTTCTGACAGTTTCTGTGTATTTAATCCAGCTCGCCTTCCAGTGTCTGATGTTTGTCACACACAAAGTGCTCAGCTGGAATGAGCAGTGCCTGCAGTGTGTATTCCAGCCTTGGGACCTCCAGGGAAGGTGGAGTCCATGTCGAGTTAGACAAGGAGCTTCTGTTCTGTGCATACCTAAGCTTACGCAAGACAAATCTCACACGCTATGTGTTTGTGGAGTGCATGGGAGGGAGCAGAATCCCTCCAGCCCTGGCGTTTTTAACCCAGGGTTAGATGCGCAGGTGAGCCAGCGGAATCCGGACTCTAAAGAGAGAAAATGAGCCCCCTCCCTGTATATGCTTAGGCGTCCTGCGTAGCTAGGAACCAGCAATAGGGGCTTGTCAGCAGCAGATAGCTCTACTTCTCTTAGACACCGATCGTCTCATAGCACAAATCACGCTGCTGGTATTAGTCTCTCTTCACTGTTTGGAGAGGGAGAGTAGGTAATTACTTTAGTGCACTTCAAAGAACGTTCCCCAGGGGTGACCCTGCTGTCTTTCAGGATCTGTCAGCTCTGGAGCCCCAGGGAAATCTTCAGGGTGCATGAGGAGGTTGCGGTGATATCTGAAGACTATGGGAGAAGCCACAGAAATGCTAGTCTAGGCTGCAGTACACACTGCTAATACGTTTTCAATACCATTCATACCAATGCTGTGGACCAGTTTCTCTGTGAAATTCCCCAGCTTCTCAAGCAAGCAGCAAGTCTGAGCAGGAAAGCTCAGACTCCTACGTCAGGGAAGGTGGGGTTCTTGTGGTTAGTCTTTGCTTAGCTTTGGGGGGGAGGGTTTTGGTTTGTTTTATTTATTTATTTATTTATTTTTACGTTGTTCTGTTCTATGTGCAGCTCTTCAAGGCTGTTGTGAGGATCCCCTCTGGGCGGGGACAGCACAGAGCCTTTTCCACATGCCTCCCTCACCTTGCTGTGGTCTCCCTGTTTATCAGAAGTGCAGTGTTTGCCTACGCGAAGCCCCACTCTGTCTCCTCCCCATGCCTGGAGCTGGTGGTGGCAGTTCTGTACTCAGTGGTGCCTCCAGCAATGAACACTCTCATCTGCAGCATGAGGAACGAGGAAGTCAGAGATGCACTGGGAAAACTTATATCACAAATTTTATTTCGGCAGCCATAACCTGCCCTCCTCTTCCCACTCATAAGTCCCAGGGTATTTGAGGCCAGGTCTCCTCCCCTTTCCTCTCTTCCTTGCTTCCTTTTCTCCTTCCATCCTTCTCTCCCTCCCTCCCTCCCTCCCTCTCTTTCTTTCTTTCTCCTGTATTCACGTTCAAAGACAAATGTTTGGATTCATTCCACTTTTCCTCAGGCATCTATCTACCTCCTGAAGTTGACCCAGAGGCCTTGTGTGAGCAAGGAGTCAGTGCTGCCCTGTCAGCAGGAGAGGGAGGAATCTGCAGAGGCTGTTTCTCGGAGCTGCCTTGGGTGCCTTTACTGGAAGGAGCAGAATTTCCCTCTGGCAGTATTTGTTGTAGCACTGATACCGAGGGAGCTCCGGGTGACAGAATCAGGCTCAGACATGTGGAAGACTGGTAGGAGCAAGGTATGAGGAATGCCAGGGTCCACATGTCCTTTAGGATTTCTTAGCTCCTCTGTTCACAGTAGGGATGTGTCCTGGCACATCTCTTCTGTGGTGGAGGAAGCAAGCTGTCCTTGGGCTCTGATGCCTTCCTTCTGCACTGTACCAGTACTCAGAGCTGCTTTGAGGAGAACAGCAGTTCCAGCCTGGGCTCTCCCCTCCCACAAAGAGCAGCATGTCTCTGGAGCCAAAGCAGCAGCACCAGTGTGCAGAGGAGATGCAGAGAGGGAAAGTCCAGCCACAGCATGCAGGAACAGTCCTAGTGCCTGTCAGGAAAGTCCCCTCACTGCCATGGCAGGCACTTCCTTACCACAGTAGTTGAGTCTGAACTGCTGCTTTCCTGGAGCTACGGTCATTTCCTGACCTTCCTCTCGAGCTCTTGTGTGCGCATAAGGCCAAAATGCTACTGTAACGTTGCATGTACTGCTGTGTCTATGTGTTCAGGACCAGACAATGTGCACCTCTGGGCCGGAGCTGGCCTCCATAACAACAGCGCTGTAATAAAATGGTCGGTGCTGATTCCAGTGCCAAAGGGTGGGCTTTTCTTCCAAAGCTGGAGTCAGGAGCAGGACCAAGGGATTGCAGCTCTAAAAGGCCTGCTGCTTGGTTTGGCTTCTGCCTGGGCTCAGCAGGACGAGATCAGAGTCGCAGCGTGATCTCAAAGAGTGAGGGCTGCATTTAGCACTCACTGGTCGGTCAGTGGCCAGTGCCAGTGGAGATGGTGAAGGGTCTTCTTGCAGTTACCTGCCTGCGGCTGTCCCACATGTGACAGAGCTAATGGCAGATGCCCAGCCTTATGGAGGGCAATCTGGACATCATCAGGAGAGCTCAGGGAGCCTGCGGGGACACCATGTGCCTAGTGGTGGGTAAGGATTTGGAGCCTCGCAAAAAGAGAGACCCTTCAAGTTGAACTCACTCAAAGGTAAAGTGTGAAATGTAGCTATCCACAGGTAAACCAGGGCTCTGCAACCCCAGGGGAGGCAGTGAGGACCAAAGAGACGCAAGGAAGAGAGACTGCAGAGTCATTTGTGTCACGCTGAATGAAATGCTTCAGGCTGGATCTGGCTGCACACCCAAACACATCTCAGGCCATTGGAAATGCCCCATGATCCTTTCAAGTATCATCCTCAGGCACATGGGCAGTGGAAGGTGGCAGAGTATTTGTGAGTCCCTTCCAGCTGGGTCTGCTTCCTGCCCTCACCATCACTGCCAGTGCAAGTCACCCCTTCACCTGGGGCACTACAAACATGGGGCTGTTGCAGGGAGCACGTGGCAGGGGGTCCAGGAACAGCCAGTCAGGCCAGCATGGCTGCACTTCCCTGCGGAAAGCCTCTGTGTGCAGCAGTGACCTTCCTGCAGAAGAGCAGAGGAGTGTGTGCGTGTGCATGTGGTGAGAAAGAATGAGAAAGAGTAAGCGGCGAGAAATCAGCAGTTTCTGCAGGTGCCAGCTCAGGGCAGTCTGCTCTGTCGCTGGGCAGCAGAAGCTGCCTGAGGAATCCCAAGGCCAGGACTCTTGTGCCCTTCTTGTTGTCTTTGACACCCGTTGCCAGATTAAACTGCCCGGGTCTGTGACCCACGTGAAAATAAAGCTTAGGTGGCCACAGCTGCTGGGCATGGTGGCAGCCCCAGAGCATGCCTGTGTCCCTGCCCTGCTTGTCCCCAAACGCCTGCGGTGCCCACCACAGGTGGGAGACAGAGCAGGCAGCCAGGCTGTCCGCATCACTTGTGCAGGAGATGGTGGCTGTGAAGCTGGTAGGACAGAGAAGATCTCAGTGGCGATGAGGGTGGCGCTCTGAGCCCCCAAAGCCCAGCAGTCTTGCCCACACCAATGCATGGCCCTGCTGTGCGTTGACCTGCAGGAGGAGCAGATATCCGCTAGGAACATGATTGCCTCATGGGCCTCTCGTAGTTCCCTGACACATCTGCCATTTCATACGTAGCGGTGGGACTCGGGCAGTGCTTAGCACAGCCCTCCGGAACTTGCAGCGCCCTCTGGAAGAGCCCTGCGCAAGCCTGGGGTGTAGTGCAGCCCTGCGGCTTGGTGTCTAGGCGGCGGTGTGTAGACAGCGCTGGATGGGGCTGAGGCGTGTGCAACCCTCAGTTGCCCCTTGTGCTCCAGCAGGCACATGCAGGCACAGCAGTGCTGTCAGAGAAGGGCAGTGAGGTCAGAGAAGAGCAGGCATGTCACAATGGCCTGGGGCGGGACGAGGTGGGGTGGGGTGGGGGCGGGCAGTCAGCTTCAGGTGAGGTGGGCTGACATCACAGTGGGGCACATCAGCATCCTTGGCACTTGGGCCACAGAGCTGCCTGCGGCTCCTGGAGGAAGGGTGCTCTCGGGCTGAGGGGGTGGAGCTCATCTGGCCCAAAGGAGCTGGAGGCCCCTTGGCCTGCAGTGCGTGCTGGGCCCCATGGAGCTGGAGGACTTGCAGCTCTCCTTGCAGTGCCACCAGGATGAACGCCGGGAGCTGCTGGAGAAGCTGCTGGAGCTGGAGCAGGCTTGCGGGCTTCTGCGAGCAGCCAGCTGCCAGCTGGAAGACGGGTGTGCATGGCTGCGTGCTGCTTGGGGCTGAGACTCAGGTCGCGGGGGCTGTGCGCAGCACCTGCACGCCTGGGCCCTTGATGGGGCTTCCTGCGGGGCTGGGTGGAGGTGGGGGGCCCTGCCACCAGTCGTGGAGGGCTCTGTGCACTCCCTGCCTGCCTGGGCGCCTCATCTCTGCCCTGGGGGTCTGCACTCAGCAGTCTCCCATCCCCTCAATCCTGCAGGCTGCAGTGCTCCGGGGAGGTGCCTGAGGAGCCCCATGTGGGGCTGAGGGAAGAGCTCGGTGCCCTCTCGGGCTGCCTGAAGGAGAGTGAGCGTGAGACAGCTGCAACGCAGGAGCAGCTCAGGTGCTTGGTAGGTGTTGGCGATGCCCGCGCATGTGCAGAGGGGGCTCCAAGCCCTGCTCTCCACCACTGTCCCCATGCCTGCAGGAGAAGGAGAAAGAGGAGCTGCGCAGCACCCTGCAGGAGCTCACCACTGAGGTACCGAGACCCCCATGCCCACACCTGCTTGGACACACCTCTGGCTGCCCCATGAGCACCCCACGGTTGGCACTCACCCCTGTCTCATCTCCGCAGCGCCTGACCCTGGCAGCGCAGCATGCCCAGAGCTCCCAGCAGCTGGAGAGCACCAGAGAAGTCCTCACGCAGCTCCAGGTGAGGCAGATGCTGTGCTGCGCACCTGGCCCCCAGGCCTGCTGCTCTTGTGGGTCTGACAGGCACCATGACAGAAGGGTTGGGGGTGGGCATGTTGGGGCACCCGCAGGGTGCCTGGGATGGCGGGGGGACCCTGATGTGGGTCTGCAGGCTCCCCAGAAGGGTTGTGGGGGAGCAAAGTGGGTTGGGGAGCCCTCCTGGGTGTCTGGGCACATCATGTGTGACAGGCACCCTGATGGGGGCGGGCAGCTGTGTGGTTTGGGGACGCCCAGTCTCAGCCAGGGCATTGGGCCTTGAGGCCATGCTGGTTTCATGCTGCTCCTCCAGCCGCCCCCACTGAGATGCTCTCGCTGCCTCTTCTCTCCCAGGCAGAGCTGACTGAGCTGAAGGCAGAGGGAGATGCAGCCCTGAAGGAGCTCCACCAGGTCTGTGACCCACATGAAAATAAATACCGCTTAGGTGGGCAGAGCTGCTGCATGTGGTGCCAGCTCCCAAGGATGCCAGTGTCCCTGCCTCCCGGGCCCTGGCTGGCCTCACCGTGCCCTGGAGACGGGCTGCGGATCCCCAGGCCCACCTGGGCCCCTTGTAATGCGCCCCCGTTGCTTTGCAGGAGAAGCAGTCAGCAGTCAAGCTGGCAGAGGCCCTGCAGGAGCAGGCTGAGATCGAGAAGGTACTAGGCACGGGAGGCACGGTGGCACAAGGTCTTTGTATGGGGAAAGCCCCCTCAGAGCGGGCACGGGAGGGGACTACTAACCAGGGCCCTTCCTTTGTGCAGGTCCTGAGGAAAGAACACAGGTACCTCAGGGAGAGACGCAAGGGTCTGCAACGGCAAAGAGCTGGGTGAGTGGCGACAGGCACCCGAGCCCAACCTGTGGGGGTGGAGCTCTGTGCAGCTCCCAGGGATCCGTGTCCCCAGGGCCAGCTTGGCAAGGTCTGTGCCAATGCTGGACAACAGAGCCGCTGATCTAATACTCCTCTGATGACATGTAAGCTGCTCCCAAGCCCACTAGAATGCCTCTGGAGCACTCCCAACTGCCTGCATGGCTTCAAACCACCTCTAAACAGCAGTCGACCACTCGCGCAAGCTCTAAAATCCTTTAAGGAGTGCTGAGCAGCTCTGCACAGCCCTAAGTGGCTCTAGGACACCTTTCAGCTTCCCTTCAAGTCGTCCAAACCTTCTCTGAAGAGCCCGTTGCCTTTTGCAAAGCAGCTCATGAAAAAAAAAGAAAAAATAAAAATCCCCAAACGCCGCTTGGCTCTTTGAAGCAGCTCTGAAGAGCTCCAAGCCTCTGCTAAATGCCCTTGGAGCCTGAGGCGGGAAGGGAGTAGAGGGCAGGGTCTTTTCAATGCTGGCACCCTGTGGCGCCTTGCCGCAGCCCCAGCAGAGCCTGCCCAGCACCTTGGCTCCCTGTTCGCCATGTGGCGGTCCCAGTGCTGAGCGAGCTCTCTCCTCACAGCCCAGACACCTGTGGTGCCCACAACAGGCGGAAGACGGAGCAGGCCGCCAGGCTGTCCACGTCCCTTATGCAGGAGATGGTGGCTGTGAAGCTGGTAGGTCAGAGAAGCCCGATGCGAGACCTGGGGAAGAGAGGGTCTGCAGGGTAGCCGTTGGCTTTGGGGGCGCTGATATCAGTGGGGATGAGGGTGGGGGTCTGAGCCCCCAAGGCCCAACAGTCTTGCCCACACCAATGCATGTCCGTGCTGTGCATTGACCTGCAGGAGGAGCAGCTGGTGGCAAAGAGGCGTGGGATCAGTTTTTGGCTGCAGTGAGTTGCCCTGTGGGGCTCGGCGTGCCAGGGCTTATTTGTGGGTGGTGGGATGTCCGGGCTAGTGGTCCCAAGGCATCCGTCAGCTTTTAACTTCTCAGCACTGACATTGCTCAGGATGCCTTTGGCCTGGGTTGTGGGGTGGTGCTTGTTTGTGGGCCCAGCAGGGAGATGAAGAGCAGATCTGAGCTGCCGGGGCCCTTAACCTGAGGCCCAGGAGCGGGGCAGGGGGTGGTGTGGCCAGCATGATGCAGGGTGCCAGTGCTGGCCTGGCGGTGTCTGCAGATGATGTCTGGAAAGAGATGAGGCAGATTTTTCCCATCCTGTGTCTTAATCCTCTCCTGGCCTGCAGGAGGCAGTTTCTGCTCCTTGCCTGCCTGCAGCTGGTGTTGCTGCTCTGCCTGGTCCTGCTCAAGAGCGACAGCGTCAGCTGGGACCTGCCGTGCAGGCTGGCGTCCGCCTTTGGCAGCTGCCCAGCACGGCCGCCACCCTTCTGACACGCCTGGCCTTGCACCGTGTGGGGTAGAGAGCGACAGGAAGACTGGGCGCCGTGCAGACAGGCAAACATCCAACCGCACAGCACCACCCTTTTCCGGGGGCACCACTGCGCACATGTGGAATGGCATGTGCAGACACACTGCGTGTCCAGCCGCGACTACACCTTGCTGTGGGGGATATTTGCCTGCTGAATACTTGCCACTAAGCTCACCCTCTCTTTAACGATATAAAGGACAACTGAGAACCCCGACTCCTCAGTCTGTGATTTTTCCTTGGAAAGAGACTGACTTGGTCAAGGAACTTCAGGTGGCTGATACAGCACTGACGGCTGGTGCCAGTGCGATGCTATGATAGTCCAAACTCCGTTTTTCAACTGTAGCTTAAAAGTTGCCATTACTTGTTAGTATGTCTGTCAATAGACTTACCTGCCTCTAGCAAAGACTTACCCTGGCCAAGAAACACTGTAACACCCTGCTGTGCTCTTCCTGGGAAATGAAATGTGACCTGTAGTTACCTGGAAGTGTGCTGAACAAGTGATGCTGTGTTCAGTGACTTTGAACTCTTCCGGTCGTAGGCATTCCTCTACCTCAAACACTCCATGCTTCAGATCTTTTCCGAAAGCAAGGTATTCATTCACAACTTCTAGCTTTGAAACCAGCCTTCAGAAAGGAGATGAAAAGGGAGAACAAGTTTTTCCCAGATTCCTCATAAACGCAGTACGTAAAGTTGAGTACACTCTTTTTTGCTGCAAAGAAATGAAAAACAGAAAGGTGAAACCTGTCAATAATTCGGTATATTGAACCACACCGAGAAGGCAGAGGCCCTCAGTGCTTTCTTTGCCTGGGTTTTTACTGGTAAACATGTCCCTCAGGGGGCATAGACAGAGCTGGCGGGGGAGGGGTGAGTGTGTGTGCTACCTCCTGTCCCATTCGGCACCACCCCCGCCACCACCACCCCCACCCCCCCATTAATTGTCTGTGGGATTTCATCAAGAAGACATGTAGAGAGAGAGGGATTGAGGGAGGAGTTAGTGATGGGATGAAGACAGAAATCGCAGAAAGGGCCTGGGTGAGACTGGGAGCAGAGGGGAGCATTTGGAGGAAACACTGCTGCTAGAGTTATGAACCTCCTTAGCCGGAGGCCAAGGGCTGGATGATCACATCAGGGGTCATGTCTTCTGCCTTGGTGTCCCTGTGCCAACCCTGCCCTCTGTTCCCAAGCTCTGGGAGATGTTGGGCGCCTTCTCTGAGGCCACGTAATCTCCATTGCAGTCCGATGTGGGAGAAGTAGGCAAGGTTTGGTCCCTCAGGTTGGTGTGGGTCAGTGCTGAAAAGTAGCCCATCAGAAGGGCCCGCTCCCACTGTGACACGGGGCTGGAGGCATGCAGTAGGCAGGCCAGCAGTCGCTGCAATGCTGGGGCTGCAGAGTCTGTGGCGAGAGCAGCCCAATCCTGGAGTCAGGAGAGCAGCTTCCTCCTCACCAGCTCCGCCCATACCAGCCCTGGGGACAGCTCTTCTCTGCCTGCCCCCTTCTACAGCCCTGCGTTGTAAGCAAGGGGGTGAGGGCAGCGACTGTCCTGGGACAGCTCTGCAAGGTGCTTTGACACTGCCTTTGTCCCTCGGCAGCAGAATGAGTCACATGCCTTCCTCCCCACAAGTCCTGCTCTGCGGTCTCCCCTCCGCTCCTCCTTTCTCCAGGCTCCTCTTCAGAGGGCTTCATGGCAAAGCTGCAGTCTGACCTGGGGACAGCAGCAGGTAATGGAGGGGCAGGCAGAGTAAGGGGCTTGATCTTTCCTCCCATTAGATGTGTGACAGTGGTGTCATCACCTGGGCTGAGGAGGAAATCAGCCTCTGCCTCCTCCCCTTGTTTGGCTGCGGAGGGAAACTCCTTCCAGACTCTGACCATGACCCTTTAATCATCCTCTGGAGCCAGCCTTCAGCAGGCAGCCACAGTGACCATGTGTCATAGCAGGCAGCAGAAGACATCTGGGGCAGTGCTGCTGTTCGTGGGCCCTGGGGGCTGTGCTGGCAGAGATGTTCAGGAAATCCTTGGATGCCACCGCCACCCCAGGCCTCCAGCACTCCCTGAGCAGTCTGACCTTGCTGCTCCATTTCTGCCGATCCACACAGCTGTGTGCCCGGGAGCCAGACACACTGCCAGGACCCTGCAGGGTCCTAGTTGCTCCATGCTAGAGGAACTGAACAGCAAGAACACAAAGCAAGTTTGCTGTCCAGGGGAAACAAGGTCTTACTCCTTGCTGCAGATCGGGGACAAGCGTCAAGGCTGAGAGTGCTGAAGCTTGCCCCTCTCTTGTCAGTCTGTGCAGAGCACTCCTTCCAAGCCGGCAGTTGTGTTGGTGCCCAAATTACTCTTTCTCCTCCTCCTATTTCCGAACAGAGCTAGTGCTTTTCCTAGCCCCTCTCTTTTGGCATAATACCCTGAAATGTCCCTGTTCAGGACTAATGTACAGGACACTTAGGTTCATCTGCCAGTTCCTGGCACGTGGAAACTGGGCATTCGTTGCACGCACTCCTCCTTCCCTGTTGTCACATCAAGATGTCTCCCTTATGAACCCCATTTGTTTCCCCAGTCTTACCTTTTCGTAAGCCCACACTGGAGATTTCAGCCCACTTTTCACACGGTTCAACCTGCCCACGATCGCTCATTCCGAGATCGCTCATTACTAGGGCTCCTTACTAGAAGCACCTCTCGGGGACATTTGGGGATTTGAGAGCTGTATGGAACAGGCAGAGGGGAGACATGCCCATGTGAGCTGGTGGCAGAGAATAAATACATTGGCGTTGTTATAGAATTCATGGTCTAAAGACAGGCACGTGCTGACCTGCTTAGGCAAACTACCCTGTGAAAAGCTTTTTTGATGGCATTTTCCAAGGAGAGCTCTTGCACTTGAGTGCTGAGATTTTTCCTCAGCAATTCTTTATGCAGGGTGAGAACAACAGGCAATGAGAACATGGCTGTGCAGAGACCAGGAAGAGGAAATGGGTTCTGACAGTTTCTGTGTATTTAATCCAGCTCGCCTTCCAGTGTCTGATGTTTGTCACACACAAAGTGCTCAGCTGGAATGAGCAGTGCCTGCAGTGTGTATTCCAGCCTTGGGACCTCCAGGGAAGGTGGAGTCCATGTCGAGTTAGACAAGGAGCTTCTGTTCTGTGCATACCTAAGCTTACGCAAGACAAATCTCACACGCTATGTGTTTGTGGAGTGCATGGGAGGGAGCAGAATCCCTCCAGCCCTGGCGTTTTTAACCCAGGGTTAGATGCGCAGGTGAGCCAGCGGAATCCGGACTCTAAAGAGAGAAAATGAGCCCCCTCCCTGTATATGCTTAGGCGTCCTGCGTAGCTAGGAACCAGCAATAGGGGCTTGTCAGCAGCAGATAGCTCTACTTCTCTTAGACACCGATCGTCTCATAGCACAAATCACGCTGCTGGTATTAGTCTCTCTTCACTGTTTGGAGAGGGAGAGTAGGTAATTACTTTAGTGCACTTCAAAGAACGTTCCCCAGGGGTGACCCTGCTGTCTTTCAGGATCTGTCAGCTCTGGAGCCCCAGGGAAATCTTCAGGGTGCATGAGGAGGTTGCGGTGATATCTGAAGACTATGGGAGAAGCCACAGAAATGCTAGTCTAGGCTGCAGTACACACTGCTAATACGTTTTCAATACCATTCATACCAATGCTGTGGACCAGTTTCTCTGTGAAATTCCCCAGCTTCTCAAGCAAGCAGCAAGTCTGAGCAGGAAAGCTCAGACTCCTACGTCAGGGAAGGTGGGGTTCTTGTGGTTAGTCTTTGCTTAGCTTTGGGGGGGAGGGTTTTGGTTTGTTTTATTTATTTATTTATTTTTTTTACGTTGTTCTGTTCTATGTGCAGCTCTTCAAGGCTGTTGTGAGGATCCCCTCTGGGCGGGGACAGCACAGAGCCTTTTCCACATGCCTCCCTCACCTTGCTGTGGTCTCCCTGTTTATCAGAAGTGCAGTGTTTGCCTACGCGAAGCCCCACTCTGTCTCCTCCCCATGCCTGGAGCTGGTGGTGGCAGTTCTGTACTCAGTGGTGCCTCCAGCAATGAACACTCTCATCTGCAGCATGAGGAACGAGGAAGTCAGAGATGCACTGGGAAAACTTATGTCACAAATTTTATTTCGGCAGCCATAACCTGCCCTCCTCTTCCCACTCATAAGTCCCAGGGTATTTGAGGCCAGGTCTCCTCCCCTTTCCTCTCTTCCTTGCTTCCTTTTCTCCTTCCATCCTTCTCTCCCTCCCTCCCTCCCTCCCTCTCTTTCTTTCTTTCTCCTGTATTCACGTTCAAAGACAAATGTTTGGATTCATTCCACTTTTCCTCAGGCATCTATCTACCTCCTGAAGTTGACCCAGAGGCCTTGTGTGAGCAAGGAGTCAGTGCTGCCCTGTCAGCAGGAGAGGGAGGAATCTGCAGAGGCTGTTTCTCGGAGCTGCCTTGGGTGCCTTTACTGGAAGGAGCAGAATTTCCCTCTGGCAGTATTTGTTGTAGCACTGATACCGAGGGAGCTCCGGGTGACAGAATCAGGCTCAGACATGTGGAAGACTGGTAGGAGCAAGGTATGAGGAATGCCAGGGTCCACATGTCCTTTAGGATTTCTTAGCTCCTCTGTTCACAGTAGGGATGTGTCCTGGCACATCTCTTCTGTGGTGGAGGAAGCAAGCTGTCCTTGGGCTCTGATGCCTTCCTTCTGCACTGTACCAGTACTCAGAGCTGCTTTGAGGAGAACAGCAGTTCCAGCCTGGGCTCTCCCCTCCCACAAAGAGCAGCATGTCTCTGGAGCCAAAGCAGCAGCACCAGTGTGCAGAGGAGATGCAGAGAGGGAAAGTCCAGCCACAGCATGCAGGAACAGTCCTAGTGCCTGTCAGGAAAGTCCCCTCACTGCCATGGCAGGCACTTCCTTACCACAGTAGTTGAGTCTGAACTGCTGCTTTCCTGGAGCTACGGTCATTTCCTGACCTTCCTCTCGAGCTCTTGTGTGCGCATAAGGCCAAAATGCTACTGTAACGTTGCATGTACTGCTGTGTCTATGTGTTCAGGACCAGACAATGTGCACCTCTGGGCCGGAGCTGGCCTCCATAACAACAGCGCTGTAATAAAATGGTCGGTGCTGATTCCAGTGCCAAAGGGTGGGCTTTTCTTCCAAAGCTGGAGTCAGGAGCAGGACCAAGGGATTGCAGCTCTAAAAGGCCTGCTGCTTGGTTTGGCTTCTGCCTGGGCTCAGCAGGACGAGATCAGAGTCGCAGCGTGATCTCAAAGAGTGAGGGCTGCATTTAGCACTCACTGGTCGGTCAGTGGCCAGTGCCAGTGGAGATGGTGAAGGGTCTTCTTGCAGTTACCTGCCTGCGGCTGTCCCACATGTGACAGGGCTAATGGCAGATGCCCAGCCTTATGGAGGGCAATCTGGACATCATCAGGAGAGCTCAGGGAGCCTGCGGGGACACCATGTGCCTAGTGGTGGGTAAGGATTTGGAGCCTCGCAAAAAGAGAGACCCTTCAAGTTGAACTCACTCAAAGGTAAAGTGTGAAATGTAGCTATCCACAGGTAAACCAGGGCTCTGCAACCCCAGGGGAGGCAGTGAGGACCAAAGAGACGCAAGGAAGAGAGACTGCAGAGTCATTCGTGTCACGCTGAATGAAATGCTTCAGGCTGGATCTGGCTGCACACCCAAACACATCTCAGGCCATTGGAAATGCCCCATGATCCTTTCAAGTATCATCCTCAGGCACATGGGCAGTGGAAGGTGGCAGAGTATTTGTGAGTCCCTTCCAGCTGGGTCTGCTTCCTGCCCTCACCATCACTGCCAGTGCAAGTCACCCCAAGTCACCTGGGGCACTACAAACATGGGGCTGTTGCAGGGAGCACGTGGCAGGGGGTCCAGGAACAGCCAGTCAGGCCAGCATGGCTGCACTTCCCTGCGGAAAGCCTCTGTGTGCAGCAGTGACCTTCCCGCAGAAGAGCAGAGGAGTGTGTGCGTGTGCATGTGGTGAGAAAGAATGAGAAAGAGTAAGCGGCGAGAAATCAGCAGTTTCTGCAGGTGCCAGCTCAGGGCAGTCTGCTCTGTCGCTGGGCAGCAGAAGCTGCCTGAGGAATCCCAAGGCCAGGACTCTTGTGCCCTTCTTGTTGTCTTTGACACCCGTTGCCAGATTAAACTGCCCGGGTCTGTGACCCACGTGAAAATAAAGCTTAGGTGGCCACAGCTGCTGGGCATGGTGGCAGCCCCAGAGCATGCCTGTGTCCCTGCCCTGCTTGTCCCCAAACGCCTGCGGTGCCCACCACAGGTGGGAGACAGAGCAGGCAGCCAGGCTGTCCGCATCACTTGTGCAGGAGATGGTGGCTGTGAAGCTGGTAGGACAGAGAAGATCTCAGTGGCGATGAGGGTGGCGCTCTGAGCCCCCAAAGCCCAGCAGTCTTGCCCACACCAATGCATGGCCCTGCTGTGCGTTGACCTGCAGGAGGAGCAGATATCCGCTAGGAACATGATTGCCTCATGGGCCTCTCGTAGTTCCCTGACACATCTGCCATTTCATACATAGCGGTGGGACTCGGGCAGTGCTTAGCACAGCCCTCCGGAACTTGCAGCGCCCTCTGGAAGAGCCCTGCGCAAGCCTGGGGTGTAGTGCAGCCCTGCGGCTTGGTGTCTAGGCGGCGGTGTGTAGACAGCGCTGGATGGGGCTGAGGCGTGTGCAACCCTCAGTTGCCCCTTGTGCTCCAGCAGGCACATGCAGGCACAGCAGTGCTGTCAGAGAAGGGCAGTGAGGTCAGAGAAGAGCAGGCATGTCACAATGGCCTGGGGCGGGACGAGGTGGGGTGGGGTGGGGGCGGGCAGTCAGCTTCAGGTGAGGTGGGCTGACATCACAGTGGGGCACATCAGCATCCTTGGCACTTGGGCCACAGAGCTGCCTGCGGCTCCTGGAGGAAGGGTGCTCTCGGGCTGAGGGGGTGGAGCTCATCTGGCCCAAAGGAGCTGGAGGCCCCTTGGCCTGCAGTGCGTGCTGGGCCCCATGGAGCTGGAGGACTTGCAGCTCTCCTTGCAGTGCCACCAGGATGAACGCCGGGAGCTGCTGGAGAAGCTGCTGGAGCTGGAGCAGGCTTGCGGGCTTCTGCGAGCAGCCAGCTGCCAGCTGGAAGACGGGTGTGCATGGCTGCGTGCTGCTTGGGGCTGAGACTCAGGTCGCGGGGGCTGTGCGCAGCACCTGCACACCTGGGCCCTTGATGGGGCTTCCTGCGGGGCTGGGTGGAGGTGGGGGGCCCTGCCACCAGTCGTGGAGGGCTCTGTGCACTCCCTGCCTGCCTGGGCGCCTCATCTCTGCCCTGGGGGTCTGCACTCAGCAGTCTCCCATCCCCTCAATCCTGCAGGCTGCAGTGCTCCGGGGAGGTGCCTGAGGAGCCCCATGTGGGGCTGAGGGAAGAGCTCGGTGCCCTCTCGGGCTGCCTGAAGGAGAGTGAGCGTGAGACAGCTGCAACGCAGGAGCAGCTCAGGTGCTTGGTAGGTGTTGGCGATGCCCGCGCATGTGCAGAGGGGGCTCCAAGCCCTGCTCTCCACCACTGTCCCCATGCCTGCAGGAGAAGGAGAAAGAGGAGCTGCGCAGCACCCTGCAGGAGCTCACCACTGAGGTACCGAGACCCCCATGCCCACACCTGCTTGGACACACCTCTGGCTGCCCCATGAGCACCCCACGGTTGGCACTCACCCCTGTCTCATCTCCGCAGCGCCTGACCCTGGCAGCGCAGCATGCCCAGAGCTCCCAGCAGCTGGAGAGCACCAGAGAAGTCCTCACGCAGCTCCAGGTGAGGCAGATGCTGTGCTGCGCACCTGGCCCCCAGGCCTGCTGCTCTTGTGGGTCTGACAGGCACCATGACAGAAGGGTTGGGGGTGGGCATGTTGGGGCACCCGCAGGGTGCCTGGGATGGCGGGGGGACCCTGATGTGGGTCTGCAGGCTCCCCAGAAGGGTTGTGGGGGAGCAAAGTGGGTTGGGGAGCCCTCCTGGGTGTCTGGGCACATCATGTGTGACAGGCACCCTGATGGGGGCGGGCAGCTGTGTGGTTTGGGGACGCCCAGTCTCAGCCAGGGCATTGGGCCTTGAGGCCATGCTGGTTTCATGCTGCTCCTCCAGCCGCCCCCACTGAGATGCTCTCGCTGCCTCTTCTCTCCCAGGCAGAGCTGACTGAGCTGAAGGCAGAGGGAGATGCAGCCCTGAAGGAGCTCCACCAGGTCTGTGACCCACATGAAAATAAATACCGCTTAGGTGGGCAGAGCTGCTGCATGTGGTGCCAGCTCCCAAGGATGCCAGTGTCCCTGCCTCCCGGGCCCTGGCTGGCCTCACCGTGCCCTGGAGACGGGCTGCGGATCCCCAGGCCCACCTGGGCCCCTTGTAATGCGCCCCCGTTGCTTTGCAGGAGAAGCAGTCAGCAGTCAAGCTGGCAGAGGCCCTGCAGGAGCAGGCTGAGATCGAGAAGGTACTAGGCACGGGAGGCACGGTGGCACAAGGTCTTTGTATGGGGAAAGCCCCCTCAGAGCGGGCACGGGAGGGGACTACTAACCAGGGCCCTTCCTTTGTGCAGGTCCTGAGGAAAGAACACAGGTACCTCAGGGAGAGACGCAAGGGTCTGCAACGGCAAAGAGCTGGGTGAGTGGCGACAGGCACCCGAGCCCAACCTGTGGGGGTGGAGCTCTGTGCAGCTCCCAGGGATCCGTGTCCCCAGGGCCAGCTTGGCAAGGTCTGTGCCAATGCTGGACAACAGAGCCGCTGATCTAATACTCCTCTGATGACATGTAAGCTGCTCCCAAGCCCACTAGAATGCCTCTGGAGCACTCCCAACTGCCTGCATGGCTTCAAACCACCTCTAAACAGCAGTCGACCACTCGCGCAAGCTCTAAAATCCTTTAAGGAGTGCTGAGCAGCTCTGCACAGCCCTAAGTGGCTCTAGGACACCTTTCAGCTTCCCTTCAAGTCGTCCAAACCTTCTCTGAAGAGCCCGTTGCCTTTTGCAAAGCAGCTCATGAAAAAAAAAGAAAAAATAAAAATCCCCAAACGCCGCTTGGCTCTTTGAAGCAGCTCTGAAGAGCTCCAAGCCTCTGCTAAATGCCCTTGGAGCCTGAGGCGGGAAGGGAGTAGAGGGCAGGGTCTTTTCAATGCTGGCACCCTGTGGCGCCTTGCCGCAGCCCCAGCAGAGCCTGCCCAGCACCTTGGCTCCCTGTTCGCCATGTGGCGGTCCCAGTGCTGAGCGAGCTCTCTCCTCACAGCCCAGACACCTGTGGTGCCCACAACAGGCGGAAGACGGAGCAGGCCGCCAGGCTGTCCACGTCCCTTATGCAGGAGATGGTGGCTGTGAAGCTGGTAGGTCAGAGAAGCCCGATGCGAGACTTGGGGAAGAGAGGGTCTGCAGGGTAGCCGTTGGCTTTGGGGGCGCTGATATCAGTGGGGATGAGGGTGGGGGTCTGAGCCCCCAAGGCCCAACAGTCTTGCCCACACCAATGCATGTCCGTGCTGTGCATTGACCTGCAGGAGGAGCAGCTGGTGGCAAAGAGGCGTGGGATCAGTTTTTGGCTGCAGTGAGTTGCCCTGTGGGGCTCGGCGTGCCAGGGCTTATTTGTGGGTGGTGGGATGTCCGGGCTAGTGGTCCCAAGGCATCCGTCAGCTTTTAACTTCTCAGCACTGACATTGCTCAGGATGCCTTTGGCCTGGGTTGTGGGGTGGTGCTTGTTTGTGGGCCCAGCAGGGAGATGAAGAGCAGATCTGAGCTGCCGGGGCCCTTAACCTGAGGCCCAGGAGCGGGGCAGGGGGTGGTGTGGCCAGCATGATGCAGGGTGCCAGTGCTGGCCTGGCGGTGTCTGCAGATGATGTCTGGAAAGAGATGAGGCAGATTTTTCCCATCCTGTGTCTTAATCCTCTCCTGGCCTGCAGGAGGCAGTTTCTGCTCCTTGCCTGCCTGCAGCTGGTGTTGCTGCTCTGCCTGGTCCTGCTCAAGAGCGACAGCGTCAGCTGGGACCTGCCGTGCAGGCTGGCGTCCGCCTTTGGCAGCTGCCCAGCACGGCCGCCACCCTTCTGACACGCCTGGCCTTGCACCGTGTGGGGTAGAGAGCGACAGGAAGACTGGGCGCCGTGCAGACAGGCAAACATCCAACCGCACAGCACCACCCTTTTCCGGGGGCACCACTGCGCACATGTGGAATGGCATGTGCAGACACACTGCGTGTCCAGCCGCGACTACACCTTGCTGTGGGGGATGTTTGCCTGCTGAATACTTGCCACTAAGCTCACCCTCTCTTTAACGATATAAAGGACAACTGAGAACCCCGACTCCTCAGTCTGTGATTTTTCCTTGGAAAGAGACTGACTTGGTCAAGGAACTTCAGGTGGCTGATACAGCACTGACGGCTGGTGCCAGTGCGATGCTATGATAGTCCAAACTCCGTTTTTCAACTGTAGCTTAAAAGTTGCCATTACTTGTTAGTATGTCTGTCAATAGACTTACCTGCCTCTAGCAAAGACTTACCCTGGCCAAGAAACACTGTAACACCCTGCTGTGCTCTTCCTGGGAAATGAAATGTGACCTGTAGTTACCTGGAAGTGTGCTGAACAAGTGATGCTGTGTTCAGTGACTTTGAACTCTTCCGGTCGTAGGCATTCCTCTACCTCAAACACTCCATGCTTCAGATCTTTTCCGAAAGCAAGGTATTCATTCACAACTTCTAGCTTTGAAACCAGCCTTCAGAAAGGAGATGAAAAGGGAGAACAAGTTTTTCCCAGATTCCTCATAAACGCAGTACGTAAAGTTGAGTACACTCTTTTTTGCTGCAAAGAAATGAAAAACAGAAAGGTGAAACCTGTCAATAATTCGGTATATTGAACCACACCGAGAAGGCAGAGGCCCTCAGTGCTTTCTTTGCCTGGGTTTTTACTGGTAAACATGTCCCTCAGGGGGCATAGACAGAGCTGGCGGGGGAGGGGTGAGTGTGTGTGCTACCTCCTGTCCCATTCGGCACCACCCCCGCCACCACCACCCCCACCCCCCCATTAATTGTCTGTGGGATTTCATCAAGAAGACATGTAGAGAGAGAGGGATTGAGGGAGGAGTTAGTGATGGGATGAAGACAGAAATCGCAGAAAGGGCCTGGGTGAGACTGGGAGCAGAGGGGAGCATTTGGAGGAAACACTGCTGCTAGAGTTATGAACCTCCTTAGCCGGAGGCCAAGGGCTGGATGATCACATCAGGGGTCATGTCTTCTGCCTTGGTGTCCCTGTGCCAACCCTGCCCTCTGTTCCCAAGCTCTGGGAGATGTTGGGCGCCTTCTCTGAGGCCACGTAATCTCCATTGCAGTCCGATGTGGGAGAAGTAGGCAAGGTTTGGTCCCTCAGGTTGGCGTGGGTCAGTGCTGAAAAGTAGCCCATCAGAAGGGCCCGCTCCCACTGTGACACGGGGCTGGAGGCATGCAGTAGGCAGGCCAGCAGTCGCTGCAATGCTGGGGCTGCAGAGTCTGTGGCGAGAGCAGCCCAATCCTGGAGTCAGGAGAGCAGCTTCCTCCTCACCAGCTCCGCCCATACCAGCCCTGGGGACAGCTCTTCTCTGCCTGCCCCCTTCTACAGCCCTGCGTTGTAAGCAAGGGGGTGAGGGCAGCGACTGTCCTGGGACAGCTCTGCAAGGTGCTTTGACACTGCCTTTGTCCCTCGGCAGCAGAATGAGTCACATGCCTTCCTCCCCACAAGTCCTGCTCTGCGGTCTCCCCTCCGCTCCTCCTTTCTCCAGGCTCCTCTTCAGAGGGCTTCATGGCAAAGCTGCAGTCTGACCTGGGGACAGCAGCAGGTAATGGAGGGGCAGGCAGAGTAAGGGGCTTGATCTTTCCTCCCATTAGATGTGTGACAGTGGTGTCATCACCTGGGCTGAGGAGGAAATCAGCCTCTGCCTCCTCCCCTTGTTTGGCTGCGGAGGGAAACTCCTTCCAGACTCTGACCATGACCCTTTAATCATCCTCTGGAGCCAGCCTTCAGCAGGCAGCCACAGTGACCATGTGTCATAGCAGGCAGCAGAAGACATCTGGGGCAGTGCTGCTGTTCGTGGGCCCTGGGGGCTGTGCTGGCAGAGATGTTCAGGAAATCCTTGGATGCCACCGCCACCCCAGGCCTCCAGCACTCCCTGAGCAGTCTGACCTTGCTGCTCCATTTCTGCCGATCCACACAGCTGTGTGCCCGGGAGCCAGACACACTGCCAGGACCCTGCAGGGTCCTAGTTGCTCCATGCTAGAGGAACTGAACAGCAAGAACACAAAGCAAGTTTGCTGTCCAGGGGAAACAAGGTCTTACTCCTTGCTGCAGATCGGGGACAAGCGTCAAGGCTGAGAGTGCTGAAGCTTGCCCCTCTCTTGTCAGTCTGTGCAGAGCACTCCTTCCAAGCCGGCAGTTGTGTTGGTGCCCAAATTACTCTTTCTCCTCCTCCTATTTCCGAACAGAGCTAGTGCTTTTCCTAGCCCCTCTCTTTTGGCATAATACCCTGAAATGTCCCTGTTCAGGACTAATGTACAGGACACTTAGGTTCATCTGCCAGTTCCTGGCACGTGGAAACTGGGCATTCGTTGCACGCACTCCTCCTTCCCTGTTGTCACATCAAGATGTCTCCCTTATGAACCCCATTTGTTTCCCCAGTCTTACCTTTTCGTAAGCCCACACTGGAGATTTCAGCCCACTTTTCACACGGTTCAACCTGCCCACGATCGCTCATTCCGAGATCGCTCATTACTAGGGCTCCTTACTAGAAGCACCTCTCGGGGACATTTGGGGATTTGAGAGCTGTATGGAGCAGGCAGAGGGGAGACATGCCCATGTGAGCTGGTGGCAGAGAATAAATACATTGGCGTTGTTATAGAATTCATGGTCTAAAGACAGGCACGTGCTGACCTGCTTAGGCAAACTACCCTGTGAAAAGCTTTTTTGATGGCATTTTCCAAGGAGAGCTCTTGCACTTGAGTGCTGAGATTTTTCCTCAGCAATTCTTTATGCAGGGTGAGAACAACAGGCAATGAGAACATGGCTGTGCAGAGACCAGGAAGAGGAAATGGGTTCTGACAGTTTCTGTGTATTTAATCCAGCTCGCCTTCCAGTGTCTGATGTTTGTCACACACAAAGTGCTCAGCTGGAATGAGCAGTGCCTGCAGTGTGTATTCCAGCCTTGGGACCTCCAGGGAAGGTGGAGTCCATGTCGAGTTAGACAAGGAGCTTCTGTTCTGTGCATACCTAAGCTTACGCAAGGCAAATCTCACACGCTATGTGTTTGTGGAGTGCATGGGAGGGAGCAGAATCCCTCCAGCCCTGGCGTTTTTAACCCAGGGTTAGATGCGCAGGTGAGCCAGCGGAATCCGGACTCTAAAGAGAGAAAATGAGCCCCCTCCCTGTATATGCTTAGGCGTCCTGCGTAGCTAGGAACCAGCAATAGGGGCTTGTCAGCAGCAGATAGCTCTACTTCTCTTAGACACCGATCGTCTCATAGCACAAATCACGCTGCTGGTATTAGTCTCTCTTCACTGTTTGGAGAGGGAGAGTAGGTAATTACTTTAGTGCACTTCAAAGAACGTTCCCCAGGGGTGACCCTGCTGTCTTTCAGGATCTGTCAGCTCTGGAGCCCCAGGGAAATCTTCAGGGTGCATGAGGAGGTTGCGGTGATATCTGAAGACTATGGGAGAAGCCACAGAAATGCTAGTCTAGGCTGCAGTACACACTGCTAATACGTTTTCAATACCATTCATACCAATGCTGTGGACCAGTTTCTCTGTGAAATTCCCCAGCTTCTCAAGCAAGCAGCAAGTCTGAGCAGGAAAGCTCAGACTCCTACGTCAGGGAAGGTGGGGTTCTTGTGGTTAGTCTTTGCTTAGCTTTGGGGGGGAGGGTTTTGGTTTGTTTTATTTATTTATTTATTTTTTTTACGTTGTTCTGTTCTATGTGCAGCTCTTCAAGGCTGTTGTGAGGATCCCCTCTGGGCGGGGACAGCACAGAGCCTTTTCCACATGCCTCCCTCACCTTGCTGTGGTCTCCCTGTTTATCAGAAGTGCAGTGTTTGCCTACGCGAAGCCCCACTCTGTCTCCTCCCCATGCCTGGAGCTGGTGGTGGCAGTTCTGTACTCAGTGGTGCCTCCAGCAATGAACACTCTCATCTGCAGCATGAGGAACGAGGAAGTCAGAGATGCACTGGGAAAACTTATATCACAAATTTTATTTCGGCAGCCATAACCTGCCCTCCTCTTCCCACTCATAAGTCCCAGGGTATTTGAGGCCAGGTCTCCTCCCCTTTCCTCTCTTCCTTGCTTCCTTTTCTCCTTCCATCCTTCTCTCCCTCCCTCCCTCCCTCCCTCTCTTTCTTTCTTTCTCCTGTATTCACGTTCAAAGACAAATGTTTGGATTCATTCCACTTTTCCTCAGGCATCTATCTACCTCCTGAAGTTGACCCAGAGGCCTTGTGTGAGCAAGGAGTCAGTGCTGCCCTGTCAGCAGGAGAGGGAGGAATCTGCAGAGGCTGTTTCTCGGAGCTGCCTTGGGTGCCTTTACTGGAAGGAGCAGAATTTCCCTCTGGCAGTATTTGTTGTAGCACTGATACCGAGGGAGCTCCGGGTGACAGAATCAGGCTCAGACATGTGGAAGACTGGTAGGAGCAAGGTATGAGGAATGCCAGGGTCCACATGTCCTTTAGGATTTCTTAGCTCCTCTGTTCACAGTAGGGATGTGTCCTGGCACATCTCTTCTGTGGTGGAGGAAGCAAGCTGTCCTTGGGCTCTGATGCCTTCCTTCTGCACTGTACCAGTACTCAGAGCTGCTTTGAGGAGAACAGCAGTTCCAGCCTGGGCTCTCCCCTCCCACAAAGAGCAGCATGTCTCTGGAGCCAAAGCAGCAGCACCAGTGTGCAGAGGAGATGCAGAGAGGGAAAGTCCAGCCACAGCATGCAGGAACAGTCCTAGTGCCTGTCAGGAAAGTCCCCTCACTGCCATGGCAGGCACTTCCTTACCACAGTAGTTGAGTCTGAACTGCTGCTTTCCTGGAGCTACGGTCATTTCCTGACCTTCCTCTCGAGCTCTTGTGTGCGCATAAGGCCAAAATGCTACTGTAACGTTGCATGTACTGCTGTGTCTATGTGTTCAGGACCAGACAATGTGCACCTCTGGGCCGGAGCTGGCCTCCATAACAACAGCGCTGTAATAAAATGGTCGGTGCTGATTCCAGTGCCAAAGGGTGGGCTTTTCTTCCAAAGCTGGAGTCAGGAGCAGGACCAAGGGATTGCAACTCTAAAAGGCCTGCTGCTTGGTTTGGCTTCTGCCTGGGCTCAGCAGGACGAGATCAGAGTCGCAGCGTGATCTCAAAGAGTGAGGGCTGCATTTAGCACTCACTGGTCGGTCAGTGGCCAGTGCCAGTGGAGATGGTGAAGGGTCTTCTTGCAGTTACCTGCCTGCGGCTGTCCCACATGTGACAGGGCTAATGGCAGATGCCCAGCCTTATGGAGGGCAATCTGGACATCATCAGGAGAGCTCAGGGAGCCTGCGGGGACACCATGTGCCTAGTGGTGGGTAAGGATTTGGAGCCTCGCAAAAAGAGAGACCCTTCAAGTTGAACTCACTCAAAGGTAAAGTGTGAAATGTAGCTATCCACAGGTAAACCAGGGCTCTGCAACCCCAGGGGAGGCAGTGAGGACCAAAGAGACGCAAGGAAGAGAGACTGCAGAGTCATTCGTGTCACGCTGAATGAAATGCTTCAGGCTGGATCTGGCTGCACACCCAAACACATCTCAGGCCATTGGAAATGCCCCATGATCCTTTCAAGTATCATCCTCAGGCACATGGGCAGTGGAAGGTGGCAGAGTATTTGTGAGTCCCTTCCAGCTGGGTCTGCTTCCTGCCCTCACCATCACTGCCAGTGCAAGTCACCCCTTCACCTGGGGCACTACAAACATGGGGCTGTTGCAGGGAGCACGTGGCAGGGGGTCCAGGAACAGCCAGTCAGGCCAGCATGGCTGCACTTCCCTGCGGAAAGCCTCTGTGTGCAGCAGTGACCTTCCTGCAGAAGAGCAGAGGAGTGTGTGCGTGTGCATGTGGTGAGAAAGAATGAGAAAGAGTAAGCGGCGAGAAATCAGCAGTTTCTGCAGGTGCCAGCTCAGGGCAGTCTGCTCTGTCGCTGGGCAGCAGAAGCTGCCTGAGGAATCCCAAGGCCAGGACTCTTGTGCCCTTCTTGTTGTCTTTGACACCCGTTGCCAGATTAAACTGCCCGGGTCTGTGACCCACGTGAAAATAAAGCTTAGGTGGCCACAGCTGCTGGGCATGGTGGCAGCCCCAGAGCATGCCTGTGTCCCTGCCCTGCTTGTCCCCAAACGCCTGCGGTGCCCACCACAGGTGGGAGACAGAGCAGGCAGCCAGGCTGTCCGCATCACTTGTGCAGGAGATGGTGGCTGTGAAGCTGGTAGGACAGAGAAGATCTCAGTGGCGATGAGGGTGGCGCTCTGAGCCCCCAAAGCCCAGCAGTCTTGCCCACACCAATGCATGGCCCTGCTGTGCGTTGACCTGCAGGAGGAGCAGATATCCGCTAGGAACATGATTGCCTCATGGGCCTCTCGTAGTTCCCTGACACATCTGCCATTTCATACATAGCGGTGGGACTCGGGCAGTGCTTAGCACAGCCCTCCGGAACTTGCAGCGCCCTCTGGAAGAGCCCTGCGCAAGCCTGGGGTGTAGTGCAGCCCTGCGGCTTGGTGTCTAGGCGGCGGTGTGTAGACAGCGCTGGATGGGGCTGAGGCGTGTGCAACCCTCAGTTGCCCCTTGTGCTCCAGCAGGCACATGCAGGCACAGCAGTGCTGTCAGAGAAGGGCAGTGAGGTCAGAGAAGAGCAGGCATGTCACAATGGCCTGGGGCGGGACGAGGTGGGGTGGGGTGGGGGCGGGCAGTCAGCTTCAGGTGAGGTGGGCTGACATCACAGTGGGGCACATCAGCATCCTTGGCACTTGGGCCACAGAGCTGCCTGCGGCTCCTGGAGGAAGGGTGCTCTCGGGCTGAGGGGGTGGAGCTCATCTGGCCCAAAGGAGCTGGAGGCCCCTTGGCCTGCAGTGCGTGCTGGGCCCCATGGAGCTGGAGGACTTGCAGCTCTCCTTGCAGTGCCACCAGGATGAACGCCGGGAGCTGCTGGAGAAGCTGCTGGAGCTGGAGCAGGCTTGCGGGCTTCTGCGAGCAGCCAGCTGCCAGCTGGAAGACGGGTGTGCATGGCTGCGTGCTGCTTGGGGCTGAGACTCAGGTCGCGGGGGCTGTGCGCAGCACCTGCACGCCTGGGCCCTTGATGGGGCTTCCTGCGGGGCTGGGTGGAGGTGGGGGGCCCTGCCACCAGTCGTGGAGGGCTCTGTGCACTCCCTGCCTGCCTGGGCGCCTCATCTCTGCCCTGGGGGTCTGCACTCAGCAGTCTCCCATCCCCTCAATCCTGCAGGCTGCAGTGCTCCGGGGAGGTGCCTGAGGAGCCCCATGTGGGGCTGAGGGAAGAGCTCGGTGCCCTCTCGGGCTGCCTGAAGGAGAGTGAGCGTGAGACAGCTGCAACGCAGGAGCAGCTCAGGTGCTTGGTAGGTGTTGGCGATGCCCGCGCATGTGCAGAGGGGGCTCCAAGCCCTGCTCTCCACCACTGTCCCCATGCCTGCAGGAGAAGGAGAAAGAGGAGCTGCGCAGCACCCTGCAGGAGCTCACCACTGAGGTACCGAGACCCCCATGCCCACACCTGCTTGGACACACCTCTGGCTGCCCCATGAGCACCCCACGGTTGGCACTCACCCCTGTCTCATCTCCGCAGCGCCTGACCCTGGCAGCGCAGCATGCCCAGAGCTCCCAGCAGCTGGAGAGCACCAGAGAAGTCCTCACGCAGCTCCAGGTGAGGCAGATGCTGTGCTGCGCACCTGGCCCCCAGGCCTGCTGCTCTTGTGGGTCTGACAGGCACCATGACAGAAGGGTTGGGGGTGGGCATGTTGGGGCACCCGCAGGGTGCCTGGGATGGCGGGGGGACCCTGATGTGGGTCTGCAGGCTCCCCAGAAGGGTTGTGGGGGAGCAAAGTGGGTTGGGGAGCCCTCCTGGGTGTCTGGGCACATCATGTGTGACAGGCACCCTGATGGGGGCGGGCAGCTGTGTGGTTTGGGGACGCCCAGTCTCAGCCAGGGCATTGGGCCTTGAGGCCATGCTGGTTTCATGCTGCTCCTCCAGCCGCCCCCACTGAGATGCTCTCGCTGCCTCTTCTCTCCCAGGCAGAGCTGACTGAGCTGAAGGCAGAGGGAGATGCAGCCCTGAAGGAGCTCCACCAGGTCTGTGACCCACATGAAAATAAATACCGCTTAGGTGGGCAGAGCTGCTGCATGTGGTGCCAGCTCCCAAGGATGCCAGTGTCCCTGCCTCCCGGGCCCTGGCTGGCCTCACCGTGCCCTGGAGACGGACTGCGGATCCCCAGGCCCACCTGGGCCCCTTGTAATGCGCCCCCGTTGCTTTGCAGGAGAAGCAGTCAGCAGTCAAGCTGGCAGAGGCCCTGCAGGAGCAGGCTGAGATCGAGAAGGTACTAGGCACGGGAGGCACGGTGGCACAAGGTCTTTGTATGGGGAAAGCCCCCTCAGAGCGGGCACGGGAGGGGACTACTAACCAGGGCCCTTCCTTTGTGCAGGTCCTGAGGAAAGAACACAGGTACCTCAGGGAGAGACGCAAGGGTCTGCAACGGCAAAGAGCTGGGTGAGTGGCGACAGGCACCCGAGCCCAACCTGTGGGGGTGGAGCTCTGTGCAGCTCCCAGGGATCCGTGTCCCCAGGGCCAGCTTGGCAAGGTCTGTGCCAATGCTGGACAACAGAGCCGCTGATCTAATACTCCTCTGATGACATGTAAGCTGCTCCCAAGCCCACTAGAATGCCTCTGGAGCACTCCCAACTGCCTGCATGGCTTCAAACCACCTCTAAACAGCAGTCAACCACTCGCGCAAGCTCTAAAATCCTTTAAGGAGTGCTGAGCAGCTCTGCACAGCCCTAAGTGGCTCTAGGACACCTTTCAGCTTCCCTTCAAGTCGTCCAAACCTTCTCTGAAGAGCCCGTTGCCTTTTGCAAAGCAGCTCATGAAAAAAAAAGAAAAAATAAAAATCCCCAAACGCCGCTTGGCTCTTTGAAGCAGCTCTGAAGAGCTCCAAGCCTCTGCTAAATGCCCTTGGAGCCTGAGGCGGGAAGGGAGTAGAGGGCAGGGTCTTTTCAATGCTGGCACCCTGTGGCGCCTTGCCGCAGCCCCAGCAGAGCCTGCCCAGCACCTTGGCTCCCTGTTCGCCATGTGGCGGTCCCAGTGCTGAGCGAGCTCTCTCCTCACAGCCCAGACACCTGTGGTGCCCACAACAGGCGGAAGACGGAGCAGGCCGCCAGGCTGTCCACGTCCCTTATGCAGGAGATGGTGGCTGTGAAGCTGGTAGGTCAGAGAAGCCCGATGCGAGACTTGGGGAAGAGAGGGTCTGCAGGGTAGCCGTTGGCTTTGGGGGCGCTGATATCAGTGGGGATGAGGGTGGGGGTCTGAGCCCCCAAGGCCCAACAGTCTTGCCCACACCAATGCATGTCCGTGCTGTGCATTGACCTGCAGGAGGAGCAGCTGGTGGCAAAGAGGCGTGGGATCAGTTTTTGGCTGCAGTGAGTTGCCCTGTGGGGCTCGGCGTGCCAGGGCTTATTTGTGGGTGGTGGGATGTCCGGGCTAGTGGTCCCAAGGCATCCGTCAGCTTTTAACTTCTCAGCACTGACATTGCTCAGGATGCCTTTGGCCTGGGTTGTGGGGTGGTGCTTGTTTGTGGGCCCAGCAGGGAGATGAAGAGCAGATCTGAGCTGCCGGGGCCCTTAACCTGAGGCCCAGGAGCGGGGCAGGAGGTGGTGTGGCCAGCATGATGCAGGGTGCCAGTGCTGGCCTGGCGGTGTCTGCAGATGATGTCTGGAAAGAGATGAGGCAGATTTTTCCCATCCTGTGTCTTAATCCTCTCCTGGCCTGCAGGAGGCAGTTTCTGCTCCTTGCCTGCCTGCAGCTGGTGTTGCTGCTCTGCCTGGTCCTGCTCAAGAGCGACAGCGTCAGCTGGGACCTGCCGTGCAGGCTGGCGTCCGCCTTTGGCAGCTGCCCAGCACGGCCGCCACCCTTCTGACACGCCTGGCCTTGCACCGTGTGGGGTAGAGAGCGACAGGAAGACTGGGCGCCGTGCAGACAGGCAAACATCCAACCGCACAGCACCACCCTTTTCCGGGGGCACCACTGCGCACATGTGGAATGGCATGTGCAGACACACTACGTGTCCAGCCGCGACTACACCTTGCTGTGGGGGATGTTTGCCTGCTGAATACTTGCCACTAAGCTCACCCTCTCTTTAACGATATAAAGGACAACTGAGAACCCCGACTCCTCAGTCTGTGATTTTTCCTTGGAAAGAGACTGACTTGGTCAAGGAACTTCAGGTGGCTGATACAGCACTGACGGCTGGTGCCAGTGCGATGCTATGATAGTCCAAACTCCGTTTTTCAACTGTAGCTTAAAAGCTGCCATTACTTGTTAATATGGCTGTCAGTAGACTTACCTGCCTCTAGCAAAGACTTACCCTGGCCAAGAAACACTGTAACACCCTGCTGTGCTCTTCCTGGGAAATGAAATGTGACCTGTAGTTACCTGGAAGTGTGCTGAACAAGTGATGCTGTGTTCAGTGACTTTGAACTCTTCCGGTCGTAGGCATTCCTCTACCTCAAACACTCCATGCTTCAGATCTTTTCCGAAAGCAAGGTATTCATTCACAACTTCTAGCTTTGAAACCAGCCTTCAGAAAGGAGATGAAAAGGGAGAACAAGTTTTTCCCAGATTCCTCATAAACGCAGTACGTAAAGTTGAGTACACTCTTTTTTGCTGCAAAGAAATGAAAAACAGAAAGGTGAAACCTGTCAATAATTCGGTATATTGAACCACACCGAGAAGGCAGAGGCCCTCAGTGCTTTCTTTGCCTGGGTTTTTACTGGTAAACATGTCCCTCAGGGGGCATAGACAGAGCTGGCGGGGGAGGGGTGAGTGTGTGTGCTACCTCCTGTCCCATTCGGCACCACCCCCGCCACCACCACCCCCACCCCCCCATTAATTGTCTGTGGGATTTCATCAAGAAGACATGTAGAGAGAGAGGGATTGAGGGAGGAGTTAGTGATGGGATGAAGACAGAAATCGCAGAAAGGGCCTGGGTGAGACTGGGAGCAGAGGGGAGCATTTGGAGGAAACACTGCTGCTAGAGTTATGAACCTCCTTAGCCGGAGGCCAAGGGCTGGATGATCACATCAGGGGTCATGTCTTCTGCCTTGGTGTCCCTGTGCCAACCCTGCCCTCTGTTCCCAAGCTCTGGGAGATGTTGGGCGCCTTCTCTGAGGCCACGTAATCTCCATTGCAGTCTGATGTGGGAGAAGTAGGCAAGGTTTGGTCCCTCAGGTTGGTGTGGGTCAGTGCTGAAAAGTAGCCCATCAGAAGGGCCCGCTCCCACTGTGACACGGGGCTGGAGGCATGCAGTAGGCAGGCCAGCAGTCGCTGCAATGCTGGGGCTGCAGAGTCTGTGGCGAGAGCAGCCCAATCCTGGAGTCAGGAGAGCAGCTTCCTCCTCACCAGCTCCGCCCATACCAGCCCTGGGGACAGCTCTTCTCTGCCTGCCCCCTTCTACAGCCCTGCGTTGTAAGCAAGGGGGTGAGGGCAGCGACTGTCCTGGGACAGCTCTGCAAGGTGCTTTGACACTGCCTTTGTCCCTCGGCAGCAGAATGAGTCACATGCCTTCCTCCCCACAAGTCCTGCTCTGCGGTCTCCCCTCCGCTCCTCCTTTCTCCAGGCTCCTCTTCAGAGGGCTTCATGGCAAAGCTGCAGTCTGACCTGGGGACAGCAGCAGGTAATGGAGGGGCAGGCAGAGTAAGGGGCTTGATCTTTCCTCCCATTAGATGTGTGACAGTGGTGTCATCACCTGGGCTGAGGAGGAAATCAGCCTCTGCCTCCTCCCCTTGTTTGGCTGCGGAGGGAAACTCCTTCCAGACTCTGACCATGACCCTTTAATCATCCTCTGGAGCCAGCCTTCAGCAGGCAGCCACAGTGACCATGTGTCATAGCAGGCAGCAGAAGACATCTGGGGCAGTGCTGCTGTTCGTGGGCCCTGGGGGCTGTGCTGGCAGAGATGTTCAGGAAATCCTTGGATGCCACCGCCACCCCAGGCCTCCAGCACTCCCTGAGCAGTCTGACCTTGCTGCTCCATTTCTGCCGATCCACACAGCTGTGTGCCCGGGAGCCAGACACACTGCCAGGACCCTGCAGGGTCCTAGTTGCTCCATGCTAGAGGAACTGAACAGCAAGAACACAAAGCAAGTTTGCTGTCCAGGGGAAACAAGGTCTTACTCCTTGCTGCAGATCGGGGACAAGCGTCAAGGCTGAGAGTGCTGAAGCTTGCCCCTCTCTTGTCAGTCTGTGCAGAGCACTCCTTCCAAGCCGGCAGTTGTGTTGGTGCCCAAATTGCTCTTTCTCCTCCTCCTATTTCCGAACAGAGCTAGTGCTTTTCCTAGCCCCTCTCTTTTGGCATAATACCCTGAAATGTCCCTGTTCAGGACTAATGTACAGGACACTTAGGTTCATCTGCCAGTTCCCGGCACGTGGAAACTGGGCATTCGTTGCACGCACTCCTCCTTCCCTGTTGTCACATCAAGATGTCTCCCTTATGAACCCCATTTGTTTCCCCAGTCTTACCTTTTCGTAAGCCCACACTGGAGATTTCAGCCCACTTTTCACACGGTTCAACCTGCCCACGATCGCTCATTCCGAGATCGCTCATTACTAGGGCTCCTTACTAGAAGCACCTCTCGGGGACATTTGGGGATTTGAGAGCTGTATGGAGCAGGCAGAGGGGAGACATGCCCATGTGAGCTGGTGGATTGGACTCACTTAGTGTTCAGTGGAGCCAAAAGAAACTTCCAGAGCAGAGAGGTGTTTTGTTTGAGGACTGACTTGTCTCCCCAGTGAAGATGCAGTCACACAGAGAAGAGCCTGAAGGAGACACAGGAAGTGCTGGAAACCACCTGCCAATAAGGAAGAGTGAATTCATACATTATCAGCTGTGTTCTTATGATGCTTAATGAAATCCTTGGAATAATCCCAAGCCTTGAGCAATATTACACACAGGAGGCATCAGGCAGAGAATAAATGCATTGGCGTTGTTATAGAATTCATGGTCTAAAGACAGGCACGTGCTGACCTGCTTAGGCAAACTACCCTGTGAAAAGCTTTTTTGATGGCATTTTCCAAGGAGAGCTCTTGCACTTGAGTGCTGAGATTTTTCCTCAGCAATTCTTTATGCAGGGTGAGAACAACAGGCAATGAGAACATGGCTGTGCAGAGACCAGGAAGAGGAAATGGGTTCTGACAGTTTCTGTGTATTTAATCCAGCTCGCCTTCCAGTGTCTGATGTTTGTCACACACAAAGTGCTCAGCTGGAATGAGCAGTGCCTGCAGTGTGTATTCCAGCCTTGGGACCTCCAGGGAAGGTGGAGTCCATGTCGAGTTAGACAAGGAGCTTCTGTTCTGTGCATACCTAAGCTTACGCAAGGCAAATCTCACACGCTATGTGTTTGTGGAGTGCATGGGAGGGAGCAGAATCCCTCCAGCCCTGGCGTTTTTAACCCAGGGTTAGATGCGCAGGTGAGCCAGCGGAATCCGGACTCTAAAGAGAGAAAATGAGCCCCCTCCCTGTATATGCTTAGGCGTCCTGCGTAGCTAGGAACCAGCAATAGGGGCTTGTCAGCAGCAGATAGCTCTACTTCTCTTAGACACCGATCGTCTCATAGCACAAATCACGCTGCTGGTATTAGTCTCTCTTCACTGTTTGGAGAGGGAGAGTAGGTAATTACTTTAGTGCACTTCAAAGAACGTTCCCCAGGGGTGACCCTGCTGTCTTTCAGGATCTGTCAGCTCTGGAGCCCCAGGGAAATCTTCAGGGTGCATGAGGAGGTTGCGGTGATATCTGAAGACTATGGGAGAAGCCACAGAAATGCTAGTCTAGGCTGCAGTACACACTGCTAATACGTTTTCAATACCATTCATACCAATGCTGTGGACCAGTTTCTCTGTGAAATTCCCCAGCTTCTCAAGCAAGCAGCAAGTCTGAGCAGGAAAGCTCAGACTCCTACGTCAGGGAAGGTGGGGTTCTTGTGGTTAGTCTTTGCTTAGCTTTGGGGGGGAGGGTTTTGGTTTGTTTTATTTATTTATTTATTTTTTTTACGTTGTTCTGTTCTATGTGCAGCTCTTCAAGGCTGTTGTGAGGATCCCCTCTGGGCGGGGACAGCACAGAGCCTTTTCCACATGCCTCCCTCACCTTGCTGTGGTCTCCCTGTTTATCAGAAGTGCAGTGTTTGCCTACGCGAAGCCCCACTCTGTCTCCTCCCCATGCCTGGAGCTGGTGGTGGCAGTTCTGTACTCAGTGGTGCCTCCAGCAATGAACACTCTCATCTGCAGCATGAGGAACGAGGAAGTCAGAGATGCACTGGGAAAACTTATGTCACAAATTTTATTTCGGCAGCCATAACCTGCCCTCCTCTTCCCACTCATAAGTCCCAGGGTATTTGAGGCCAGGTCTCCTCCCCTTTCCTCTCTTCCTTGCTTCCTTTTCTCCTTCCATCCTTCTCTCCCTCCCTCCCTCCCTCCCTCTCTTTCTTTCTTTCTCCTGTATTCACGTTCAAAGACAAATGTTTGGATTCATTCCACTTTTCCTCAGGCATCTATCTACCTCCTGAAGTTGACCCAGAGGCCTTGTGTGAGCAAGGAGTCAGTGCTGCCCTGTCAGCAGGAGAGGGAGGAATCTGCAGAGGCTGTTTCTCGGAGCTGCCTTGGGTGCCTTTACTGGAAGGAGCAGAATTTCCCTCTGGCAGTATTTGTTGTAGCACTGATACCGAGGGAGCTCCGGGTGACAGAATCAGGCTCAGACATGTGGAAGACTGGTAGGAGCAAGGTATGAGGAATGCCAGGGTCCACATGTCCTTTAGGATTTCTTAGCTCCTCTGTTCACAGTAGGGATGTGTCCTGGCACATCTCTTCTGTGGTGGAGGAAGCAAGCTGTCCTTGGGCTCTGATGCCTTCCTTCTGCACTGTACCAGTACTCAGAGCTGCTTTGAGGAGAACAGCAGTTCCAGCCTGGGCTCTCCCCTCCCACAAAGAGCAGCATGTCTCTGGAGCCAAAGCAGCAGCACCAGTGTGCAGAGGAGATGCAGAGAGGGAAAGTCCAGCCACAGCATGCAGGAACAGTCCTAGTGCCTGTCAGGAAAGTCCCCTCACTGCCATGGCAGGCACTTCCTTACCACAGTAGTTGAGTCTGAACTGCTGCTTTCCTGGAGCTACGGTCATTTCCTGACCTTCCTCTCGAGCTCTTGTGTGCGCATAAGGCCAAAATGCTACTGTAACGTTGCATGTACTGCTGTGTCTATGTGTTCAGGACCAGACAATGTGCACCTCTGGGCCGGAGCTGGCCTCCATAACAACAGCGCTGTAATAAAATGGTCGGTGCTGATTCCAGTGCCAAAGGGTGGGCTTTTCTTCCAAAGCTGGAGTCAGGAGCAGGACCAAGGGATTGCAGCTCTAAAAGGCCTGCTGCTTGGTTTGGCTTCTGCCTGGGCTCAGCAGGACGAGATCAGAGTCGCAGCGTGATCTCAAAGAGTGAGGGCTGCATTTAGCACTCACTGGTCGGTCAGTGGCCAGTGCCAGTGGAGATGGTGAAGGGTCTTCTTGCAGTTACCTGCCTGCGGCTGTCCCACATGTGACAGGGCTAATGGCAGATGCCCAGCCTTATGGAGGGCAATCTGGACATCATCAGGAGAGCTCAGGGAGCCTGCGGGGACACCATGTGCCTAGTGGTGGGTAAGGATTTGGAGCCTCGCAAAAAGAGAGACCCTTCAAGTTGAACTCACTCAAAGGTAAAGTGTGAAATGTAGCTATCCACAGGTAAACCAGGGCTCTGCAACCCCAGGGGAGGCAGTGAGGACCAAAGAGACGCAAGGAAGAGAGACTGCAGAGTCATTTGTGTCACGCTGAATGAAATGCTTCAGGCTGGATCTGGCTGCACACCCAAACACATCTCAGGCCATTGGAAATGCCCCATGATCCTTTCAAGTATCATCCTCAGGCACATGGGCAGTGGAAGGTGGCAGAGTATTTGTGAGTCCCTTCCAGCTGGGTCTGCTTCCTGCCCTCACCATCACTGCCAGTGCAAGTCACCCCTTCACCTGGGGCACTACAAACATGGGGCTGTTGCAGGGAGCACGTGGCAGGGGGTCCAGGAACAGCCAGTCAGGCCAGCATGGCTGCACTTCCCTGCGGAAAGCCTCTGTGTGCAGCAGTGACCTTCCTGCAGAAGAGCAGAGGAGTGTGTGCGTGTGCATGTGGTGAGAAAGAATGAGAAAGAGTAAGCGGCGAGAAATCAGCAGTTTCTGCAGGTGCCAGCTCAGGGCAGTCTGCTCTGTCGCTGGGCAGCAGAAGCTGCCTGAGGAATCCCAAGGCCAGGACTCTTGTGCCCTTCTTGTTGTCTTTGACACCCGTTGCCAGATTAAACTGCCCGGGTCTGTGACCCACATGAAAATAAAGCTTAGGTGGCCACAGCTGCTGGGCATGGTGGCAGCCCCAGAGCATGCCTGTGTCCCTGCCCTGCTTGTCCCCAAACGCCTGCGGTGCCCACCACAGGTGGGAGACAGAGCAGGCAGCCAGGCTGTCCGCATCACTTGTGCAGGAGATGGTGGCTGTGAAGCTGGTAGGACAGAGAAGATCTCAGTGGCGATGAGGGTGGCGCTCTGAGCCCCCAAAGCCCAGCAGTCTTGCCCACACCAATGCATGGCCCTGCTGTGCGTTGACCTGCAGGAGGAGCAGATATCCGCTAGGAACATGATTGCCTCATGGGCCTCTCGTAGTTCCCTGACACATCTGCCATTTCATACATAGCGGTGGGACTCGGGCAGTGCTTAGCACAGCCCTCCGGAACTTGCAGCGCCCTCTGGAAGAGCCCTGCGCAAGCCTGGGGTGTAGTGCAGCCCTGCGGCTTGGTGTCTAGGCGGCGGTGTGTAGACAGCGCTGGATGGGGCTGAGGCGTGTGCAACCCTCAGTTGCCCCTTGTGCTCCAGCAGGCACATGCAGGCACAGCAGTGCTGTCAGAGAAGGGCAGTGAGGTCAGAGAAGAGCAGGCATGTCACAATGGCCTGGGGCGGGACGAGGTGGGGTGGGGTGGGGGCGGGCAGTCAGCTTCAGGTGAGGTGGGTTGACATCACAGTGGGGCACATCAGCATCCTTGGCACTTGGGCCACAGAGCTGCCTGCGGCTCCTGGAGGAAGGGTGCTCTCGGGCTGAGGGGGTGGAGCTCATCTGGCCCAAAGGAGCTGGAGGCCCCTTGGCCTGCAGTGCGTGCTGGGCCCCATGGAGCTGGAGGACTTGCAGCTCTCCTTGCAGTGCCACCGGGATGAACGCCGGGAGCTGCTGGAGAAGCTGCTGGAGCTGGAGCAGGCTTGCGGGCTTCTGCGAGCAGCCAGCTGCCAGCTGGAAGACGGGTGTGCATGGCTGCGTGCTGCTTGGGGCTGAGACTCAGGTCGCGGGGGCTGTGCGCAGCACCTGCACGCCTGGGCCCTTGATGGGGCTTCCTGCGGGGCTGGGTGGAGGTGGGGGGCCCTGCCACCAGTCGTGGAGGGCTCTGTGCACTCCCTGCCTGCCTGGGCGCCTCATCTCTGCCCTGGGGGTCTGCACTCAGCAGTCTCCCATCCCCTCAATCCTGCAGGCTGCAGTGCTCCGGGGAGGTGCCTGAGGAGCCCCATGTGGGGCTGAGGGAAGAGCTCGGTGCCCTCTCGGGCTGCCTGAAGGAGAGTGAGCGTGAGACAGCTGCAACGCAGGAGCAGCTCAGGTGCTTGGTAGGTGTTGGCGATGCCCGCGCATGTGCAGAGGGGGCTCCAAGCCCTGCTCTCCACCACTGTCCCCATGCCTGCAGGAGAAGGAGAAAGAGGAGCTGCGCAGCACCCTGCAGGAGCTCACCACTGAGGTACCGAGACCCCCATGCCCACACCTGCTTGGACACACCTCTGGCTGCCCCATGAGCACCCCACGGTTGGCACTCACCCCTGTCTCATCTCCGCAGCGCCTGACCCTGGCAGCGCAGCATGCCCAGAGCTCCCAGCAGCTGGAGAGCACCAGAGAAGTCCTCACGCAGCTCCAGGTGAGGCAGATGCTGTGCTGCGCACCTGGCCCCCAGGCCTGCTGCTCTTGTGGGTCTGACAGGCACCATGACAGAAGGGTTGGGGGTGGGCATGTTGGGGCACCCGCAGGGTGCCTGGGATGGCGGGGGGACCCTGATGTGGGTCTGCAGGCTCCCCAGAAGGGTTGTGGGGGAGCAAAGTGGGTTGGGGAGCCCTCCTGGGTGTCTGGGCACATCATGTGTGACAGGCACCCTGATGGGGGCGGGCAGCTGTGTGGTTTGGGGACGCCCAGTCTCAGCCAGGGCATTGGGCCTTGAGGCCATGCTGGTTTCATGCTGCTCCTCCAGCCGCCCCCACTGAGATGCTCTCGCTGCCTCTTCTCTCCCAGGCAGAGCTGACTGAGCTGAAGGCAGAGGGAGATGCAGCCCTGAAGGAGCTCCACCAGGTCTGTGACCCACATGAAAATAAATACCGCTTAGGTGGGCAGAGCTGCTGCATGTGGTGCCAGCTCCCAAGGATGCCAGTGTCCCTGCCTCCCGGGCCCTGGCTGGCCTCACCGTGCCCTGGAGACGGACTGCGGATCCCCAGGCCCACCTGGGCCCCTTGTAATGCGCCCCCGTTGCTTTGCAGGAGAAGCAGTCAGCAGTCAAGCTGGCAGAGGCCCTGCAGGAGCAGGCTGAGATCGAGAAGGTACTAGGCACGGGAGGCACGGTGGCACAAGGTCTTTGTATGGGGAAAGCCCCCTCAGAGCGGGCACGGGAGGGGACTACTAACCAGGGCCCTTCCTTTGTGCAGGTCCTGAGGAAAGAACACAGGTACCTCAGGGAGAGACGCAAGGGTCTGCAACGGCAAAGAGCTGGGTGAGTGGCGACAGGCACCCGAGCCCAACCTGTGGGGGTGGAGCTCTGTGCAGCTCCCAGGGATCCGTGTCCCCAGGGCCAGCTTGGCAAGGTCTGTGCCAATGCTGGACAACAGAGCCGCTGATCTAATACTCCTCTGATGACATGTAAGCTGCTCCCAAGCCCACTAGAATGCCTCTGGAGCACTCCCAACTGCCTGCATGGCTTCAAACCACCTCTAAACAGCAGTCGACCACTCGCGCAAGCTCTAAAATCCTTTAAGGAGTGCTGAGCAGCTCTGCACAGCCCTAAGTGGCTCTAGGACACCTTTCAGCTTCCCTTCAAGTCGTCCAAACCTTCTCTGAAGAGCCCGTTGCCTTTTGCAAAGCAGCTCATGAAAAAAAAAGAAAAAATAAAAATCCCCAAACGCCGCTTGGCTCTTTGAAGCAGCTCTGAAGAGCTCCAAGCCTCTGCTAAATGCCCTTGGAGCCTGAGGCGGGAAGGGAGTAGAGGGCAGGGTCTTTTCAATGCTGGCACCCTGTGGCGCCTTGCCGCAGCCCCAGCAGAGCCTGCCCAGCACCTTGGCTCCCTGTTCGCCATGTGGCGGTCCCAGTGCTGAGCGAGCTCTCTCCTCACAGCCCAGACACCTGTGGTGCCCACAACAGGCGGAAGACGGAGCAGGCCGCCAGGCTGTCCACGTCCCTTATGCAGGAGATGGTGGCTGTGAAGCTGGTAGGTCAGAGAAGCCCGATGCGAGACTTGGGGAAGAGAGGGTCTGCAGGGTAGCCGTTGGCTTTGGGGGCGCTGATATCAGTGGGGATGAGGGTGGGGGTCTGAGCCCCCAAGGCCCAACAGTCTTGCCCACACCAATGCATGTCCGTGCTGTGCATTGACCTGCAGGAGGAGCAGCTGGTGGCAAAGAGGCGTGGGATCAGTTTTTGGCTGCAGTGAGTTGCCCTGTGGGGCTCGGCGTGCCAGGGCTTATTTGTGGGTGGTGGGATGTCCGGGCTAGTGGTCCCAAGGCATCCGTCAGCTTTTAACTTCTCAGCACTGACATTGCTCAGGATGCCTTTGGCCTGGGTTGTGGGGTGGTGCTTGTTTGTGGGCCCAGCAGGGAGATGAAGAGCAGATCTGAGCTGCCGGGGCCCTTAACCTGAGGCCCAGGAGCGGGGCAGGGGGTGGTGTGGCCAGCATGATGCAGGGTGCCAGTGCTGGCCTGGCGGTGTCTGCAGATGATGTCTGGAAAGAGATGAGGCAGATTTTTCCCATCCTGTGTCTTAATCCTCTCCTGGCCTGCAGGAGGCAGTTTCTGCTCCTTGCCTGCCTGCAGCTGGTGTTGCTGCTCTGCCTGGTCCTGCTCAAGAGCGACAGCGTCAGCTGGGACCTGCCGTGCAGGCTGGCGTCCGCCTTTGGCAGCTGCCCAGCACGGCCGCCACCCTTCTGACACGCCTGGCCTTGCACCGTGTGGGGTAGAGAGCGACAGGAAGACTGGGTGCCGTGCAGACAGGCAAACATCCAACCGCACAGCACCACCCTTTTCCGGGGGCACCACTGCGCACATGTGGAATGGCATGTGCAGACACACTGCGTGTCCAGCCGCGACTACACCTTGCTGTGGGGGATGTTTGCCTGCTGAATACTTGCCACTAAGCTCACCCTCTCTTTAACGATATAAAGGACAACTGAGAACCCCGACTCCTCAGTCTGTGATTTTTCCTTGGAAAGAGACTGACTTGGTCAAGGAACTTCAGGTGGCTGATACAGCACTGACGGCTGGTGCCAGTGCGATGCTATGATAGTCCAAACTCCGTTTTTCAACTGTAGCTTAAAAGTTGCCATTACTTGTTAGTATGTCTGTCAATAGACTTACCTGCCTCTAGCAAAGACTTACCCTGGCCAAGAAACACTGTAACACCCTGCTGTGCTCTTCCTGGGAAATGAAATGTGACCTGTAGTTACCTGGAAGTGTGCTGAACAAGTGATGCTGTGTTCAGTGACTTTGAACTCTTCCGGTCGTAGGCATTCCTCTACCTCAAACACTCCATGCTTCAGATCTTTTCCGAAAGCAAGGTATTCATTCACAACTTCTAGCTTTGAAACCAGCCTTCAGAAAGGAGATGAAAAGGGAGAACAAGTTTTTCCCAGATTCCTCATAAACGCAGTACGTAAAGTTGAGTACACTCTTTTTTGCTGCAAAGAAATGAAAAACAGAAAGGTGAAACCTGTCAATAATTCGGTATATTGAACCACACCGAGAAGGCAGAGGCCCTCAGTGCTTTCTTTGCCTGGGTTTTTACTGGTAAACATGTCCCTCAGGGGGCATAGACAGAGCTGGCGGGGGAGGGGTGAGTGTGTGTGCTACCTCCTGTCCCATTCGGCACCACCCCCGCCACCACCACCCCCACCCCCCCATTAATTGTCTGTGGGATTTCATCAAGAAGACATGTAGAGAGAGAGGGATTGAGGGAGGAGTTAGTGATGGGATGAAGACAGAAATCGCAGAAAGGGCCTGGGTGAGACTGGGAGCAGAGGGGAGCATTTGGAGGAAACACTGCTGCTAGAGTTATGAACCTCCTTAGCCGGAGGCCAAGGGCTGGATGATCACATCAGGGGTCATGTCTTCTGCCTTGGTGTCCCTGTGCCAACCCTGCCCTCTGTTCCCAAGCTCTGGGAGATGTTGGGCGCCTTCTCTGAGGCCACGTAATCTCCATTGCAGTCCGATGTGGGAGAAGTAGGCAAGGTTTGGTCCCTCAGGTTGGCGTGGGTCAGTGCTGAAAAGTAGCCCATCAGAAGGGCCCGCTCCCACTGTGACACGGGGCTGGAGGCATGCAGTAGGCAGGCCAGCAGTCGCTGCAATGCTGGGGCTGCAGAGTCTGTGGCGAGAGCAGCCCAATCCTGGAGTCAGGAGAGCAGCTTCCTCCTCACCAGCTCCGCCCATACCAGCCCTGGGGACAGCTCTTCTCTGCCTGCCCCCTTCTACAGCCCTGCGTTGTAAGCAAGGGGGTGAGGGCAGCGACTGTCCTGGGACAGCTCTGCAAGGTGCTTTGACACTGCCTTTGTCCCTCGGCAGCAGAATGAGTCACATGCCTTCCTCCCCACAAGTCCTGCTCTGCGGTCTCCCCTCCGCTCCTCCTTTCTCCAGGCTCCTCTTCAGAGGGCTTCATGGCAAAGCTGCAGTCTGACCTGGGGACAGCAGCAGGTAATGGAGGGGCAGGCAGAGTAAGGGGCTTGATCTTTCCTCCCATTAGATGTGTGACAGTGGTGTCATCACCTGGGCTGAGGAGGAAATCAGCCTCTGCCTCCTCCCCTTGTTTGGCTGCGGAGGGAAACTCCTTCCAGACTCTGACCATGACCCTTTAATCATCCTCTGGAGCCAGCCTTCAGCAGGCAGCCACAGTGACCATGTGTCATAGCAGGCAGCAGAAGACATCTGGGGCAGTGCTGCTGTTCGTGGGCCCTGGGGGCTGTGCTGGCAGAGATGTTCAGGAAATCCTTGGATGCCACCGCCACCCCAGGCCTCCAGCACTCCCTGAGCAGTCTGACCTTGCTGCTCCATTTCTGCCGATCCACACAGCTGTGTGCCCGGGAGCCAGACACACTGCCAGGACCCTGCAGGGTCCTAGTTGCTCCATGCTAGAGGAACTGAACAGCAAGAACACAAAGCAAGTTTGCTGTCCAGGGGAAACAAGGTCTTACTCCTTGCTGCAGATCGGGGACAAGCGTCAAGGCTGAGAGTGCTGAAGCTTGCCCCTCTCTTGTCAGTCTGTGCAGAGCACTCCTTCCAAGCCGGCAGTTGTGTTGGTGCCCAAATTGCTCTTTCTCCTCCTCCTATTTCCGAACAGAGCTAGTGCTTTTCCTAGCCCCTCTCTTTTGGCATAATACCCTGAAATGTCCCTGTTCAGGACTAATGTACAGGACACTTAGGTTCATCTGCCAGTTCCCGGCACGTGGAAACTGGGCATTCGTTGCACGCACTCCTCCTTCCCTGTTGTCACATCAAGATGTCTCCCTTATGAACCCCATTTGTTTCCCCAGTCTTACCTTTTCGTAAGCCCACACTGGAGATTTCAGCCCACTTTTCACACGGTTCAACCTGCCCACGATCGCTCATTCCGAGATCGCTCATTACTAGGGCTCCTTACTAGAAGCACCTCTCGGGGACATTTGGGGATTTGAGAGCTGTATGGAGCAGGCAGAGGGGAGACATGCCCATGTGAGCTGGTGGATTGGACTCACTTAGTGTTCAGTGGAGCCAAAAGAAACTTCCAGAGCAGAGAGGTGTTTTGTTTGAGGACTGACTTGTCTCCCCAGTGAAGATGCAGTCACACAGAGAAGAGCCTGAAGGAGACACAGGAAGTGCTGGAAACCACCTGCCAATAAGGAAGAGTGAATTCATACATTATCAGCTGTGTTCTTATGATGCTTAATGAAATCCTTGGAATAATCCCAAGCCTTGAGCAATATTACACACAGGAGGCATCAGGCAGAGAATAAATGCATTGGCGTTGTTATAGAATTCATGGTCTAAAGACAGGCACGTGCTGACCTGCTTAGGCAAACTACCCTGTGAAAAGCTTTTTTGATGGCATTTTCCAAGGAGAGCTCTTGCACTTGAGTGCTGAGATTTTTCCTCAGCAATTCTTTATGCAGGGTGAGAACAACAGGCAATGAGAACATGGCTGTGCAGAGACCAGGAAGAGGAAATGGGTTCTGACAGTTTCTGTGTATTTAATCCAGCTCGCCTTCCAGTGTCTGATGTTTGTCACACACAAAGTGCTCAGCTGGAATGAGCAGTGCCTGCAGTGTGTATTCCAGCCTTGGGACCTCCAGGGAAGGTGGAGTCCATGTCGAGTTAGACAAGGAGCTTCTGTTCTGTGCATACCTAAGCTTACGCAAGGCAAATCTCACACGCTATGTGTTTGTGGAGTGCATGGGAGGGAGCAGAATCCCTCCAGCCCTGGCGTTTTTAACCCAGGGTTAGATGCGCAGGTGAGCCAGCGGAATCCGGACTCTAAAGAGAGAAAATGAGCCCCCTCCCTGTATATGCTTAGGCGTCCTGCGTAGCTAGGAACCAGCAATAGGGGCTTGTCAGCAGCAGATAGCTCTACTTCTCTTAGACACCGATCGTCTCATAGCACAAATCACGCTGCTGGTATTAGTCTCTCTTCACTGTTTGGAGAGGGAGAGTAGGTAATTACTTTAGTGCACTTCAAAGAACGTTCCCCAGGGGTGACCCTGCTGTCTTTCAGGATCTGTCAGCTCTGGAGCCCCAGGGAAATCTTCAGGGTGCATGAGGAGGTTGCGGTGATATCTGAAGACTATGGGAGAAGCCACAGAAATGCTAGTCTAGGCTGCAGTACACACTGCTAATACGTTTTCAATACCATTCATACCAATGCTGTGGACCAGTTTCTCTGTGAAATTCCCCAGCTTCTCAAGCAAGCAGCAAGTCTGAGCAGGAAAGCTCAGACTCCTACGTCAGGGAAGGTGGGGTTCTTGTGGTTAGTCTTTGCTTAGCTTTGGGGGGGAGGGTTTTGGTTTGTTTTATTTATTTATTTATTTTTTTTACGTTGTTCTGTTCTATGTGCAGCTCTTCAAGGCTGTTGTGAGGATCCCCTCTGGGCGGGGACAGCACAGAGCCTTTTCCACATGCCTCCCTCACCTTGCTGTGGTCTCCCTGTTTATCAGAAGTGCAGTGTTTGCCTACGCGAAGCCCCACTCTGTCTCCTCCCCATGCCTGGAGCTGGTGGTGGCAGTTCTGTACTCAGTGGTGCCTCCAGCAATGAACACTCTCATCTGCAGCATGAGGAACGAGGAAGTCAGAGATGCACTGGGAAAACTTATGTCACAAATTTTATTTCGGCAGCCATAACCTGCCCTCCTCTTCCCACTCATAAGTCCCAGGGTATTTGAGGCCAGGTCTCCTCCCCTTTCCTCTCTTCCTTGCTTCCTTTTCTCCTTCCATCCTTCTCTCCCTCCCTCCCTCCCTCCCTCTCTTTCTTTCTTTCTCCTGTATTCACGTTCAAAGACAAATGTTTGGATTCATTCCACTTTTCCTCAGGCATCTATCTACCTCCTGAAGTTGACCCAGAGGCCTTGTGTGAGCAAGGAGTCAGTGCTGCCCTGTCAGCAGGAGAGGGAGGAATCTGCAGAGGCTGTTTCTCGGAGCTGCCTTGGGTGCCTTTACTGGAAGGAGCAGAATTTCCCTCTGGCAGTATTTGTTGTAGCACTGATACCGAGGGAGCTCCGGGTGACAGAATCAGGCTCAGACATGTGGAAGACTGGTAGGAGCAAGGTATGAGGAATGCCAGGGTCCACATGTCCTTTAGGATTTCTTAGCTCCTCTGTTCACAGTAGGGATGTGTCCTGGCACATCTCTTCTGTGGTGGAGGAAGCAAGCTGTCCTTGGGCTCTGATGCCTTCCTTCTGCACTGTACCAGTACTCAGAGCTGCTTTGAGGAGAACAGCAGTTCCAGCCTGGGCTCTCCCCTCCCACAAAGAGCAGCATGTCTCTGGAGCCAAAGCAGCAGCACCAGTGTGCAGAGGAGATGCAGAGAGGGAAAGTCCAGCCACAGCATGCAGGAACAGTCCTAGTGCCTGTCAGGAAAGTCCCCTCACTGCCATGGCAGGCACTTCCTTACCACAGTAGTTGAGTCTGAACTGCTGCTTTCCTGGAGCTACGGTCATTTCCTGACCTTCCTCTCGAGCTCTTGTGTGCGCATAAGGCCAAAATGCTACTGTAACGTTGCATGTACTGCTGTGTCTATGTGTTCAGGACCAGACAATGTGCACCTCTGGGCCGGAGCTGGCCTCCATAACAACAGCGCTGTAATAAAATGGTCGGTGCTGATTCCAGTGCCAAAGGGTGGGCTTTTCTTCCAAAGCTGGAGTCAGGAGCAGGACCAAGGGATTGCAGCTCTAAAAGGCCTGCTGCTTGGTTTGGCTTCTGCCTGGGCTCAGCAGGACGAGATCAGAGTCGCAGCGTGATCTCAAAGAGTGAGGGCTGCATTTAGCACTCACTGGTCGGTCAGTGGCCAGTGCCAGTGGAGATGGTGAAGGGTCTTCTTGCAGTTACCTGCCTGCGGCTGTCCCACATGTGACAGGGCTAATGGCAGATGCCCAGCCTTATGGAGGGCAATCTGGACATCATCAGGAGAGCTCAGGGAGCCTGCGGGGACACCATGTGCCTAGTGGTGGGTAAGGATTTGGAGCCTCGCAAAAAGAGAGACCCTTCAAGTTGAACTCACTCAAAGGTAAAGTGTGAAATGTAGCTATCCACAGGTAAACCAGGGCTCTGCAACCCCAGGGGAGGCAGTGAGGACCAAAGAGACGCAAGGAAGAGAGACTGCAGAGTCATTCGTGTCACGCTGAATGAAATGCTTCAGGCTGGATCTGGCTGCACACCCAAACACATCTCAGGCCATTGGAAATGCCCCATGATCCTTTCAAGTATCATCCTCAGGCACATGGGCAGTGGAAGGTGGCAGAGTATTTGTGAGTCCCTTCCAGCTGGGTCTGCTTCCTGCCCTCACCATCACTGCCAGTGCAAGTCACCCCTTCACCTGGGGCACTACAAACATGGGGCTGTTGCAGGGAGCACGTGGCAGGGGGTCCAGGAACAGCCAGTCAGGCCAGCATGGCTGCACTTCCCTGCGGAAAGCCTCTGTGTGCAGCAGTGACCTTCCCGCAGAAGAGCAGAGGAGTGTGTGCGTGTGCATGTGGTGAGAAAGAATGAGAAAGAGTAAGCGGCGAGAAATCAGCAGTTTCTGCAGGTGCCAGCTCAGGGCAGTCTGCTCTGTCGCTGGGCAGCAGAAGCTGCCTGAGGAATCCCAAGGCCAGGACTCTTGTGCCCTTCTTGTTGTCTTTGACACCCGTTGCCAGATTAAACTGCCCGGGTCTGTGACCCACGTGAAAATAAAGCTTAGGTGGCCACAGCTGCTGGGCATGGTGGCAGCCCCAGAGCATGCCTGTGTCCCTGCCCTGCTTGTCCCCAAACGCCTGCGGTGCCCACCACAGGTGGGAGACAGAGCAGGCAGCCAGGCTGTCCGCATCACTTGTGCAGGAGATGGTGGCTGTGAAGCTGGTAGGACAGAGAAGATCTCAGTGGCGATGAGGGTGGCGCTCTGAGCCCCCAAAGCCCAGCAGTCTTGCCCACACCAATGCATGGCCCTGCTGTGCGTTGACCTGCAGGAGGAGCAGATATCCGCTAGGAACATGATTGCCTCATGGGCCTCTCGTAGTTCCCTGACACATCTGCCATTTCATACATAGCGGTGGGACTCGGGCAGTGCTTAGCACAGCCCTCCGGAACTTGCAGCGCCCTCTGGAAGAGCCCTGCGCAAGCCTGGGGTGTAGTGCAGCCCTGCGGCTTGGTGTCTAGGCGGCGGTGTGTAGACAGCGCTGGATGGGGCTGAGGCGTGTGCAACCCTCAGTTGCCCCTTGTGCTCCAGCAGGCACATGCAGGCACAGCAGTGCTGTCAGAGAAGGGCAGTGAGGTCAGAGAAGAGCAGGCATGTCACAATGGCCTGGGGCGGGACGAGGTGGGGTGGGGTGGGGGCGGGCAGTCAGCTTCAGGTGAGGTGGGCTGACATCACAGTGGGGCACATCAGCATCCTTGGCACTTGGGCCACAGAGCTGCCTGCGGCTCCTGGAGGAAGGGTGCTCTCGGGCTGAGGGGGTGGAGCTCATCTGGCCCAAAGGAGCTGGAGGCCCCTTGGCCTGCAGTGCGTGCTGGGCCCCATGGAGCTGGAGGACTTGCAGCTCTCCTTGCAGTGCCACCAGGATGAACGCCGGGAGCTGCTGGAGAAGCTGCTGGAGCTGGAGCAGGCTTGCGGGCTTCTGCGAGCAGCCAGCTGCCAGCTGGAAGACGGGTGTGCATGGCTGCGTGCTGCTTGGGGCTGAGACTCAGGTCGCGGGGGCTGTGCGCAGCACCTGCACGCCTGGGCCCTTGATGGGGCTTCCTGCGGGGCTGGGTGGAGGTGGGGGGCCCTGCCACCAGTCGTGGAGGGCTCTGTGCACTCCCTGCCTGCCTGGGCGCCTCATCTCTGCCCTGGGGGTCTGCACTCAGCAGTCTCCCATCCCCTCAATCCTGCAGGCTGCAGTGCTCCGGGGAGGTGCCTGAGGAGCCCCATGTGGGGCTGAGGGAAGAGCTCGGTGCCCTCTCGGGCTGCCTGAAGGAGAGTGAGCGTGAGACAGCTGCAACGCAGGAGCAGCTCAGGTGCTTGGTAGGTGTTGGCGATGCCCGCGCATGTGCAGAGGGGGCTCCAAGCCCTGCTCTCCACCACTGTCCCCATGCCTGCAGGAGAAGGAGAAAGAGGAGCTGCGCAGCACCCTGCAGGAGCTCACCACTGAGGTACCGAGACCCCCATGCCCACACCTGCTTGGACACACCTCTGGCTGCCCCATGAGCACCCCACGGTTGGCACTCACCCCTGTCTCATCTCCGCAGCGCCTGACCCTGGCAGCGCAGCATGCCCAGAGCTCCCAGCAGCTGGAGAGCACCAGAGAAGTCCTCACGCAGCTCCAGGTGAGGCAGATGCTGTGCTGCGCACCTGGCCCCCAGGCCTGCTGCTCTTGTGGGTCTGACAGGCACCATGACAGAAGGGTTGGGGGTGGGCATGTTGGGGCACCCGCAGGGTGCCTGGGATGGCGGGGGGACCCTGATGTGGGTCTGCAGGCTCCCCAGAAGGGTTGTGGGGGAGCAAAGTGGGTTGGGGAGCCCTCCTGGGTGTCTGGGCACATCATGTGTGACAGGCACCCTGATGGGGGCGGGCAGCTGTGTGGTTTGGGGATGCCCAGTCTCAGCCAGGGCATTGGGCCTTGAGGCCATGCTGGTTTCATGCTGCTCCTCCAGCCGCCCCCACTGAGATGCTCTCGCTGCCTCTTCTCTCCCAGGCAGAGCTGACTGAGCTGAAGGCAGAGGGAGATGCAGCCCTGAAGGAGCTCCACCAGGTCTGTGACCCACATGAAAATAAATACCGCTTAGGTGGGCAGAGCTGCTGCATGTGGTGCCAGCTCCCAAGGATGCCAGTGTCCCTGCCTCCCGGGCCCTGGCTGGCCTCACCGTGCCCTGGAGACGGACTGCGGATCCCCAGGCCCACCTGGGCCCCTTGTAATGCGCCCCCGTTGCTTTGCAGGAGAAGCAGTCAGCAGTCAAGCTGGCAGAGGCCCTGCAGGAGCAGGCTGAGATCGAGAAGGTACTAGGCACGGGAGGCACGGTGGCACAAGGTCTTTGTATGGGGAAAGCCCCCTCAGAGCGGGCACGGGAGGGGACTACTAACCAGGGCCCTTCCTTTGTGCAGGTCCTGAGGAAAGAACACAGGTACCTCAGGGAGAGACGCAAGGGTCTGCAACGGCAAAGAGCTGGGTGAGTGGCGACAGGCACCCGAGCCCAACCTGTGGGGGTGGAGCTCTGTGCAGCTCCCAGGGATCCGTGTCCCCAGGGCCAGCTTGGCAAGGTCTGTGCCAATGCTGGACAACAGAGCCGCTGATCTAATACTCCTCTGATGACATGTAAGCTGCTCCCAAGCCCACTAGAATGCCTCTGGAGCACTCCCAACTGCCTGCATGGCTTCAAACCACCTCTAAACAGCAGTCAACCACTCGCGCAAGCTCTAAAATCCTTTAAGGAGTGCTGAGCAGCTCTGCACAGCCCTAAGTGGCTCTAGGACACCTTTCAGCTTCCCTTCAAGTCGTCCAAACCTTCTCTGAAGAGCCCGTTGCCTTTTGCAAAGCAGCTCATGAAAAAAAAAGAAAAAATAAAAATCCCCAAACGCCGCTTGGCTCTTTGAAGCAGCTCTGAAGAGCTCCAAGCCTCTGCTAAATGCCCTTGGAGCCTGAGGCGGGAAGGGAGTAGAGGGCAGGGTCTTTTCAATGCTGGCACCCTGTGGCGCCTTGCCGCAGCCCCAGCAGAGCCTGCCCAGCACCTTGGCTCCCTGTTCGCCATGTGGCGGTCCCAGTGCTGAGCGAGCTCTCTCCTCACAGCCCAGACACCTGTGGTGCCCACAACAGGCGGAAGACGGAGCAGGCCGCCAGGCTGTCCACGTCCCTTATGCAGGAGATGGTGGCTGTGAAGCTGGTAGGTCAGAGAAGCCCGATGCGAGACTTGGGGAAGAGAGGGTCTGCAGGGTAGCCGTTGGCTTTGGGGGCGCTGATATCAGTGGGGATGAGGGTGGGGGTCTGAGCCCCCAAGGCCCAACAGTCTTGCCCACACCAATGCATGTCCGTGCTGTGCATTGACCTGCAGGAGGAGCAGCTGGTGGCAAAGAGGCGTGGGATCAGTTTTTGGCTGCAGTGAGTTGCCCTGTGGGGCTCGGCGTGCCAGGGCTTATTTGTGGGTGGTGGGATGTCCGGGCTAGTGGTCCCAAGGCATCCGTCAGCTTTTAACTTCTCAGCACTGACATTGCTCAGGATGCCTTTGGCCTGGGTTGTGGGGTGGTGCTTGTTTGTGGGCCCAGCAGGGAGATGAAGAGCAGATCTGAGCTGCCGGGGCCCTTAACCTGAGGCCCAGGAGCGGGGCAGGGGGTGGTGTGGCCAGCATGATGCAGGGTGCCAGTGCTGGCCTGGCGGTGTCTGCAGATGATGTCTGGAAAGAGATGAGGCAGATTTTTCCCATCCTGTGTCTTAATCCTCTCCTGGCCTGCAGGAGGCAGTTTCTGCTCCTTGCCTGCCTGCAGCTGGTGTTGCTGCTCTGCCTGGTCCTGCTCAAGAGCGACAGCGTCAGCTGGGACCTGCCGTGCAGGCTGGCGTCCGCCTTTGGCAGCTGCCCAGCACGGCCGCCACCCTTCTGACACGCCTGGCCTTGCACCGTGTGGGGTAGAGAGCGACAGGAAGACTGGGCGCCGTGCAGACAGGCAAACATCCAACCGCACAGCACCACCCTTTTCCGGGGGCACCACTGCGCACATGTGGAATGGCATGTGCAGACACACTGCGTGTCCAGCCGCGACTACACCTTGCTGTGGGGGATGTTTGCCTGCTGAATACTTGCCACTAAGCTCACCCTCTCTTTAACGATATAAAGGACAACTGAGAACCCCGACTCCTCAGTCTGTGATTTTTCCTTGGAAAGAGACTGACTTGGTCAAGGAACTTCAGGTGGCTGATACAGCACTGACGGCTGGTGCCAGTGCGATGCTATGATAGTCCAAACTCCGTTTTTCAACTGTAGCTTAAAAGTTGCCATTACTTGTTAGTATGTCTGTCAATAGACTTACCTGCCTCTAGCAAAGACTTACCCTGGCCAAGAAACACTGTAACACCCTGCTGTGCTCTTCCTGGGAAATGAAATGTGACCTGTAGTTACCTGGAAGTGTGCTGAACAAGTGATGCTGTGTTCAGTGACTTTGAACTCTTCCGGTCGTAGGCATTCCTCTACCTCAAACACTCCATGCTTCAGATCTTTTCCGAAAGCAAGGTATTCATTCACAACTTCTAGCTTTGAAACCAGCCTTCAGAAAGGAGATGAAAAGGGAGAACAAGTTTTTCCCAGATTCCTCATAAACGCAGTACGTAAAGTTGAGTACACTCTTTTTTGCTGCAAAGAAATGAAAAACAGAAAGGTGAAACCTGTCAATAATTCGGTATATTGAACCACACCGAGAAGGCAGAGGCCCTCAGTGCTTTCTTTGCCTGGGTTTTTACTGGTAAACATGTCCCTCAGGGGGCATAGACAGAGCTGGCGGGGGAGGGGTGAGTGTGTGTGCTACCTCCTGTCCCATTCGGCACCACCCCCGCCACCACCACCCCCACCCCCCCATTAATTGTCTGTGGGATTTCATCAAGAAGACATGTAGAGAGAGAGGGATTGAGGGAGGAGTTAGTGATGGGATGAAGACAGAAATCGCAGAAAGGGCCTGGGTGAGACTGGGAGCAGAGGGGAGCATTTGGAGGAAACACTGCTGCTAGAGTTATGAACCTCCTTAGCCGGAGGCCAAGGGCTGGATGATCACATCAGGGGTCATGTCTTCTGCCTTGGTGTCCCTGTGCCAACCCTGCCCTCTGTTCCCAAGCTCTGGGAGATGTTGGGCGCCTTCTCTGAGGCCACGTAATCTCCATTGCAGTCCGATGTGGGAGAAGTAGGCAAGGTTTGGTCCCTCAGGTTGGCGTGGGTCAGTGCTGAAAAGTAGCCCATCAGAAGGGCCCGCTCCCACTGTGACACGGGGCTGGAGGCATGCAGTAGGCAGGCCAGCAGTCGCTGCAATGCTGGGGCTGCAGAGTCTGTGGCGAGAGCAGCCCAATCCTGGAGTCAGGAGAGCAGCTTCCTCCTCACCAGCTCCGCCCATACCAGCCCTGGGGACAGCTCTTCTCTGCCTGCCCCCTTCTACAGCCCTGCGTTGTAAGCAAGGGGGTGAGGGCAGCGACTGTCCTGGGACAGCTCTGCAAGGTGCTTTGACACTGCCTTTGTCCCTCGGCAGCAGAATGAGTCACATGCCTTCCTCCCCACAAGTCCTGCTCTGCGGTCTCCCCTCCGCTCCTCCTTTCTCCAGGCTCCTCTTCAGAGGGCTTCATGGCAAAGCTGCAGTCTGACCTGGGGACAGCAGCAGGTAATGGAGGGGCAGGCAGAGTAAGGGGCTTGATCTTTCCTCCCATTAGATGTGTGACGGTGGTGTCATCACCTGGGCTGAGGAGGAAATCAGCCTCTGCCTCCTCCCCTTGTTTGGCTGCGGAGGGAAACTCCTTCCAGACTCTGACCATGACCCTTTAATCATCCTCTGGAGCCAGCCTTCAGCAGGCAGCCACAGTGACCATGTGTCATAGCAGGCAGCAGAAGACATCTGGGGCAGTGCTGCTGTTCGTGGGCCCTGGGGGCTGTGCTGGCAGAGATGTTCAGGAAATCCTTGGATGCCACCGCCACCCCAGGCCTCCAGCACTCCCTGAGCAGTCTGACCTTGCTGCTCCATTTCTGCCGATCCACACAGCTGTGTGCCCGGGAGCCAGACACACTGCCAGGACCCTGCAGGGTCCTAGTTGCTCCATGCTAGAGGAACTGAACAGCAAGAACACAAAGCAAGTTTGCTGTCCAGGGGAAACAAGGTCTTACTCCTTGCTGCAGATCGGGGACAAGCGTCAAGGCTGAGAGTGCTGAAGCTTGCCCCTCTCTTGTCAGTCTGTGCAGAGCACTCCTTCCAAGCCGGCAGTTGTGTTGGTGCCCAAATTGCTCTTTCTCCTCCTCCTATTTCCGAACAGAGCTAGTGCTTTTCCTAGCCCCTCTCTTTTGGCATAATACCCTGAAATGTCCCTGTTCAGGACTAATGTACAGGACACTTAGGTTCATCTGCCAGTTCCTGGCACGTGGAAACTGGGCATTCGTTGCACGCACTCCTCCTTCCCTGTTGTCACATCAAGATGTCTCCCTTATGAACCCCATTTGTTTCCCCAGTCTTACCTTTTCGTAAGCCCACACTGGAGATTTCAGCCCACTTTTCACACGGTTCAACCTGCCCACGATCGCTCATTCCGAGATCGCTCATTACTAGGGCTCCTTACTAGAAGCACCTCTCGGGGACATTTGGGGATTTGAGAGCTGTATGGAGCAGGCAGAGGGGAGACATGCCCATGTGAGCTGGTGGCAGAGAATAAATACATTGGCGTTGTTATAGAATTCATGGTCTAAAGACAGGCACGTGCTGACCTGCTTAGGCAAACTACCCTGTGAAAAGCTTTTTTGATGGCATTTTCCAAGGAGAGCTCTTGCACTTGAGTGCTGAGATTTTTCCTCAGCAATTCTTTATGCAGGGTGAGAACAACAGGCAATGAGAACATGGCTGTGCAGAGACCAGGAAGAGGAAATGGGTTCTGACAGTTTCTGTGTATTTAATCCAGCTCGCCTTCCAGTGTCTGATGTTTGTCACACACAAAGTGCTCAGCTGGAATGAGCAGTGCCTGCAGTGTGTATTCCAGCCTTGGGACCTCCAGGGAAGGTGGAGTCCATGTCGAGTTAGACAAGGAGCTTCTGTTCTGTGCATACCTAAGCTTACGCAAGACAAATCTCACACGCTATGTGTTTGTGGAGTGCATGGGAGGGAGCAGAATCCCTCCAGCCCTGGCGTTTTTAACCCAGGGTTAGATGCGCAGGTGAGCCAGCGGAATCCGGACTCTAAAGAGAGAAAATGAGCCCCCTCCCTGTATATGCTTAGGCGTCCTGCGTAGCTAGGAACCAGCAATAGGGGCTTGTCAGCAGCAGATAGCTCTACTTCTCTTAGACACCGATCGTCTCATAGCACAAATCACGCTGCTGGTATTAGTCTCTCTTCACTGTTTGGAGAGGGAGAGTAGGTAATTACTTTAGTGCACTTCAAAGAACGTTCCCCAGGGGTGACCCTGCTGTCTTTCAGGATCTGTCAGCTCTGGAGCCCCAGGGAAATCTTCAGGGTGCATGAGGAGGTTGCGGTGATATCTGAAGACTATGGGAGAAGCCACAGAAATGCTAGTCTAGGCTGCAGTACACACTGCTAATACGTTTTCAATACCATTCATACCAATGCTGTGGACCAGTTTCTCTGTGAAATTCCCCAGCTTCTCAAGCAAGCAGCAAGTCTGAGCAGGAAAGCTCAGACTCCTACGTCAGGGAAGGTGGGGTTCTTGTGGTTAGTCTTTGCTTAGCTTTGGGGGGGAGGGTTTTGGTTTGTTTTATTTATTTATTTATTTTTTTTACGTTGTTCTGTTCTATGTGCAGCTCTTCAAGGCTGTTGTGAGGATCCCCTCTGGGCGGGGACAGCACAGAGCCTTTTCCACATGCCTCCCTCACCTTGCTGTGGTCTCCCTGTTTATCAGAAGTGCAGTGTTTGCCTACGCGAAGCCCCACTCTGTCTCCTCCCCATCCCTGGATGTGGTGGTGGCAGTTCTGTACTCAGTGGTGCCTCCAGCAATGAACACTCTCATCTGCAGCATGAGGAACGAGGAAGTCAGAGATGCACTGGGAAAACTTATGTCACAAATTTTATTTCGGCAGCCATAACCTGCCCTCCTCTTCCCACTCATAAGTCCCAGGGTATTTGAGGCCAGGTCTCCTCCCCTTTCCTCTCTTCCTTGCTTCCTTTTCTCCTTCCATCCTTCTCTCCCTCCCTCCCTCCCTCCCTCTCTTTCTTTCTTTCTCCTGTATTCACGTTCAAAGACAAATGTTTGGATTCATTCCACTTTTCCTCAGGCATCTATCTACCTCCTGAAGTTGACCCAGAGGCCTTGTGTGAGCAAGGAGTCAGTGCTGCCCTGTCAGCAGGAGAGGGAGGAATCTGCAGAGGCTGTTTCTTGGAGCTGCCTTGGGTGCCTTTACTGGAAGGAGCAGAATTTCCCTCTGGCAGTATTTGTTGTAGCACTGATACCGAGGGAGCTCCGGGTGACAGAATCAGGCTCAGACATGTGGAAGACTGGTAGGAGCAAGGTATGAGGAATGCCAGGGTCCACATGTCCTTTAGGATTTCTTAGCTCCTCTGTTCACAGTAGGGATGTGTCCTGGCACATCTCTTCTGTGGTGGAGGAAGCAAGCTGTCCTTGGGCTCTGATGCCTTCCTTCTGCACTGTACCAGTACTCAGAGCTGCTTTGAGGAGAACAGCAGTTCCAGCCTGGGCTCTCCCCTCCCACAAAGAGCAGCATGTCTCTGGAGCCAAAGCAGCAGCACCAGTGTGCAGAGGAGATGCAGAGAGGGAAAGTCCAGCCACAGCATGCAGGAACAGTCCTAGTGCCTGTCAGGAAAGTCCCCTCACTGCCATGGCAGGCACTTCCTTACCACAGTAGTTGAGTCTGAACTGCTGCTTTCCTGGAGCTACGGTCATTTCCTGACCTTCCTCTCGAGCTCTTGTGTGCGCATAAGGCCAAAATGCTACTGTAACGTTGCATGTACTGCTGTGTCTATGTGTTCAGGACCAGACAATGTGCACCTCTGGGCCGGAGCTGGCCTCCATAACAACAGCGCTGTAATAAAATGGTCGGTGCTGATTCCAGTGCCAAAGGGTGGGCTTTTCTTCCAAAGCTGGAGTCAGGAGCAGGACCAAGGGATTGCAGCTCTAAAAGGCCTGCTGCTTGGTTTGGCTTCTGCCTGGGCTCAGCAGGACGAGATCAGAGTCGCAGCATGATCTCAAAGAGTGAGGGCTGCATTTAGCACTCACTGGTCGGTCAGTGGCCAGTGCCAGTGGAGATGGTGAAGGGTCTTCTTGCAGTTACCTGCCTGCGGCTGTCCCACATGTGACAGGGCTAATGGCAGATGCCCAGCCTTATGGAGGGCAATCTGGACATCATCAGGAGAGCTCAGGGAGCCTGCGGGGACACCATGTGCCTAGTGGTGGGTAAGGATTTGGAGCCTCGCAAAAAGAGAGACCCTTCAAGTTGAACTCACTCAAAGGTAAAGTGTGAAATGTAGCTATCCACAGGTAAACCAGGGCTCTGCAACCCCAGGGGAGGCAGTGAGGACCAAAGAGACGCAAGGAAGAGAGACTGCAGAGTCATTCGTGTCACGCTGAATGAAATGCTTCAGGCTGGATCTGGCTGCACACCCAAACACATCTCAGGCCATTGGAAATGCCCCATGATCCTTTCAAGTATCATCCTCAGGCACATGGGCAGTGGAAGGTGGCAGAGTATTTGTGAGTCCCTTCCAGCTGGGTCTGCTTCCTGCCCTCACCATCACTGCCAGTGCAAGTCACCCCTTCACCTGGGGCACTACAAACATGGGGCTGTTGCAGGGAGCACGTGGCAGGGGGTCCAGGAACAGCCAGTCAGGCCAGCATGGCTGCACTTCCCTGCGGAAAGCCTCTGTGTGCAGCAGTGACCTTCCTGCAGAAGAGCAGAGGAGTGTGTGCGTGTGCATGTGGTGAGAAAGAATGAGAAAGAGTAAGCGGCGAGAAATCAGCAGTTTCTGCAGGTGCCAGCTCAGGGCAGTCTGCTCTGTCGCTGGGCAGCAGAAGCTGCCTGAGGAATCCCAAGGCCAGGACTCTTGTGCCCTTCTTGTTGTCTTTGACACCCGTTGCCAGATTAAACTGCCCGGGTCTGTGACCCACGTGAAAATAAAGCTTAGGTGGCCACAGCTGCTGGGCATGGTGGCAGCCCCAGAGCATGCCTGTGTCCCTGCCCTGCTTGTCCCCAAACGCCTGCGGTGCCCACCACAGGTGGGAGACAGAGCAGGCAGCCAGGCTGTCCGCATCACTTGTGCAGGAGATGGTGGCTGTGAAGCTGGTAGGACAGAGAAGATCTCAGTGGCGATGAGGGTGGCGCTCTGAGCCCCCAAAGCCCAGCAGTCTTGCCCACACCAATGCATGGCCCTGCTGTGCGTTGACCTGCAGGAGGAGCAGATATCCGCTAGGAACATGATTGCCTCATGGGCCTCTCGTAGTTCCCTGACACATCTGCCATTTCATACGTAGCGGTGGGACTCGGGCAGTGCTTAGCACAGCCCTCCGGAACTTGCAGCGCCCTCTGGAAGAGCCCTGCGCAAGCCTGGGGTGTAGTGCAGCCCTGCGGCTTGGTGTCTAGGCGGCGGTGTGTAGACAGCGCTGGATGGGGCTGAGGCGTGTGCAACCCTCAGTTGCCCCTTGTGCTCCAGCAGGCACATGCAGGCACAGCAGTGCTGTCAGAGAAGGGCAGTGAGGTCAGAGAAGAGCAGGCATGTCACAATGGCCTGGGGCGGGACGAGGTGGGGTGGGGTGGGGGCGGGCAGTCAGCTTCAGGTGAGGTGGGCTGACATCACAGTGGGGCACATCAGCATCCTTGGCACTTGGGCCACAGAGCTGCCTGCGGCTCCTGGAGGAAGGGTGCTCTCGGGCTGAGGGGGTGGAGCTCATCTGGCCCAAAGGAGCTGGAGGCCCCTTGGCCTGCAGTGCGTGCTGGGCCCCATGGAGCTGGAGGACTTGCAGCTCTCCTTGCAGTGCCACCAGGATGAACGCCGGGAGCTGCTGGAGAAGCTGCTGGAGCTGGAGCAGGCTTGCGGGCTTCTGCGAGCAGCCAGCTGCCAGCTGGAAGACGGGTGTGCATGGCTGCGTGCTGCTTGGGGCTGAGACTCAGGTCGCGGGGGCTGTGCGCAGCACCTGCACGCCTGGGCCCTTGATGGGGCTTCCTGCGGGGCTGGGTGGAGGTGGGGGGCCCTGCCACCAGTCGTGGAGGGCTCTGTGCACTCCCTGCCTGCCTGGGCGCCTCATCTCTGCCCTGGGGGTCTGCACTCAGCAGTCTCCCATCCCCTCAATCCTGCAGGCTGCAGTGCTCCGGGGAGGTGCCTGAGGAGCCCCATGTGGGGCTGAGGGAAGAGCTCGGTGCCCTCTCGGGCTGCCTGAAGGAGAGTGAGCGTGAGACAGCTGCAACGCAGGAGCAGCTCAGGTGCTTGGTAGGTGTTGGCGATGCCCGCGCATGTGCAGAGGGGGCTCCAAGCCCTGCTCTCCACCACTGTCCCCATGCCTGCAGGAGAAGGAGAAAGAGGAGCTGCGCAGCACCCTGCAGGAGCTCACCACTGAGGTACCGAGACCCCCATGCCCACACCTGCTTGGACACACCTCTGGCTGCCCCATGAGCACCCCACGGTTGGCACTCACCCCTGTCTCATCTCCGCAGCGCCTGACCCTGGCAGCGCAGCATGCCCAGAGCTCCCAGCAGCTGGAGAGCACCAGAGAAGTCCTCACGCAGCTCCAGGTGAGGCAGATGCTGTGCTGCGCACCTGGCCCCCAGGCCTGCTGCTCTTGTGGGTCTGACAGGCACCATGACAGAAGGGTTGGGGGTGGGCATGTTGGGGCACCCGCAGGGTGCCTGGGATGGCGGGGGGACCCTGATGTGGGTCTGCAGGCTCCCCAGAAGGGTTGTGGGGGAGCAAAGTGGGTTGGGGAGCCCTCCTGGGTGTCTGGGCACATCATGTGTGACAGGCACCCTGATGGGGGCGGGCAGCTGTGTGGTTTGGGGACGCCCAGTCTCAGCCAGGGCATTGGGCCTTGAGGCCATGCTGGTTTCATGCTGCTCCTCCAGCCGCCCCCACTGAGATGCTCTCGCTGCCTCTTCTCTCCCAGGCAGAGCTGACTGAGCTGAAGGCAGAGGGAGATGCAGCCCTGAAGGAGCTCCACCAGGTCTGTGACCCACATGAAAATAAATACCGCTTAGGTGGGCAGAGCTGCTGCATGTGGTGCCAGCTCCCAAGGATGCCAGTGTCCCTGCCTCCCGGGCCCTGGCTGGCCTCACCGTGCCCTGGAGACGGACTGCGGATCCCCAGGCCCACCTGGGCCCCTTGTAATGCGCCCCCGTTGCTTTGCAGGAGAAGCAGTCAGCAGTCAAGCTGGCAGAGGCCCTGCAGGAGCAGGCTGAGATCGAGAAGGTACTAGGCACGGGAGGCACGGTGGCACAAGGTCTTTGTATGGGGAAAGCCCCCTCAGAGCGGGCACGGGAGGGGACTACTAACCAGGGCCCTTCCTTTGTGCAGGTCCTGAGGAAAGAACACAGGTACCTCAGGGAGAGACGCAAGGGTCTGCAACGGCAAAGAGCTGGGTGAGTGGCGACAGGCACCCGAGCCCAACCTGTGGGGGTGGAGCTCTGTGCAGCTCCCAGGGATCCGTGTCCCCAGGGCCAGCTTGGCAAGGTCTGTGCCAATGCTGGACAACAGAGCCGCTGATCTAATACTCCTCTGATGACATGTAAGCTGCTCCCAAGCCCACTAGAATGCCTCTGGAGCACTCCCAACTGCCTGCATGGCTTCAAACCACCTCTAAACAGCAGTCGACCACTCGCGCAAGCTCTAAAATCCTTTAAGGAGTGCTGAGCAGCTCTGCACAGCCCTAAGTGGCTCTAGGACACCTTTCAGCTTCCCTTCAAGTCGTCCAAACCTTCTCTGAAGAGCCCGTTGCCTTTTGCAAAGCAGCTCATGAAAAAAAAAGAAAAAATAAAAATCCCCAAACGCCGCTTGGCTCTTTGAAGCAGCTCTGAAGAGCTCCAAGCCTCTGCTAAATGCCCTTGGAGCCTGAGGCGGGAAGGGAGTAGAGGGCAGGGTCTTTTCAATGCTGGCACCCTGTGGCGCCTTGCCGCAGCCCCAGCAGAGCCTGCCCAGCACCTTGGCTCCCTGTTCGCCATGTGGCGGTCCCAGTGCTGAGCGAGCTCTCTCCTCACAGCCCAGACACCTGTGGTGCCCACAACAGGCGGAAGACGGAGCAGGCCGCCAGGCTGTCCACGTCCCTTATGCAGGAGATGGTGGCTGTGAAGCTGGTAGGTCAGAGAAGCCCGATGCGAGACTTGGGGAAGAGAGGGTCTGCAGGGTAGCCGTTGGCTTTGGGGGCGCTGATATCAGTGGGGATGAGGGTGGGGGTCTGAGCCCCCAAGGCCCAACAGTCTTGCCCACACCAATGCATGTCCGTGCTGTGCATTGACCTGCAGGAGGAGCAGCTGGTGGCAAAGAGGCGTGGGATCAGTTTTTGGCTGCAGTGAGTTGCCCTGTGGGGCTCGGCGTGCCAGGGCTTATTTGTGGGTGGTGGGATGTCCGGGCTAGTGGTCCCAAGGCATCCGTCAGCTTTTAACTTCTCAGCACTGACATTGCTCAGGATGCCTTTGGCCTGGGTTGTGGGGTGGTGCTTGTTTGTGGGCCCAGCAGGGAGATGAAGAGCAGATCTGAGCTGCCGGGGCCCTTAACCTGAGGCCCAGGAGCGGGGCAGGGGGTGGTGTGGCCAGCATGATGCAGGGTGCCAGTGCTGGCCTGGCGGTGTCTGCAGATGATGTCTGGAAAGAGATGAGGCAGATTTTTCCCATCCTGTGTCTTAATCCTCTCCTGGCCTGCAGGAGGCAGTTTCTGCTCCTTGCCTGCCTGCAGCTGGTGTTGCTGCTCTGCCTGGTCCTGCTCAAGAGCGACAGCGTCAGCTGGGACCTGCCGTGCAGGCTGGCGTCCGCCTTTGGCAGCTGCCCAGCACGGCCGCCACCCTTCTGACACGCCTGGCCTTGCACCGTGTGGGGTAGAGAGCGACAGGAAGACTGGGCGCCGTGCAGACAGGCAAACATCCAACCGCACAGCACCACCCTTTTCCGGGGGCACCACTGCGCACATGTGGAATGGCATGTGCAGACACACTGCGTGTCCAGCCGCGACTACACCTTGCTGTGGGGGATGTTTGCCTGCTGAATACTTGCCACTAAGCTCACCCTCTCTTTAACGATATAAAGGACAACTGAGAACCCCGACTCCTCAGTCTGTGATTTTTCCTTGGAAAGAGACTGACTTGGTCAAGGAACTTCAGGTGGCTGATACAGCACTGACGGCTGGTGCCAGTGCGATGCTATGATAGTCCAAACTCCGTTTTTCAACTGTAGCTTAAAAGCTGCCATTACTTGTTAATATGGCTGTCAGTAGACTTACCTGCCTCTAGCAAAGACTTACCCTGGCCAAGAAACACTGTAACACCCTGCTGTGCTCTTCCTGGGAAATGAAATGTGACCTGTAGTTACCTGGAAGTGTGCTGAACAAGTGATGCTGTGTTCAGTGACTTTGAACTCTTCCGGTCGTAGGCATTCCTCTACCTCAAACACTCCATGCTTCAGATCTTTTCCGAAAGCAAGGTATTCATTCACAACTTCTAGCTTTGAAACCAGCCTTCAGAAAGGAGATGAAAAGGGAGAACAAGTTTTTCCCAGATTCCTCATAAACGCAGTACGTAAAGTTGAGTACACTCTTTTTTGCTGCAAAGAAATGAAAAACAGAAAGGTGAAACCTGTCAATAATTCGGTATATTGAACCACACCGAGAAGGCAGAGGCCCTCAGTGCTTTCTTTGCCTGGGTTTTTACTGGTAAACATGTCCCTCAGGGGGCATAGACAGAGCTGGCGGGGGAGGGGTGAGTGTGTGTGCTACCTCCTGTCCCATTCGGCACCACCCCCGCCACCACCACCCCCACCCCCCCATTAATTGTCTGTGGGATTTCATCAAGAAGACATGTAGAGAGAGAGGGATTGAGGGAGGAGTTAGTGATGGGATGAAGACAGAAATCGCAGAAAGGGCCTGGGTGAGACTGGGAGCAGAGGGGAGCATTTGGAGGAAACACTGCTGCTAGAGTTATGAACCTCCTTAGCCGGAGGCCAAGGGCTGGATGATCACATCAGGGGTCATGTCTTCTGCCTTGGTGTCCCTGTGCCAACCCTGCCCTCTGTTCCCAAGCTCTGGGAGATGTTGGGCGCCTTCTCTGAGGCCACGTAATCTCCATTGCAGTCCGATGTGGGAGAAGTAGGCAAGGTTTGGTCCCTCAGGTTGGTGTGGGTCAGTGCTGAAAAGTAGCCCATCAGAAGGGCCCGCTCCCACTGTGACACGGGGCTGGAGGCATGCAGTAGGCAGGCCAGCAGTCGCTGCAATGCTGGGGCTGCAGAGTCTGTGGCGAGAGCAGCCCAATCCTGGAGTCAGGAGAGCAGCTTCCTCCTCACCAGCTCCGCCCATACCAGCCCTGGGGACAGCTCTTCTCTGCCTGCCCCCTTCTACAGCCCTGCGTTGTAAGCAAGGGGGTGAGGGCAGCGACTGTCCTGGGACAGCTCTGCAAGGTGCTTTGACACTGCCTTTGTCCCTCGGCAGCAGAATGAGTCACATGCCTTCCTCCCCACAAGTCCTGCTCTGCGGTCTCCCCTCCGCTCCTCCTTTCTCCAGGCTCCTCTTCAGAGGGCTTCATGGCAAAGCTGCAGTCTGACCTGGGGACAGCAGCAGGTAATGGAGGGGCAGGCAGAGTAAGGGGCTTGATCTTTCCTCCCATTAGATGTGTGACAGTGGTGTCATCACCTGGGCTGAGGAGGAAATCAGCCTCTGCCTCCTCCCCTTGTTTGGCTGCGGAGGGAAACTCCTTCCAGACTCTGACCATGACCCTTTAATCATCCTCTGGAGCCAGCCTTCAGCAGGCAGCCACAGTGACCATGTGTCATAGCAGGCAGCAGAAGACATCTGGGGCAGTGCTGCTGTTCGTGGGCCCTGGGGGCTGTGCTGGCAGAGATGTTCAGGAAATCCTTGGATGCCACCGCCACCCCAGGCCTCCAGCACTCCCTGAGCAGTCTGACCTTGCTGCTCCATTTCTGCCGATCCACACAGCTGTGTGCCCGGGAGCCAGACACACTGCCAGGACCCTGCAGGGTCCTAGTTGCTCCATGCTAGAGGAACTGAACAGCAAGAACACAAAGCAAGTTTGCTGTCCAGGGGAAACAAGGTCTTACTCCTTGCTGCAGATCGGGGACAAGCGTCAAGGCTGAGAGTGCTGAAGCTTGCCCCTCTCTTGTCAGTCTGTGCAGAGCACTCCTTCCAAGCCGGCAGTTGTGTTGGTGCCCAAATTGCTCTTTCTCCTCCTCCTATTTCCGAACAGAGCTAGTGCTTTTCCTAGCCCCTCTCTTTTGGCATAATACCCTGAAATGTCCCTGTTCAGGACTAATGTACAGGACACTTAGGTTCATCTGCCAGTTCCTGGCACGTGGAAACTGGGCATTCGTTGCACGCACTCCTCCTTCCCTGTTGTCACATCAAGATGTCTCCCTTATGAACCCCATTTGTTTCCCCAGTCTTACCTTTTCGTAAGCCCACACTGGAGATTTCAGCCCACTTTTCACACGGTTCAACCTGCCCACGATCGCTCATTCCGAGATCGCTCATTACTAGGGCTCCTTACTAGAAGCACCTCTCGGGGACATTTGGGGATTTGAGAGCTGTATGGAGCAGGCAGAGGGGAGACATGCCCATGTGAGCTGGTGGCAGAGAATAAATACATTGGCGTTGTTATAGAATTCATGGTCTAAAGACAGGCACGTGCTGACCTGCTTAGGCAAACTACCCTGTGAAAAGCTTTTTTGATGGCATTTTCCAAGGAGAGCTCTTGCACTTGAGTGCTGAGATTTTTCCTCAGCAATTCTTTATGCAGGGTGAGAACAACAGGCAATGAGAACATGGCTGTGCAGAGACCAGGAAGAGGAAATGGGTTCTGACAGTTTCTGTGTATTTAATCCAGCTCGCCTTCCAGTGTCTGATGTTTGTCACACACAAAGTGCTCAGCTGGAATGAGCAGTGCCTGCAGTGTGTATTCCAGCCTTGGGACCTCCAGGGAAGGTGGAGTCCATGTCGAGTTAGACAAGGAGCTTCTGTTCTGTGCATACCTAAGCTTACGCAAGGCAAATCTCACACGCTATGTGTTTGTGGAGTGCATGGGAGGGAGCAGAATCCCTCCAGCCCTGGCGTTTTTAACCCAGGGTTAGATGCGCAGGTGAGCCAGCGGAATCCGGACTCTAAAGAGAGAAAATGAGCCCCCTCCCTGTATATGCTTAGGCGTCCTGCGTAGCTAGGAACCAGCAATAGGGGCTTGTCAGCAGCAGATAGCTCTACTTCTCTTAGACACCGATCGTCTCATAGCACAAATCACGCTGCTGGTATTAGTCTCTCTTCACTGTTTGGAGAGGGAGAGTAGGTAATTACTTTAGTGCACTTCAAAGAACGTTCCCCAGGGGTGACCCTGCTGTCTTTCAGGATCTGTCAGCTCTGGAGCCCCAGGGAAATCTTCAGGGTGCATGAGGAGGTTGCGGTGATATCTGAAGACTATGGGAGAAGCCACAGAAATGCTAGTCTAGGCTGCAGTACACACTGCTAATACGTTTTCAATACCATTCATACCAATGCTGTGGACCAGTTTCTCTGTGAAATTCCCCAGCTTCTCAAGCAAGCAGCAAGTCTGAGCAGGAAAGCTCAGACTCCTACGTCAGGGAAGGTGGGGTTCTTGTGGTTAGTCTTTGCTTAGCTTTGGGGGGGAGGGTTTTGGTTTGTTTTATTTATTTATTTATTTTTTTTACGTTGTTCTGTTCTATGTGCAGCTCTTCAAGGCTGTTGTGAGGATCCCCTCTGGGCGGGGACAGCACAGAGCCTTTTCCACATGCCTCCCTCACCTTGCTGTGGTCTCCCTGTTTATCAGAAGTGCAGTGTTTGCCTACGCGAAGCCCCACTCTGTCTCCTCCCCATCCCTGGATGTGGTGGTGGCAGTTCTGTACTCAGTGGTGCCTCCAGCAATGAACACTCTCATCTGCAGCATGAGGAACGAGGAAGTCAGAGATGCACTGGGAAAACTTATGTCACAAATTTTATTTCGGCAGCCATAACCTGCCCTCCTCTTCCCACTCATAAGTCCCAGGGTATTTGAGGCCAGGTCTCCTCCCCTTTCCTCTCTTCCTTGCTTCCTTTTCTCCTTCCATCCTTCTCTCCCTCCCTCCCTCCCTCCCTCTCTTTCTTTCTTTCTCCTGTATTCACGTTCAAAGACAAATGTTTGGATTCATTCCACTTTTCCTCAGGCATCTATCTACCTCCTGAAGTTGACCCAGAGGCCTTGTGTGAGCAAGGAGTCAGTGCTGCCCTGTCAGCAGGAGAGGGAGGAATCTGCAGAGGCTGTTTCTCGGAGCTGCCTTGGGTGCCTTTACTGGAAGGAGCAGAATTTCCCTCTGGCAGTATTTGTTGTAGCACTGATACCGAGGGAGCTCCGGGTGACAGAATCAGGCTCAGACATGTGGAAGACTGGTAGGAGCAAGGTATGAGGAATGCCAGGGTCCACATGTCCTTTAGGATTTCTTAGCTCCTCTGTTCACAGTAGGGATGTGTCCTGGCACATCTCTTCTGTGGTGGAGGAAGCAAGCTGTCCTTGGGCTCTGATGCCTTCCTTCTGCACTGTACCAGTACTCAGAGCTGCTTTGAGGAGAACAGCAGTTCCAGCCTGGGCTCTCCCCTCCCACAAAGAGCAGCATGTCTCTGGAGCCAAAGCAGCAGCACCAGTGTGCAGAGGAGATGCAGAGAGGGAAAGTCCAGCCACAGCATGCAGGAACAGTCCTAGTGCCTGTCAGGAAAGTCCCCTCACTGCCATGGCAGGCACTTCCTTACCACAGTAGTTGAGTCTGAACTGCTGCTTTCCTGGAGCTACGGTCATTTCCTGACCTTCCTCTCGAGCTCTTGTGTGCGCATAAGGCCAAAATGCTACTGTAACGTTGCATGTACTGCTGTGTCTATGTGTTCAGGACCAGACAATGTGCACCTCTGGGCCGGAGCTGGCCTCCATAACAACAGCGCTGTAATAAAATGGTCGGTGCTGATTCCAGTGCCAAAGGGTGGGCTTTTCTTCCAAAGCTGGAGTCAGGAGCAGGACCAAGGGATTGCAGCTCTAAAAGGCCTGCTGCTTGGTTTGGCTTCTGCCTGGGCTCAGCAGGACGAGATCAGAGTCGCAGCGTGATCTCAAAGAGTGAGGGCTGCATTTAGCACTCACTGGTCGGTCAGTGGCCAGTGCCAGTGGAGATGGTGAAGGGTCTTCTTGCAGTTACCTGCCTGCAGCTGTCCCACATGTGACAGGGCTAATGGCAGATGCCCAGCCTTATGGAGGGCAATCTGGACATCATCAGGAGAGCTCAGGGAGCCTGCGGGGACACCGTGTGCCTAGTGGTGGGTAAGGATTTGGAGCCTCGCAAAAAGAGAGACCCTTCAAGTTGAACTCACTCAAAGGTAAAGTGTGAAATGTAGCTATCCACAGGTAAACCAGGGCTCTGCAACCCCAGGGGAGGCAGTGAGGACCAAAGAGACGCAAGGAAGAGAGACTGCAGAGTCATTTGTGTCACGCTGAATGAAATGCTTCAGGCTGGATCTGGCTGCACACCCAAACACATCTCAGGCCATTGGAAATGCCCCATGATCCTTTCAAGTATCATCCTCAGGCACATGGGCAGTGGAAGGTGGCAGAGTATTTGTGAGTCCCTTCCAGCTGGGTCTGCTTCCTGCCCTCACCATCACTGCCAGTGCAAGTCACCCCAAGTCACCTGGGGCACTACAAACATGGGGCTGTTGCAGGGAGCACGTGGCAGGGGGTCCAGGAACAGCCAGTCAGGCCAGCATGGCTGCACTTCCCTGCGGAAAGCCTCTGTGTGCAGCAGTGACCTTCCTGCAGAAGAGCAGAGGAGTGTGTGCGTGTGCATGTGGTGAGAAAGAATGAGAAAGAGTAAGCGGCGAGAAATCAGCAGTTTCTGCAGGTGCCAGCTCAGGGCAGTCTGCTCTGTCGCTGGGCAGCAGAAGCTGCCTGAGGAATCCCAAGGCCAGGACTCTTGTGCCCTTCTTGTTGTCTTTGACACCCGTTGCCAGATTAAACTGCCCGGGTCTGTGACCCACGTGAAAATAAAGCTTAGGTGGCCACAGCTGCTGGGCATGGTGGCAGCCCCAGAGCATGCCTGTGTCCCTGCCCTGCTTGTCCCCAAACGCCTGCGGTGCCCACCACAGGTGGGAGACAGAGCAGGCAGCCAGGCTGTCCGCATCACTTGTGCAGGAGATGGTGGCTGTGAAGCTGGTAGGACAGAGAAGATCTCAGTGGCGATGAGGGTGGCGCTCTGAGCCCCCAAAGCCCAGCAGTCTTGCCCACACCAATGCATGGCCCTGCTGTGCGTTGACCTGCAGGAGGAGCAGATATCCGCTAGGAACATGATTGCCTCATGGGCCTCTCGTAGTTCCCTGACACATCTGCCATTTCATACGTAGCGGTGGGACTCGGGCAGTGCTTAGCACAGCCCTCCGGAACTTGCAGCGCCCTCTGGAAGAGCCCTGCGCAAGCCTGGGGTGTAGTGCAGCCCTGCGGCTTGGTGTCTAGGCGGCGGTGTGTAGACAGCGCTGGATGGGGCTGAGGCGTGTGCAACCCTCAGTTGCCCCTTGTGCTCCAGCAGGCACATGCAGGCACAGCAGTGCTGTCAGAGAAGGGCAGTGAGGTCAGAGAAGAGCAGGCATGTCACAATGGCCTGGGGCGGGACGAGGTGGGGTGGGGTGGGGGCGGGCAGTCAGCTTCAGGTGAGGTGGGCTGACATCACAGTGGGGCACATCAGCATCCTTGGCACTTGGGCCACAGAGCTGCCTGCGGCTCCTGGAGGAAGGGTGCTCTCGGGCTGAGGGGGTGGAGCTCATCTGGCCCAAAGGAGCTGGAGGCCCCTTGGCCTGCAGTGCGTGCTGGGCCCCATGGAGCTGGAGGACTTGCAGCTCTCCTTGCAGTGCCACCAGGATGAACGCCGGGAGCTGCTGGAGAAGCTGCTGGAGCTGGAGCAGGCTTGCGGGCTTCTGCGAGCAGCCAGCTGCCAGCTGGAAGACGGGTGTGCATGGCTGCGTGCTGCTTGGGGCTGAGACTCAGGTCGCGGGGGCTGTGCGCAGCACCTGCACGCCTGGGCCCTTGATGGGGCTTCCTGCGGGGCTGGGTGGAGGTGGGGGGCCCTGCCACCAGTCGTGGAGGGCTCTGTGCACTCCCTGCCTGCCTGGGCGCCTCATCTCTGCCCTGGGGGTCTGCACTCAGCAGTCTCCCATCCCCTCAATCCTGCAGGCTGCAGTGCTCCGGGGAGGTGCCTGAGGAGCCCCATGTGGGGCTGAGGGAAGAGCTCGGTGCCCTCTCGGGCTGCCTGAAGGAGAGTGAGCGTGAGACAGCTGCAACGCAGGAGCAGCTCAGGTGCTTGGTAGGTGTTGGCGATGCCCGCGCATGTGCAGAGGGGGCTCCAAGCCCTGCTCTCCACCACTGTCCCCATGCCTGCAGGAGAAGGAGAAAGAGGAGCTGCGCAGCACCCTGCAGGAGCTCACCACTGAGGTACCGAGACCCCCATGCCCACACCTGCTTGGACACACCTCTGGCTGCCCCATGAGCACCCCACGGTTGGCACTCACCCCTGTCTCATCTCCGCAGCGCCTGACCCTGGCAGCGCAGCATGCCCAGAGCTCCCAGCAGCTGGAGAGCACCAGAGAAGTCCTCACGCAGCTCCAGGTGAGGCAGATGCTGTGCTGCGCACCTGGCCCCCAGGCCTGCTGCTCTTGTGGGTCTGACAGGCACCATGACAGAAGGGTTGGGGGTGGGCATGTTGGGGCACCCGCAGGGTGCCTGGGATGGCGGGGGGACCCTGATGTGGGTCTGCAGGCTCCCCAGAAGGGTTGTGGGGGAGCAAAGTGGGTTGGGGAGCCCTCCTGGGTGTCTGGGCACATCATGTGTGACAGGCACCCTGATGGGGGCGGGCAGCTGTGTGGTTTGGGGACGCCCAGTCTCAGCCAGGGCATTGGGCCTTGAGGCCATGCTGGTTTCATGCTGCTCCTCCAGCCGCCCCCACTGAGATGCTCTCGCTGCCTCTTCTCTCCCAGGCAGAGCTGACTGAGCTGAAGGCAGAGGGAGATGCAGCCCTGAAGGAGCTCCACCAGGTCTGTGACCCACATGAAAATAAATACCGCTTAGGTGGGCAGAGCTGCTGCATGTGGTGCCAGCTCCCAAGGATGCCAGTGTCCCTGCCTCCCGGGCCCTGGCTGGCCTCACCGTGCCCTGGAGACGGGCTGCGGATCCCCAGGCCCACCTGGGCCCCTTGTAATGCGCCCCCGTTGCTTTGCAGGAGAAGCAGTCAGCAGTCAAGCTGGCAGAGGCCCTGCAGGAGCAGGCTGAGATCGAGAAGGTACTAGGCACGGGAGGCACGGTGGCACAAGGTCTTTGTATGGGGAAAGCCCCCTCAGAGCGGGCACGGGAGGGGACTACTAACCAGGGCCCTTCCTTTGTGCAGGTCCTGAGGAAAGAACACAGGTACCTCAGGGAGAGACGCAAGGGTCTGCAACGGCAAAGAGCTGGGTGAGTGGCGACAGGCACCCGAGCCCAACCTGTGGGGGTGGAGCTCTGTGCAGCTCCCAGGGATCCGTGTCCCCAGGGCCAGTCTCAGGCTGTGTGCACCTAGGGCTCGTCGGGCGGCACATGAGTGACCAGGGCGAGGAGAAGCCGCAGGACATCTGCAAGGGTGAGTGGGGCCAGCGTGGTGTTAGCTCCAGCACGGAGGAGGGCAGAGCCTGGGTAGTGAGCTCCGATCTCCTGCCTTGCACCGGGAGGGGGTGACTATTTCCGGGGCATTTGGGGCATTTCTGAACTGCATCTTTCTCCAGCTGCCCCATTAGTCCTCCCTTCTGCCTGCTGGCAAGGGGAAGGTCTGCTTGGGCTTGGCCCTGCCCAGGGGGCATGCCTGGGGTCTCCGCAGACACAGGGGTTTCATCTCTTCTCTCTTCCTTTCTATCTCAGCCCTTCAAAGTGTGGTGAGTGACACCAGCCCCTTCGTCCAGTCTCTGGCAATTCAGACCATCCTGGTCCTGAGAGTGCCAGGGGAAAAGGCACCATCAGGATTCACCCTTCGAGCACTGTGCTACCGGCTCCGGAGAGCGTGGAGGAGGTGGCACCCTTCTCCGTGAGACAGCTCTCTTTGAGCAGAGCAAGAGCAGCACTTCCCATCCCAGGGTGCTCTGCCCACTGGGGCCCCCAAGAGTGCCGGAAAGCCTGGCTCATTCCCAGCAGCTCCACCACCTGCGTGACCGAGGAAGCGAGCGAGCAGCAGGACGTCCCCACGTCGCCTCTTGCCCCTCTGCTGCAGGCACTGCATCCTTACATGTGCCAAATGAAGTGCTTGTGTGAATTCTCCTCAGCCTGTTCGAGCCTGATTGAGCCACAGTAGCGTAAACACAGTGCTCTCCCTTTCTTTGACAGCTTTTGCCTTTACGTTAGACTCCAGAGTTGGAGTAGGCCTTCAGGTCTTCGAGTTCCCCATTTACCACGGGAGAGGAAAGCTTGTGCCATAGCTGGCTTGTAAGCAGCTTGTTCTAAGGCATGTGTAAATCGCCCTGTCAGATTGTTTCTGTGTTCTCTCATTTCTGTACCCCAAGATGGGATAATGACCGTAACGTAAGGCAACGCCTGAGTGGTGACAAGGTGGTTGCCCTCCTCAGCTCGGGGAGCAGGAAGGGTGCTGACTTTGGGGACAGCCCCTCTGACAGGCATTGAAGGTCCCAGCTCCCGGCCCTGTTTTCCCTCGCTTGCCTCTGTCTCAGGCCAGCGAGGAACTGCCGCTCTCTGCGGTGCGCTGTGGGAACATGCAGCTTTTACAGTGCCGCTCCTTGCCCAAAGAACTCTTCCCCATCCTCTGCTGGCAAAGCTGATGAGCTGGGTTCGTCTCGTGTTGCGGGCTGCAGCACCGGTCTGTGAGCGGCCGTTGGCAGCAGCGAGCCCCGGCTGCAGCACCGGTCTGTGAGCGGCCGTTGGCAGCAGCGAGCCCCGGCTGCAGCACCGGTCTGTGAGCGGCCGTTGGCAGCAGCGAGCCCCGGCTGCAGTACCGGTCTGTGAGCAGCCGTTGGCAGCAGCGAGCCCCGGCTGCAGTACCGGTCTGTGAACACTCGAGGGCGCCATTTCCTGTCCTTCCCGCCCCCGGCCCCCTCCCCTGGCCCCTCGCGCTCAGGTCGTGGGCGGAGCCTGCGCGGTGCTCGGTAGCCGCCGCCGGCTCCTCCGTTCGGTTCGGTTGGCGATGGGCGCACGCGCACTGCCCGGAGCAGCATGGCGGTGGCTCGGGGTGCGGGTTCCCCTGGGCCGCGGCGGGCGAGGGCCGGGGTTGCCTGGCGCCGAGGAGCCGGGGCGCCGGTGAGGTGAGCGCTTCCGTTGGGGTGGCCGCGGGCGTGGGGCTGTGTCCTGCCCGCTGGGGCCGTTGCTGCGTGGAGGCGGAGGTGCGGGGCGAGGGGTGGGAAGGCGGGGCAGGGTGTGCTGGGGCGCGGATTTGCCCTTCCCTTTTCCATGTGTCGCCTTTAGGCGCCCGGTTCCTGCCCAGCGTGCACTCGCCCCTGTGGCCACAAGGTGGAGGAGCGCGGAGGCAGGCAGGCCCCGGAGCAGGGCTGTGGCAGGGCATCCCAGGAAGGACGGTTCCTGCTGTGGCAGGCGTACCCGAGAGTGCTGGTTAGTCACGAGGAAGTTTAAAAGCACTGGACCGAAGAGATTTAAGTTTGCTGGGAGTAAGGCCCAATTAGTGTAGTGCCCAGTTACTTGAGAATTGTAATTAGGGAAACGAGAAGAGGGATAGAAGTAAGACACAGCTGGGCACCCTGAGGCTTCCTCCACTCCCAGGCAGAGACTGTGGGTGTCAGCCAAGCTGGGTACCGAGTGATTCAAACCCACACCAATGCTGCCCAGGTCCTGTTCACCCCATGCAACTGCCTCAAAGCCATGGGGCTCCCCAATCCTTTGTGTGTTAGTGGGTCCTACATGGCCTCTGACACCTCCCTGGGTCCCCCATGCACCACACGGAGCTCTGGATGTCTCTAGCACTGGCACAGCAAGCTGATGTCTTCTCCTTCTTTGAGGCATGGCATCGCTCAGAGCTCTTCTGAGACACGGGGCCCCTGGCGAGTTCTGTGATGTCTTTTCTGGGGTTCCCTACAAGTTCCTTGACGCCGTCTCCTCCTCCTCCTCTGTGGCACCTCCCGCAACACCGACAGCCACGTGCAGCACTCAGTACTGCAGTGGGACCCCCACCCTGGTCCCCTGCTGAAATCCCCCTCCCCCCTCCATCCACCCTGCAAACCCACTCCCCCACTGAGGGCCCTGCAGATGCCCCCCTTCCCCCAGCCCACCCCCCAAAGCCCCTAAACCACCCAGAAATCCTGCCCCAAAGCCCCCAACAACTCTTGTCTGCAGTAGGTAATAGCAGCCTGGTTTTATTAACAATAGCAGATGATGTTGGTATTGGGTGATGGGCCTACCTCTCCAATAACCTAGCCCTAATGCTGTATGTAATGTTTCCAAGCAATTTACCCTGTCATGTATGATGGTAAGTGACATATTAAGAGGTTTCCTTTACGGAAATGGAAAAAAAAAAGCAAAAAGAAAAAAATGGTAAAGAGAAAAAGAGCAGGTCCCAGCACTGACCAGCGTCTTTGGTCTCCTCAGGTGCTGCTGCCCTTCACAGCATCCCAGAACAGTGACATCAGCATCCTTGGCACTTGGGCCACAGAGCTGCCTGCGGCTCCTGGAGGAAGGGTGCTCTCGGGCTGAGGGGGTGGAGCTCATCTGGCCCAAAGGAGCTGGAGGCCCCTTGGCCTGCAGTGCGTGCTGGGCCCCATGGAGCTGGAGGACTTGCAGCTCTCCTTGCAGTGCCACCGGGATGAACGCCGGGAGCTGCTGGAGAAGCTGCTGGAGCTGGAGCAGGCTTGCGGGCTTCTGCGAGCAGCCAGCTGCCAGCTGGAAGACGGGTGTGCATGGCTGCGTGCTGCTTGGGGCTGAGACTCAGGTCGCGGGGGCTGTGCGCAGCACCTGCACGCCTGGGCCCTTGATGGGGCTTCCTGCGGGGCTGGGTGGAGGTGGGGGGCCCTGCCACCAGTCGTGGAGGGCTCTGTGCACTCCCTGCCTGCCTGGGCGCCTCATCTCTGCCCTGGGGGTCTGCACTCAGCAGTCTCCCATCCCCTCAATCCTGCAGGCTGCAGTGCTCCGGGGAGGTGCCTGAGGAGCCCCATGTGGGGCTGAGGGAAGAGCTCGGTGCCCTCTCGGGCTGCCTGAAGGAGAGTGAGCGTGAGACAGCTGCAACGCAGGAGCAGCTCAGGTGCTTGGTAGGTGTTGGCGATGCCCGCGCATGTGCAGAGGGGGCTCCAAGCCCTGCTCTCCACCACTGTCCCCATGCCTGCAGGAGAAGGAGAAAGAGGAGCTGCGCAGCACCCTGCAGGAGCTCACCACTGAGGTACCGAGACCCCCATGCCCACACCTGCTTGGACACACCTCTGGCTGCCCCATGAGCACCCCACGGTTGGCACTCACCCCTGTCTCATCTCCGCAGCGCCTGACCCTGGCAGCGCAGCATGCCCAGAGCTCCCAGCAGCTGGAGAGCACCAGAGAAGTCCTCACGCAGCTCCAGGTGAGGCAGATGCTGTGCTGCGCACCTGGCCCCCAGGCCTGCTGCTCTTGTGGGTCTGACAGGCACCATGACAGAAGGGTTGGGGGTGGGCATGTTGGGGCACCCGCAGGGTGCCTGGGATGGCGGGGGGACCCTGATGTGGGTCTGCAGGCTCCCCAGAAGGGTTGTGGGGGAGCAAAGTGGGTTGGGGAGCCCTCCTGGGTGTCTGGGCACATCATGTGTGACAGGCACCCTGATGGGGGCGGGCAGCTGTGTGGTTTGGGGACGCCCAGTCTCAGCCAGGGCATTGGGCCTTGAGGCCATGCTGGTTTCATGCTGCTCCTCCAGCCGCCCCCACTGAGATGCTCTCGCTGCCTCTTCTCTCCCAGGCAGAGCTGACTGAGCTGAAGGCAGAGGGAGATGCAGCCCTGAAGGAGCTCCACCAGGTCTGTGACCCACATGAAAATAAATACCGCTTAGGTGGGCAGAGCTGCTGCATGTGGTGCCAGCTCCCAAGGATGCCAGTGTCCCTGCCTCCCGGGCCCTGGCTGGCCTCACCGTGCCCTGGAGACGGGCTGCGGATCCCCAGGCCCACCTGGGCCCCTTGTAATGCGCCCCCGTTGCTTTGCAGGAGAAGCAGTCAGCAGTCAAGCTGGCAGAGGCCCTGCAGGAGCAGGCTGAGATCGAGAAGGTACTAGGCACGGGAGGCACGGTGGCACAAGGTCTTTGTATGGGGAAAGCCCCCTCAGAGCGGGCACGGGAGGGGACTACTAACCAGGGCCCTTCCTTTGTGCAGGTCCTGAGGAAAGAACACAGGTACCTCAGGGAGAGACGCAAGGGTCTGCAACGGCAAAGAGCTGGGTGAGTGGCGACAGGCACCCGAGCCCAACCTGTGGGGGTGGAGCTCTGTGCAGCTCCCAGGGATCCGTGTCCCCAGGGCCAGTCTCAGGCTGTGTGCACCTAGGGCTCGTCGGGCGGCACATGAGTGACCAGGGCGAGGAGAAGCCGCAGGACATCTGCAAGGGTGAGTGGGGCCAGCGTGGTGTTAGCTCCAGCACGGAGGAGGGCAGAGCCTGGGTAGTGAGCTCCGATCTCCTGCCTTGCACCGGGAGGGGGTGACTATTTCCGGGGCATTTGGGGCATTTCTGAACTGCATCTTTCTCCAGCTGCCCCATTAGTCCTCCCTTCTGCCTGCTGGCAAGGGGAAGGTCTGCTTGGGCTTGGCCCTGCCCAGGGGGCATGCCTGGGGTCTCCGCAGACACAGGGGTTTCATCTCTTCTCTCTTCCTTTCTATCTCAGCCCTTCAAAGTGTGGTGAGTGACACCAGCCCCTTCGTCCAGTCTCTGGCAATTCAGACCATCCTGGTCCTGAGAGTGCCAGGGGAAAAGGCACCATCAGGATTCACCCTTCGAGCACTGTGCTACCGGCTCCGGAGAGCGTGGAGGAGGTGGCACCCTTCTCCGTGAGACAGCTCTCTTTGAGCAGAGCAAGAGCAGCACTTCCCATCCCAGGGTGCTCTGCCCACTGGGGCCCCCAAGAGTGCCGGAAAGCCTGGCTCATTCCCAGCAGCTCCACCACCTGCGTGACCGAGGAAGCGAGCGAGCAGCAGGACGTCCCCACGTCGCCTCTTGCCCCTCTGCTGCAGGCACTGCATCCTTACATGTGCCAAATGAAGTGCTTGTGTGAATTCTCCTCAGCCTGTTCGAGCCTGATTGAGCCACAGTAGCGTAAACACAGTGCTCTCCCTTTCTTTGACAGCTTTTGCCTTTACGTTAGACTCCAGAGTTGGAGTAGGCCTTCAGGTCTTCGAGTTCCCCATTTACCACGGGAGAGGAAAGCTTGTGCCATAGCTGGCTTGTAAGCAGCTTGTTCTAAGGCATGTGTAAATCGCCCTGTCAGATTGTTTCTGTGTTCTCTCATTTCTGTACCCCAAGATGGGATAATGACCGTAACGTAAGGCAACGCCTGAGTGGTGACAAGGTGGTTGCCCTCCTCAGCTCGGGGAGCAGGAAGGGTGCTGACTTTGGGGACAGCCCCTCTGACAGGCATTGAAGGTCCCAGCTCCCGGCCCTGTTTTCCCTCGCTTGCCTCTGTCTCAGGCCAGCGAGGAACTGCCGCTCTCTGCGGTGCGCTGTGGGAACATGCAGCTTTTACAGTGCCGCTCCTTGCCCAAAGAACTCTTCCCCATCCTCTGCTGGCAAAGCTGATGAGCTGGGTTCGTCTCGTGTTGCGGGCTGCAGCACCGGTCTGTGAGCGGCCGTTGGCAGCAGCGAGCCCCGGCTGCAGCACCGGTCTGTGAGCGGCCGTTGGCAGCAGCGAGCCCCGGCTGCAGTACCGGTCTGTGAGCAGCCGTTGGCAGCAGCGAGCCCCGGCTGCAGTACCGGTCTGTGAACACTCGAGGGCGCCATTTCCTGTCCTTCCCGCCCCCGGCCCCCTCCCCTGGCCCCTCGCGCTCAGGTCGTGGGCGGAGCCTGCGCGGTGCTCGGTAGCCGCCGCCGGCTCCTCCGTTCGGTTCGGTTGGCGATGGGCGCACGCGCACTGCCCGGAGCAGCATGGCGGTGGCTCGGGGTGCGGGTTCCCCTGGGCCGCGGCGGGCGAGGGCCGGGGTTGCCTGGCGCCGAGGAGCCGGGGCGCCGGTGAGGTGAGCGCTTCCGTTGGGGTGGCCGCGGGCGTGGGGCTGTGTCCTGCCCGCTGGGGCCGTTGCTGCGTGGAGGCGGAGGTGCGGGGCGAGGGGTGGGAAGGCGGGGCAGGGTGTGCTGGGGCGCGGATTTGCCCTTCCCTTTTCCATGTGTCGCCTTTAGGCGCCCGGTTCCTGCCCAGCGTGCACTCGCCCCTGTGGCCACAAGGTGGAGGAGCGCGGAGGCAGGCAGGCCCCGGAGCAGGGCTGTGGCAGGGCATCCCAGGAAGGACGGTTCCTGCTGTGGCAGGCGTACCCGAGAGTGCTGGTTAGTCACGAGGAAGTTTAAAAGCACTGGACCGAAGAGATTTAAGTTTGCTGGGAGTAAGGCCCAATTAGTGTAGTGCCCAGTTACTTGAGAATTGTAATTAGGGAAACGAGAAGAGGGATAGAAGTAAGACACAGCTGGGCACCCTGAGGCTTCCTCCACTCCCAGGCAGAGACTGTGGGTGTCAGCCAAGCTGGGTACCGAGTGATTCAAACCCACACCAATGCTGCCCAGGTCCTGTTCACCCCATGCAACTGCCTCAAAGCCATGGGGCTCCCCAATCCTTTGTGTGTTAGTGGGTCCTACATGGCCTCTGACACCTCCCTGGGTCCCCCATGCACCACACGGAGCTCTGGATGTCTCTAGCACTGGCACAGCAAGCTGATGTCTTCTCCTTCTTTGAGGCATGGCATCGCTCAGAGCTCTTCTGAGACACGGGGCCCCTGGCAAGTTCTGTGATGTCTTTTCTGGGGTTCCCTACAAGTTCCTTGACGCCGTCTCCTCCTCCTCCTCTGTGGCACCTCCCGCAACACCGACAGCCACGTGCAGCACTCAGTACTGCAGTGGGACCCCCACCCTGGTCCCCTGCTGAAATCCCCCTCCCCCCTCCATCCACCCTGCAAACCCACTCCCCCACTGAGGGCCCTGCAGATGCCCCCCTTCCCCCAGCCCACCCCCCAAAGCCCCTAAACCACCCAGAAATCCTGCCCCAAAGCCCCCAACAACTCTTGTCTGCAGTAGGTAATAGCAGCCTGGTTTTATTAACAATAGCAGATGATGTTGGTATTGGGTGATGGGCCTACCTCTCCAATAACCTAGCCCTAATGCTGTATGTAATGTTTCCAAGCAATTTACCCTGTCATGTATGATGGTAAGTGACATATTAAGAGGTTTCCTTTACGGAAATGGAAAAAAAAAAGCAAAAAGAAAAAAATGGTAAAGAGAAAAAGAGCAGGTCCCAGCACTGACCAGCGTCTTTGGTCTCCTCAGGTGCTGCTGCCCTTCACAGCATCCCAGAACAGTGACATCAGCATCCTTGGCACTTGGGCCACAGAGCTGCCTGCGGCTCCTGGAGGAAGGGTGCTCTCGGGCTGAGGGGGTGGAGCTCATCTGGCCCAAAGGAGCTGGAGGCCCCTTGGCCTGCAGTGCGTGCTGGGCCCCATGGAGCTGGAGGACTTGCAGCTCTCCTTGCAGTGCCACCGGGATGAACGCCGGGAGCTGCTGGAGAAGCTGCTGGAGCTGGAGCAGGCTTGCGGGCTTCTGCGAGCAGCCAGCTGCCAGCTGGAAGACGGGTGTGCATGGCTGCGTGCTGCTTGGGGCTGAGACTCAGGTCGCGGGGGCTGTGCGCAGCACCTGCACGCCTGGGCCCTTGATGGGGCTTCCTGCGGGGCTGGGTGGAGGTGGGGGGCCCTGCCACCAGTCGTGGAGGGCTCTGTGCACTCCCTGCCTGCCTGGGCGCCTCATCTCTGCCCTGGGGGTCTGCACTCAGCAGTCTCCCATCCCCTCAATCCTGCAGGCTGCAGTGCTCCGGGGAGGTGCCTGAGGAGCCCCATGTGGGGCTGAGGGAAGAGCTCGGTGCCCTCTCGGGCTGCCTGAAGGAGAGTGAGCGTGAGACAGCTGCAACGCAGGAGCAGCTCAGGTGCTTGGTAGGTGTTGGCGATGCCCGCGCATGTGCAGAGGGGGCTCCAAGCCCTGCTCTCCACCACTGTCCCCATGCCTGCAGGAGAAGGAGAAAGAGGAGCTGCGCAGCACCCTGCAGGAGCTCACCACTGAGGTACCGAGACCCCCATGCCCACACCTGCTTGGACACACCTCTGGCTGCCCCATGAGCACCCCACGGTTGGCACTCACCCCTGTCTCATCTCCGCAGCGCCTGACCCTGGCAGCGCAGCATGCCCAGAGCTCCCAGCAGCTGGAGAGCACCAGAGAAGTCCTCACGCAGCTCCAGGTGAGGCAGATGCTGTGCTGCGCACCTGGCCCCCAGGCCTGCTGCTCTTGTGGGTCTGACAGGCACCATGACAGAAGGGTTGGGGGTGGGCATGTTGGGGCACCCGCAGGGTGCCTGGGATGGCGGGGGGACCCTGATGTGGGTCTGCAGGCTCCCCAGAAGGGTTGTGGGGGAGCAAAGTGGGTTGGGGAGCCCTCCTGGGTGTCTGGGCACATCATGTGTGACAGGCACCCTGATGGGGGCGGGCAGCTGTGTGGTTTGGGGACGCCCAGTCTCAGCCAGGGCATTGGGCCTTGAGGCCATGCTGGTTTCATGCTGCTCCTCCAGCCGCCCCCACTGAGATGCTCTCGCTGCCTCTTCTCTCCCAGGCAGAGCTGACTGAGCTGAAGGCAGAGGGAGATGCAGCCCTGAAGGAGCTCCACCAGGTCTGTGACCCACATGAAAATAAATACCGCTTAGGTGGGCAGAGCTGCTGCATGTGGTGCCAGCTCCCAAGGATGCCAGTGTCCCTGCCTCCCGGGCCCTGGCTGGCCTCACCGTGCCCTGGAGACGGGCTGCGGATCCCCAGGCCCACCTGGGCCCCTTGTAATGCGCCCCCGTTGCTTTGCAGGAGAAGCAGTCAGCAGTCAAGCTGGCAGAGGCCCTGCAGGAGCAGGCTGAGATCGAGAAGGTACTAGGCACGGGAGGCACGGTGGCACAAGGTCTTTGTATGGGGAAAGCCCCCTCAGAGCGGGCACGGGAGGGGACTACTAACCAGGGCCCTTCCTTTGTGCAGGTCCTGAGGAAAGAACACAGGTACCTCAGGGAGAGACGCAAGGGTCTGCAACGGCAAAGAGCTGGGTGAGTGGCGACAGGCACCCGAGCCCAACCTGTGGGGGTGGAGCTCTGTGCAGCTCCCAGGGATCCGTGTCCCCAGGGCCAGTCTCAGGCTGTGTGCACCTAGGGCTCGTCGGGCGGCACATGAGTGACCAGGGCGAGGAGAAGCCGCAGGACATCTGCAAGGGTGAGTGGGGCCAGCGTGGTGTTAGCTCCAGCACGGAGGAGGGCAGAGCCTGGGTAGTGAGCTCCGATCTCCTGCCTTGCACCGGGAGGGGGTGACTATTTCCGGGGCATTTGGGGCATTTCTGAACTGCATCTTTCTCCAGCTGCCCCATTAGTCCTCCCTTCTGCCTGCTGGCAAGGGGAAGGTCTGCTTGGGCTTGGCCCTGCCCAGGGGGCATGCCTGGGGTCTCCGCAGACACAGGGGTTTCATCTCTTCTCTCTTCCTTTCTATCTCAGCCCTTCAAAGTGTGGTGAGTGACACCAGCCCCTTCGTCCAGTCTCTGGCAATTCAGACCATCCTGGTCCTGAGAGTGCCAGGGGAAAAGGCACCATCAGGATTCACCCTTCGAGCACTGTGCTACCGGCTCCGGAGAGCGTGGAGGAGGTGGCACCCTTCTCCGTGAGACAGCTCTCTTTGAGCAGAGCGAGAGCAGCACTTCCCATCCCAGGGTGCTCTGCCCACTGGGGCCCCCAAGAGTGCCGGAAAGCCTGGCTCATTCCCAGCAGCTCCACCACCTGCGTGACCGAGGAAGCGAGCGAGCAGCAGGACGTCCCCACGTCGCCTCTTGCCCCTCTGCTGCAGGCACTGCATCCTTACATGTGCCAAATGAAGTGCTTGTGTGAATTCTCCTCAGCCTGTTCGAGCCTGATTGAGCCACAGTAGCGTAAACACGGTGCTCTCCCTTTCTTTGACAGCTTTTGCCTTTACGTTAGACTCCAGAGTTGGAGTAGGCCTTCAGGTCTTCGAGTTCCCCATTTACCACGGGAGAGGAAAGCTTGTGCCATAGCTGGCTTGTAAGCAGCTTGTTCTAAGGCATGTGTAAATCGCCCTGTCAGATTGTTTCTGTGTTCTCTCATTTCTGTACCCCAAGATGGGATAATGACCGTAACGTAAGGCAACGCCTGAGTGGTGACAAGGTGGTTGCCCTCCTCAGCTCGGGGAGCAGGAAGGGTGCTGACTTTGGGGACAGCCCCTCTGACAGGCATTGAAGGTCCCAGCTCCCGGCCCTGTTTTCCCTCGCTTGCCTCTGTCTCAGGCCAGCGAGGAACTGCCGCTCTCTGCGGTGCGCTGTGGGAACATGCAGCTTTTACAGTGCCGCTCCTTGCCCAAAGAACTCTTCCCCATCCTCTGCTGGCAAAGCTGATGAGCTGGGTTCGTCTCGTGTTGCGGGCTGCAGCACCGGTCTGTGAGCGGCCGTTGGCAGCAGCGAGCCCCGGCTGCAGCACCGGTCTGTGAGCGGCCGTTGGCAGCAGCGAGCCCCGGCTGCAGCACCGGTCTGTGAGCGGCCGTTGGCAGCAGCGAGCCCCGGCTGCAGTACCGGTCTGTGAGCAGCCGTTGGCAGCAGCGAGCCCCGGCTGCAGCACCGGTCTGTGAACACTCGAGGGCGCCATTTCCTGTCCTTCCCGCCCCCGGCCCCCTCCCCTGGCCCCTCGCGCTCAGGTCGTGGGCGGAGCCTGCGCGGTGCTCGGTAGCCGCCGCCGGCTCCTCCGTTCGGTTCGGTTGGCGATGGGCGCACGCGCACTGCCCGGAGCAGCATGGCGGTGGCTCGGGGTGCGGGTTCCCCTGGGCCGCGGCGGGCGAGGGCCGGGGTTGCCTGGCGCCGAGGAGCCGGGGCGCCGGTGAGGTGAGCGCTTCCGTTGGGGTGGCCGCGGGCGTGGGGCTGTGTCCTGCCCGCTGGGGCCGTTGCTGCGTGGAGGCGGAGGTGCGGGGCGAGGGGTGGGAAGGCGGGGCAGGGTGTGCTGGGGCGCGGATTTGCCCTTCCCTTTTCCATGTGTCGCCTTTAGGCGCCCGGTTCCTGCCCAGCGTGCACTCGCCCCTGTGGCCACAAGGTGGAGGAGCGCGGAGGCAGGCAGGCCCCGGAGCAGGGCTGTGGCAGGGCATCCCAGGAAGGACGGTTCCTGCTGTGGCAGGCGTACCCGAGAGTGCTGGTTAGTCACGAGGAAGTTTAAAAGCACTGGACCGAAGAGATTTAAGTTTGCTGGGAGTAAGGCCCAATTAGTGTAGTGCCCAGTTACTTGAGAATTGTAATTAGGGAAACGAGAAGAGGGATAGAAGTAAGACACAGCTGGGCACCCTGAGGCTTCCTCCACTCCCAGGCAGAGACTGTGGGTGTCAGCCAAGCTGGGTACCGAGTGATTCAAACCCACACCAATGCTGCCCAGGTCCTGTTCACCCCATGCAACTGCCTCAAAGCCATGGGGCTCCCCAATCCTTTGTGTGTTAGTGGGTCCTACATGGCCTCTGACACCTCCCTGGGTCCCCCATGCACCACACGGAGCTCTGGATGTCTCTAGCACTGGCACAGCAAGCTGATGTCTTCTCCTTCTTTGAGGCATGGCATCGCTCAGAGCTCTTCTGAGACACGGGGCCCCTGGCGAGTTCTGTGATGTCTTTTCTGGGGTTCCCTACAAGTTCCTTGACGCCGTCTCCTCCTCCTCCTCTGTGGCACCTCCCGCAACACCGACAGCCACGTGCAGCACTCAGTACTGCAGTGGGACCCCCACCCTGGTCCCCTGCTGAAATCCCCCTCCCCCCTCCATCCACCCTGCAAACCCACTCCCCCACTGAGGGCCCTGCAGATGCCCCCCTTCCCCCAGCCCACCCCCCAAAGCCCCTAAACCACCCAGAAATCCTGCCCCAAAGCCCCCAACAACTCTTGTCTGCAGTAGGTAATAGCAGCCTGGTTTTATTAACAATAGCAGATGATGTTGGTATTGGGTGATGGGCCTACCTCTCCAATAACCTAGCCCTAATGCTGTATGTAATGTTTCCAAGCAATTTACCCTGTCATGTATGATGGTAAGTGACATATTAAGAGGTTTCCTTTACGGAAATGGAAAAAAAAAAGCAAAAAGAAAAAAATGGTAAAGAGAAAAAGAGCAGGTCCCAGCACTGACCAGCGTCTTTGGTCTCCTCAGGTGCTGCTGCCCTTCACAGCATCCCAGAACAGTGACATCAGCATCCTTGGCACTTGGGCCACAGAGCTGCCTGCGGCTCCTGGAGGAAGGGTGCTCTCGGGCTGAGGGGGTGGAGCTCATCTGGCCCAAAGGAGCTGGAGGCCCCTTGGCCTGCAGTGCGTGCTGGGCCCCATGGAGCTGGAGGACTTGCAGCTCTCCTTGCAGTGCCACCGGGATGAACGCCGGGAGCTGCTGGAGAAGCTGCTGGAGCTGGAGCAGGCTTGCGGGCTTCTGCGAGCAGCCAGCTGCCAGCTGGAAGACGGGTGTGCATGGCTGCGTGCTGCTTGGGGCTGAGACTCAGGTCGCGGGGGCTGTGCGCAGCACCTGCACGCCTGGGCCCTTGATGGGGCTTCCTGCGGGGCTGGGTGGAGGTGGGGGGCCCTGCCACCAGTCGTGGAGGGCTCTGTGCACTCCCTGCCTGCCTGGGCGCCTCATCTCTGCCCTGGGGGTCTGCACTCAGCAGTCTCCCATCCCCTCAATCCTGCAGGCTGCAGTGCTCCGGGGAGGTGCCTGAGGAGCCCCATGTGGGGCTGAGGGAAGAGCTCGGTGCCCTCTCGGGCTGCCTGAAGGAGAGTGAGCGTGAGACAGCTGCAACGCAGGAGCAGCTCAGGTGCTTGGTAGGTGTTGGCGATGCCCGCGCATGTGCAGAGGGGGCTCCAAGCCCTGCTCTCCACCACTGTCCCCATGCCTGCAGGAGAAGGAGAAAGAGGAGCTGCGCAGCACCCTGCAGGAGCTCACCACTGAGGTACCGAGACCCCCATGCCCACACCTGCTTGGACACACCTCTGGCTGCCCCATGAGCACCCCACGGTTGGCACTCACCCCTGTCTCATCTCCGCAGCGCCTGACCCTGGCAGCGCAGCATGCCCAGAGCTCCCAGCAGCTGGAGAGCACCAGAGAAGTCCTCACGCAGCTCCAGGTGAGGCAGATGCTGTGCTGCGCACCTGGCCCCCAGGCCTGCTGCTCTTGTGGGTCTGACAGGCACCATGACAGAAGGGTTGGGGGTGGGCATGTTGGGGCACCCGCAGGGTGCCTGGGATGGCGGGGGGACCCTGATGTGGGTCTGCAGGCTCCCCAGAAGGGTTGTGGGGGAGCAAAGTGGGTTGGGGAGCCCTCCTGGGTGTCTGGGCACATCATGTGTGACAGGCACCCTGATGGGGGCGGGCAGCTGTGTGGTTTGGGGACGCCCAGTCTCAGCCAGGGCATTGGGCCTTGAGGCCATGCTGGTTTCATGCTGCTCCTCCAGCCGCCCCCACTGAGATGCTCTCGCTGCCTCTTCTCTCCCAGGCAGAGCTGACTGAGCTGAAGGCAGAGGGAGATGCAGCCCTGAAGGAGCTCCACCAGGTCTGTGACCCACATGAAAATAAATACCGCTTAGGTGGGCAGAGCTGCTGCATGTGGTGCCAGCTCCCAAGGATGCCAGTGTCCCTGCCTCCCGGGCCCTGGCTGGCCTCACCGTGCCCTGGAGACGGGCTGCGGATCCCCAGGCCCACCTGGGCCCCTTGTAATGCGCCCCCGTTGCTTTGCAGGAGAAGCAGTCAGCAGTCAAGCTGGCAGAGGCCCTGCAGGAGCAGGCTGAGATCGAGAAGGTACTAGGCACGGGAGGCACGGTGGCACAAGGTCTTTGTATGGGGAAAGCCCCCTCAGAGCGGGCACGGGAGGGGACTACTAACCAGGGCCCTTCCTTTGTGCAGGTCCTGAGGAAAGAACACAGGTACCTCAGGGAGAGACGCAAGGGTCTGCAACGGCAAAGAGCTGGGTGAGTGGCGACAGGCACCCGAGCCCAACCTGTGGGGGTGGAGCTCTGTGCAGCTCCCAGGGATCCGTGTCCCCAGGGCCAGTCTCAGGCTGTGTGCACCTAGGGCTCGTCGGGCGGCACATGAGTGACCAGGGCGAGGAGAAGCCGCAGGACATCTGCAAGGGTGAGTGGGGCCAGCGTGGTGTTAGCTCCAGCACGGAGGAGGGCAGAGCCTGGGTAGTGAGCTCCGATCTCCTGCCTTGCACCGGGAGGGGGTGACTATTTCCGGGGCATTTGGGGCATTTCTGAACTGCATCTTTCTCCAGCTGCCCCATTAGTCCTCCCTTCTGCCTGCTGGCAAGGGGAAGGTCTGCTTGGGCTTGGCCCTGCCCAGGGGGCATGCCTGGGGTCTCCGCAGACACAGGGGTTTCATCTCTTCTCTCTTCCTTTCTATCTCAGCCCTTCAAAGTGTGGTGAGTGACACCAGCCCCTTCGTCCAGTCTCTGGCAATTCAGACCATCCTGGTCCTGAGAGTGCCAGGGGAAAAGGCACCATCAGGATTCACCCTTCGAGCACTGTGCTACCGGCTCCGGAGAGCGTGGAGGAGGTGGCACCCTTCTCCGTGAGACAGCTCTCTTTGAGCAGAGCGAGAGCAGCACTTCCCATCCCAGGGTGCTCTGCCCACTGGGGCCCCCAAGAGTGCCGGAAAGCCTGGCTCATTCCCAGCAGCTCCACCACCTGCGTGACCGAGGAAGCGAGCGAGCAGCAGGACGTCCCCACGTCGCCTCTTGCCCCTCTGCTGCAGGCACTGCATCCTTACATGTGCCAAATGAAGTGCTTGTGTGAATTCTCCTCAGCCTGTTCGAGCCTGATTGAGCCACAGTAGCGTAAACACGGTGCTCTCCCTTTCTTTGACAGCTTTTGCCTTTACGTTAGACTCCAGAGTTGGAGTAGGCCTTCAGGTCTTCGAGTTCCCCATTTACCACGGGAGAGGAAAGCTTGTGCCATAGCTGGCTTGTAAGCAGCTTGTTCTAAGGCATGTGTAAATCGCCCTGTCAGATTGTTTCTGTGTTCTCTCATTTCTGTACCCCAAGATGGGATAATGACCGTAACGTAAGGCAACGCCTGAGTGGTGACAAGGTGGTTGCCCTCCTCAGCTCGGGGAGCAGGAAGGGTGCTGACTTTGGGGACAGCCCCTCTGACAGGCATTGAAGGTCCCAGCTCCCGGCCCTGTTTTCCCTCGCTTGCCTCTGTCTCAGGCCAGCGAGGAACTGCCGCTCTCTGCGGTGCGCTGTGGGAACATGCAGCTTTTACAGTGCCGCTCCTTGCCCAAAGAACTCTTCCCCATCCTCTGCTGGCAAAGCTGATGAGCTGGGTTCGTCTCGTGTTGCGGGCTGCAGCACCGGTCTGTGAGCGGCCGTTGGCAGCAGCGAGCCCCGGCTGCAGCACCGGTCTGTGAGCGGCCGTTGGCAGCAGCGAGCCCCGGCTGCAGCACCGGTCTGTGAGCGGCCGTTGGCAGCAGCGAGCCCCGGCTGCAGTACCGGTCTGTGAGCAGCCGTTGGCAGCAGCGAGCCCCGGCTGCAGCACCGGTCTGTGAACACTCGAGGGCGCCATTTCCTGTCCTTCCCGCCCCCGGCCCCCTCCCCTGGCCCCTCGCGCTCAGGTCGTGGGCGGAGCCTGCGCGGTGCTCGGTAGCCGCCGCCGGCTCCTCCGTTCGGTTCGGTTGGCGATGGGCGCACGCGCACTGCCCGGAGCAGCATGGCGGTGGCTCGGGGTGCGGGTTCCCCTGGGCCGCGGCGGGCGAGGGCCGGGGTTGCCTGGCGCCGAGGAGCCGGGGCGCCGGTGAGGTGAGCGCTTCCGTTGGGGTGGCCGCGGGCGTGGGGCTGTGTCCTGCCCGCTGGGGCCGTTGCTGCGTGGAGGCGGAGGTGCGGGGCGAGGGGTGGGAAGGCGGGGCAGGGTGTGCTGGGGCGCGGATTTGCCCTTCCCTTTTCCATGTGTCGCCTTTAGGCGCCCGGTTCCTGCCCAGCGTGCACTCGCCCCTGTGGCCACAAGGTGGAGGAGCGCGGAGGCAGGCAGGCCCCGGAGCAGGGCTGTGGCAGGGCATCCCAGGAAGGACGGTTCCTGCTGTGGCAGGCGTACCCGAGAGTGCTGGTTAGTCACGAGGAAGTTTAAAAGCACTGGACCGAAGAGATTTAAGTTTGCTGGGAGTAAGGCCCAATTAGTGTAGTGCCCAGTTACTTGAGAATTGTAATTAGGGAAACGAGAAGAGGGATAGAAGTAAGACACAGCTGGGCACCCTGAGGCTTCCTCCACTCCCAGGCAGAGACTGTGGGTGTCAGCCAAGCTGGGTACCGAGTGATTCAAACCCACACCAATGCTGCCCAGGTCCTGTTCACCCCATGCAACTGCCTCAAAGCCATGGGGCTCCCCAATCCTTTGTGTGTTAGTGGGTCCTACATGGCCTCTGACACCTCCCTGGGTCCCCCATGCACCACACGGAGCTCTGGATGTCTCTAGCACTGGCACAGCAAGCTGACGTCTTCTCCTTCTTTGAGGCATGGCATCGCTCAGAGCTCTTCTGAGACATGGGGCCCCTGGCGAGTTCTGTGATGTCTTTTCTGGGGTTCCCTACAAGTTCCTTGACGCCGTCTCCTCCTCCTCCTCTGTGGCACCTCCCGCAACACCGACAGCCACGTGCAGCACTCAGTACTGCAGTGGGACCCCCACCCTGGTCCCCTGCTGAAATCCCCCTCCCCCCTCCATCCACCCTGCAAACCCACTCCCCCACTGAGGGCCCTGCAGATGCCCCCCTTCCCCCAGCCCACCCCCCAAAGCCCCTAAACCACCCAGAAATCCTGCCCCAAAGCCCCCAACAACTCTTGTCTGCAGTAGGTAATAGCAGCCTGGTTTTATTAACAATAGCAGATGATGTTGGTATTGGGTGATGGGCCTACCTCTCCAATAACCTAGCCCTAATGCTGTATGTAATGTTTCCAAGCAATTTACCCTGTCATGTATGATGGTAAGTGACATATTAAGAGGTTTCCTTTACGGAAATGGAAAAAAAAAAGCAAAAAGAAAAAAATGGTAAAGAGAAAAAGAGCAGGTCCCAGCACTGACCAGCGTCTTTGGTCTCCTCAGGTGCTGCTGCCCTTCACAGCATCCCAGAACAGTGACATCAGCATCCTTGGCACTTGGGCCACAGAGCTGCCTGCGGCTCCTGGAGGAAGGGTGCTCTCGGGCTGAGGGGGTGGAGCTCATCTGGCCCAAAGGAGCTGGAGGCCCCTTGGCCTGCAGTGCGTGCTGGGCCCCATGGAGCTGGAGGACTTGCAGCTCTCCTTGCAGTGCCACCGGGATGAACGCCGGGAGCTGCTGGAGAAGCTGCTGGAGCTGGAGCAGGCTTGCGGGCTTCTGCGAGCAGCCAGCTGCCAGCTGGAAGACGGGTGTGCATGGCTGCGTGCTGCTTGGGGCTGAGACTCAGGTCGCGGGGGCTGTGCGCAGCACCTGCACGCCTGGGCCCTTGATGGGGCTTCCTGCGGGGCTGGGTGGAGGTGGGGGGCCCTGCCACCAGTCGTGGAGGGCTCTGTGCACTCCCTGCCTGCCTGGGCGCCTCATCTCTGCCCTGGGGGTCTGCACTCAGCAGTCTCCCATCCCCTCAATCCTGCAGGCTGCAGTGCTCCGGGGAGGTGCCTGAGGAGCCCCATGTGGGGCTGAGGGAAGAGCTCGGTGCCCTCTCGGGCTGCCTGAAGGAGAGTGAGCGTGAGACAGCTGCAACGCAGGAGCAGCTCAGGTGCTTGGTAGGTGTTGGCGATGCCCGCGCATGTGCAGAGGGGGCTCCAAGCCCTGCTCTCCACCACTGTCCCCATGCCTGCAGGAGAAGGAGAAAGAGGAGCTGCGCAGCACCCTGCAGGAGCTCACCACTGAGGTACCGAGACCCCCATGCCCACACCTGCTTGGACACACCTCTGGCTGCCCCATGAGCACCCCACGGTTGGCACTCACCCCTGTCTCATCTCCGCAGCGCCTGACCCTGGCAGCGCAGCATGCCCAGAGCTCCCAGCAGCTGGAGAGCACCAGAGAAGTCCTCACGCAGCTCCAGGTGAGGCAGATGCTGTGCTGCGCACCTGGCCCCCAGGCCTGCTGCTCTTGTGGGTCTGACAGGCACCATGACAGAAGGGTTGGGGGTGGGCATGTTGGGGCACCCGCAGGGTGCCTGGGATGGCGGGGGGACCCTGATGTGGGTCTGCAGGCTCCCCAGAAGGGTTGTGGGGGAGCAAAGTGGGTTGGGGAGCCCTCCTGGGTGTCTGGGCACATCATGTGTGACAGGCACCCTGATGGGGGCGGGCAGCTGTGTGGTTTGGGGACGCCCAGTCTCAGCCAGGGCATTGGGCCTTGAGGCCATGCTGGTTTCATGCTGCTCCTCCAGCCGCCCCCACTGAGATGCTCTCGCTGCCTCTTCTCTCCCAGGCAGAGCTGACTGAGCTGAAGGCAGAGGGAGATGCAGCCCTGAAGGAGCTCCACCAGGTCTGTGACCCACATGAAAATAAATACCGCTTAGGTGGGCAGAGCTGCTGCATGTGGTGCCAGCTCCCAAGGATGCCAGTGTCCCTGCCTCCCGGGCCCTGGCTGGCCTCACCGTGCCCTGGAGACGGGCTGCGGATCCCCAGGCCCACCTGGGCCCCTTGTAATGCGCCCCCGTTGCTTTGCAGGAGAAGCAGTCAGCAGTCAAGCTGGCAGAGGCCCTGCAGGAGCAGGCTGAGATCGAGAAGGTACTAGGCACGGGAGGCACGGTGGCACAAGGTCTTTGTATGGGGAAAGCCCCCTCAGAGCGGGCACGGGAGGGGACTACTAACCAGGGCCCTTCCTTTGTGCAGGTCCTGAGGAAAGAACACAGGTACCTCAGGGAGAGACGCAAGGGTCTGCAACGGCAAAGAGCTGGGTGAGTGGCGACAGGCACCCGAGCCCAACCTGTGGGGGTGGAGCTCTGTGCAGCTCCCAGGGATCCGTGTCCCCAGGGCCAGTCTCAGGCTGTGTGCACCTAGGGCTCGTCGGGCGGCACATGAGTGACCAGGGCGAGGAGAAGCCGCAGGACATCTGCAAGGGTGAGTGGGGCCAGCGTGGTGTTAGCTCCAGCACGGAGGAGGGCAGAGCCTGGGTAGTGAGCTCCAATCTCCTGCCTTGCACCGGGAGGGGGTGACTATTTCCGGGGCATTTGGGGCATTTCTGAACTGCATCTTTCTCCAGCTGCCCCATTAGTCCTCCCTTCTGCCTGCTGGCAAGGGGAAGGTCTGCTTGGGCTTGGCCCTGCCCAGGGGGCATGCCTGGGGTCTCCGCAGACACAGGGGTTTCATCTCTTCTCTCTTCCTTTCTATCTCAGCCCTTCAAAGTGTGGTGAGTGACACCAGCCCCTTCGTCCAGTCTCTGGCAATTCAGACCATCCTGGTCCTGAGAGTGCCAGGGGAAAAGGCACCATCAGGATTCACCCTTCGAGCACTGTGCTACCGGCTCCGGAGAGCGTGGAGGAGGTGGCACCCTTCTCCGTGAGACAGCTCTCTTTGAGCAGAGCGAGAGCAGCACTTCCCATCCCAGGGTGCTCTGCCCACTGGGGCCCCCAAGAGTGCCGGAAAGCCTGGCTCATTCCCAGCAGCTCCACCACCTGCGTGACCGAGGAAGCGAGCGAGCAGCAGGACGTCCCCACGTCGCCTCTTGCCCCTCTGCTGCAGGCACTGCATCCTTACATGTGCCAAATGAAGTGCTTGTGTGAATTCTCCTCAGCCTGTTCGAGCCTGATTGAGCCACAGTAGCGTAAACACGGTGCTCTCCCTTTCTTTGACAGCTTTTGCCTTTACGTTAGACTCCAGAGTTGGAGTAGGCCTTCAGGTCTTCGAGTTCCCCATTTACCACGGGAGAGGAAAGCTTGTGCCATAGCTGGCTTGTAAGCAGCTTGTTCTAAGGCATGTGTAAATCGCCCTGTCAGATTGTTTCTGTGTTCTCTCATTTCTGTACCCCAAGATGGGATAATGACCGTAACGTAAGGCAACGCCTGAGTGGTGACAAGGTGGTTGCCCTCCTCAGCTCGGGGAGCAGGAAGGGTGCTGACTTTGGGGACAGCCCCTCTGACAGGCATTGAAGGTCCCAGCTCCCGGCCCTGTTTTCCCTCGCTTGCCTCTGTCTCAGGCCAGCGAGGAACTGCCGCTCTCTGCGGTGCGCTGTGGGAACATGCAGCTTTTACAGTGCCGCTCCTTGCCCAAAGAACTCTTCCCCATCCTCTGCTGGCAAAGCTGATGAGCTGGGTTCGTCTCGTGTTGCGGGCTGCAGCACCGGTCTGTGAGCGGCCGTTGGCAGCAGCGAGCCCCGGCTGCAGCACCGGTCTGTGAGCGGCCGTTGGCAGCAGCGAGCCCCGGCTGCAGCACCGGTCTGTGAGCGGCCGTTGGCAGCAGCGAGCCCCGGCTGCAGTACCGGTCTGTGAGCAGCCGTTGGCAGCAGCGAGCCCCGGCTGCAGCACCGGTCTGTGAACACTCGAGGGCGCCATTTCCTGTCCTTCCCGCCCCCGGCCCCCTCCCCTGGCCCCTCGCGCTCAGGTCGTGGGCGGAGCCTGCGCGGTGCTCGGTAGCCGCCGCCGGCTCCTCCGTTCGGTTCGGTTGGCGATGGGCGCACGCGCACTGCCCGGAGCAGCATGGCGGTGGCTCGGGGTGCGGGTTCCCCTGGGCCGCGGCGGGCGAGGGCCGGGGTTGCCTGGCGCCGAGGAGCCGGGGCGCCGGTGAGGTGAGCGCTTCCGTTGGGGTGGCCGCGGGCGTGGGGCTGTGTCCTGCCCGCTGGGGCCGTTGCTGCGTGGAGGCGGAGGTGCGGGGCGAGGGGTGGGAAGGCGGGGCAGGGTGTGCTGGGGCGCGGATTTGCCCTTCCCTTTTCCATGTGTCGCCTTTAGGCGCCCGGTTCCTGCCCAGCGTGCACTCGCCCCTGTGGCCACAAGGTGGAGGAGCGCGGAGGCAGGCAGGCCCCGGAGCAGGGCTGTGGCAGGGCATCCCAGGAAGGACGGTTCCTGCTGTGGCAGGCGTACCCGAGAGTGCTGGTTAGTCACGAGGAAGTTTAAAAGCACTGGACCGAAGAGATTTAAGTTTGCTGGGAGTAAGGCCCAATTAGTGTAGTGCCCAGTTACTTGAGAATTGTAATTAGGGAAACGAGAAGAGGGATAGAAGTAAGACACAGCTGGGCACCCTGAGGCTTCCTCCACTCCCAGGCAGAGACTGTGGGTGTCAGCCAAGCTGGGTACCGAGTGATTCAAACCCACACCAATGCTGCCCAGGTCCTGTTCACCCCATGCAACTGCCTCAAAGCCATGGGGCTCCCCAATCCTTTGTGTGTTAGTGGGTCCTACATGGCCTCTGACACCTCCCTGGGTCCCCCATGCACCACACGGAGCTCTGGATGTCTCTAGCACTGGCACAGCAAGCTGACGTCTTCTCCTTCTTTGAGGCATGGCATCGCTCAGAGCTCTTCTGAGACACGGGGCCCCTGGCGAGTTCTGTGATGTCTTTTCTGGGGTTCCCTACAAGTTCCTTGACGCCGTCTCCTCCTCCTCCTCTGTGGCACCTCCCGCAACACCGACAGCCACGTGCAGCACTCAGTACTGCAGTGGGACCCCCACCCTGGTCCCCTGCTGAAATCCCCCTCCCCCCTCCATCCACCCTGCAAACCCACTCCCCCACTGAGGGCCCTGCAGATGCCCCCCTTCCCCCAGCCCACCCCCCAAAGCCCCTAAACCACCCAGAAATCCTGCCCCAAAGCCCCCAACAACTCTTGTCTGCAGTAGGTAATAGCAGCCTGGTTTTATTAACAATAGCAGATGATGTTGGTATTGGGTGATGGGCCTACCTCTCCAATAACCTAGCCCTAATGCTGTATGTAATGTTTCCAAGCAATTTACCCTGTCATGTATGATGGTAAGTGACATATTAAGAGGTTTCCTTTACGGAAATGGAAAAAAAAAAGCAAAAAGAAAAAAATGGTAAAGAGAAAAAGAGCAGGTCCCAGCACTGACCAGCGTCTTTGGTCTCCTCAGGTGCTGCTGCCCTTCACAGCATCCCAGAACAGTGACATCAGCATCCTTGGCACTTGGGCCACAGAGCTGCCTGCGGCTCCTGGAGGAAGGGTGCTCTCGGGCTGAGGGGGTGGAGCTCATCTGGCCCAAAGGAGCTGGAGGCCCCTTGGCCTGCAGTGCGTGCTGGGCCCCATGGAGCTGGAGGACTTGCAGCTCTCCTTGCAGTGCCACCGGGATGAACGCCGGGAGCTGCTGGAGAAGCTGCTGGAGCTGGAGCAGGCTTGCGGGCTTCTGCGAGCAGCCAGCTGCCAGCTGGAAGACGGGTGTGCATGGCTGCGTGCTGCTTGGGGCTGAGACTCAGGTCGCGGGGGCTGTGCGCAGCACCTGCACGCCTGGGCCCTTGATGGGGCTTCCTGCGGGGCTGGGTGGAGGTGGGGGGCCCTGCCACCAGTCGTGGAGGGCTCTGTGCACTCCCTGCCTGCCTGGGCGCCTCATCTCTGCCCTGGGGGTCTGCACTCAGCAGTCTCCCATCCCCTCAATCCTGCAGGCTGCAGTGCTCCGGGGAGGTGCCTGAGGAGCCCCATGTGGGGCTGAGGGAAGAGCTCGGTGCCCTCTCGGGCTGCCTGAAGGAGAGTGAGCGTGAGACAGCTGCAACGCAGGAGCAGCTCAGGTGCTTGGTAGGTGTTGGCGATGCCCGCGCATGTGCAGAGGGGGCTCCAAGCCCTGCTCTCCACCACTGTCCCCATGCCTGCAGGAGAAGGAGAAAGAGGAGCTGCGCAGCACCCTGCAGGAGCTCACCACTGAGGTACCGAGACCCCCATGCCCACACCTGCTTGGACACACCTCTGGCTGCCCCATGAGCACCCCACGGTTGGCACTCACCCCTGTCTCATCTCCGCAGCGCCTGACCCTGGCAGCGCAGCATGCCCAGAGCTCCCAGCAGCTGGAGAGCACCAGAGAAGTCCTCACGCAGCTCCAGGTGAGGCAGATGCTGTGCTGCGCACCTGGCCCCCAGGCCTGCTGCTCTTGTGGGTCTGACAGGCACCATGACAGAAGGGTTGGGGGTGGGCATGTTGGGGCACCCGCAGGGTGCCTGGGATGGCGGGGGGACCCTGATGTGGGTCTGCAGGCTCCCCAGAAGGGTTGTGGGGGAGCAAAGTGGGTTGGGGAGCCCTCCTGGGTGTCTGGGCACATCATGTGTGACAGGCACCCTGATGGGGGCGGGCAGCTGTGTGGTTTGGGGACGCCCAGTCTCAGCCAGGGCATTGGGCCTTGAGGCCATGCTGGTTTCATGCTGCTCCTCCAGCCGCCCCCACTGAGATGCTCTCGCTGCCTCTTCTCTCCCAGGCAGAGCTGACTGAGCTGAAGGCAGAGGGAGATGCAGCCCTGAAGGAGCTCCACCAGGTCTGTGACCCACATGAAAATAAATACCGCTTAGGTGGGCAGAGCTGCTGCATGTGGTGCCAGCTCCCAAGGATGCCAGTGTCCCTGCCTCCCGGGCCCTGGCTGGCCTCACCGTGCCCTGGAGACGGGCTGCGGATCCCCAGGCCCACCTGGGCCCCTTGTAATGCGCCCCCGTTGCTTTGCAGGAGAAGCAGTCAGCAGTCAAGCTGGCAGAGGCCCTGCAGGAGCAGGCTGAGATCGAGAAGGTACTAGGCACGGGAGGCACGGTGGCACAAGGTCTTTGTATGGGGAAAGCCCCCTCAGAGCGGGCACGGGAGGGGACTACTAACCAGGGCCCTTCCTTTGTGCAGGTCCTGAGGAAAGAACACAGGTACCTCAGGGAGAGACGCAAGGGTCTGCAACGGCAAAGAGCTGGGTGAGTGGCGACAGGCACCCGAGCCCAACCTGTGGGGGTGGAGCTCTGTGCAGCTCCCAGGGATCCGTGTCCCCAGGGCCAGTCTCAGGCTGTGTGCACCTAGGGCTCGTCGGGCGGCACATGAGTGACCAGGGCGAGGAGAAGCCGCAGGACATCTGCAAGGGTGAGTGGGGCCAGCGTGGTGTTAGCTCCAGCACGGAGGAGGGCAGAGCCTGGGTAGTGAGCTCCGATCTCCTGCCTTGCACCGGGAGGGGGTGACTATTTCCGGGGCATTTGGGGCATTTCTGAACTGCATCTTTCTCCAGCTGCCCCATTAGTCCTCCCTTCTGCCTGCTGGCAAGGGGAAGGTCTGCTTGGGCTTGGCCCTGCCCAGGGGGCATGCCTGGGGTCTCCGCAGACACAGGGGTTTCATCTCTTCTCTCTTCCTTTCTATCTCAGCCCTTCAAAGTGTGGTGAGTGACACCAGCCCCTTCGTCCAGTCTCTGGCAATTCAGACCATCCTGGTCCTGAGAGTGCCAGGGGAAAAGGCACCATCAGGATTCACCCTTCGAGCACTGTGCTACCGGCTCCGGAGAGCGTGGAGGAGGTGGCACCCTTCTCCGTGAGACAGCTCTCTTTGAGCAGAGCGAGAGCAGCACTTCCCATCCCAGGGTGCTCTGCCCACTGGGGCCCCCAAGAGTGCCGGAAAGCCTGGCTCATTCCCAGCAGCTCCACCACCTGCGTGACCGAGGAAGCGAGCGAGCAGCAGGACGTCCCCACGTCGCCTCTTGCCCCTCTGCTGCAGGCACTGCATCCTTACATGTGCCAAATGAAGTGCTTGTGTGAATTCTCCTCAGCCTGTTCGAGCCTGATTGAGCCACAGTAGCGTAAACACGGTGCTCTCCCTTTCTTTGACAGCTTTTGCCTTTACGTTAGACTCCAGAGTTGGAGTAGGCCTTCAGGTCTTCGAGTTCCCCATTTACCACGGGAGAGGAAAGCTTGTGCCATAGCTGGCTTGTAAGCAGCTTGTTCTAAGGCATGTGTAAATCGCCCTGTCAGATTGTTTCTGTGTTCTCTCATTTCTGTACCCCAAGATGGGATAATGACCGTAACGTAAGGCAACGCCTGAGTGGTGACAAGGTGGTTGCCCTCCTCAGCTCGGGGAGCAGGAAGGGTGCTGACTTTGGGGACAGCCCCTCTGACAGGCATTGAAGGTCCCAGCTCCCGGCCCTGTTTTCCCTCGCTTGCCTCTGTCTCAGGCCAGCGAGGAACTGCCGCTCTCTGCGGTGCGCTGTGGGAACATGCAGCTTTTACAGTGCCGCTCCTTGCCCAAAGAACTCTTCCCCATCCTCTGCTGGCAAAGCTGATGAGCTGGGTTCGTCTCGTGTTGCGGGCTGCAGCACCGGTCTGTGAGCGGCCGTTGGCAGCAGCGAGCCCCGGCTGCAGCACCGGTCTGTGAGCGGCCGTTGGCAGCAGCGAGCCCCGGCTGCAGCACCGGTCTGTGAGCGGCCGTTGGCAGCAGCGAGCCCCGGCTGCAGTACCGGTCTGTGAGCAGCCGTTGGCAGCAGCGAGCCCCGGCTGCAGCACCGGTCTGTGAACACTCGAGGGCGCCATTTCCTGTCCTTCCCGCCCCCGGCCCCCTCCCCTGGCCCCTCGCGCTCAGGTCGTGGGCGGAGCCTGCGCGGTGCTCGGTAGCCGCCGCCGGCTCCTCCGTTCGGTTCGGTTGGCGATGGGCGCACGCGCACTGCCCGGAGCAGCATGGCGGTGGCTCGGGGTGCGGGTTCCCCTGGGCCGCGGCGGGCGAGGGCCGGGGTTGCCTGGCGCCGAGGAGCCGGGGCGCCGGTGAGGTGAGCGCTTCCGTTGGGGTGGCCGCGGGCGTGGGGCTGTGTCCTGCCCGCTGGGGCCGTTGCTGCGTGGAGGCGGAGGTGCGGGGCGAGGGGTGGGAAGGCGGGGCAGGGTGTGCTGGGGCGCGGATTTGCCCTTCCCTTTTCCATGTGTCGCCTTTAGGCGCCCGGTTCCTGCCCAGCGTGCACTCGCCCCTGTGGCCACAAGGTGGAGGAGCGCGGAGGCAGGCAGGCCCCGGAGCAGGGCTGTGGCAGGGCATCCCAGGAAGGACGGTTCCTGCTGTGGCAGGCGTACCCGAGAGTGCTGGTTAGTCACGAGGAAGTTTAAAAGCACTGGACCGAAGAGATTTAAGTTTGCTGGGAGTAAGGCCCAATTAGTGTAGTGCCCAGTTACTTGAGAATTGTAATTAGGGAAACGAGAAGAGGGATAGAAGTAAGACACAGCTGGGCACCCTGAGGCTTCCTCCACTCCCAGGCAGAGACTGTGGGTGTCAGCCAAGCTGGGTACCGAGTGATTCAAACCCACACCAATGCTGCCCAGGTCCTGTTCACCCCATGCAACTGCCTCAAAGCCATGGGGCTCCCCAATCCTTTGTGTGTTAGTGGGTCCTACATGGCCTCTGACACCTCCCTGGGTCCCCCATGCACCACACGGAGCTCTGGATGTCTCTAGCACTGGCACAGCAAGCTGATGTCTTCTCCTTCTTTGAGGCATGGCATCGCTCAGAGCTCTTCTGAGACACGGGGCCCCTGGCGAGTTCTGTGATGTCTTTTCTGGGGTTCCCTACAAGTTCCTTGACGCCGTCTCCTCCTCCTCCTCTGTGGCACCTCCCGCAACACCGACAGCCACGTGCAGCACTCAGTACTGCAGTGGGACCCCCACCCTGGTCCCCTGCTGAAATCCCCCTCCCCCCTCCATCCACCCTGCAAACCCACTCCCCCACTGAGGGCCCTGCAGATGCCCCCCTTCCCCCAGCCCACCCCCCAAAGCCCCTAAACCACCCAGAAATCCTGCCCCAAAGCCCCCAACAACTCTTGTCTGCAGTAGGTAATAGCAGCCTGGTTTTATTAACAATAGCAGATGATGTTGGTATTGGGTGATGGGCCTACCTCTCCAATAACCTAGCCCTAATGCTGTATGTAATGTTTCCAAGCAATTTACCCTGTCATGTATGATGGTAAGTGACATATTAAGAGGTTTCCTTTACGGAAATGGAAAAAAAAAAGCAAAAAGAAAAAAATGGTAAAGAGAAAAAGAGCAGGTCCCAGCACTGACCAGCGTCTTTGGTCTCCTCAGGTGCTGCTGCCCTTCACAGCATCCCAGAACAGTGACATCAGCATCCTTGGCACTTGGGCCACAGAGCTGCCTGCGGCTCCTGGAGGAAGGGTGCTCTCGGGCTGAGGGGGTGGAGCTCATCTGGCCCAAAGGAGCTGGAGGCCCCTTGGCCTGCAGTGCGTGCTGGGCCCCATGGAGCTGGAGGACTTGCAGCTCTCCTTGCAGTGCCACCAGGATGAACGCCGGGAGCTGCTGGAGAAGCTGCTGGAGCTGGAGCAGGCTTGCGGGCTTCTGCGAGCAGCCAGCTGCCAGCTGGAAGACGGGTGTGCATGGCTGCGTGCTGCTTGGGGCTGAGACTCAGGTCGCGGGGGCTGTGCGCAGCACCTGCACGCCTGGGCCCTTGATGGGGCTTCCTGCGGGGCTGGGTGGAGGTGGGGGGCCCTGCCACCAGTCGTGGAGGGCTCTGTGCACTCCCTGCCTGCCTGGGCGCCTCATCTCTGCCCTGGGGGTCTGCACTCAGCAGTCTCCCATCCCCTCAATCCTGCAGGCTGCAGTGCTCCGGGGAGGTGCCTGAGGAGCCCCATGTGGGGCTGAGGGAAGAGCTCGGTGCCCTCTCGGGCTGCCTGAAGGAGAGTGAGCGTGAGACAGCTGCAACGCAGGAGCAGCTCAGGTGCTTGGTAGGTGTTGGCGATGCCCGCGCATGTGCAGAGGGGGCTCCAAGCCCTGCTCTCCACCACTGTCCCCATGCCTGCAGGAGAAGGAGAAAGAGGAGCTGCGCAGCACCCTGCAGGAGCTCACCACTGAGGTACCGAGACCCCCATGCCCACACCTGCTTGGACACACCTCTGGCTGCCCCATGAGCACCCCACGGTTGGCACTCACCCCTGTCTCATCTCCGCAGCGCCTGACCCTGGCAGCGCAGCATGCCCAGAGCTCCCAGCAGCTGGAGAGCACCAGAGAAGTCCTCACGCAGCTCCAGGTGAGGCAGATGCTGTGCTGCGCACCTGGCCCCCAGGCCTGCTGCTCTTGTGGGTCTGACAGGCACCATGACAGAAGGGTTGGGGGTGGGCATGTTGGGGCACCCGCAGGGTGCCTGGGATGGCGGGGGGACCCTGATGTGGGTCTGCAGGCTCCCCAGAAGGGTTGTGGGGGAGCAAAGTGGGTTGGGGAGCCCTCCTGGGTGTCTGGGCACATCATGTGTGACAGGCACCCTGATGGGGGCGGGCAGCTGTGTGGTTTGGGGACGCCCAGTCTCAGCCAGGGCATTGGGCCTTGAGGCCATGCTGGTTTCATGCTGCTCCTCCAGCCGCCCCCACTGAGATGCTCTCGCTGCCTCTTCTCTCCCAGGCAGAGCTGACTGAGCTGAAGGCAGAGGGAGATGCAGCCCTGAAGGAGCTCCACCAGGTCTGTGACCCACATGAAAATAAATACCGCTTAGGTGGGCAGAGCTGCTGCATGTGGTGCCAGCTCCCAAGGATGCCAGTGTCCCTGCCTCCCGGGCCCTGGCTGGCCTCACCGTGCCCTGGAGACGGGCTGCGGATCCCCAGGCCCACCTGGGCCCCTTGTAATGCGCCCCCGTTGCTTTGCAGGAGAAGCAGTCAGCAGTCAAGCTGGCAGAGGCCCTGCAGGAGCAGGCTGAGATCGAGAAGGTACTAGGCACGGGAGGCACGGTGGCACAAGGTCTTTGTATGGGGAAAGCCCCCTCAGAGCGGGCACGGGAGGGGACTACTAACCAGGGCCCTTCCTTTGTGCAGGTCCTGAGGAAAGAACACAGGTACCTCAGGGAGAGACGCAAGGGTCTGCAACGGCAAAGAGCTGGGTGAGTGGCGACAGGCACCCGAGCCCAACCTGTGGGGGTGGAGCTCTGTGCAGCTCCCAGGGATCCGTGTCCCCAGGGCCAGTCTCAGGCTGTGTGCACCTAGGGCTCGTCGGGCGGCACATGAGTGACCAGGGCGAGGAGAAGCCGCAGGACATCTGCAAGGGTGAGTGGGGCCAGCGTGGTGTTAGCTCCAGCACGGAGGAGGGCAGAGCCTGGGTAGTGAGCTCCAATCTCCTGCCTTGCACCGGGAGGGGGTGACTATTTCCGGGGCATTTGGGGCATTTCTGAACTGCATCTTTCTCCAGCTGCCCCATTAGTCCTCCCTTCTGCCTGCTGGCAAGGGGAAGGTCTGCTTGGGCTTGGCCCTGCCCAGGGGGCATGCCTGGGGTCTCCGCAGACACAGGGGTTTCATCTCTTCTCTCTTCCTTTCTATCTCAGCCCTTCAAAGTGTGGTGAGTGACACCAGCCCCTTCGTCCAGTCTCTGGCAATTCAGACCATCCTGGTCCTGAGAGTGCCAGGGGAAAAGGCACCATCAGGATTCACCCTTCGAGCACTGTGCTACCGGCTCCGGAGAGCGTGGAGGAGGTGGCACCCTTCTCCGTGAGACAGCTCTCTTTGAGCAGAGCGAGAGCAGCACTTCCCATCCCAGGGTGCTCTGCCCACTGGGGCCCCCAAGAGTGCCGGAAAGCCTGGCTCATTCCCAGCAGCTCCACCACCTGCGTGACCGAGGAAGCGAGCGAGCAGCAGGACGTCCCCACGTCGCCTCTTGCCCCTCTGCTGCAGGCACTGCATCCTTACATGTGCCAAATGAAGTGCTTGTGTGAATTCTCCTCAGCCTGTTCGAGCCTGATTGAGCCACAGTAGCGTAAACACGGTGCTCTCCCTTTCTTTGACAGCTTTTGCCTTTACGTTAGACTCCAGAGTTGGAGTAGGCCTTCAGGTCTTCGAGTTCCCCATTTACCACGGGAGAGGAAAGCTTGTGCCATAGCTGGCTTGTAAGCAGCTTGTTCTAAGGCATGTGTAAATCGCCCTGTCAGATTGTTTCTGTGTTCTCTCATTTCTGTACCCCAAGATGGGATAATGACCGTAACGTAAGGCAACGCCTGAGTGGTGACAAGGTGGTTGCCCTCCTCAGCTCGGGGAGCAGGAAGGGTGCTGACTTTGGGGACAGCCCCTCTGACAGGCATTGAAGGTCCCAGCTCCCGGCCCTGTTTTCCCTCGCTTGCCTCTGTCTCAGGCCAGCGAGGAACTGCCGCTCTCTGCGGTGCGCTGTGGGAACATGCAGCTTTTACAGTGCCGCTCCTTGCCCAAAGAACTCTTCCCCATCCTCTGCTGGCAAAGCTGATGAGCTGGGTTCGTCTCGTGTTGCGGGCTGCAGCACCGGTCTGTGAGCGGCCGTTGGCAGCAGCGAGCCCCGGCTGCAGCACCGGTCTGTGAGCGGCCGTTGGCAGCAGCGAGCCCCGGCTGCAGCACCGGTCTGTGAGCGGCCGTTGGCAGCAGCGAGCCCCGGCTGCAGCACCGGTCTGTGAGCAGCCGTTGGCAGCAGCGAGCCCCGGCTGCAGCACCGGTCTGTGAACACTCGAGGGCGCCATTTCCTGTCCTTCCCGCCCCCGGCCCCCTCCCCTGGCCCCTCGCGCTCAGGTCGTGGGCGGAGCCTGCGCGGTGCTCGGTAGCCGCCGCCGGCTCCTCCGTTCGGTTCGGTTGGCGATGGGCGCACGCGCACTGCCCGGAGCAGCATGGCGGTGGCTCGGGGTGCGGGTTCCCCTGGGCCGCGGCGGGCGAGGGCCGGGGTTGCCTGGCGCCGAGGAGCCGGGGCGCCGGTGAGGTGAGCGCTTCCGTTGGGGTGGCCGCGGGCGTGGGGCTGTGTCCTGCCCGCTGGGGCCGTTGCTGCGTGGAGGCGGAGGTGCGGGGCGAGGGGTGGGAAGGCGGGGCAGGGTGTGCTGGGGCGCGGATTTGCCCTTCCCTTTTCCATGTGTCGCCTTTAGGCGCCCGGTTCCTGCCCAGCGTGCACTCGCCCCTGTGGCCACAAGGTGGAGGAGCGCGGAGGCAGGCAGGCCCCGGAGCAGGGCTGTGGCAGGGCATCCCAGGAAGGACGGTTCCTGCTGTGGCAGGCGTACCCGAGAGTGCTGGTTAGTCACGAGGAAGTTTAAAAGCACTGGACCGAAGAGATTTAAGTTTGCTGGGAGTAAGGCCCAATTAGTGTAGTGCCCAGTTACTTGAGAATTGTAATTAGGGAAACGAGAAGAGGGATAGAAGTAAGACACAGCTGGGCACCCTGAGGCTTCCTCCACTCCCAGGCAGAGACTGTGGGTGTCAGCCAAGCTGGGTACCGAGTGATTCAAACCCACACCAATGCTGCCCAGGTCCTGTTCACCCCATGCAACTGCCTCAAAGCCATGGGGCTCCCCAATCCTTTGTGTGTTAGTGGGTCCTACATGGCCTCTGACACCTCCCTGGGTCCCCCATGCACCACACGGAGCTCTGGATGTCTCTAGCACTGGCACAGCAAGCTGACGTCTTCTCCTTCTTTGAGGCATGGCATCGCTCAGAGCTCTTCTGAGACACGGGGCCCCTGGCGAGTTCTGTGATGTCTTTTCTGGGGTTCCCTACAAGTTCCTTGACGCCGTCTCCTCCTCCTCCTCTGTGGCACCTCCCGCAACACCGACAGCCACGTGCAGCACTCAGTACTGCAGTGGGACCCCCACCCTGGTCCCCTGCTGAAATCCCCCTCCCCCCTCCATCCACCCTGCAAACCCACTCCCCCACTGAGGGCCCTGCAGATGCCCCCCTTCCCCCAGCCCACCCCCCAAAGCCCCTAAACCACCCAGAAATCCTGCCCCAAAGCCCCCAACAACTCTTGTCTGCAGTAGGTAATAGCAGCCTGGTTTTATTAACAATAGCAGATGATGTTGGTATTGGGTGATGGGCCTACCTCTCCAATAACCTAGCCCTAATGCTGTATGTAATGTTTCCAAGCAATTTACCCTGTCATGTATGATGGTAAGTGACATATTAAGAGGTTTCCTTTACGGAAATGGAAAAAAAAAAGCAAAAAGAAAAAAATGGTAAAGAGAAAAAGAGCAGGTCCCAGCACTGACCAGCGTCTTTGGTCTCCTCAGGTGCTGCTGCCCTTCACAGCATCCCAGAACAGTGACATCAGCATCCTTGGCACTTGGGCCACAGAGCTGCCTGCGGCTCCTGGAGGAAGGGTGCTCTCGGGCTGAGGGGGTGGAGCTCATCTGGCCCAAAGGAGCTGGAGGCCCCTTGGCCTGCAGTGCGTGCTGGGCCCCATGGAGCTGGAGGACTTGCAGCTCTCCTTGCAGTGCCACCGGGATGAACGCCGGGAGCTGCTGGAGAAGCTGCTGGAGCTGGAGCAGGCTTGCGGGCTTCTGCGAGCAGCCAGCTGCCAGCTGGAAGACGGGTGTGCATGGCTGCGTGCTGCTTGGGGCTGAGACTCAGGTCGCGGGGGCTGTGCGCAGCACCTGCACGCCTGGGCCCTTGATGGGGCTTCCTGCGGGGCTGGGTGGAGGTGGGGGGCCCTGCCACCAGTCGTGGAGGGCTCTGTGCACTCCCTGCCTGCCTGGGCGCCTCATCTCTGCCCTGGGGGTCTGCACTCAGCAGTCTCCCATCCCCTCAATCCTGCAGGCTGCAGTGCTCCGGGGAGGTGCCTGAGGAGCCCCATGTGGGGCTGAGGGAAGAGCTCGGTGCCCTCTCGGGCTGCCTGAAGGAGAGTGAGCGTGAGACAGCTGCAACGCAGGAGCAGCTCAGGTGCTTGGTAGGTGTTGGCGATGCCCGCGCATGTGCAGAGGGGGCTCCAAGCCCTGCTCTCCACCACTGTCCCCATGCCTGCAGGAGAAGGAGAAAGAGGAGCTGCGCAGCACCCTGCAGGAGCTCACCACTGAGGTACCGAGACCCCCATGCCCACACCTGCTTGGACACACCTCTGGCTGCCCCATGAGCACCCCACGGTTGGCACTCACCCCTGTCTCATCTCCGCAGCGCCTGACCCTGGCAGCGCAGCATGCCCAGAGCTCCCAGCAGCTGGAGAGCACCAGAGAAGTCCTCACGCAGCTCCAGGTGAGGCAGATGCTGTGCTGCGCACCTGGCCCCCAGGCCTGCTGCTCTTGTGGGTCTGACAGGCACCATGACAGAAGGGTTGGGGGTGGGCATGTTGGGGCACCCGCAGGGTGCCTGGGATGGCGGGGGGACCCTGATGTGGGTCTGCAGGCTCCCCAGAAGGGTTGTGGGGGAGCAAAGTGGGTTGGGGAGCCCTCCTGGGTGTCTGGGCACATCATGTGTGACAGGCACCCTGATGGGGGCGGGCAGCTGTGTGGTTTGGGGACGCCCAGTCTCAGCCAGGGCATTGGGCCTTGAGGCCATGCTGGTTTCATGCTGCTCCTCCAGCCGCCCCCACTGAGATGCTCTCTCTGCCTCTTCTCTCCCAGGCAGAGCTGACTGAGCTGAAGGCAGAGGGAGATGCAGCCCTGAAGGAGATCCACCAGGTCTGTGACCCACATGAAAATAAATACCGCTTAGGTGGGCAGAGCTGCTGCATGTGGTGCCAGCTCCCAAGGATGCCAGTGTCCCTGCCTCCCGGGCCCTGGCTGGCCTCACCGTGCCCTGGAGACGGGCTGCGGATCCCCAGGCCCACCTGGGCCCCTTGTAATGCGCCCCCGTTGCTTTGCAGGAGAAGCAGTCAGCAGTCAAGCTGGCAGAGGCCCTGCAGGAGCAGGCTGAGATCGAGAAGGTACTAGGCACGGGAGGCACGGTGGCACAAGGTCTTTGTATGGGGAAAGCCCCCTCAGAGCGGGCACGGGAGGGGACTACTAACCAGGGCCCTTCCTTTGTGCAGGTCCTGAGGAAAGAACACAGGTACCTCAGGGAGAGACGCAAGGGTCTGCAACGGCAAAGAGCTGGGTGAGTGGCGACAGGCACCCGAGCCCAACCTGTGGGGGTGGAGCTCTGTGCAGCTCCCAGGGATCCGTGTCCCCAGGGCCAGTCTCAGGCTGTGTGCACCTAGGGCTCGTCGGGCGGCACATGAGTGACCAGGGCGAGGAGAAGCCGCAGGACATCTGCAAGGGTGAGTGGGGCCAGCGTGGTGTTAGCTCCAGCACGGAGGAGGGCAGAGCCTGGGTAGTGAGCTCCGATCTCCTGCCTTGCACCGGGAGGGGGTGACTATTTCCGGGGCATTTGGGGCATTTCTGAACTGCATCTTTCTCCAGCTGCCCCATTAGTCCTCCCTTCTGCCTGCTGGCAAGGGGAAGGTCTGCTTGGGCTTGGCCCTGCCCAGGGGGCATGCCTGGGGTCTCCGCAGACACAGGGGTTTCATCTCTTCTCTCTTCCTTTCTATCTCAGCCCTTCAAAGTGTGGTGAGTGACACCAGCCCCTTCGTCCAGTCTCTGGCAATTCAGACCATCCTGGTCCTGAGAGTGCCAGGGGAAAAGGCACCATCAGGATTCACCCTTCGAGCACTGTGCTACCGGCTCCGGAGAGCGTGGAGGAGGTGGCACCCTTCTCCGTGAGACAGCTCTCTTTGAGCAGAGCGAGAGCAGCACTTCCCATCCCAGGGTGCTCTGCCCACTGGGGCCCCCAAGAGTGCCGGAAAGCCTGGCTCATTCCCAGCAGCTCCACCACCTGCGTGACCGAGGAAGCGAGCGAGCAGCAGGACGTCCCCACGTCGCCTCTTGCCCCTCTGCTGCAGGCACTGCATCCTTACATGTGCCAAATGAAGTGCTTGTGTGAATTCTCCTCAGCCTGTTCGAGCCTGATTGAGCCACAGTAGCGTAAACACGGTGCTCTCCCTTTCTTTGACAGCTTTTGCCTTTACGTTAGACTCCAGAGTTGGAGTAGGCCTTCAGGTCTTCGAGTTCCCCATTTACCACGGGAGAGGAAAGCTTGTGCCATAGCTGGCTTGTAAGCAGCTTGTTCTAAGGCATGTGTAAATCGCCCTGTCAGATTGTTTCTGTGTTCTCTCATTTCTGTACCCCAAGATGGGATAATGACCGTAACGTAAGGCAACGCCTGAGTGGTGACAAGGTGGTTGCCCTCCTCAGCTCGGGGAGCAGGAAGGGTGCTGACTTTGGGGACAGCCCCTCTGACAGGCATTGAAGGTCCCAGCTCCCGGCCCTGTTTTCCCTCGCTTGCCTCTGTCTCAGGCCAGCGAGGAACTGCCGCTCTCTGCGGTGCGCTGTGGGAACATGCAGCTTTTACAGTGCCGCTCCTTGCCCAAAGAACTCTTCCCCATCCTCTGCTGGCAAAGCTGATGAGCTGGGTTCGTCTCGTGTTGCGGGCTGCAGCACCGGTCTGTGAGCGGCCGTTGGCAGCAGCGAGCCCCGGCTGCAGCACCGGTCTGTGAGCGGCCGTTGGCAGCAGCGAGCCCCGGCTGCAGCACCGGTCTGTGAGCGGCCGTTGGCAGCAGCGAGCCCCGGCTGCAGTACCGGTCTGTGAGCAGCCGTTGGCAGCAGCGAGCCCCGGCTGCAGCACCGGTCTGTGAACACTCGAGGGCGCCATTTCCTGTCCTTCCCGCCCCCGGCCCCCTCCCCTGGCCCCTCGCGCTCAGGTCGTGGGCGGAGCCTGCGCGGTGCTCGGTAGCCGCCGCCGGCTCCTCCGTTCGGTTCGGTTGGCGATGGGCGCACGCGCACTGCCCGGAGCAGCATGGCGGTGGCTCGGGGTGCGGGTTCCCCTGGGCCGCGGCGGGCGAGGGCCGGGGTTGCCTGGCGCCGAGGAGCCGGGGCGCCGGTGAGGTGAGCGCTTCCGTTGGGGTGGCCGCGGGCGTGGGGCTGTGTCCTGCCCGCTGGGGCCGTTGCTGCGTGGAGGCGGAGGTGCGGGGCGAGGGGTGGGAAGGCGGGGCAGGGTGTGCTGGGGCGCGGATTTGCCCTTCCCTTTTCCATGTGTCGCCTTTAGGCGCCCGGTTCCTGCCCAGCGTGCACTCGCCCCTGTGGCCACAAGGTGGAGGAGCGCGGAGGCAGGCAGGCCCCGGAGCAGGGCTGTGGCAGGGCATCCCAGGAAGGACGGTTCCTGCTGTGGCAGGCGTACCCGAGAGTGCTGGTTAGTCACGAGGAAGTTTAAAAGCACTGGACCGAAGAGATTTAAGTTTGCTGGGAGTAAGGCCCAATTAGTGTAGTGCCCAGTTACTTGAGAATTGTAATTAGGGAAACGAGAAGAGGGATAGAAGTAAGACACAGCTGGGCACCCTGAGGCTTCCTCCACTCCCAGGCAGAGACTGTGGGTGTCAGCCAAGCTGGGTACCGAGTGATTCAAACCCACACCAATGCTGCCCAGGTCCTGTTCACCCCATGCAACTGCCTCAAAGCCATGGGGCTCCCCAATCCTTTGTGTGTTAGTGGGTCCTACATGGCCTCTGACACCTCCCTGGGTCCCCCATGCACCACACGGAGCTCTGGATGTCTCTAGCACTGGCACAGCAAGCTGATGTCTTCTCCTTCTTTGAGGCATGGCATCGCTCAGAGCTCTTCTGAGACACGGGGCCCCTGGCGAGTTCTGTGATGTCTTTTCTGGGGTTCCCTACAAGTTCCTTGACGCCGTCTCCTCCTCCTCCTCTGTGGCACCTCCCGCAACACCGACAGCCACGTGCAGCACTCAGTACTGCAGTGGGACCCCCACCCTGGTCCCCTGCTGAAATCCCCCTCCCCCCTCCATCCACCCTGCAAACCCACTCCCCCACTGAGGGCCCTGCAGATGCCCCCCTTCCCCCAGCCCACCCCCCAAAGCCCCTAAACCACCCAGAAATCCTGCCCCAAAGCCCCCAACAACTCTTGTCTGCAGTAGGTAATAGCAGCCTGGTTTTATTAACAATAGCAGATGATGTTGGTATTGGGTGATGGGCCTACCTCTCCAATAACCTAGCCCTAATGCTGTATGTAATGTTTCCAAGCAATTTACCCTGTCATGTATGATGGTAAGTGACATATTAAGAGGTTTCCTTTACGGAAATGGAAAAAAAAAAGCAAAAAGAAAAAAATGGTAAAGAGAAAAAGAGCAGGTCCCAGCACTGACCAGCGTCTTTGGTCTCCTCAGGTGCTGCTGCCCTTCACAGCATCCCAGAACAGTGACATCAGCATCCTTGGCACTTGGGCCACAGAGCTGCCTGCGGCTCCTGGAGGAAGGGTGCTCTCGGGCTGAGGGGGTGGAGCTCATCTGGCCCAAAGGAGCTGGAGGCCCCTTGGCCTGCAGTGCGTGCTGGGCCCCATGGAGCTGGAGGACTTGCAGCTCTCCTTGCAGTGCCACCAGGATGAACGCCGGGAGCTGCTGGAGAAGCTGCTGGAGCTGGAGCAGGCTTGCGGGCTTCTGCGAGCAGCCAGCTGCCAGCTGGAAGACGGGTGTGCATGGCTGCGTGCTGCTTGGGGCTGAGACTCAGGTCGCGGGGGCTGTGCGCAGCACCTGCACGCCTGGGCCCTTGATGGGGCTTCCTGCGGGGCTGGGTGGAGGTGGGGGGCCCTGCCACCAGTCGTGGAGGGCTCTGTGCACTCCCTGCCTGCCTGGGCGCCTCATCTCTGCCCTGGGGGTCTGCACTCAGCAGTCTCCCATCCCCTCAATCCTGCAGGCTGCAGTGCTCCGGGGAGGTGCCTGAGGAGCCCCATGTGGGGCTGAGGGAAGAGCTCGGTGCCCTCTCGGGCTGCCTGAAGGAGAGTGAGCGTGAGACAGCTGCAACGCAGGAGCAGCTCAGGTGCTTGGTAGGTGTTGGCGATGCCCGCGCATGTGCAGAGGGGGCTCCAAGCCCTGCTCTCCACCACTGTCCCCATGCCTGCAGGAGAAGGAGAAAGAGGAGCTGCGCAGCACCCTGCAGGAGCTCACCACTGAGGTACCGAGACCCCCATGCCCACACCTGCTTGGACACACCTCTGGCTGCCCCATGAGCACCCCACGGTTGGCACTCACCCCTGTCTCATCTCCGCAGCGCCTGACCCTGGCGTTCAGTAGGGCTGCCTAAAATAATAACTAGCCAAACTGAGTTTACATGTGAGAAAGCTTTATTAAGGGGGTCAAAGCATTAAGGAAGAAAAACATACAGAATTTGTGGATAATACACTCTGGCCAACACATGCACATAGTCATACCACCATTCACAATCCTGGATGAGTGGCTGATAGGTCTAAAGGTATTTGAAAAGGGCAGAACTCCTAGCAGAGGCAGATGGAAAGAGGGAGATGGGCTTCTCAGTGTGAGCATGCAGAGAGACAGGGTCCTTGGAACAGGCAGGGAGAGCAGGTGTTATTGTTCCATGATGATAAGAATGCTCACCCCATTCCTTCAGGGAAGAGGAAGGCTCCTTCTCCAGCAGATCTGGAACTACAGGATAGGTTCAGTGCCTTGGCAGCAGACAAGGAGCTGGAAACTGTCCAAAGAGTATCAGAGTCAGCTAAGCCTGAGCTTCCCAGCAACACCAGGAAAAAGTGGTAAGTGATACCAATGAGAGACTCCCTGCTGCAGTGGATGGAGGCCTCCATCAGCTGACCTGATCTGCTGTCTGGGAACATTGGCTACTTGCTGGGGGCTTGGATCTTGGACATTGTGGAGAGGCTGCTGAGGCTTGTCCAGCCCTCAGATTATTATCCCTGCTGTCTTTCATGTGGGCAGCAGGGATACAGCCGGAGAAACCTGGAGTGTGTCAGGTACGACTGCATGGCTCTGGGATGGCATGGCATGGGGACTCAGGTGGTATTTTCCTCAAGCCTTTTGTTGATGGGAGAATGCTTGAGGGGAAATAGATGGATCCTGCAGATCAACACTTGTTTGCCCAGCTGGTGCCAAAAGCAGATTTGGCTTTTATGACCACAGGACCTTCTGAGGATAGAGGACATGAAAGGAGAAATGGGATCTACCAGACCAAGTGGGGCAAAAGTATCTTTGCCAACAGGCTGGCCTGCCTGGAGAGGAGAGCAAGGAGAGCTTTGAGCTAGTAATGACAGGGAGGGAGATGACAATACACAGTCAAGTGAGAAAATGGTGGATCAGGTTGTAAAGCAAAGAGTGCAGAGTGATGTGGACAAGAGAGAAACTGAAATCAACAAACAAGGCTCACCTTGAGTGTAATACACAAAGAAGTGCCTACAGAACAGCATTATGGGTGAAGCTCTCACCCTTTTCTTGGAAATCAACAAGAGTGGGTGCTGTTCTGAAGTGCCTGTACACTAATGCACACAGCATGGAGAACAAATAGGAGGAATTAGAGGTCCATGTGCAGTTACAGGGCTGCCATCTCATTGGGATCACAGAGACATGGTGGGACAGCTCACATGACTGGAGTATTTTGATGGATGGATACAGACTCTTTAGGAAGGGCAGGCTGGGAAGGTGAGGAAGGGAAGTTGCCAAGTATGCGAGAGAGCAGTGGGAATGCCTAGAACTCTGCCTAGGCACAGGTGAGGGTCCAGCTGAGAGCTTATGGGTCAAGATTAATGGGCAGACCAACATGGATGATGTTGTGCATGTCTGCTATCGACCACCTAATCAGGAAAAAAGTAGATGAGACCTTCCTCAGACAACTGGGAGAAGCCTCATGTTCAAAGGCCCTAGTTCTCACTGGGGACCTTAGCCACTGATATTTGCTGGAGGGGTGACACAGCAGGGCACAAGCAATCCAGGAGGTTTCTGGAGTGCATTGATGATACCTTGCTAACAGAAGTGATCAAGGAGCCAGTGAGAGAAGGTGCTCTGCTGGACCAGATACTCACAAACAATAAAGAATTGGTTAGGTATGTGAAGGTCAGGGGCATCCTTGGCTGCAGTGACCATGAGATGGGGGACATCCAGATCCTGTGAGGAGGAAAGAAGGCAACCAACAGAATCACGCCCTGGACTTCAGGCCTGCTCAGAGATCTGCTTGGATGAATCCAGTGGAGAAGTTATCCCTGGAGAGCAGAAGGGTCTTGGAGAGCTGGTTAATATTCAAGAATGACCTCCTCCAAGCTCAAGAATGGTGTATTCCAATGAACAGGAAGTGAAGCAAAGGTGTCAGGAGGCCTGTGTGGATGAACAAGGATCTCCTGACTAAACTCAGGCATAAAAAGGAAGCATACAAGAGGTGGAAGCAGGGATAGGTAATCCAGAAGGAATACAGAGACACCATCTGAGCATGCATGTCTGAAAGCCAAAGCTCCCCTGGAGCTGAAACTGGCAAGGTACATGAAGGGCAACAAGAAGAGCTTCTACAAGTACTTAAGCAGCAAAAGAAAGACTAGGGAAAATGTGGGTCCACTGCTGAATGGGGCAGGGGCCCTAGTGGCAATGGACATAGAAAAGGTGGAGATCCTCAATGCTTCTTCACCTCAGTCTCTTCTAGTAAGACCAGTCTTCAGAAATCCCAGGCCCCTGAGACCAGAGGGGAAGTCTGGAGCAAGGAAGATTTACCCTCAGTGGAGGAGGATCTGGTTAGGAGTAGATTCTCAGAATGTCAGAGATGATGTAGATGTAGGAATGCATATCTGCAGTGTGAAGAAGGTGCACATAAGAGGTACAATGCAGTGAGAATGACCTCATGGACCCTGGTGTCAGGGCAGGAGAGGTTCAGGAGGGGACCTACATCACAGGAGAAATGATTAATGACATTGGAAAGGCAAAAAGACACCTGGAAAGCACAGCTGGTGTCTATTATTTTAATTAGACTCATGAGGGTCACAGGATGATATTAATATCCAGCCATTTGAACTCCCCAGTCTGAGTGGCAAAATGTGGGATCATCCTAGCCCCCTGCTTTAGTGGGCTAGGATGTAATCAACTTCTGATGTATTTGCCACACCTCCTTCACAGTTAAGAGGATTTCTACAACCCAGAGTGTGAACTCTGATGCTTTTTAAATGTCTGGTATAAGAAAAGGTTAACAGAGCTTGAGAAGTGTTGGTTTTCACCATAAAGGGAACATAGCATGACTAGTTTAGAGAGACACACAGTGCAGATGTTTAAAGTTGGGTGACATAAACCAATATGCTCATCTCAGCTGAAATAACTCCAGGGCAGCCTTTTGCTTAAGTCTACAGAAAAACTCAAGTTCAGCTATCTGAATAGACAAAACATGCCTTAAATTATTTTGTCACCCATAATATAATGTAATGTTGACATGATATATCGCAATACAGTGGTATAAAGTGTTGTTCAGTACAATATAAAAATGAATATTATCAACAACAGTGAAAAATAATACAGATGACTGTTGGTACAACTATTTAGAAAAAACAAGCACATCAAATTATGGATATAGTTAATTCTGATGTAATTAAAAAGTAAATGGTGAAAAACTGTAACATTCTAAGCAATTGTACTTGTGCGGAATCATTATTTTCAAGCAAATCTTCATCCAAAATAATGTATCCCATCCCTTGTTTCTAACATGCTATTTTTATACCTTGCAACTGTGTGGCAGAGACACATAGGCTAGGGGTACATAAATATTACTTGCTGACAGCTAATGTTTTTATAAATGAAAGCTGAAAGTGATTGACATTTTTGGTGCTGGATTTTCTGTACACCTCCTGAGACACATTCTTGGAAAACTTTCTGAACTTTGTCATATTTTTTCTCCCTCACAAATGAATTATTAATTTTTTATAGTTTTTCTCCTTCGAAGTGATTTATGGGAATTATCTTTTTATATAAGGGGAGAAGTGACACAAATCAGTATTGCACGAGGGAACACAACTAAAGTACTTGGAAAAGGAGGATGAAAGGGAAACAAGGAGTCTATGGAGCTCCTTAACACAAGTTTCTCCTGTGAGGTGTCTTCAATAACTGTGAAACACCATCTTGGAGTAAGTTTCTCTGCTCATTCAGCAAACTTTATCCAAGAAATATGAGGGAAGCAATTAAGTATTGTGTATTACCAGCAGATGAGAACCAGCTGCAGCTTGCTTCCCTGACACCCAACATCCCCAGGGGTATTAGATGGTCAGACCTGACAGAAACCACTGAACTGAATTTGCTGACTGAAGTAGCTGACAACTGCCTATGGGAACAAGTTGGGGCTTCTGCTGGTGCAGAGTTACAGAGAGAGTGTAAGACAGCAATATCCTAATGAAATCAGTAAGCCAAGTTTCTTAGAGCTCAGGAAGAGGTTCAGCAGAACACATAATTGACTACTTATATTTACAGAGATTTAGTGCAGCTCAGCAGTGGCTCTATAAAAGTCTATGAATCTACTTTCCCATTTGGGATCAGTCTGTGTAACCAATAAATCAGGTCCATTTCCCCTTCCTCCATCATTGTCCAGTTCTATCTCTACAGAAACTTGTGAGCTCTAGCACCTAGTTTTAGTAAAAAGGGCAGTTACAGGACCAGTAAGCCCAAAAGAAAGGAAGATGCATAGAGCTTGAATCTGATTTAACTAGGCCCAGTTGGCCAATGAATATAAACAGAGCTGTAAACAGCCACAGCCTATATTGCTTTTTATCAGGTGGCACTACTATCAAAAATTGGAGTGGGGCTTGGACAGAGCTTACCTTCTCCTGGGAGTGCTAGGACTGCAGTCAGGAGTGAGATATGGTAGGGGATGGGGAAGAAACCTGTGGCAGAGATGTGGCTGTTGTTCTCCTAGCTTCTCTGAGCACATAAGACACAGGATTCATTGTTTCTATTGCTTATTGTTACCCATGAAACTATTGGTAATGGTTTGTGCTGAATTTAGTAACACTGTTCGGGACAGCATGGAGAGAAACAAATTGGAGAGCATCTTTAGAAGACAACAGACTATGGCAAATACAGAAAATAAAAATAAATGGGACTACTCGGATACATGAAGTTGTCTATAAATGACTGTATATGTGCCCATCAGGTGCATCTCTAAGCACATTGGAACTATCGATCGCAAATAACTTAGTACGTAATTGCCTCGTAGGAATAGTTTATATGAAAGTTGTCTGTAGATTTGCATGGTAAGCACAAGGAAGATGGGACTGAATTAGCAGCTGGTGGCTGCAGCATCAGATTGAAGACCCTCAGCTGGACCTTTGGGAGAGAAAATAAAATTGGAATAATAAAGAACAGAGGAAAAGTATTAAAGAGGGTGTTGCAAAATGGGGACAACTTAATGAAGGTATATAGGTAACTTTCTTTTTGGAGTGTCTGATCACCTTACAGTCTGTAAATACTTCAGACAGTCCTTAGCTTCAACTCAGCAGTACTTTTCTCTGGCACCATATGCTATTACTAGCATTCATAGTAGCTTAGCATGAATCATTACGTGTGAAGGCCAAGCCAAATGCTCACCTGGATTCTGACTATTTGTCTAGCTAACGTTCAAACCAACTTAGGCAGTGCCCTGAACTATACTTTTTCTTCCACTGTGACCAATTGCTCCAGAAAGAACCATCCCTTCTTCATCCATCTGCTGAGTCAAACCTCCTTTTATCCCTCCTTCCCTTCCTTTGCACTTCCTCTGTGCAGAGTCAGGATCCTCCCTCACAGTCTAACTAGGCCATCCCAATGGGACCCTTCCTCCCCCAAACCCACACCAGGTGTCTTCCTCAGCCAAGTCCCCTGCTCCATGAGTTCAGCTGGGTTCCCAGTTCTTGGCACAGGCTCTGCAGGCCCCAAATAAGCAGTGCTGTGGGCTGCAGTCTGCCCAGCCACTCGCTCATAGGCGGTTCCTTTTCCTGGCTCTGGGCTGTACCTACAGCCATGACCTTGCCCACCTGCCAGACCGTGTTTCCTCCATCTACCCAACTGATCTCTATGCCTGAACAAAGAAACACAGGGCCATCAGTGAGAAGAGGAAGCTCTGCTAATCCCTTTTCTAGAAAGAAAACAGAAGCATAGAGCGCTCAAGTAAAGGCATATCTATAATATACTCAACACACATTGGCTCAAATACCAGAGTGGATTTCGTGTAATTTAGATCAGACTGTGAACAGCTCTACTGTATTCACACAGTGCTGTGTCTGACTGTGGCAGGAGGGTTCAATCTGCTTTTTCTTGACCCTGAGCTGATAAAGCTGAATGGGATTGCACTATGACAGGGATTAGAGTGGTGGATTAGATTCCATGGTGGAGATGGGATGTCTCTGTGTGGTCCTACATTGTGCAAACATTTTCCAGGGATTGCCAAAGGTCTTGCAGGACAGAGGACCTAACCCTGTATTTTCAAACCTCTGATTAGAGGCATCCATCTAGGGCCTATGAGTTGATAAACTTGGAGAGGCAGGAAGGAGATGTCCTTTGAGATCTTAGGGAAAATGGCAATGGAAATTAATATTGGGGAGCCTTGACAGAGTTACAGGGTGCCTATGGGATAGGGTTTAGCAAAGGGGTGCACTGCCAGCCAAGGAAGAACTGCTGATTATCAGCAGGATAGCTGAGTCTTCTTAGCAAGTGAGTTTTGCAAAGGCTGAGGGGAGCCATGCTTTGGCCAGGCCGCAGGAGAGTTGTGCAGGGTAGACCGTCATTGCTCAGGAGGCTGACTTGAATACTTGGGACTTGCTATCCTCTAGTGAAAATACCAAAAAAATTAGAACATAATTGCATTAGGAGGAAGCTGTTCTCCCTTCTCCTTCAAAGTCACCACCCTCTACCAGCTACTCAAAGTTTTCAGGACTCTGCCATGTTGGAGTTGTGGTCCTTTTGCTCCCTCTAGTAATCCATTGCCTAATTTAGTTTGTCCTTTCTGCCTAATGTCCTGAAGAATGGACAAGAGGAGAGAACTAAATGGGCAGAATTAACATGGCAGATTTCATCAGAGACCTTCTGAGCAGTGGGTGACTTTCTGAAATACACCTATCCAACCTGAGCCACTTCTATTCTTTGCGGTGTTTAAATTTTTCTTCAAATCCAGGTCTGGGCTCACAGAAACAACTTGAAACTCAAGGTCTTCTCTTTCAGTGTTCTTTAGTGTCACAAGGCCATATTAAAAACATTGGTTTTTTTTTTTAATGGGAAAGTACCCCAGTTATCTATCTGTTATTATCACAGTCCCTGGACTTCCCACAGGATAGAGACTGGTAAATTCCAACCATTCTTTTATATTTAAATATATATATATGGGAGAGTTTGTTTCATAACCTGTGGCAGTGACAGATGTCCGAGTACAAAACAGAATTTTTCAATAGCTATTTTGATTTTTCTTGGTATTAAGATACATCCCTTTTAGACACAGTTGTGCTAGAGAAGCAGAAGGGAGAGATTATGGAACACAGGAACACTGGTCAATCTTTACCAGTAGGCACAGAACGAAAGTTTTAGGCTTTGACTGTTTCTTCTTCACAGTTTCACAATCACAGATCAAACAATTAATTTCCTGGTTTCTTCTGGGGGGGAGGGGAGGGGAGTCAGGGGGGATTTCGGGAAGGGGAGGTGTAAATGTAATTGTTAAATGTTTTCTGTAAGACAAGATGTTTGCTGGTGATGTCCTGAGCTTTTCTGTGAGAAAACTGTGCAGATTACTGCATGTATTGATTTGAAGTAATCATTCTGGCTTTGACAAGAAAACCAAGTGCAATTTCCAAATAAGTTAAAATTTTCAGGGGCTGTGTCTAAAGCGTCAAAGCAAGCAATTTAATATAATTGGTTTGCTTCTCCAGGAAATGACTTGGGATAGTTCTAAGAAGCTCTCACTAGACACAATTAAAAAAGTTTGTGCCTGGCAAATTGCAAAGATGTAACTTCACAAATGAGTTTGAGAGCTTGTTTAAATTGGTTCCCCTGCGCATTGATAAAGTCTAACGTTCAGTGCTCTCAGAGTAAATTGTCAGGTTTGATTATGCTCTAAGCTGGGGTGACAGTGATACACTGCCTCAAAGGAAAAGAGTCCAGTGAAAATTGGCAGAATTTCTAGAATGCCTTTCTTGTAGCTCAGGAAAACCTGACCTGACTGCAGAGTGATTAGGTACCTGATCTAATCACTCTGCGGACTCATTTAAAGATTATTGTACAGGCAAAGCTGACTACTGCACTGCACTGTTTTAGTGATGCAGTTTTAAATATGCTTGAAGCTAGCTGATTTTCAGGCTACTTTTGTTTTATTTGGATGGCACATGGCTGACTGAAGAACCTGGCCTGCATAGCAAACGAAATAACTTCAGAGATGGTTCTTTGCAGAAATATAACCACATCTGTCATGGTGTCTTCTGGTGCCTCAGTGCTCCTGCTCTGCAGATTTCTTCTATCCACTCCTTCCCCTTGCCAGAATATGATAAATAGAGAACAAAATTTTGTGTAGAAACCCTGATTTTTAACTTAATTTTAGAAGAAGCAACATTGTCAGAGTCTTGCAGGGAGGCCCTCTGTTACCTGAGCTGCAGTGCAGAGGTCTTGTTACGTGTGCAGAAGACTCAGAACTACCCCAGTGGAGTTTTACTTTTCTGAAACATAAAAAGCCATGAGATTGTGTTCAGGCTCCGGTTTAAAACCAGTAGCTACATCTGCAATAGGCTTCAGACCATAATGGCTGCTATTAGTTGGAGAGCTTGAGGCCTCAAAAAGCCCAGGAATTCCGACATAAATCAAAATCAAGTGTTATACTGAGAACACAGTCCTGACATGGCATGAAAGGAGGAGACCAAAGCCCTGCTCAGGCCAGAGCAGTTGCCACTGAGCTGCCTGTGTAAAATTTCCAAGGATGCCTCTTTAGGTATAAGGCACTACTGATCTGCACCCAAAACACACAGCCTTCAGGTACCTGGTGTGGCTAAGCCAGCCACAGTGCAAAAACACAACCAAAGCAAATCTTAGCAGTATTACAGCCTGAATAAAAGGGTGCTCCTTTTCTGTCCCAGCTTTAAGTTTAAGTTTGCATTGACTTCCAAAACACAGAATTAAAATACACATTAAATGAATAGCCAGGAAATTATCACAGAGTCACAGAACAGAATCACAGAATGGTTGAGGTTGGAAGGGAACTCTGGAAATCATCTAGTCCACACCCTGTGCTCAAGCACAGACACCTAGAGCACATTGCCCAGGACTCTGTCCAGATGGCTTTTGGATTTCTCCAAAGATGAAAAATCCACAACCTCTCTGGGCAACCTGTTCCAGTGCTCTGTCACCCTCACAGTAAAAAAGTTTGTCCATATGCTCAGATGGAACTTCCTCTGTTTCAGTTTGTGCCCATTCGCTCTTGTCCTGTCACTGGGCACCACTGAAAAGAGTCTGGCCCCATCCTCTTTACACCTTCCCTTCAGATATTTAAATGAACTGATAAGCTCCCCCCTCAGCCTTCTCTTCTGCAGTCTGAACAGGCCCAGCTCTCTCAGCCTTTCCTCATGTGAGAGATGCTCCAGTCCCTTAATCATCTTTGTAGACCTTCGCTGCGCTTGCTCCAGTAGCTCCACGTCTCTCCTATGCTGGGGAGCCCAGAACTGGACACAGTACTCCAGATGTGGCCTCACCAGGGCTGTTGCACTGTCACGCTATGAAGGTTCGATAGCAACGACTGAGACAGTAATATAATAATAATAATAATAAATGTTTATTTCCTCACAGAAGTTCTTGGATTAGTAACATCCATTAAAATAATGCAATTATTAATTTAGAAAGGATAACACAAAACTATCAGTTACTAATTTAGAAAGGATAACCCGAAACCGCCGATTACTGTGCTATTAATTGGAAGCACTGCTTATCCCTGCTTGAAAGCTTTCTTGTTCACTCTCCTAGTGAGAGGACTCTCAACCTCGAGGAGTTACCTTAACTCAGCGTCCCAGGAAAAGGGGAGGGGGGGGGAATACTCACGGTCCAGTCCCAGGAAAAGGGGAGGGGGGGGAATACTCACAGTCCAGTCCCAGGAAAAGGTGGTGGTGGGGGAAATACTCACGGTCCAGCTGGAGAGGATGATCAGGTCATGTTCCTGTCCCTGCTCAAACTCTCCTAGCTCCCAAGTCTCTTTTTATACGGCTGGGCTCTGGGCAAACACCGCTTTTGCTGACTTTTGCGAGTTTCACAATCCCAGGACTGTTTGTTTGTCTGCTTGGGAGGACCCTGCTAGCAAGGCAAGACCACAACACCTCCGTATTGTTTCTTCCCTCCCTGGGGGTCCGTGCAGATTCCAGGTGGCAGACTTCTTCAGTCTTGTTAATGCTTCCATTCTGCAGCCTTGCGCATATCAATCCTTGTGCATATCGGTTGGTAGACTTCTTTAGTCCTGTTAAGTCCTCTGTTCAACAGCTTTGTGCAGTCAGCTCTTGTGCTATCAGTTCTTCTGCATATCAATTGACAAACTTCAGTCCTGTTAACTCTTCACTCGCCTGTCACTGGAGAAAAAAAAAAAAAAGAAGCAAATATTATGCCCATCTTCAAAAGAGGCAGGTGGGAAGAAGGACCCCAGGAACTAGAAGACTGTCAGCCTCTTCTCAATCCCTGGGAAAATTATGGATCTAGTCCTCCTGAAAGTCACTTCCAGGTACATGAAAAACAAGAAGGGGACTGGGAACAGTCAGCATGGTTTGACCAAGGGCAAATTGTGGCTGAGCAAGCTGATTGCCCTCTAGGTTGAAATGATTAGTTCTGTGGGTGAGGGGACAGCACTGCAGGTCATTTACCTTCACCTTCACGAGACTTTCAACACAGTATCCTGAAGTATCCTCAGGTTGAAAGGGCTGGATAAGTGAACTACAAGGTGGGTAGAAAAACAAGGTGAACCCTTGACCTCCAAGTGTAGTGGTCAATGGTTCTAAGTCTTATCGATGGTCAGTTTAGAGTGCTTTTTCTCAGGAGTTGATACTGCAGCTAATACTGTTTGCACATTCATCAGTAGAATGGAGACTGGATGGAGTGTATCTTCAGTTAGTTTGTAGAGGAAAACAAAATGAGGGGAGAGTGGTCAAAAAAATGGAGGCAGGGTGGGCCTTTTGAGAGAGCCCCCCACAAACTGTTAGTTATCTGGCAGGAACTTTGGAGAAGAGAAAACTGAGCGGGGATCTTATCAGTGAGTATAAGTATCTGAAGGGAGGGTATAAAGAGGATGGGGCCAGACTCTTCTCAGTGGTGCCCAGCGATAGGATGAGAGGCAGTGGGCACAAACTGAAACACAGGAAATTCCATCTGAACTGACAGAATGTAAAGTTCTGCTTTCTTCCTGGGACAGAATAGTGCCATGAAACAAACAGGCTGAGGACTGCCTGCCTGCAGAGCAGCTCTGCAGAAAGGGATGGGAGATCCTGGTAAACAACAAGCTGAACACAAGTCAGCCTGTGCTCTTGCAGTGATGAACCTCATTCTGGGCTTCACTGACAAGAGTGTAGCCAGATGATCGAGGGAAGTGATGGTTCCCTCTACCTGCCACCTGTGTTGATACATCTGGATACTATGTCCCATGTTGAGCCCCCCAGGAAAATAGAGATGCCAGCAAATTCTAGAGAGTTCTGGAATACTGCAGGAACTGGGCTTATTTAGCCTAGAGAAAAGAAGGTAAGGAGAAGATCCAATAGCAGATTTCAAAACTCTGACGTGCGATGGCAGAGAAGATAGAGTCAGACTCTTCTTAGAGTTGCACAGTGAAAAGCCAAGAGAAAACAGGCGTAAGTTGCAAATGAAGAAATGCTAATAGGACATAATGAAAAAATCCTTCTCTACAAGAATGGTGCAGCCATGAAACAGGCTCAGAAAGGATGTGTGATCTCCTTCCTGGAAGATTTTCAAGTCTTCACTAGACAAGGTGTTGAGCCACCTGATCTCACTTTGAAGGCAACAATGCTGCAAGCAGGAAAATATGTTCCAGAAGCAAGTGGAATTACTTCCTCTGTGAGAGGACTTGAGTTTCTTAGGTTAATCAGGGAGGACTGACTGTTAAATTTCCCAGGTCTGGAGCAGGAGTGGGACCTAAGAGATTAGACTGACTGGGTCTGGGAAGCAGGACACCTAGGGAAGGTTCAGTTGCCTATACATAGGTGCCCGGAATATCTGAAATATCTCTGTGGGTCTGTCAGATACGAAATAGTACTTATGCCTTTCTGAACCAGGGGCTGGAGGCCAGGTTGGATACCTAGGACAGCTCAAAAGACACTTGAAACAGGCACTGTAGTAACTGAATCCTACCCTGACTCAATATCTCCAGCCCAATGAACAGTTTGTTTTTTAATGCAAATGGCACTGGGTCCAATAGAAGAGACTGCAGTGAGATCCTTGGATCCCTGCCTTGGTGATCAAAGGTTCAGGAGGTGAAGACAATGGAAATTGTGTATTTTTGTCCATTACTCAGGCACAGAAATAAACAACTGTAACCTGTCAAACTCTAATGCATTGTTCTTGCTTCTCAGCTTTTGCTAGGAACACAAACACAGTCAGTGATTTGCACCTGCTCATATGAATAAGAGGTGCTGTTGCAATTATCCTAACAATCATTAATTCTTGTATGTTCTTTCTCTGGCATCATGAACTTCCCAGTACCTGTCCCAACCAAATTCTTATCTGAGAACATCTTGGCACCTCCCTGTCTGAAAGGGAGGTACTCTGGGATACACAGACTCATCCTGTGACAGAGTTTCCTCCTCCCTGTGCTATCAGGGACATCTTTAGGTTCAGATAAACTATGGCACAGCATCAGTCAGGAACTGGACTGGAGACCACACCCAGTCAGCCAGAAGATTTGTCCTCTTCCCCTCTATGCTTCCCAGGAATGTCAGTAGGACTAAGATTCCTGGCAAAGAAGGAGCAAATGGGAAATGCAATTATAAGCAGGAGGAAGCTACTTTAGCCCCAAGAGAATGTGTCCTACACCCAGTGCTGACTGCTTCTGCCAGAAGCATGTCTCAGCATGTCTCTATGTTAAACTGGGCCAGAGATTTTGGTTCCATCCCCAAAGAAACCGAAAGGAAACTGTTTGTCCCCCCCCGCCACCACCACCAATTTATATATTTAGCACTTCTTGATAAGAGGGACTGCATAATAGATTATGAAAGATGCCCAAATGAGGCAGCCTAGCCACTTAGGAAAGTGTCTCATGTATCACTTCATAATAGATACCACTGGCAGCAAAAGATTTCTGTAAAAATTATGGTTTCTCTTGAGGTATCTACAAATGGAGGTGTTCTGACACAGTAACATTTTGTTATTTCCATGTCTATGCCACTGGAGATGCAAATGATGTGTTTTTCCTGCCCCACTAACTAGAGTGCTAATGCCTCAGAAAGCTGTATATAGTCATAAATATGATCGGTTTATTAGGTACCTCAAACCCAGAAGCCCAGGCTCTCAACTACTATTTCCCCTACTGGGAACAAACATGGGGGCTCTAGCTCCTAGTCCTGCCTTCTTCTAAACTACTATGTTGCATTTCTTACCCCAAGCTGACTATGCAAACATAAAGTCTTCTTTCCCTTTGAGAAACCCCTATCCTAACCTAGCCAACAGGACAACATCATTCCCAGCTCCAGAGTAACAGTAACCCACCCAAAGTAACCACAGTCTTTGATCCCTGAAGTGTCAAGTAAAGCCAGTCACCAGAGTTGTCCCAAGATGTAGTAACTACAATATCCTAAATTTAATGACTGTGTAGGCAAGCAGTGATTTAGAGCAAACTCAGAGTAACTTTGTGATTACCCTAAAATGATTCCCAAATGACAACAGTAGCCCCAAATCATAGGAAAACTCTAAATTGCACCAATAGAATAAATGTAAGGCTGGTCCTAACTCATAGGTAACTCATTTAATCCTAAACTCAGTATTTTATGTTACTGTAAATGTGAACCTTAGGGCTTTTCCAGCCCTAACCCATAGGTCAACTCCAGTTCAACTCCTAGAGCAACCATAACCATAATCTCAAAGCTAGGCCTAACTTTCATCCTTGAGACAACCCTGCCTCTGACTTCTGGTCTTTGGAATATTTAACTGTGGGGATTGCCGGATTGTATATGGTGTGCACATGCCCCAACCACGCAGGGCAAGCAAAATAGGTACAGACATCCTCCAAGAATTGTCGGGCTTCTGGCCCACCTCCTGCCTGACTCATTACTGCAAAGGCTTCCCACACTTCCTAGACATGCTTGACCAGCCAGTTGGTCCTCCCCTTGGCAATGGGCATAAAAGGCTGGCATTGAAGACAGTCCTGACAGACAGACAGCTCAAGAGTGACAGCTAAAGTCACCTTGGCACTTCCTTACCCAAGAGTCCATCATGACAAAGTCACTGCTTTTCTTTGGCTTTCTTCTTGTCTTCCTCAGCTTAGCACTGCCAGGCACTCAGGGCAAAGTCATCCCCCAGTGCGACTTGGTGAAGATCCTACATCAGCACGGCTTTGAGCACTTCGTGGGAAGTACTGTAGCTGACTGTGAGTACAACGAGCTCCCATTGAACATCTCTGCCCATCCCACCCCTGCCCCTTTCAGCTTCTCTGTAATCCTCCAGCAGTACCACTCTGTCCCTCCATTGCTTTGACACTGTCTTTCTTCCTATCACTTACACAAAATATACCCATCCATCCTTCCATTCATCCAGACATTTATCCATCCACATATTCATCCATCCATTTCTCAATCTTACTACATAACCTGCTTAATCATTCCTCCTGCTGTTCATCCACCCTACCACCCCTTCATCTCTTTCCTTTTAGTCACCCTGGGCATACCTTGATGGTACCTCTTCTGGGCTCTCCTTTTGCTCTGCAGGGATCTGCCTGGTGCAACATGAGAGCGGCTACAACACTAAAGCTTTCCATGACAATGGTCCGAGCAGACACTATGGGATATTTCAGATCAACAGTCAGTTCTGGTGTGCAGATGGCAAGACCCGTGGATCCAAAAATGCCTGTCATATCAGTTGCTCAAGTAAGTGGTGGGGGAGAGCAAAGAGAGAGCCCTTCTTTGTCCACTCCATGAAAGCACCCTGCTCTGTCCACATCACCTGTCTAACCAAATGCTCTGCACATTTCTGTCCATACATGTAAGATGTCCATGCGTCCATCTCTTCAGTTCCCCACCTACCCTTTCTGATGGAGACCTCTACTTCTGTCCTCCACCCCCTCTCCTCCATATTGACCCCTTTTCCCTTCTCTACAGAATTTCAAGATGATAATATTGAGGATGATATTCAGTGTGCCAAGAAGATTGCTCAGGAGGCTCGTGGCCTCAGCCCATGGTAAGGATATTTGCAGAGGACACTGGGGAAGAGGGGGCAAAGGAGCCAAAGGAAAACCCTGCTATTGACTGGTGGGAGAGCACTGGATGAGAAGCTGCATTTGGTAAAAGTTTAGTACAGACCTCCTCCTTTAAATAGCTCATCACCCTCCCAGAGCTGGGAAGAGATCCCAGGAGTTCTGGCTCCCAGCCCCTGCTCTAATTCCCTAAATTTCACTCCCCTCCCAGACTTGAGGATACAACTCCCTGTTGCTTCCTTCTGCTTGCCCCAGCTCCCTGATTTTTTTTTCCAGATTTTTCATTGATTCATCCCTCTCATATGCTTGACTCTCCTCATCCAAAACTTTGCAAGCTTAACCAAGTCTCTTCATTATCTAATACCTTAAATTACATTATGTATTTCTCTTCTAGGTACGGCTGGAAAAAACACTGCCAGGGAAAAGACTTGAGTTCCTATATCAAGGGTTGCTAAATCATTCCACAAACAACAACTGTGTTTTCAAGATCACCAAGGGTGAAGACTGAGGGTGTATGGGGGGGTAAGCTAGAGAAAACAGTCAGGTGGAGTGAAATTAATGAACAGCATATTATTAAGATAGGTGGGGGTGCTGGCTGTTGTTAACACAATGAGGGCTTTGTGCTAATGCAATGCAAGTAGAGAACATCAAGGCTGATGGCTTATGTGAAACAAAATTTAATAGAAGTGAGAGTATTATCGGCAGTTTCAGTAATTTACTAGCATAGTCCTGACTTGACTTTTGTGTGTCCTGACTTAACAGAGCTTTACAACATTTAGGGTTTCTCTCTCTCTTTCTCTCTCCTTCCTCCCTCAATCGCTCTCTTTCTTTCTTTCTCTTTCCTTCTTTCCTTCTCTTTCTTTCTTTCTTTCTCTCTCTCTCTTTCTCTGAGTACATAAAATAAGAAAATGAATGTGCGCCATATTAGTTACAAGACCTATATAATTGCAATTGCCTTTTAATTAGGACACAGTCCTTGAGTGAGGGCAGTGTACTTGGTTGACAGAAATAAACTATCCTGAAACAGTAACTTGCTTTTTAAATTCTTCCTGAGCATCTGTTCCTAGCTAAAGTTAGAGATAGGGCACTGAGTTGGATGGGCGTCTGGTCTGACTGACTATGTTCTTTCTTATCATCCTCTGAGGTATCAGATCACATGTAGTCTAGGGAAGGTGCAGGGAATTCCTATCTTTGTGAGGGGAAGGGAAGTATTTTGCCATTTAGGTTCTTTTTCTATTTATGACTTCTTTTTCTAAATGGAGGCTCACCCCAGAAACAGCGCACAAATGGAAGGTGGCAATGCTGAAATCATGTTTGGTTCTTCCTATGCTTTGTTCTGCTATTTGGTGAGCAGTGACTGCTTTTATGCTTTATGTTTATGCTTTATGTATATGCAATAAAGAGATGCTTTAACTCTTGTCTCCAGAGCTGATGTGACCATACAAACCAATCATTAAAGGAAAGACTATTTAGATGATTGAACCTAAAAAAGTAAAAGTGCTCAAAGGACTCTTGCCAGAAGACCCTCTTCCCAACTACAAGGCAGACCTGTGGTCCTTCCCCCTCCCATTACCCAGCTTAATGGAAACTCATTCTCCCATTAAGTAATTCACAGTAGCGTTATTTTACATGCTGGCATCCAAGAAGTCTTTGAGAAAATTCAAGAGAATTTGAATCAAAGCCTTACTTTGTCATTGTCTTCAGTGCAGATACTTTCCATCTGCTGATTTTGAGATTTAAACCAGCCTTCCTACCTGGGTTTGTTACTTGTGGATTCAACCACTGATAAAGGGATACTTTCTTTCTAGCTAAAAGTTTAGACCATACATGAGTCTCCAAGGGACACACTCCACACAAAAAAAAAATAGAACAGAGGTTTTGGAAGAGAAGTAAACTCTCTGCAAACCAAACCCATCCTTATAGTCTAGAATTGGGTAAAAGGAAAGAAAAAAAGTATGGGGGGGGGGTGGAATTAAAAAAAAAAAGATTGTGGGAACTAAATTTTTGCTATGAGAGGGGAAAAAATATTTATTTCTTTCAGGACTTGAGTTTGGAAACACTTACAGAGATACTGGCTTGCAGTAGTCACATTTTCTGAGAGAAGAAGGGACCAAAAATGGAGAATGGCTGCTGCTCTTTTAGAAATGAGCAGTGGCCACTTGCCTAGATACTATGGGCAGAACTGGTCACATCAGGTGAGAATCTGACTTCCAAGAGAGAAAGAGCAGGCAGCTCTGTAGAGGAGTTCCCCATTCAGGCATGCAGTGGAGGAGGACCTTGCTGACAGCCATCAGGAAAAGTACCAAAATTCTCATCTGGCTGCATCTCATACATAACTGTTACTGGGAAGGTATCACACAAAAGTAAGATTCAAATTCAGCTCTTAAAGCGAAAGGTAGCAGCATCTGAAGCAAATGCATTAAACTCTTAGGGTTGAGTCTCTATGATTCTCCTGAAAAGGCAGCTCTGGTGCTCAGACGAAGCAATTATACATTGTGTTATTTGTTGATCCTGACAGCTTTACTGAATTTGATTGTAAATCTGGACATTTAAAACATAATACCCCAAAAAATCTGGCCATGAGATGGCAAGTCCACAAAATCAGAATATTTAGAGAAATGCTATAATCTTCTTTTCATGATTAAGAAATGCATGCCAAAATCGATATTGCATGTCATGTGTTATAAAGACATAGTGTAGTAGGTTACGAATTCACATCTCATTTTACAGTAGCATTTGTTGATAAGTTTTCTCATTGCTAACATGGTGCATGATACTGTCAAATCACAACGAGCTTTGTAAACATATCCAAAGCAAAAAGATCACAAAAACCCACCATAGCAGTATACTTAGGAAAAAAGCAGCAAAACTCTAAAAGCAATCTTTGTTAAACTGACTATATTTAGGTAAAAATATTTATAAAACTTACAGTGGGAAAGAAGCAAAGTAGTCCTCTCATTATCAGAATGCATGCCTCAAATCGCACAGCAAATCAAGTCTTTCTAACAGCTGATCTTTTAGTGAAAAAATAACCTGTAAAAATGTCTGAATTTACTTTCACTGTTTTCACTTCTTGAGAAGTTTTTTGGTGGGTTTAGTGTTTACTGGATTTTTTTAGTGGATATTTTAGTTATAAGTTGGTGAGGAAGTAAAGAAACACTAAATTCGACTACCTGTTTTGGTGCAGAAAAAGTCTATAAGGCTTTTTCTCCTGGATGACTACATCCAGTATCCCATTATTGGTCATCAATATCATGTAAATTTATTCATAACCTTATCAACCTCCAATATGAAACAGTGAGGTTTTGTGTGCTTGCTATTCTACTAATAAGTCAAGATGATGATTAGAAAATTTTGTATTTTCAGCTTACCCATTCATGGCTGAATTATACCCATTTTTTTCTTATATCAACGTTGTCACTCACCTTGAAAGCTCAACTACGTCCAGTATACTCCTTTTTTTCGCCTCTTGGTTTTCTTGATGAATGCTCAGGCAGGCTCATTTTTTTCCATTTTTTTCCAATCTTTTCCATGTGTCATTGACATATCTCCCCAGTGTATCTATTCTAGTTAGAATTTACCTTTACAATGCAACTATTCAGATTTTGAATTCCATAAGAGAATTTACCAATGGCTTCTACAATAACATTTATACTGCAACATCACTAAAAACATTGTGTCTAATACATCCTAGGGTCATATGCAGAAATTAGCCTATAACTGACAAGTTCATCCTGGTCTTGCTACTACCATTTTAGGTTTATGGCAGACATTTATGGTCTTGGTCTGTGCACATCTGTCACATTTCAATTTCCCAAGACTTCAAATTTATTAATTTCCTCCTGTGTGACATTCTTAAGCTTACTCTAAAAATGTGCTTTTCAAATTGTGCAGTTGGTAAAAGTGAGCGATCAGTAGAAGTCATTAGCTTACACCTACTTTTTAAGTTTGTGTCATATATGAATGTATTTATGTACCTTTGGCCCAAAAATGACCCTTGAAGAATCCTGCTAATGACTTCTGTCACAGCAGATGATAACTTGCCTTTTGGCACCATCTAGTGATTTTCTCCAGCTTCATCATTTTTCCACTTATCTTCAGAATCTCCAGTTTATAAATTCCTCAACTCAAATGCCTTATCAAAAAGTCTAAAAATATTTATATCATCAAATACAAATATGATATAAATGTATAAAAACAGTAAAATGTTCAAAGAAAGATATTGTTAGTTTGACATGATCCACCACCGGGAAAACAATGTATCATTTTATTCTGTTTGACATTTACTTCTACCTCTCTAACTAATCTTCTTCTTAATTTCTTTCAAAGTTATGAGCAGACCAATTACTTTGTAGCTGTCCATCACCCTTTCCTATTTCCCTGATATGATATTGCTGCTCTTCCAGTACATGATTCTGGATATACTGACAATTTTGTCTAGGAGTCAGTTCTTATCAGCATTCTGGGATAAATATATATATTTTATATGAAGCTTTGATTCCAGCTTGGATAGTGAGTATCAGCATTCATTCATTTCACTGGCCATCCTATCATTGTTCTTGGACAACCTCATTATTCTCATTGAAAATAGGCTCAGAATATATCTTTGATTTTGGAGCTATATTCTAAGTATCTTATTTATGGCTATCTACCCCTCCTTCGTCATACTATGGGCTTATTTCTTCTCCCATGCTCTTTATTTACACGGCTAATAGCCACCTGCCTTTTGAAAAATTCCTTTACATGGCATAGCTTTACTAAATGAAAGCCAAATTCCGTGGATTTCAGGATGCAGGGGAGTTCTCCTTCCCTAGAGTCTACTAGAGTCATATTTGGGCATGCTAAGATCCATGGGATTCCTCCTTCTCCTTCTGCTGGATATGAGGCGGCTGCTACACCTCTTTCCCTGGTCCCGCTAGTAGCCAGGCCAAACTCAAATTCCTAATACACACATACACATGTTGCACACGCATGGCCAACCACCAGCAAAGTAATACAGACAGGAGAACTGTGCATGTATAGGAACCACATACAAACAGCACTGACTGAGAGCGTGATCGGAAGGCTGTGAACGGATACACAGCACGGACTCATGGTTGTGGAGAATCCCAGAGCATGAATGGATGGCCAGGAAGTGAGCCAGGGATGAGCACAGGGGACTGGTGAGGACCAGAGCATGAATGCAAGGACTGGGAAGGGATGACAAGGGACAGGGCAGTGCAGGGACAGATGGGGGGACAAGACATAGCGGAAACAGTCTTGGGGACAACAAGATTCAGCAGGTATGGTCTAGAGGGGATGTACAGGGCCCAGGAGGTATAGTTTTGTGGGGAGAGAGTGTCCAGTAGGAACAGACTGGGGGTACAGGGACAGGCCAGAACAGTCAGGGGTGGCTGAAGAAGGCCAAGCCAGCACAATCTTGGAGGAGATAATAGGAACCCATGAGCATGTTTGGGAAGGGGGACAATGTTCAGCAGACATGATGTGGAGGGACTGTGCACTACAGTCATGGCGGGGAAGAGGTACCCAGGACACACGATCTGGGGTGGGGGAACAGGGCCCCACAGGATGGTCTGTTGCAGGGGAAGCAGAGCCCAGCAGGAATGGTCTCTGGGGGGGCATGACAGGACCAATAGACATGGTCTTGGGAGGACAGGGCTCCATAGGCATGGCCAGGGGGATAGGGCCCCACAGGCACAATCTGGGGTGGGGGACAGGACCACAGGCACTTTCTGATGCAGGGATAAGGCCCAAGCAGCCATGGTCTTGGTGGAGAGGTGGCAGAGCCCCGATGGCTTGGCTCAGTCAGTGGAGGACCCAGCCCCACAGGCACAGTCTTGGGGGACAGGGCCCATCAGGCATGGTCTGTGGGAGGCAGGGCCAAGCACGCACAACTGGGGCAGATAGGGCCCATGGGCACAGTCGGGGGGGGGGGGGGGGGACAGGACCTGCAGTCACAATTTTGGAGTTTCAGTGCTCCACAGACATGGCCTGGAAGGAGCTGACAGAGCCCCATAGGCATGGTTGGGGGCCGGGGGGAGGGAGGGAATGGGATCCTCCAGGCACCTCACAAGGGGAGGAAGGGCCCATTAGGCACAATTGGGGGTGGGGGGTGGGGGGAACAGGGCCTGACAGGCACAGTCCAGGGGGGACAGGGCCCAGGTGGCATGGTCTGAGGGAAGACAGGACCCAAGGCACACAATGTGCGTGGGAGCCTTCACATTTATGTGGGGACAGGGCCCCATAGGCATAATTTGGAGGGACAGGACCCAGGACACCCTGGGGGAGGGCAGAGCTTGGCTGGCATAATCTTGTGGGGACAAGGCGCAGCAGGTATGGTTTGGGTACAATCTGGGGGGAGACAGGGCCCCATAGGTATGATCTGCAATGCGATAGGGTTCAGCAGGCATCATTTGGGTGGGGGACAGGGCCCCAGAGGCATGGTCTTGGGGTGGAGAAAGCCTCACAGTCATGGTCTGGCAGGGACAGGGCTCAAAGGCACAGGGAAGAAGGGTATAGATTCAGCAGAGAAGGTCTCAGAGGTGACAGAGCCCAGCAGGCACAGTCTGGGGGGTGGGAGTGGGAGGGCAGAGTCCTGAAGTCATGGTGTCAGGGGAGAAAGGGTCCCACAGGCACTGTTTTGGGGGCAACAAGCCCCACAGGCATGGTCCGGGTGTGGTGACTTCCCAGCAGGAAAAGTCTTTTGGGGCGACAGGGCCTTCCCAGCAAGGTCTAGAGAGGCATCATGGCCAAACTAGCATGATCAAGGGAGGTAATAGGATCCAACAGGCATGGCCCAGGGGAGGAGAGCACCCTGCAGGCACAATCTGGGTGAGGGGCCAGGACCACAGGCACTTTCTGGTGGAGGGATAAGGTCCAGCAGCATGGTCTGGGGCAGGAGGGGTGACAGAGCCCTGCGGGCTTGGTTGGGCAAGAGGCTCAGCCCCAAGTGGGCAATCTTGGGGAGACACAGTTCATCAGGCTTGGTCTGGGGGACACAGGGCGAAGCAGGCATGATCGGGGGCAGACAGGGCCTCACAGGCACGGCCAGAGGGGGACACAGCCCAGCCAGCACAGTCTTGTGGGGACAAGGGCCCCACAGGCTCAGTCTGCGGGGCACAGGCCCCATCCTGGGGCCCGCTGTGCAGCCCGGCCCAGGCTGCAGGGCTGTCCCACAGCTCACAGGGCTGGTCTGGGGCAGGAGAAGGGCCAGGGCCGGGCCGGCCCGGGGCAAGCATGGGGCCTGGGGCCTTCCGGCGTTCTGCAGGTCCCGCGGTGGGTGGTGGGAGCTGCCAGGGGCGCGGCACTGCCAGGAGCCCATCTGGGAAAGCGGCAGCGGGCCGGACTGGACCCACCACCAGCTACGGATCGGGAGGGAGCTGGGCTGGGGCTGGGGCTGGGGCTGGGGCTGGGGCGGGGCGGACTGGGGCATCCCTGTCCCTCCCCGCCACAGGCGCTCCCCGCCCTCTCGGCCGGCAGCACAGCTCCGCTGGGGCCACCAACAGGAGCATCCAAGCCGGGGGGAGCTCCGGGCCCCACTGGCCCCAGGACATGCCGCACCGGTCAGGCAGGGCAGGGTCACCTCAGCCCTGGCTGCAGCAGGACATGTGCTGGGGGTCTGGGATTGGGGCCTGCTCCATCCCCTGCTCCCCTGCCCGCCAGCCCTGACTGGGTTCCGGCAGGGGCTGTGAGGTGGCCCCCAAGGGGGGCCAGGCCCAGTGGGAGGCTGGTGGCATGGTTCAGGCCCCTTCTTGCAGTGAAATGGCTGGTTTGCTCTAACTGCAGGGAATGTCCCCCTAGAAGGAGCTAGTCCCTTGCTGGGTTCCAGTTTGGCATGCCAGCCTCACTCCCCAGTCCTCAACGCCCCGCAGCACATGGATGGCGTTGGAAGAGCTGCTGCAGGGGCTCTGGCTACTGCTAAAGGTCTCCATGAGCTGCTGTGGCCTTGCCTTTGGGTGTTGTGTGCAGGAAGGAAAAGTCTTGATTGGCCTGGAGTAGGGCACATTGCCTGCCGTGGTCTGGCCTCGTGCTCAGACAGCCCACAGGGTCTGTGACAGCTAGGTCTAGGTCCTGCAGGAACTAGGTGGCAAAGCAGGGAGGTACCTGTTGTTAGACAGGGAAAAGAGGAAGCCTTTGAAGGTGGGGGGCATGCACATGTGTCTGCGCATGTCAGGAGATGTTTGCTTGCATGGTCGTGTGCGAATATTGCTTGAGAATGGAACATTTCTATCCCTTGCTCTTCAAGGTGGGGAAAGCCTTTCTGATTTGGCAGGCCAATCTAGCTGAGCACTGCCTTCAAGAGTCCCTATGGCTCTGCCCTGTGGAACACAGCCATTACAAAGGGTTTGGCTGCAGCGGTGGACTGCCTCCACTGCAGTCCCTGCTCCCATATTAACCTTTTCTCCTTCCAAGCTGAGTGGGGCTCTGTCATGGGCTCACTGTGTTTGGGACTACAGGCACTGACCCTTCCTAATGCCATCTTTGCACAGGTGTGGTGAAAGAGCAGAAGATGAGCATGAAGCTTGTGAACGATGTGAGGAAGAAGAGCAAAGAGGTGAAGAAAACATGCCAGCCTTGGCCCCTGGCCTGTTGATGGAGGTCTCAGTTTCATGAGGAAGCAGCCTTCCCCTGCTAGATACATAGGAACATGTCCATTGAGTGGAGATCACAGTAAGAGCAATTTGCTACGCAGTAAGTGAGAGAGGGACTGGAGCAGGAAAGCCCTGCCCTCAGGCCAGCATCTCCCCTCTGCTTCCCCTGCCTGATCTGTAGAGGGAGGCAAGTGTAGTACCTGCAGGTGACTAAGCAGTGCTCCCCACCCTGTCCCAGTCCTCTTTTGTTATGCCTCAAAGCGTGAGGCTTCAGCTTTTCAGTCTAACTCTGAAGTTAGTTAAGGTCACATGGGAGACACAAAAGTGCTTGGCCTTGGCACCAGCTGTGCCATGTCTGGATGATGTGGAGGGGGGTGAGCCCTGGCCTGCAGGGACCACGCTCTAGCAGTTTTTGTTAAAGCCATGTCAAATTAGTGCTTGCCAGCACAGCCCTATGCAAAATACAGAGTACTGAAGGGCAGCAAGCAGTTCCCAGCAGCTGCACACAGGGGTGTATGTGAGAGAATAAATGAATCAGGTATGCTGGAAGGGAGTTCCAGAGGTCTTGAGTCCAACCCCCTGCTCAGAGCAGGTCTGATTAGGTCAAGTTGCTCAGGGCCTTATCCGGTTTAGCTCAGATTATCTCCAAGCATGGAGATATGGTGTTCAGAAGGGAGCAGATGGTGAATGAAGGGGTCCAGAGGGGATCAGAGAGATCTTGAATGTCCTTTCCAGGCCCTTGCTTGCAGCAGATCTCCCATCATGCTGTCATCCTCTGGGACAGCTGTTGAAGGATGAATCAAAGGGGAGATGTTTCTTCTCATCCCCTGCGAAGGCCTCTTGAGAAGGTGCCAGCAGTGTTCTAGCAAACAGTCCTAGAGCAAGTTGGGGGAGACCCCACGCCAGGGAGCAATGTCTGCTGCCAGCAGGAGCATGCCAAGTGCATGCTGCAGCCTGTGCACTGGCTCGCCACTAGGTGGACCCCAAATCCTTGTCTTGATAGGGAGAACAGGCACTCCTGCACAGGCAGCAGCAGAAATACAGCTCATGGCTTTCAGCAGCGCTTAGGGGGGAAGAATGAGGACCAGAGGAGAAACGGGGGCATGCCTGGACCTGCCTCAGTGACATGGAGACAAGGCTGGAGCCCTGGGTAGGAAGAATTTGACTCCAATTTCCTTAAAATGCAGCACAGTGGTGTAGGAGGGGGCAGGTTATTGATTTTGCACCTCTACAGTTGAGGCCTCCTCCCCTCCCGGTGTGTAAAAATGGGCTGGTGCAGCTGCAGGAGCAGCTCTCTTATGCTGTCTTCCTGCCATGAGCCACAGAGAAGGGAATGATTGGCTTCACCTGGCACCATGGCCCTCCTGGCCCTTGTCACAGCCTGTTCCGCAGCTGGCAAAGTAGAGAGGAAGAAGGTTTGAGCAAGGTGGTGTGGTACAGTGGGTAGAGCTCCCCCTGGGATGCAGGGGTTGACTTGGGCACAGCTGCTTGGCCACATTAGGCTGTAGCATCTCTGCAGGACAGGGACAACATTTGCTGAGGGACATACCTGTAAATAAGAAAATTTGTGTAACTGTTCTGCTGGCTCAGTCCATGGTTTGCAGGAAAACCCAAAGTACTGCCCTTCCTGATGCCTCTGTTTCCCTTGCTGTGAAAAGGTTGTGATAACCCCCTTCTCTCCCTATATGCATTGACACCTCTAGCTCAGGAGTCCCCAGCATTGTCCATATATCCAGCTGGGCTTTCCCAAGCCCAGCTGAACTTCCAAGACACCCCTAGAGCAGGACACAGCCCACCCTGGGCTTCTTGTGTTCCTGCATGTCTCAGACATGCCCCTTGCCCCACAAGCAGAATTGGAGAGGTGAGGCTGACCCAGGGCTGTCTGAGGTGATCAGTGACAGCCAAGGCATACTTTCGGCTCAGCGTCACTCCCAGGAGCTCTGAGGTTGGGGTCAAAGTCCCTGTCTGTGAGACAGACCCAACCCCAGAGGTATAGGGCCCAGGGCTCGAGAGACCGGTTTGCATCTGAGGATCTCCACATGAAGGTGAAATCGTGCAGAGAGACATGGCTGATCAGTTTGTGGGGTGACCTTCCTTGGGGAAGTGTCCCACTGGCCAGAGTCCGGTTCTCCATCTCACCCCAGAAATGCAATTCAGCAAATGGGGCCACATGCCTTCCCCCAGCCAGCCCAGCCTCCCCACTCAGGCGTGGAAGGCCAAGGGAGATGGGGAAAGAGGTGACCCAGGGTGAGGGCAATTTTCCTTTGGAGGGTGTGCACCTGACTCTGGGTTGCCCATCCCCACCCCCCGCCTGGCTCAGTGGCATGTGAAGCACTCACCTGTCTCAGGATAAGCTGAGTAAAGAAGCAACAGCTGCTGGAGTCCTTTTGCTGCCTCAGGAGCTGTGACAGCACCCGGGAGCCAGGCTAGTGTCTAATTTTAAACTCATGCTCTGTGCATTTGGGCATGCGAGTGCAGCCTCCAGTCCCCACTCCCCCACCACCTCCCCCAGTGCACAGAGGGGACGGGCTTAGCAGGAGGGAAGATCCAGAGGGGCTCTGGCAGGCCAGGATCTGGGGAAAGGGGGCTTGGCTGCGGGGCAGGAAGAGGCAGCTAGGGGAGAAACACCATGGAGCCTACTTCTCCCCAAGATGACGTGAAGAAGAGGCAACAGAAGGAGAAGTCCAAGAAGCCAGTGCCACCAGTAGCCCCCCGGCCAGCCAGGGCTCTGTTCTGCTTAACCCTGCAAAACCCGCTGCGGAAGGCATGCATCAGCATCGTGGAGTGGAAGTATCCTTTGGGCTGGGTGGACTTGGGAGCGCCTGTGTGTGCATGCCTGTGAGCATGAGTGCTAAGGAGGAGTGCTTGCTGAAGCAGGACCCCTTGGGGCTGCTAGGCAGTCAAGTCCTCAGCACACTTTGAGTCCATGAGCTGGCTCTGCTTATGCTGTGGTGGGGCTGTTTGTGCTGGCTGTCTCATCGGGCCTGTGAGGGAGCAAGGAAAGGCAAGGAAGGGCTTGGGCTGCCCCAGCAGGGTGCATTGGCAAAGGTGATGGCTGTGCAACCTGGGGGCACAAATAGGCTAGTGGGAAAGACAGGGCTGAGGAGCAGTCCAGGTCAGGGGGATCCTCAGCAAGGTATTGTGGGGACAGGAGGGGACGGCCTGGGTGGCAAGGGATGTGGGCATATACATGTTTTGTGTTGGCTGTGGCTGATAGGAGCCCTGCTGAAGAGAAACAGGAGATGGCCTGCCAGGAGAGGAGAGTGTTTGGTGCCAGAGGAGGGGGTGCAGGGCCTGTCCCAGGGCGGGGATGGGGCCAAGCAGAAGAGGAGGGCCAGGGTGGAGGAGCAAGTGCTGAGGTTGCAGCTTGGGAGGACAGGACAGTCTAAGGGAAGAGGGGCTTGGGAGGTGGGCAGGGAAACTGCAAAGAACTGCTTGGGGTGGCTGTGTGTGCGTATCTTGTCTGCTCCTGCAGCTGCTTCCTGCCATTGCCATGGGCAGCTAGCCAACATCCTCCAAATCCCTGCCGACACCATTACCATCTCAATCTCCTTATCCCCTCCCTCCCCACCATTTTTGTCACAGGTGAAGGCTTTCATGGATGAAGCCGTTTAGAGGGACAGTATCTCTGTGTGCCTCTGGTTTAACTTATGGATGTGTTTGGGATGGTTGCTCTTTAGTTGGCCATGCTTTGACTGGAGTGTTTTATCTTGGAAGTGCCAAAATGCCATGTTTCTGCCACCCATCCAGGGATAATTTTAGGCCATTAGACATGGCCTAGTTCGTTTAAAATACAACTTGTATTTTGTGGAAGGGAAGAGGATATTTTTGCCTTAATGGGAGAGGAAACATTTCACTTGGTTTCAACAAAACATTTGGGCTCAGCTGAAATTGATTGGATTTGGGCATTTCCAGCAAATCCAGTCTTTGCACCCCAACTTTTCTCATTTCAGTTGCTGAATGCATCTAGGTGTCTCTGGCCTTGATGGGGTTCTCCCAGTCTGGGGTTGTCTCCTCTCTGGGGTAGCTTGGGCAGCCCTGCCCCACTGGAGTAAGCCTTCCTCCTGTGCCTAGGGCTGCAGAGCCAGGCCTTGCTGGTTGGAAGCACTGCCTGCATTGTGGTATACGTGGTGCTACAGGGGCACCAAAGCCATGCCCCAGCACCACCAGCAATGCCATCCTGCTCAAAGCCTGAGCTGCCCATTTGCAGACACTCACAGCATGCTCACACCACCTGGCAGTGCTTTGCTGGGCATGGAATCTGAGCTCTCTTGTTCCTACCTGGCACAAAGAGGCTCTCTGACCTTTGAGGAGAGGGAGCAGAGTCAAAATTGGGGAATTTGCCATTTCTCCTTCTCTTCGGCTGAGGAATGGGGTGTTCTGCAAGCACTTCCTTCCCAGAGCTGTGTCTGTGTCTTACATGGGCACAGGGCACAGAAAGAACTTGTTCATAGACCCTAGTGGCAGAGGTAGAGCTGGAAATAGTATATATGTGTATCTTCCAGCATGCTCAAACACCTTCTTACTAATGGGCCAGAGCAACTGCATAGCACACTGGGGGGGGCCCTTCCCACACTGGGGACCTGGGCAAGGGACATGGAGGGAAGAGGTAGATCTCTCACCAGGAAGATATAGACTGTAGATGGTAGGAAGAGCAGAGGTGCAGGTGGTCCTGACCTGTGGGAGATGGATGATTCTGGGCACTGGGTTTCGCTGGCACCACTCTTGTGCCTGGCTGTATTTATACACCAATGCACCTGTCTCCCCTCACTCAGGGATCAGGGTTTGCAAGGCATGATGGGGTTGTTCCAGCTCCTGTGAGTTGTTATGGACTTCAAGGCGAGACCAGCTGCCCAGTGGAGATTAGCGTGACCATTCTCTGTGGGGTTACCTGGTGAACGGGTTCAGGGTGCTGCTACACATCTCTGCTCCTTGACCCCATCTCTACTGCACAGCATCTGCACTGTCAGAGGCACAAAGCTGAGGCACAGAGCTGGGACAGGGTCTTTTCCAGGCAGCTGGAGAGTGCTGGTATTCCAGGTCATTTTGTAGCCAGGAGGACTTTAAGGCAGATGGGTGAGGAGTAGGAGTCTGGGGACCATGAACAAGGCACTGAGTGCCTAATTCCCACTGTGAAGCTGAAGCTGGTTCCCTCGGATGCTGAATGGCAGGAGGCTGCTAGGGAGCAGAACTGAGATTTGCAGGGCAAGGGGATGAGGAGGGTTTTGAGTCTCTGGAGCTATCAGTGACAAGAGGCAGAGACCCCTTGCCCCAGTGACAGTACATGACTGTTGGCTAGCTGAATTGTCCCGCTGCATTTCTACCTAGTGACAGTGCCAGGCTCATGAACACTGGCAGGCAATGTGGGACTTGCAGGCAGCAAACTGATACCAGGAGAGCACTGGGTCCTAGCTTCACCTCCTATTGCAAGATAATTCTGCTTTCAAGGGCGAGGAGGAAATATGTATGTGGCTGTTTTCACCAGAGCAGAGGAACAAGCAAAGGCTCTTTTACTTCTGCAATTTAGTGGTTATTGGGGCAGGATATGGGCCATGATTCCTGCCCCTCTTTCCATTTGCTCCTCTTTCACGAACTTGCTCCATGATGCTGAATTGGTCCCTACACCCCTGCATCCTCGCAACTATATGGAAACTCGAATGAGTGCTGGCAAGGTGGACTGCTCATCTCACCCTGTCAGAGCAGGCAGGGAAGCCTCTAGCCCCTGGGCTGTGCTGTGCTATCTGGGACACAAAGGGGTGCAGCTTTTCCAGTTGACTTTAGTTTTTAAAGTATCAACAATTTGTTGGCCAGAAGCGTCCAGAAAAGGCAAAATAACCTGACTGTGCCCAGCACAGGAGGACACAACTGGCAGCACTCAGTCAGCTCAGCAGACTGAAATGGAGATGGAGAGAATATTCCTTAGTGCCCCTCACCCCATGACTCTGGGTTAGATAGTAGTATAGCCAGTGCAGCCCAAGGCTGGCCTCAGCATAATGAGCTGGAAAACTGAGATAGTCACTTGATTAACCATGGCATGGGAAGGCGTCAGTATGGCTGTGGGACCCCCTCTGGGGTACTGAATTCTGAGGGCTGTGCTGGGCTTTATAGCAGTATCAGTCTGCCTGGCTGAGTTGTAGATGTTCCCACAGAGGGTGTTCCTGGGAGCTGTGCTCCTTTGGAGGGTTTGCCCAAAATGAGATGGAAATGCTGAGAAATCCCGTCTTGTGCTACTTAGGTGTCTGTACCCAATGGATGCGATTTATCAGTTTACAAGAGATGAAACAGGCAGGTTGGTAGTTACAGGTAGGAATGGGGATGAGAGATGTCTCAAAACAGTTTGTGGGAGTAGGCACTGGCTGTGGTCATAACTTCTTGCTCTTAATGTTGCCTGGTAGGACATTAGTGAGGAGAAGGGGCTGCAGGGGAGATGTGCTGATTTACTGGATATGCTGATTGCTATTTGTTGATTTACACTATAGATGGGTCTGGCCGAATGGACGCTTGAACCAACATTTTCATTTCCTACATGTGCTTCTGGTTTCAGTGGTTTTCAGTGCTACTGATGGATGCAGACAAGGCAAGTGAATCAGGGAGAACTGAGATTTACTCATCAGGAAACATTATTTGTCAGGAAAGTTTGGGATGAGCATTGTGATGGAAAATGTTTGGTGTACTTTTTTGCACCATGCTCTACCCAGTATGAAATCTTCTGGCAAGACAAGGCCACTGGATGAATGGAAAAGACCCCTTTTGCTTTTAGGCACAAGCACAGCTGCATGGTGCATTGACTAGAGCACAAGTCTAGGACCCAGAAGCACTTCAGTTCTGCAGCAAGGCCTGGATGTGACCAGCTCCAGGGTTTAATCAGTCACTAAGGATAGGAGAACATTGCATATGTATGAGGGTGTTTCTGGTGGTCAAAGTACTCCAAAATACTTTGGGTCAGGGGCTCTGAACAATCCTGAGCGCTGCTTACTCTTTCTAACCAGTTCTTCTCACAGTTGGTAAGTGTGCTATGCTTGTCCTGATCTCTCTGGCTCTTTGAGCAAGGGCTCAAGGAACAGGTTGCCCAGAGAGGTTGTGGAGTCTCCTTCTCTGGAGATATTGAAAACCCGCCTGGACGTGATCCTGTGCAACATGCTCCAGGTGACCCTGCTTGAGCTGCGGGGTTGGACTAGATGATCTCCAGAGGTCCCTTCCAACCTCAACCATTCTGTGATTCTGTGACTAAATTATGCAGAGTCAAGTAATGAGAGACAGCAAAAGATGATAGCTGTCCAACCACGTCTGCTGCACTCGCTGGAGACCACAGGGTGGATTTGCACCATGCTGGGAGGAACAGAGACTTGGGATCCCTGAGGTGAGAGCCCTGCCCCATACAGGGTGCTGGGGCCAAAGTTTGAGCTCTGTTGGGGGTTCAGGAACATGATAGCTAGAGCTTGACCTTGAGATTTCAATGGCCCAGAGAAGCAGTGAAGGCAGAAGGAACCCAGCTGTGACCAAGGGCCTATCCTAGGGACTGCGGGGGGAACAGCAGGTCAGACCATTTGTTTGGAGATGCCACAGGGCCTGGTCAATACAATACCCTCTTTTAAAGAGGGGGACAAAGCTCAGGCTGACTGCCCTGGTTATTTCCAGCCCATGGTGCTGCCTACACTGGGGCACTCCAGGGCGTAGGATGGCAGCTGAATGTTCTGCTAGAGGAGACTCTGACTGAGCTGCCTTGCCCCTAGGTACCTCCTAGCTGGAGTGACACGGCTCACCTGAAATCTGCCTCTCAGCAGTGTCTCCCTAATGCCACTGAGTGCAGAGGGAGCAAGGGCCACCACACTCCAAAGGGTGATGCTTTGGCTAAGTGCTTACATTTTGGGAGAAGATCCTGAACTATCCGGACAACCTACCAAAGGATGATGAGGGGGAGACTGCCAGCTTTCCCATGCCCTGGTTCTTCCCCAAAGGCAGCCTTTAATTTGTTTCCCCTCCCCATATATCCCTTGCCAACGCTGCCTTTCTCCAGCAGCCATGCCCCAAATATCCAGACCCTGTGTCTCATCCTGGTCCATCACTACCAAATCCCCTCCATCCCCAGGAACGCAAGGAAGGGAAACAAGTGTGAATGTGTTGAGCATGAAGCCTGCCTGTTCTCTCTGATTTCCTGCCCCAGTGGAAGGTTTCCCCACAGCCTGTAGGGTTTCCCCACATGCACCAAGACAGGTCAGGACAGGGACATAGGCTGTATTTGTTTTTCAGTTCCTTTCCTGTGTCTCCATTCCTTAATACTTCCTCTCAGACCCTTCGAGATCATCATCCTTCTGACCATCTTTGCCAACTGTGTGGCACTGGCCATCTACCTGCCCATGCCTGAGGATGACACCAATGTTGCAAACTCCAGCCTGGTAAGGCACAGCCCCTTCCTCAACCACAGCAGCTCTGAAAAGTTTTGCCTCATCACTTAAATATATTGTCTTGACACTGAGATGTAAAACTGCAGATTAATAGCACAAGGATTCCTTAATCCCCATAGGTACGTGGTGGTAATATCTGTGATGGTGGAATCAGCTGTACCAAAAACTTCTGCTTCCCTGAAGGGTGAAATGGGGCCTTTTAGGTCCAGCAAGAGATGCTGCAAAGTCAGAGAGAGGCAGTGTCCACAGTGATGGGGAAACCACTGCAAAATGGGTTTTTAGAGGGGCTGAAACCACTCCCAGGTTGAGATTGAAGCCAGCAGATGTGTGTGAAATACAGAGGGAGGAAGAATTAATGCTGAAAAAAGAGCAAATCCACTCAAGTTTTTATTCTGACACTTCCAAAAGGGAACATCCTGTTCCTGAAAGGCTGAAATGTTTTGTTTCAGCATTTTTTGGCACAAAACTTTCTGACCTTTCATTTCAAAACTGTCTTTTAATTTTGGGACATTCTTTTAAATGGTAGTGGGGGGGGGCAGAACCTGTTAAGCAGAGAGGTCATTCCATTGCAATCAGTTATTCCAGTTTATTCCAGACACTACATTTTGCCTGGAATAAGATGTTTTTGTGTGATACAAATCAACAGTTTGCATCATTTTTGGTTCACCACCACTTTTTCCTCTTCAAATCTCTTTTGTGGTTCAATCTACATTGACTTCCACTGAGTGTCTAAGTTTGGGTAGTGAATCAAAATATCCAAATGCATTTTGTTTTAGTAAAATGTTCTCTCTTGCTGATTTTAGGACTTCTCAGTGTTGTGGAGGGTGTTGTGTGCAAGTTTTGCTGGCACCTTGTTACTTAAAAACTCTCTCTCTCATTTTTGCCTGTTCCTTAGAGACTCTGCAGCGAAAATATTAAAGCACTCAAAGGATTTGAAATATAAAATGCAAAATAAGGATTTTATTTGAGCAATATTTAATTCCTTTAGCTGCTTTTGGCTCTTTCCTTCTCAACAGCCTTTCAATGGCATTAAAGTAGTGCTTACTTCTTATTTGCTTGGAATAAGAGGATAAAGGGGCCGCTGTTACCAATGTATTATTGTTTCTTTTAAAAACAGAATCAAGACAGATCCACACAGGAGGATAATGACAAATACCCCCACAGAGAAAATTCCTGGGGTCTTTGTTCAGCCACACAGTGTGACCAGTTTCTCTGAGGCCTGGCAAGGTCAGGGCAGAGTTAAGCTTAAGACGCTGGTTTTGCTTTGATTCCCTGGCCATAGGGGCATAGCAGGATTTGAAAATTGCGGTTGTCTCAGCCAAAAGATAAGAGAAGCAAAGCAAAACAGGGACAGATCAAGCATGGAAAACAGGAGGTGGGGACAGCAGGGATGGGGGCTCCCTGCTGGCATGAGGTTTGGCTGAGACCAGGAGGCCTGCAAGGACAGAGGCAGAGAAAGTCCAGCAGCATGTTGTGGCAGTGCTGCATGACAGGAGATGGCATGGCAGCCTGTCTCACAGTGCTCCCAGGTAGGGATGCTAGATTAGCAGTGCCCAAGAAGGTCTGGCAGCTTTTTCCACTAATGAGCAGGCAGACAGGCATGTATTGGGTTATTTCATCTGTAAATGAAATTTGAATTATTTATATTTATTGTATATTATGTTATTTATATTACATCCTACTTCAGGATTTTTCAGCCTGTTGCTATGCCAACAGCTCATTGTATCAGGAACCTTGCAGACCCAGGGCTCTGTTCTTTCAGCCCTGCTTAGCACATCCCTTTTTCTTTGTATTCTGGTGACTTCATATGAACAAAACCATGTAAGAGCTGAGCTGGACTCTCGTTATCTTGGGTAATGGGCTATGCTCCACACAAGGAGATAATGGAACAAAGGCCCATTGGAGGCTTTTCTTCCTGCAGTAGGGACACATGCTGCAATATGTTTAGTCTCTCCCTGTCACTTTTTAATTACCTCTCTTCATCACCTGATCCTCCTAGGAGAGGATTCTGTTTCTCTGAAGACCAGCATATTCCCTCTTCTCCAAGGAAGGAAGAAAACCTGAAAGGTGCTGATGATTATTACTCCTCGTACTGCAGAATTTGCTAGTGGTTCCAGCAGAGATGAGACCACTTTACTAAACTCTATGTCCACCTGAAACTGTCCCTGTCCCCCAAACTTGTCCTTGAAATAGATGATGAGGCAAAAAGTATGGGGGAAACTGAGTCAGAGCAGTGATGACACTTGCCCTGTATTGCCCATGGAGGTTTTCCAAGCTCAAGAGCAGTCATGCTCATGGCTCTGCCTTTCCAGGACCACCTGAGAAGGATCTGCAGACAGAATTTGCACTAGGTGCAGAATTAGAGTCTCATGCAAACTTTGTGAACCAAAACTCATTTTAGGGGGTGAAAAATGTACATTCAGTGACCCATAAATGTTCTATGAATCCATTTCCCCATATCCTGAAGGAAATACAGTTGTTTAATTTCAACATATTTCATTTTTTATCTTTTCTGGATTTCTTCTAATCCAGAACATTTTTGTTTTGTAATGCTATTTTTTCAAAATCTAATTCTATTAAATCCAAAATCTTTTCCTGAACTCTGATGAAGTATTTTTGACTTTTCAACTCAATCAGAATTTTAGAGCATTCATTTTCATTTTGACTTGAATTTTCAAAATTGTCAGTGAGCTCCAAATCAAACTATTTGTCTTCCATTAGTAGTCTTGCTCTAGGAGACCTGTGTGATCCAACTTCAGAAATGTGTGTTTAGCATGGCAGGTTATTCTGGGAGAAAATACAGGTGTCTGCATGTGAGGTGGTGGTTTGACTCTGTTTATAGTCAGTGGAAAAATAAAGGCAAATTTAGAGTGGGATTTGTCTCCTAGGGCAGTTGATGTCATAATAAGATTATGAATGTTGCTTGACACACTTCGGACACTTAAAGTACCTATTTCTCCCTGCTAATGGGACCCAAGGGTGACTGCTCAGATAGAGCCCTCCACATCAGAGCAGCTAAAAGTAGTTGAGCTGAATCCTGTGTGCTGTGTAAGCATACCAGATAGAGTATGGTGCTTGGTAAACAGAGCAGAACTGGAATTCAAGCTGTGCAGAAGGCACTCTGTTAGTAACACATAAAATGGCTTTTTGTTTAAGCAGAACTAATGTTTAGTATAGGGGAATATGTTTCCAAAAATCCCACCATTTTGGGCTGCACTAGGTTGTGTCTCAGCCATGGGGACCCCTGTGTTTTAAGACTCTGAAGCATGAATACAGCCCAGGGCACAATTTAGTCACATAAATAAGGGCATCTAATCCTGTCCTAGGTGTCCCTGGCCTTCAGGTCCTCCTCTGGAAAGGCATGAGTCTCTTGTGGGTCCTGTGTAACATCTGCCAGGCCCAAGTGTGTCTCAGATCCTCCAGGTCATCTCCAGTAGCATTGAAAACAGCAAAGTTTAGGAAGCTGACCCGAGCAATTCTTGAGCAGTGATCCTCAATGCAGTGCCTGTTTCCGAGAACGAGTGCCTGCTGCCCAGGTGTCTGTACCCTGGGACTAGCATGGGTCACTTGCTGCAGGAAGGTCCTGGTTACAAGCATCTTCCCTAGAGTTTGGGGTCACCCTTGAAGTCTTGGGGTCCTGTAATAGCTGTGAGAATAGACCACGCACTTGCACATCTCCATGCACAGCCTCAGTGCATGAGATTTTAGGAACCGCTGTTGCTCTTTATCCAGGAGCCCAAGGGATGCACATAAAGAAGCAGCTGCATGTGCATCACTTCTCTCCTTCACTGTGGGCTGCAGCTGTTAAGGGCCTGGCATCCTGACCAACTTGTGTTTTGCCAGTCCTGGCAGCCTTGGTGGATCAGCCCAGAGTTTTGGGGAGGAAGCTGATGCAGGCCCCTCTGATCTTACTGCATGCTTGGCCACCCAGGGAGCCTGATTATATACAACCCTGCCATCACAAGATTGCTTCTTTTCAAGCTCCTTCCCCTGCAGACAGAGTTGGCCAGAGGATTTCACCTCCCCTTTGCACTTATCCCAGTTATGACTTCTGCTGCCCAGTGCTGGTGCATAGCCCTTGCCCTCCAGTTTGGCAGGCAAGCAATGACCATTCAACCTGAATGCTGTTTCAAATACAGCAACTTCCAAACCTAACTCTATCATGCAGGATGCCCATGGTCCCCCATGGCACAGCAAAGTTGGGCTCTGAAGGGACCTTGCTGACCATCTGCTCCCAGCCTTGGATTCTTCCCTTCACAGCTCCCCTTCCCAAGCACTCCCCATGCTCTGATAAAGGCTATTATAAGCAGCATTTTAGGAGCTGTTTGGAAATGTTTCTCCCAAGGTTTCTCCCCAGACACACCTTGTGGCAACTCCCAAGGCCTGCCTGGCCTTCCACTGTGACCTTCCCATGTGTGGAGTTTCCCACTGCATTTGCAGGAGGCTTCCTCTGCTCCCAGTGTCCTCCATCATTTTTATCTTGGTTTCCAAAGGAAGGGGAATCTATGAGACTGCCGTAACTGTGTGCCCATCTGTTTATTAGCAGTTCTATCCCCTTTTCTATTTCAAATCTTTTGGGCTTGTCCCAGCTACATTCAGGGGAAGAGGAGAAAGATACAAAGCTACTCTGTATTTTGCAAGGCACGGTTGCTGCGAGCCCCTGGAGAAAACCCTTATGGTGGGAAAGCTACCTGCCCTGTATGTCCTGGCACGAATAGTCCACACATGCATCCTTGTCAGTTCCTTGGTGCACATAACTGATCCAGCCACAGTAAGGCCTACCACTCAGCCAGGTTGCAAAGGCAGCATGGGATAGTGGAGGTGAGGAGGGTCAAGGACATGAGGGGAAAGGGGAGTGGGGCATGATTGTGGTAGAGAGGCTGGAGGGGCATGAGAATGCTGATGTTGCAGGGGCAGGAGTGGAACTCGAGGTCATGGAAGAGGGCAGGTGGCTGGGAATGGTTTGGAGGGGTCAGGGGAGCAGTACTCTCACTGGTAGTATCCACCCTTCTGAAGCAGGGGAGGCAAGCTGTGTTGAGTTGCCTCAGCTAAAACCTTGGTGACCCAGCCCTGGTAGCACCAGTAATTGCAGTAATCACAGGTCTCTGCTCAGAGTCTCTTGCCCTCAGATCCAACAAGGAGCTGGCACTTGTATATATGACAGTGATAGGATGACAGGGTTCACCTAATCTGCCCCCATGCACCAGGACAGGTTGGGGGTTGACCTGCTGGAAAGAAGTTCTGTGGAGAAGGACCTGGGAGTGCTGGTGGAGACCAGCCTGACCATTAGCCAGCAATGTGCCCTTGTGGCCAATGGTATCCTGCAGTGCATTAAGAAGAGTGTTGCCAGCAGGTCGAGGGAGGTGATCCTCCCCCTCTCCTCAGCCCTGGGGAGAGCACATCTGGAGTACTGTGTCCAGTATGAGGAAAGGCTGAGAGAGCTGGGCCTGTTCAGCCTGCAGAAGAGAAGACTGAGAGGGGATCTTATCAATGTATACAAATATCTAAAGGGAGGGTGTCAAGAGGATGGGGCCAGACTCTTTTCAGTGGTGCCCAGTGACAGGACAAGAGGCAAAGGGCACAAACTGAAACAGGGGAAGTTCCGTCTGAATATGAGGAAAAACTTCTTTACTGTGAGGGTGACAGAGCACTGGAACAGGTTGCCCAGAGAGGCTGTGGAGCTTCTGTCCTTGGAGATATTCAAAGCTGTCTGGACAGTGTCCTGGGCAATGTGCTCCAGGTGTCTGTGCTTGAGCAGGTGGGTTGGACAAGATGATCTCCAGAGGTCCCTTCCAACCTCAACCATTCTGTGATTCTGTGACTCTGTGACGCTTGGCATGTTCACTACTTCTGGACATGGTGATTGAACAAGCAATGTTGCTGTCTGTTCCCTGGCCCTGGTTTCTCAAATGGACAGCATTTTAGGTTTGACAAGCCAGAAGGAACCTGGGAGGAAGGTGTACAGTGTATTGTGTGTTTTCACTAGGTTGAGCGCTGCAGGCCTTCCCCAATGGAGAACTACATGCATGTTTGGTCCCAGAGTGACATTTTTGTGACAAGCAGGGAAAACACCCATCCTTCAGCAACTGCTGATCCCTGGGGTGCAGATGGAGGAGAGGGGCTATGGAAAGCCAGAAATATAAATACTTTCATCCATCTGTCTGCTTCGAAGGCATTTTAATCCCAGTCTGGAAACAGCCATCAGCAGCAAGGGCAGTGATCAGAGTGACAGACAGAGCCAAGTGGGCACAGACAGCTACACCCAAGTAAAGGCAAGCTATTTTGGGCTCTGCAGCTGCTGAGGGCTGTGCTGAGCCCATGCAGTTGGGCACCAGACCCAGTGTGGGAGCAGGTACAGCATCTCTGCCCCGTGGAGTCATGGGGTGTCTCTTCTCCCAGAGGGAGACATGCCATGCCCCATCCTTCAGTGCCCGCAGGGGTGGGGAGGGACATATTGGTGCAGGGGGTCTATTTGGGAGGAATTTACCCGGCAAGCAGGAAGAGCAGGAAAAAAAACATTTTTAGACAGGGTTCACCTAATCTGCCATTCAGACCCCCGGCAGAGGACTTGATGAGACATTTGCTGGGTCAGTTTCTCTCTGTCAGCTCACTCTGCCAGGCATGTATGCCATGCAGATTTGTGGCATTAGATAGGGCCTCACTTCCCTTGGGAGCCTGGGGCCCAAGGGAAGCCACAATGTGGCCAGCTCACCCCATGGGGACTGCACAGCGTCTCCAGGAAAGACCTAGCAAGCCCTCTCCTCAGACACAGAAGATGAGGAGAGGGAAGCAGTGCAGGCTGTGGAAGGAAGGCCATGCAGGGATAGGAGGATAGGGTAGTTGGGAGGGGAACTGGAGATGTGCAATGCCCTGGACAAGGCACCTTTGGGCACTGGGCTAGGAAATGGTGGATCTGCTGATGTATTTCATAAGAACTTGCATCTTTAGCCCAGAAGCCTGTTCCTGGCAGCTTGTTTTTGGAGGGATGCAAGGGAACATGCCACAGGCCAGAGAGTAGCATGTGGTGGCTCAGTGTGCCATCCCACTCTGCTTGGGACAGCCAAGGTGCTTCCTAGTGTGCGTGGGAGATCACAGCATTGGTAGCAGGGGCAGATCCAGAGACCTGCCAGGTGCAGCTGCGCTGAGTGGTGATACAGGGGAGGTGGCAGTCTGCACTAACAGTGTGTCCTCTCCTGCTTCTCTTTGCAATCTCCAGGAGAAGATTGAAATCGCCTTCCTGATCTTCTTTGCCATTGAGGCGATGCTCAAGATAATTGCCTACGGGTTTCTTTTCCATACAGACGCCTACCTCCGAAATGGCTGGAATGTGCTTGACTTCTCCATCGTGTCCCTGGGGTAATGTGAGGAGGGGAAGCTGCCGATACTCAGCTTGCCCCAGGCCTCATCCATATCCCATCAGTTAGATCATTTTTCTCTAGTGACCACAGTGGGTTTTGGGGGAGCTTGTAGAGTTGGTTTATGCCCTTTTTCCATGTGGCCCCTTTTTCTTGCCCTGCCCTCTCCTCCTGGGCTTCTCTGTAACTCCTGTTTCTTTTTGTCCGACTTCTTCATACCTCTCAGGTCTCCTTGCCCTGGAGAATGTGAGTGGCTTGTGGTCCTTTGGGATTTGGCACACAGGGAGTGGGTCCACTGGGCACCAGGGGGATGGGAGGGCTCCCAGCTGCCTGGCAGAGCAGATTAGATCCCAGCAGATGGGTGCCCAGCAGCGGGTACACCTATGCCAAGAGTGGGTACAACCATGCCATGCTTGGCCAAGATTCATTCTGTGAGTCAGGCTCAACTTGGTTGCGGAGCTCTGACTCTCTAGCACAGATTTCTTAGTCTCCATCCTCATGCCCTTCTCTTCCTTCCTTCACCTCCTCCCCTGCCCTGTGCCCTGGTTCTTATAGGCTTTTCACCATGACCCTGGAGCAGATCAATGCCAAGGAAGGAGGGACTTCAGGTGGGAAAGGTGGATTCGACGTGAAGGCCCTGCGAGCATTTCGTGTGCTGAGACCCCTGCGCCTGGTGTCTGGAGTGCCAAGTGGGTGCTGTTCACCCTGTCAGCATGAAGGGCTAGTGGATGGATATGAACCCCTGTCCCTGGCTGGGATGGGGGGCCATGGGACAGGTTTCACATTGGTGTTGGGCCATGCCCGGCCAGAATATGGGTGCAGAGGAGCTGCAAATTCTCACTCAACCCTACAGCTTGCAGTTATCAACACTGGGGCTTTGCAGGTCACAGCACACATAGATCCCTCCAGGGTTCAGCATCAGCACCTTTTGGTAGGCTGTGGAAAGGAGGCCAGAGTCTCACTCTAGTTTCTCCACACAGGGATCTCCTTCTCCCATAACTCATGTGAATACAGGCAGGAAGAGAGGAACAGAACAAATGGAGGGGTATGAACCACTCTCCAATAATGTCTGGCAGCTGGCTCTGCTGGGTCTCCCAGCTGCTCACGTGGTGGGTAGAGAGAGGATTTCCTGCTCCAGGGCTTTCAGTCCCACCTCACCTGTGCCAGCTTTTGATGTTGCCCCTCTCTCCTTTTGGCAAGGGGTATTTTGGGGAGTCTGCAGGTGTGGAGAGGCCAGCAGAAGTGTGCAAGGCACGCCCAAGGCTGTTTGGGAGGGGCTGACCTCCTCTCCCTTCTCTCTGGTGTAGGCCTTCAGGTTGTCCTGAACTCCATCATCAAGGCCATGGTACCCCTTCTCCACATCGCCCTGTTGGTCCTCTTCATGATCATCATCTACGCCATTGTTGGGCAAGAGCTCTTCAAGGGCAAGATGCACAAGACCTGCTATTACGTCGGGACAGGTGGGGCTGTGGCAGGCAGCAGCAGGACAGAGGTGTTTGTATGTGGCTGCTCTGGGGACCACAGAGCCTGTGGTCTAGTCCTACCAGCATCAGGCATGGGAACATGGCAGGGAGGAAGGTTATTTGCTAGAGGGCACAGCTCTGGTGATGGTACGTGATGTGAGAAGGTGGTGAATGGCGCCCCTTTTGGAAAGCTTCACCAGGAGGTTGGGAGGTGCTGGGACCTGATCTCCTTATCCTAGCCTGCTGCTTACACCACAGCTTTCCCCCCTCAGATGTGATTGCCACAGTGGAGCCGGAGAAGCCAGCCCCATGCACCAGCTCTGGCCACGGGCGTCATTGCACCATCAATGGCACTGAGTGCCGAAGTGGCTGGCCAGGGCCCAACAATGGCATTACTCACTTTGATAACTTTGGCTTCGCCATGCTGACTGTCTACCAGTGCATCACCATGGAGGGCTGGACTGAAGTTCTCTACTGGGTAGGCTCCAGCAGGCTGGGCATGGTACCCAGCTCAGCACACTGGTGACTCCTTGTCCTGCTTCACAGGGGGCAATTCCCCCCAGTACACAGGACTCCTTAGCAGGGCTAAGGTCTCTCCCTCATTGAAAGACATCCTGTGCCCACCAAGCTTCATACTGCAATCTCCATTCCATCACACCAGGCGCATCTGCATCTCTACTGTGCAGGCATTGCCTGAGCTTCCCTCACTCTCCAGACAGGCAGAAGTGTGTTCTAAGGGTGCTTCAGCTTCCACCTTTGCCTCTGACCTGTCAGGGGATGCCCTGGTCCAGGGGAACCTTTCATTCATAGGAACAGGAGCAGGTAGTTTGAGCTCCAGGGTATCTGGTGCTGGAGTTTTTTAGAAGCCTAGTGTCTGCTAACGTTGCTGTCAAACCAGTGAGGCCGTAGGGAAGGGCTACGGATTGGGCCCAGACATGGCTGACTGGTGGATGCTTCTCTAGGGCTGTGTCTTGCTGTCCTTGGGAGAATATCTTGATGAGGTTTGGGCTGAACTCTGCTCCCCAAGTACTTGGGTCTGGCTTTATCTCCACTAAGGCTAGGTACAGAGGGGTGAGGATCCAGGACTCAGAGAGGAAGGTTAATGTGCTGCCAGCCCAAACCCTCCTTTTGGAGGGTAAAGCTCTCACAGGCTGTTGAGACATAGGGTAGACAGTGCCTCCCCTTCAGGATGCTTCATCTGCTTTTCTCCTTGCAAGGTGAATGATGCCATTGGGAATGAATGGCCCTGGATCTACTTTGTCAGCCTTATCCTGCTCGGTTCCTTCTTCGTTCTCAATCTGGTGCTGGGTGTGCTCAGCGGGTAAGTGCTGCCCTGTCCTTTCTCTTTGCCAGAAGAAGAATGAGCTGAGCATGGGCCTTAGCTGGTTTTAACTATGCAAGAAGAAAGCCTAGAAAAGTTTCTGTTCCTTAACCTTTCCCATTTCCCTTTCCCTTGCGTATTTAGAAACATTGAGCCTTGAGTTACCTGTTGTATCAGCTGCCATGGCCTGGGGCTGTCCAAGACTTTAGCTCAACACTCAGCAAAGAAATCTCTCTGTAGCATAAGTAGATGTCAGCAAACACAGACATTATGTGTTTGTACTGCAGTCTGCAAGCACCAGAGGTAAAAGGAGCTGAGCAAAGAGCTCAGTCAGCAGTCCTTACCCCATGAGTGTGTGTCACAAGACACCCATTCTCTTTTCCTGGGTGTCCGTGACATTACTGTCCTATTGTGAGCCTGCATGTTTTTCTTATGGGCAACCTAAGGGCATGTCTTTGATGTGGGTTCAAGAGATCCAAGAGAATTTTTATTATTTTAATTAATGTTTCAACAGTCTAATTGAAATACAACAACCAGTTATCATTGGTCTGGTTAAAATGATCCTAACACTTATATGCCAAATTATCCAGTTCTGCTAATTCCCATGATAACACAGTTAAAGCTGTTATGTACATAGTGTGTCACTCACCCTGGCAGACCTACCTTCTCCCTGTTGCCACGAAAGGGATGTCCTGATTACTTGCCATGTGATGAGCTCACCTTTCCTACATGGAGAGCTTGGGCCAGCTTTCTGCCCCTCCAGATGGGTGGGACCCTGCTTGCTCTGGCATTTAGCAGGACTAGAGATCTCCTGCAGCCTCTGTAACATTGCAGCATCTAGTGTTAGCTTGTCTAGCCACAGCCACCTGCAGCAAGGAGCTCCCAAAGAAGAGCCAGTGATGGGGAAGAAACCCTGCCTGGCATCAAGGAGATGATGATCCCCCATGTTCTTGCATCATGCAACAGAGACAAGAGAAAGGAGAGTCAGTAGAGCAGTCTCTTAGGGTAGGGTATTTCAGGCTTTTATCTTTTTACAAGGACTGGCCTGGGACAGAGCTGGGACACGTGGCCCAGGCTACAGCTTCCGTGCTGTCTCCTCCTAAATCTCACTCTATTGCCTGCCTTGTCCCAGCGAGTTCACCAAAGAACGTGAGAAGGCCAAGTCACGGGGCACGTTTCAGAAGCTGCGGGAGAAGCAGCAGCTGGAGGAGGATCTGAAGGGCTACATGGACTGGATCACCCATGCTGAAGTCATGGACAGTGACCGGGCCAGAGGAGAAGGTACCAGCTCTGCTTGGGCAAAGACTCTTAGTGCAGAGGTTGGGTTCCTAAAATTGAGCTTCCTGGAGGGACAGCAAGGTGGGGAGCCATGCAGAAGTCACAGAGACTAATTTTGTTTGCAAACCTATGGAACAAAATGCTTTGACTTCTGCAGAACAGTTTCCTTCCTCTTTTTTTCCTTTCCTGAATCATTTTTTTGAATCTGATCCAAACTAGCAGATAACTTGGTCCTTGTGAGAAACCTCCACCTTAGCCACCCTATTTAATATTTGCAGAAAGTAATGGCACCCTGCTAACAAGGCCTAGGTCATCTTTCATTTGCAAAATTCACTTGAAATGGTCATGAGAAGCCATGTGTGTGTGTGCACTTGTGTGTGTAGGGGCAGAGTGCGGGGTTACTAGCTCACATATTAAAAGATACATGAGTTTCCTGACGTTGTTTGACAATTTTGAAAGATTAGACATGGTTCAGGGTAGAAGATGAAAAAACAGCCATCTAGTCAAGGGTGCGTCAAGGCCTGGGGAGCTCTGGCACTGAGGGGTCTGTGGGTCAGTCATGTCCCCTGCCAGTGCTTTGCAGCCCAGCAAAAGGTGTAGTAACTTCTGATGCCTCAAGCTGAGCTGATACATGTGTGTAAAAGGTCTTGGGAAACAACAGGAAAGATCAAAGTTCACACCTGCAGCCTGTGTTCTTAAACACCTCCTGTTGTGCAGCACTTGTTTAGATCACTATTGATCCCAGTTTTTCTCTGTTCTGGAAGCATCCTGCATGATAGGGGAACCTACCTATACACTACTGGCTGTTCAGCCTACCCCACTGGGTTGCTGCTGCTCTTGCTGCAGTGCAGGTGTTCCCAGTTCCTCCTATTTATTTGGTTTGCATGGGGCAGTCAAAACCACCTGTCAAGGCTCTCCCTACTGTCTCCCTGGGACTGTGTTTCTTATATTCACTTCAAGTAGGGAAGCTCTTTCAGATGAACTCCTGGGAGAGGTCCCTTCCCTGATGTTTCTCCCAAGGGCTCCAAGGAAAGCCTGCAATGTTGCTCCATCTACAGGTATGATGCCGTTGGATGAAGGAGGGTCGGAGACAGAGAGCTTGTATGAAATTGAGGGCATGAACAAATGGATTGTCTACTTGTGAGTATGCACTGGTTGAACCATCTGCTACCTTGCACATGAGCTTGCACAGTTTCTCTCTTGCCATCCTGGCTGTGCCAGGCTGTCTTGTCAACCACAGGTCCTTTAGGAAAGCTGAGGGCTATGTGTTAAGGAGGAGATACAAACATCCAGGATATCAGACAGCAGGGAATTTTGCTCTGGTATTGGCAAGAAGCCACTTGAGGATAGATTGCCTCTTCACTTTGGAACCAGGCTTCAGGCATTCTCTCCTGCCCCATGCAGCATGTCCTGCGATTTAGGAGCTGTGCACATGGCAGGACACCAGAAGTCACTGCAGGCCAGAAAGGACTCAGGAGGTGTTTGTATCAATGAACTGCAAAGCTTGAGTTAACGTAGCCAATGGGCATGTCCCCTGGTTATGTCCCCTTACCCCAGAGCCCCCAGTTGTTAGTGGGGGTAGCACCATGCATTTCCCCAGAACTCACATGGCCCCACCAATGGCTGACTATCTCAGCCCCTCCCAGGGAAGGACCCTGGATAAGGGAGCAGGGGTAGTTCTACTCTGCTGTCCATAGTCACTGCTCTGGGTACCAGGGCTGGGCAGGACCTTCTGGCCAGCCCTGCATGACCCTTTTGGCCTGTCTTTCTAGCCGCCAGTGGAGGCGTTGGAACCGAATGTTTCGTAGGAAGTGCAGGGATGTGGTGAAGTCCAAGTTCTTCTACTGGCTTGTCATCCTGCTCGTGGCACTGAACACCTTGTCCATTGCCTCTGAACACTACTTACAGCCCGACTGGCTAACAAGGGTGCAAGGTGAGCAAAGAGCACCAGAGTAAGGGAGGGTTCTGGACACCCTGCTGTTGTGCAGACATATGCACACATTCTGCATGTCACATTAGCATAGCACAGGGCCTGTTAGACACATTCAAACTTGCTCACACACACAAACACTGCTTACGCACAAGTGTATGTGCACCATCAGCACAGAGCTGTCACACAACGGCATGTGGTACATGCACAGTGTGTACACTTATGCATACAGAGTGTATACTCTTACGCACATGGTCTTGCACAGTGCACACACACCGAGTGCATATATTTACCACTGAACACACAGAGTATACACACCCAGACACTTGCATACAATGTATAGTCACACACATACACACATGCAGTCACACTACATGCACTCACATGAGTACGTACATGCACACACAGAAAACAGCCGTACACACATGAATTCACAGTTCAGCCACATGTACACACACACACAGAGCCCAGCACATACATGCTACATGCAGAGACACATATGTGGACAAACTGCATGCACTGACATGTGTGGTACAAACACACACTCACAAATGCAAGTACACAGTTGTAGATGTGTCAGCCATCTCCTCACCCTTCTCTCCTGGGTGCTCCCTAGAAGAAGGATTTGCTGCAGCTGCCACTCAGGGGTCAGTGGTAGGCAGAGAAGGGAGATGGGCAGTACTGCTCTCATGCTGTGCTATGCTGAGGTTAAGAGGTCCATGCTCTGATGGGCTCGGTCTCCCACCCTAGACAATGCCAACCGGGTGCTGCTGTCACTCTTTGCGGCTGAGATGCTGCTGAAGATGTATGCGCTGGGCCTGCGCCAGTACTTCATGTCCCTTTTCAACCGCTTTGATTGCTTTGTGGTGTGTGCCGGCATCTTGGAGACCATCCTGGTGGAACTCAGCACCCTGTCACCCCTGGGCATCTCTGTGCTGCGTTGCATCCGCCTCCTCCGCATCTTCAAGATCACCAGGTTGGTGCAGGAGCTCTGTGGACTCTGTGAGCTCACTACCCTCCCAAGCCTCACTGGCCTTGTCCCTTCAGAGGGCTGCAGTGTGAGCAGAGGTAGGAGCTCCTGGAAGGAGAGGCAAGCCCAAAGTGGGGATTTCTCCATCCTCAGGATGAGGTCTGGGAGGGGGGAGGAGGACAGAGCGGATGTCTCTGGAAGGCTTCCAGAGGCTCTCTCCTCTTGCTCTGGGTTCTGGTGTGTTGTAAATGGGAGTTCTGTGGGCTAGGACTCCTGGGTTTTCCTTCTGGTACCAACTCACTACATGTTCATCCCCTGCTCCTGTCTGGTGGAGACCTGTGTAGGCAGTGAGATGTCTTGCACACTACACTTGGAGCTTCATTTTTACCTCCTGGGGCCTGGCTGGACAAGTCCTAGCTTCCAGCCCTGTGAGTGGCACTGGGCCAGAGCCCCCTTGCTGGGCTGTTGGTGCAGCTCTCTGGGCAGAGCAGCATGTTCCTGCTGCCCTGATCCTACCTGCAGCCTGCTCCAGTCATTCCCCTCCCACACACTCCTGTCTCTCCCCTCCCCAGGTACTGGACATCTCTGAGCAACCTGGTGGCCTCCCTGCTCAACTCAGTCCGCTCTATCGCCTCTTTGCTCCTCCTCCTCTTCCTCTTCATTATTGTCTTTGCCCTGCTGGGCATGCAGCTCTTTGGAGGCAAGTATGACTTTGAAGACATGGAGGTGTGGCGCAGCACTTTTGACAACTTCCCCCAGGCCCTCATCAGTGTCTTCCAGGTATGGACTGTGGCAAACAGGGCATAGGGGTGGGAGACAGGATGCTTGGTTCTTGCCTGGCCTGTGTGACTCCTGGCGAGAGCCGAGGCTTAGGAGAGAGAGGTGGATTTGCAGGAGATGGTGTGGCTTTGAGGCTGGAGCACAGAGATAAGACTGGGGTCATGGGAGGCAATGCCAGTTCAGAGCTGGAGGAGTGAGATGGGATCAGGCTGTGGGATTCTGTCCTGCTCTGGTGCAGGTGCTCTGTAATTCTCATTCCTGCCTCACGTTATCCCTGCTCTGCTCCCAGATCCTGACGGGAGAGGACTGGAATTCAATCATGTATAATGGGATCATGGCCTATGGGGGCCCATCCTTCCCTGGCATGCTGGTCTGCATCTACTTCATCATTCTCTTCGTCTGTGGAAACTGTATCCTCCACCTGTGAAGTCAGGTCCAGGCTTCCTGTCCCCTGGTACAGTGACCCCATACCATCACTGAAAGGGGCTGTGCAGGGGCAGATGAAAGGGGGGGCTGCCTTAACCCTTTCAGTGCTGAACAGGCTTCAGGGCTTGCACTGGTGATGTTTGGGGTCCAGAGGCTGGAGGAAAGCATACCACAGGGGCAGGTTTCAATGACTGACAGGCAGATCTTCAGGCATCAGTCAATGCAGAAGCAAGACTGAGCTGGAGAGCTGAGCCAGGAAAGGGATGGGTCAGTCAGCCAAGGGCTCAGCACATGCAGGGAAGAGGGATGTGTGCAGGGTCAAGGATCACCAGGCAGGTGTGTCTCAAGGGCTCAGCTCCAGGAATGTTTTTCAGGGCAACCTGGAGATCATGGGCCATATGGCCATATCCTTCAAAGGGGAACCATCTCCCACATGTCCTTAGCGCTGTACCTTCAGATATCCTCCTCAATGTTTTCCTGGCTATCGCAGTCGATAACCTGGCTGAGGCTGAGAGCCTGACCTCAGCCCAGAAGGCCAAAGCAGAGGAGCGCAAGCGGCGGAAGATGTCCAGGTGAGTGACATGGTCCCTGGCAGTGGGAGCTCCTAAACCAGGAGCTTTGGAGCACGAGGACACATAGCATTGGTGGCGCCTCTGCCTTGGGTTAAGTTTCCTCTCCTCTCCTCTCCTCTCCTCTCCTCTCCTCTCCTCTCCTCTCCTCTCCTCTCCTCTCCTCTCCTCTCCTCTCCTCTCCTCCAGAGGTTACCCAGATAAGTCTGAAGATGAGAAGCAGCTTTTGGCAAAGAAGCTTGAGCAGAAAGCAAAGGGAGAAGGGATTCCCACAACAGCCAAGGTCAGTGCTGGTAAGGCCAGGACTTGGAGAAGTCCTGGTGAAGGACCAAGGTAACTTCAGCCACCAGCCAGGACTGACAGTGCCTCAAAGGCTTGGAACCGACCTGAGTCTGGACACTGCTGGGCCAGAATGACCCTCACCTTAGCATCCTCTGGTGATGGGGCCTCTCTGGGACCCTGGCAGGACCTGCTGCCTGGTGGAACCCCAGAGCTGGATGTTCCCATCCTTTTTTTGCTGGGGAGTCTTTTCTGTGATTTTCCTTTCCTTTTCCTTGGACACAGCCAGTTGGCAGCAGTTGAAGCAGACTGGTGTACACCAGCGTGGAAGGGAGCAGGGCAGGTCAGCAGCATCCCAGACTCACATCCACACATTCTCGGTGTTCACACCAGCACTCCCTGTGCACAGAGCCTTCTGCTCAACCAGGATGACTGTGTGCTGAGCTGCCTCTTATGAGCACCTGGCCTGCAGCTCTTTCCCTCTCCCAAAATACTCCACAGGAATCGGCTCAGGAGTCACTCCATGTTTTAGTCCACCCATTGTACAGATGCAAGGCCTGGGGCTCTTGATCAGCACATATTTCCCTGTCCATTCCTCTTGGTTTTGCTCTTTGCTCAGATTGCAACATCCCTGAAATTTTTCCCCCGCACTGCTTCAGGGAACCATGTGCTGCATGCTGTATGGGCAGCACACAAAAAACCTGCTTGCACTACATGGCTTTCAGGCTACTGGGGTCTGGCCAACATACAGTGTTCATCAGCAATGTTGGCACACTCAGCTGCCTGTCTTCTTCTTTGTCTCTTCCTTGTTTCAGTTAAAAGTGGATGAATTTGAATCCAACGTCAATGAGATCAAAGACCCCTACCCTTCTGCGGACTTCCCAGGTAAGACTTGTCCCTGGAAGGAGAGCAGGAAGGCTGGGGAGACATTGCAGGGGATGGTACCACCACCCTGGCTGTGTGAGGGGTGAAGGATGCAGTCACCCCTCACCAGCCTCAGGGCAGTGAGATCTTTCTAGCACAGGAGCCAGATCAGGATCACAGGATCCACCACAGGATCACATTCCCTCTCCCTCTCTGGGTGACCTTTTCCTTTTCCCTCTCTGTGGCCACCCTGTAGGTGATGATGAGGAAGACGAGCCTGAAATCCCTCTGAGCCCTCGACCACGTCCTCTGGCAGAGCTACAGCTGAAAGAGAAGGCTGTGCCTATGCCTGAAGCCAGCTCCTTCTTCATCTTCAGCCCCACTAACAAGTAGGCACACACCCTTCTCCTGGCATGACAGAACCAGGGCTGGCTTGGGTACCTCCAGCACCAACCCTTCCCCATAGGGACTTGTGCATAACAGCCAGCCCTGGAGGTAGCCAGCTCACTGGGACAACACAGTCTTCTCCATGGAAGAGCTAGCACAGGCATCCCTTCATGTTCAGGGCCCTCCTGTTCTCAAGGTTTAGCCATAACCCTCCTTCAGGCTATTGCAGCCCCATCTAATATCCCTCTGGCCCCACGGCAGTGTCTCATGCCATCCGTGTCCTCTGCAGGTTTCGAATGCTGTGCCACAGAATTGTCAATGCCACCTGGTTCACCAACTTCATCCTGCTCTTCATCCTGCTCAGCAGCATCTCGCTGGCAGCCGAGGATCCCATCCGGGCTGAGTCCTTCCGCAATCAGGTGCCCACATGGCTCCAGAGGGATGGAATGGGTGGGAAGACTGCACAGAGACCCTCATTACTCCAGTAGGCAGAGACCTGCTTGCCGGGCATTGTGCCCAGGCAGGTTTTGGTACCTGTGATTTTTTCTCCCTGTGAGAGACTTCTATGCAGAGAATAGGAGTCTCACTAAGATCTCCCTGTTTCTCTTCTGGTCTCCAGGAAGAAAGTCTTCTAGCATACCTTCTTACCCTACTCTTGTTTTGTATCCAAGGAAGAATTAGTCTGAGGGACTAAAACTCCTGTGTTTAGCCCTGACTATGGGAGGGCAATACCTTCTGGGAGAGGAGGCTGGTTATGTTATCCTCTCAGTGGATGATAGGCACAAGGTATTACTGCTTCATGCCTTAGCTTACTTCTGGGTCAAGAGGCCCACCTGCCAGGGATGCAAGATTATCTTGGTTCAAAGTTGTAGTAGTTTACTGGGGATAGGGACATCCTGTGAACCAGCAAACTGGGCCACTGGTGTGTGCAGCACCCTGAAATGCTGCCTACATGGAGCAGAGGTAGCTGCAAGTCTAGTCATTCAAGGCATGTATGGGTCTGCACTGTTGCAGTGTCTGGCAGGGAATGTAGGGTCTGACAGGGAAACAGTTTCCCAGGGCACTCAATACTTTTGGGGATCAGAAGCTTTCAGGTGAATCAGGTGAAGCCTCATTCACTTGCAAACTAAGAGCTTGGTCTTAGACTGCAAGTTTGACCATGCACTGGGGAAAATCAGCAAAGCTGAGGGAAGTTCATGGATCTTCTTAGCACCAAGTTTGCAGGCTCTGTTTAGCTAGATGGGCTCTCCCATTCACAGAGTGGAAGGCAAACCACAACACCAGGACATTTGAACACACTGGAGCATTTCTCATGTCACCAAAATCTCACCAATTTCTGGTACTTCTGTCTCCAGATTCTTGGATATTTTGACATTGGCTTCACCTCTGTCTTCACAGTAGAAATTGTCTTGAAGGTGAGTCCCTCTGCCCCCATAGCCCTGACTGTGCACAGCCCTTCCAGCTGCCAGCAAGGAGGGGATGACTATGCGTAGGCAGATCCACATAGGCAGACCATGAGGAGTGGGCATGTCAAGACTTGGAGCATGCGTCTAAACTGGGTTCTGGCTATGGACAGTCAATCTTTTTGGCGACAAGCTCCAGGCTTGGAACTTATCCAGTTCCACAAGTTCCAGGACCCAGTGGGGAAAAGCTTCTGGCTGAGCCTCAAGTCTCTGCTTTTCCTGCAGTCTAGGGGGTGTGTGGCCTGCCCCAGGGGCCATGTGTCCCCTGTAGTGAGATCAGGCAGCCAAGTCAGCTTTGCCATGACACAAGCACAGATGGGGCATGGCACCAGCATTTTCTTCAGACATCCCTTTAAGAAACACTTTGCAAAAGAGAAAGCAGTGAAAAGCTGAGGAGGGAAACAGTAATTCAAACGGCTGTTGAGTGCTGCTCCCACTGTAGTCTCTTTGCTTTTCTCTTCTTTAATTTGCTGAATGATTAGGAAATGTTATGTCTCCAGCCAGTACAGCATGGAGGATTTCCAGCTCACCTGAAGCCAGCTCCCTGCCTGGCTCCAGAGCAACATGTCTGAGCAGGATAGGGTCCCAGCCCACAGGTCTGTGAGAAGCCCCTCTTGCTACATCTGTCCCAGGGCTGTAGAGTAACCATGTCCCTGAGCCTTGCCTGGCCTCTGTACTAAACTCCCTCTGCTCCCCAGATGACAACATATGGTGCTTTCCTGCACAAAGGCTCCTTCTGCAGGAACTCATTCAACATCCTCGACCTGCTCGTTGTCGCTGTCTCTCTCATCTCCATGGGAATTGAGTAAGCACCTCCATACTACACAGGGGTCAGCACTGGTCTCTTTAGCCAGACAGGCCAGCTTGGGTGCTGCAGTTCTCCAGGTTAGATGGAGAGGGAACAGCCATCCCCTGGGGTGTTAACCATGTATTAGTGCCCATAAAGTGTCTGTTGCCACTACACTGAGAAGAATAGGGGATAGATGGCTGGGAGGCAAGGAGAAAAAACTCTTTCAGTGTCAAAGTCAAACATCCAAGCAGAAATTCAGATTGGAATTGCTTCTCCAGCCACCAGTGTCCTTTGGCCTTGTGTAGCATGATGGCTTAGTGACATCTACATGTCTCAGCCATCCCTCTCTGCTCACCCCTGATCTCGGCCTGGTCTACCTGGTTGCTTGGCGGGTTCATGCCAGGCTGGCCTGGGCAGAAGAATTGCCCCTTCTCTCTCTGCCTTTCTCTTCAGGTCCAGCGCCATCTCAGTGGTGAAGATCCTCCGGGTGCTGAGAGTACTGAGGCCTCTGCGAGCTATTAACAGGGCAAAGGGGCTGAAGGTAAGAGGGAGGACAGGGACGGTTCTCCTCAACCCATGGGAATCCCTGTGTGAGGTTATGTGACAGGCTCCACACTCTTTGTGGTTTGCCAGGCTGAGAACTGAATTCCACCTCCCTGTGAGATGTAGTATGTAGAAGGGGCTTACCTGATCCCACTGTCCTTGGTAGGACTCTGCTTTAACCTGCCCTCTCTTCCTGGGTCCAGTCCCTGCAGTGAGTGAGAGGGAGGGCTGGGGGAACCTCCCCCAGAAGTGCTCACATGTGCTCTGTCCTCACCTTCCACAGCATGTGGTCCAGTGTGTGTTTGTGGCCATCAAGACTATTGGCAACATTGTGATCGTCACAACGTTGCTGCAGTTCATGTTTGCCTGCATTGGGGTCCAGCTCTTCAAGGTGAGAGATGTCCTCTACAGGCAGAAGAGATGTCCTCCTGCTCACGGATGCTCTGGACAAACTCTTTTAGCCATAACCCTCAAGGGAAGCTATCTCCCAGTGTTGGGGTTAGCACAGGTCATATTCTAAAAGGAGACCTGCCTGCACCAGACATCCAGGGATAAGAGTGAACTGGTGGGAGGGATGGCAGGGAACACCCAGGTAATTGTGGGGTCCAGACAACACACACAAAGCGACCAGTTCCCTCTCCCCACATACTGCCTCAGTTTCTCCTCCCTAAGATGACAAGTGCTTATGACTTCCATTAGCACTTTGGATGCACCTTTTCTACAGGAGCACCCTTGCTGTCTGGACCCTGGCTGCTCCCTGGGACTATTCTTAGCAAAGGCAGAGCCAGCCCTGGCTGAGGTCAGCTTTGTTCTAATAATTGGGCTTAAACTCCCAGCCGATGTGGGGAGAGCTCTCAGGATTCCCTGCAAACTCAACAGAGCTGTCAGCATATATTAGATTTTAGTTACTGCTATAGTTACTTCTTCATTCCCTGTTTTCCAAATAGTTGGCTACCAGACGGAATGAGTAGGCTCTGGGCCCTGGAAAATTTGTTTCCACTACAGTACTAGGCAGCTTTTGTTTGTCTCAACCTAGAATTGACCACAGGGTCTGCCATGGCCCCTGAGACACCCCCTGAGCTCAGGACTGGGTTGTGTTGACAACCCAGTGTGAAATGGGAAAGGATGATTCCCAGTGGAGCGGGAAAACCTGCAGTGCTGTGTGGCACATGTCAGAACTAACACAGACGCAGGGTGGGGATTGAGTGTGATCTGTGAAAAAGTCAAACTTCTCCAGGGCTTCTGAAGTCCCAGCAAAATCATAGTGTCTCCTGATCTCTGTTCAATGCAGGGGAAGTTTTACAGCTGTACAGACCCATCCAAGTTGACGGAGAAGGAGTGCAGGTAAGAGCTCTGGGCAGCACAGCCCAACTGGGTACCCTGGTGAGGCAGAGGCCAGGGAGGTGAAAGCTGGGGAGCAGATCACTTGTGTTGCTGCAAGGGGATATTGCAGTCAAAAGTGGGGTTTGATGTCTCGTGCTGCTCTCCCTTGCCCTGGTGTAAATTGGGAATAAGCCCAGGGCCATCCTCCCCTACCAGGCTCCAAGCAGCCCTTGGCCTGTGCTGCACCAGGCAGGCAGGAGGAGGCATGGCCCTGTAAGCATTGCATCCCTCCCACTGCAGGGGCCATTTCATCACCTATGTGGATGGGGACCCAACGCAGATTGTGATGCTCGAGCGCAACTGGTTGCACAATGACTTCCACTTTGACAACGTCCTCTCGGCCATGATGTCGCTTTTCACTGTCTCCACCTTCGAGGGCTGGCCGCAGTGAGTCTGCAGGCAGGGGCATAGGCCTAGACCTGTGCTGGAAGCAGGTTGTTGCCACCCGGCTCGGTTTAACAGCCATGAGCTGAGATGACTTTTCCAAGGAAAGAAAAGTTGCCCAGGCCAAGAAGCAGGGCTAACCCTTCCGGTGGGGGCTGTAGGGCAGACAGGGCAGCCTTAGCAGCCCTATTCCACCTCTATTGGATTTGGGATGTCCCCAGAGCTCTCTGTGTCCTTCAAGAAAACGCATTCTTTTTCTCCCAGTCAGGGTCTCTGTTGCTTCCCTGTCCCTCCTGTAGGCTTCTGTACAAGGCCATCGACACTAATGCTGAGGATACGGGCCCTATCTACAACTACCGGGTGGAGATTGCAATGTTCTTCATCATCTACATCATCCTTATTGCCTTCTTCATGATGAACATCTTTGTGGGCTTTGTCATTGTTACCTTCCAAGAGCAGGGGGAGAGCGAGTACAAGAACTGTGAGCTGGACAAGAATCAGGTACTGGGACTTCTGGGGCAGGTGGAGGTGAACAAGCCCTGGGTCCTGCTGCTTCTGGTTTAGGGTGAACTGGGCCTGTTCTGGGTTCTAGCACTTCTGGGGCAGCCTGAATTTGATCGGCCCTTATTGCTGGCACTGCTGGAGCAGGGTGAATTGAAGCTGCACGAGGTCCCAGCACTCTGGGGCAGGGTCAGTTGGACTAGTGCCCAATACAAGGACTCCGGCCACAAAACAAGCCTGATGAGAACCAGGTAATGGCTTTCCAAGGGCAGGGCAAAGTGGACCAGAACAAGGGACTGGGTTTTCTGGTTCAGGTGGGGTGCCCAGACTGACCTAGAGCAGAGGGCTGGAGACATCAGGGGAGATAGAAGCAGCAGTGAGACCAGCATCAGCAGTCATGCTGCACATGCTGATGAGGAGTGGCCAATACACCAGAGGGCTGTGCTGCCATTCAGAGAGACCTGGACAGGCTGGAGAGTTGGGCGGAGAGGAACCTCATGAAGTTCAACAAAGGGAAGTGCAGAGTCCTGCACCTGGGGAGGAATAACCCCATGCACCAGGAAAGGCTGGGGGTTGACCTGCTGGAAAGCAGCTCTGCTGAGAAGGACCTGGGAGTGCTGGTGGACACCAAGTTACCATGAGGCAGCAATGTGCCCTTGTAGCCAAGAAGGCCAACGGTGTCCTGGGGTGCACTAGGAAGAGTGTTGCCAGCAGGTCGAGGGAGGTGATCCTCCCCCTCTCCTCAGCCCTGGGGAGAGCACATCTGGAGTACTGTGTCCAGTATGAGGAAAGGCTGAGAGAGCTGGGCCTGTTCAGCCTGCAGAAGAGAAGACTGAGAGGGGATCTTATCAATGTATACAAATATCTAAAGGGAGGGTGTCAAGAGGATGGGGCCAGACTCTTTTCAGTGGTGCCCAGTGACAGGACAAGAGGCAAAGGGCACAAACTGAAACAGGGGAAGTTCCGTCTGAATATGAGGAAAAACTTCTTTACTGTGAGGGTGACAGAGCACTGGAACAGGTTGCCCAGAGAGGCTGTGGAGCTTCTGTCCTTGGAGATATTCAAAAGCCGTCTGGACAGAGTCCTGGGCAATGTGCTCCAGGTGTCTGTGCTTGAGCAGGGGGGTTGGACAAGATGATCTCCGGAGGTCCCTTCCAACCTCAACCATTCTGTGATTCTGTAATTCTGTGAGAACTAGATATGGATGCCTGCAGGCTGAAAGGAGGTGCTGGGATGCCCAGGAGCTGAGCAAGCCTACAAATGCAGCATGGGCACTTTGAGCTGGGGGTGCCAGGGCTGGTGTGCACATGAACCCTGCAAGGATGACCTTAGCCAGCCAGGGAGGGAAGTGCCTGCTGAGCAACTCTGAAGTGTGGAGAGAAAATCCAATACCCCTTGGACAGCATAACAAACTTTGGAGGGCAAGCAATGGCTTTGGAATCTTAGTCCTGTGTGGGTGCTTGTTAGAGGTCTCTGCAGAAAGCACAGCAGATACTTGAAACATCATTCTCCCTGGCCCATGTCGCTGGGCTAAAAAAGAATGGGAGACCCAGCTTGTGTCTATGGGGACATGCAGCATTGCCACTGGTGCTGGCTGTGTGCCTGTGCCACTGGCGCTGCCCCATGCCCCTCTGTGTGCATCACATCTGTCCCCCTCTTCCCCAGCGCCAGTGTGTGCAGTACGCGCTGAAAGCTCGCCCTCTGAGGCGCTACATCCCCAAGAACCCCTACCAGTATCAGATCTGGTACGTGGTCACCTCCTCCTATTTTGAGTACCTCATGTTCTTCCTGATCCTGCTGAACACCATCTGCCTGGGCATGCAGGTAAGGGGACAGAGTGCCAACCGCAGGTGATGAAGGGGTGTCAACAGTGCCAGACCCACTGGCTCAGCTCTATTACTTTCAGAAAGCTTCTGGAAAGAGGGTCCCACATGGCAAAACTGGTGCTGTGTGCTCAGCATCCCTGGGGCTAGAAACAAGGTTGGACTGGTCGGATGTGGGAAGCCCAGAGGAAGGGTTTCAGGGGAAAAATTTTCCTTTTTTGATGACCCTTTCTGAGCCAGGTGTGTGAGAGAGGGTCTTCATCCAGCCCACACCTCTGGGCTCACGATGGAGACTGTGCCTGCCCTTGGGCTCTCATGGTTCTTCCTTCCGTCTCCTCAGCATTACAACCAGTCTGCAGAGATGAACCACATCTCAGACATCCTAAACGTGGCCTTCACCATCCTCTTCACCTTGGAGATGATCCTCAAGCTCATGGCTTTTAAAGCCAAGGTGAGGGCAGGACAGGGGCCATAGGCCGGGGGATGGTCTCAGGCTGGGCTGAGGGCATGCATTTCCGTTGCATTTGGCATCTCTCCTGTACAAGCCCCCCAGACCTGGGACTCCAGAGAAATTCTCCTCATAGGACCCTTGGGGACCCCAGTGAGCAGGGCCTGGGAGTCTCTGGAAGGACTATCAGTTGTCAGGACTACCCTTACTAGCCCCATCTAACCCAATGCAACTAGCCATTGCTCCCATCTTTGAGGCCATCTTTGTCTCTGGTGGGGTTGGGGTCCAGAGACCTGCTATACCTCTAACTTCTTCTCTGTACCCTCCTTATTTGACACCATTGCAAGACAAAACCAAACACTTGATGACAGGGTCCCAAATCTGACTACCATCCCTGCCTTTGTCTCTGCCTGAGGCATCAGAGGTTGCACACAATCCTCCTCATCCCAACCAGTGCAGCACTGTTGCTTGGGGTGGTGATGGAGCACTGCCCTCCTCCTGCTCTCCCTTGCTGCCAGTGGAACAGTGGATTCTGCTCACCCTGTATCAAGGTAGCGCGGGTGTCACAGCCCTAGCTGCTAAGAAGGGGGCATCTCTTCTGTAGGGGGGTTTGTCCCCTTGTCAGCCTCACCTTCCTTTGGGCACCAGCATCTGTCTCCTCTTTGACTTGGCCCTTTGATGTTCATTTCTGCTCTCTGGTTCACCCCTGGCAGGGCTACTTTGGGGACCCCTGGAATGTCTTTGACTTCCTCATTGTGATTGGCAGCATCATCGATGTCATCCTCAGCGAGATTGATGTAAGTGTCAGGCCGCTCCAGCACCTTGGTGTCCCCAGGGAGCATTGCTGCTCGTATGTGCTTGGGGCTGTTCTGCAGTGCTGTGCCAGGGCAGGACAGGGACACCAGTGCAGTGCCCAGCTCCACAGACTGTCAGTGTACCTCTCTTCTCTCCCTGCCCCGGGGCACACAGTCCTTGCTCCTCTCATTTTTGAGGACAGCCAGCCAGGATCAGCCTGTGACATGGATGCATGGAGATCACAGATGTGACACTGTGAACCCTAAAGCACTATATAAATGCAGAGGATCTCTCCCAGCCTGCTGACATGTCACACTGCCCTGTCCCCTTCCTTCCCCAAAATCTGTAGGCAGCAGGATCCTTCAGGAAACAGTCTACTTAGTCAGGACTAGACTATGAGGAGCATGACGTGTGCCACCCCCTGCCCACTCACCCTGCCTTTCTTCCTCATGCACACACCTGGACAGACAGTCACCCACATGTTCATTCTTGGATTGCTGCAGATGGGAAGAAAAAGGGTTCCCTCACCTCCCTGTCCCCACAAGACACTTCTGTCACATGCCATGGGATGATCAAACATATCAAATTTCAAAGCATTTGCTTTGCATGTGTCCCTGTATACAGTGATCAGTGATCCACACAAGACTGTATATGTGTGCATGCGTATATCCTGTACACTGCCTTCTGGAAGCTCTGTACCATATATACTGTGTCACTGCTGGGTGGCTGCAGGCAGTGGCTATATGTGTAAATACTCTGCTGGAAGCATTTTCAGAGACGTGTGCTAGGAAGTCAGTGTGCCACTGCCTTTCACAGCACTGGGACCTTCAGACCTGATGCCCAGTACTGAAAATGCCCCTGTGCACCTGGAGGTTGTGTGCTGCATTTAGCAGATCTAGTGATAACTGTAGAAGTAGCTGTGGGATCAGGAAGATTATATTGACCCCCTCTGGTGATTTAGCTTGCCATTTGCTCCCTAGAACAGGAGCTTGCCAGCTCCAACATCCTGCAGGGCTCTGTCAGGCAGAACTGTTGCCATGGCCCAGCCCTGCATGGGATGGCCTTCAGACATTCTCCTCCATGCTGATGAGGAGAGAGTGTGTGAAGGCCCTTGGCATCAGTAACATTCCTCTCTGGAGGATGAGGCCTTTCCAGGCACCACAGAAGTGAGGTGAGAGGAGCCATCCACTCTCCTTCTGGAACAGCAACACGTTCCTCCCTACACAGACCCATGCTTCAATATTGCTGTCCTTTGAACCTCTTGGCCTTGATGAGCTCCCAGGTTTCTTGCCAGTCGTGACAGCTTTCGGCTGTCCCCAGGTCCTCCAGGGCCCTCCAACTCTGAGCGCACTCAGTGCCTCTGGCCTGATTTCCCTTTGCTTGTAGGGCATCATTTTGTAGGATACTACCTCTTTCCCCATCCTGAAGGTCCTGTTTTCACTCAGAAATGAGATTCAAAGGTGCGCTCAGGACCCTGAGTTGGGCAGAGCTTTTCAGTCCATGTGGAGCAAGAAACTGGGTCAGTTGGCACAGATGCCAAGGATGTGCTTCACTGTGGGGCTGGTGCAAGTCAACACACTCAGGGACACGTGTCACATGCCCCCAGGGGAGTCCAGTGCCCTGGCTGGGCTGACCTTGCTGACAGGGACTAACCCAAGCCAGAGCGGTGGCAGTGTCAGCTGTCACCTTGCCATGCCAAGCCAGAGCCAGGTGATGCCACAGCCCCCAGGACCAAAGTTCATCCCTCTGCTGCAGTGGCCAGTGCTGTGCAGGAGGTCAGACGGGATGGCAAGAAGAGTCCTGTTTGACCTTAACTTCCCTGTGTCCTTTCCCCCAGGTCCTGGTGCTGCAAGAGCAAGAGCTCTTGTCTCCCCTGTGCAGTAGTTCAGTCCTCTGAGCTCTTCAGGTAGTTCTGTCACAGAAAGTCCTGCTCTGCCCTATGCCTTGGGGCACCTCCACAGCCGTTGACAGTAGAACAGTCCTCAGATGCCCTAAAGCCTGTCTGCATGCTCTGCTGAGAGCAGAGCTTGGGCCCTTCTCTGTGCCCCTCACAGTGCCCCAGCCTCCCTCCATGCCCCTTTCTTCTCCATCCAGCGCTCATCCCTCCCAGCCTTGTTGAGCTCTTGCCAGCCATCTGGTGACATGGGGGGGGCATTAGGATTAGCAGAGATATGCATCACTGGACAGTCTCACTTCTACCCCTGGTAAATCTCCCCCTTGCTTAGAGGTCAATGCAAGGTGAGTCCTTCTTCTCTGATCCCCAGGAGCTGTTTGCAATCACTGCACCTTCCACAGGTCACCTTGCCTGAGCAGGCAGACCTTGGGGCTGCAGCTTTTTCAGGAGTGTGGCCATCACAAAACAAGTCTGCACCCAGCACTACTGGGATGGAAGGTTAAACCTTCTCAGGAACTGAGCTTTTCTTGGGGCACCCAAACATGTGACTCTGGTTTGCAAAGTCTGTCCTGTCTTTCTTTCTCTCCTTCCATTCTGCATCTCTCTTCTCTCTCATGTCTCTGTATATGGCTGTTTGGGATGAAGAGGTGGGGACAGCTGTGCTATTAGAAGCCTTCTACTAGCCACCAGAGCCGTATTCTCATATCTGTTTAGTTATCTGGTTCCCATTGATTTCAGGGGTGTACTGAGGGGGTCCCAGGCAGTTCTTGTTTTAGCAAGAGGAGAATGGGGATTGGAGTCCCTTTGGTAGTGCTGCCCCAAGCCATATGCACTCTGGAGCATATGGGCCTGGCAGTGTCCATGCTGCTGTGTCACTCACTCCTGCCACAGCCTGCCCTGGAAGCTAAGGATCTTTGCAAGATCTGACCCTACCAACCTACCCAGTGTCCCCTGAAAACACTGGAAGGACTCTCAGGCTCCAGGTATGAGCCTTGTCTGTGTGCAGAGGGGAGCTGAGGCTGGGCCAGCCCACTGAAGGTGGTGTGTTAGTACCCATCCTGGCTCTTGGGGTAAAGAGTCTCTGTGCCCCAGCACAGCACAGGTTTCCCTGAAGAATGGAGTGTGTCTCTGGGTAGCTTTGAGGAGCTTCAAGCGTGTGTGTGTGAGTGAGTTCCCCTCTGCATGTGAGTGTGTGTGCCTTGTGTGTGTATGAGTGTGCCCATGTAGACCAACATTTTCTGCTTTTCACCCTCTTGATTAGTGTGCGGATAGTGCTTGGAACTGAATTGCCCTCCTAGCAATGTGTGGGCCAGCCACTTTCAGAGTTCACTCCCCAACAAACTTGCACCAGTCACATGTAGTCAAGCTTCCAAGCAGACTTAATGAGAGCAGCACAGCTTGTTGGGGAGAGGAGCTGTGGTTTAGCTTGAACCTGTCAGCTTGGGTTCAAATCTCACCTATTGCAGCCCTGTGTTTGGCTTGGAAGGTAATTTGTGGAAGGCAGTTAAGTTACACATTCCTGGGTCTTTGGACCAGACATACTGGTCCATATTCCTGCCATGCCTCTGTCCCAGACGTAAATGTTGCAGCAAGTGAAATGCAGTGGGTCACATAGGTGGGTAAGTCCATCATGACCAACTCTTTCCCCATCATCCCTCTGCTGTCTCTGCCCCACCCCACATGGTGGGTCTCTGTCCCTCCTTCCCCTTCTCTCCTCTCTTAGTCTCATTCTCTTGTCCCCAGTTTTCATCTTACTCTTCCTTCTGTGTTTGTGTCTTCCTCTTTTTCCTATCCATCCATCTGTCATTCTCTCTCTCTCTCTCTCTCTCTCTCACTTCCTGCCTCACTTCTCTTGCTGACTGTCTTATTCTCTTGACAGACTGTTCTTGCTTCCAGTGGTGGATTGTACTGCCTTGGCGGAGGCTGTGATAGCATTGTAAATATCGGCTGCATGTGCTTGCAGTGGGCCCCTTTTCCTTTTGCTGCCCACAGTTTTGCTAGTGTGCCTATGACTGGTGCTTGCATGCGTTCTGCATGTTGTTAAGACACACATCAAACCCATCTGTTCTCTTCCACGCATAGATCTCCCCTTGCTGAGAGGGGCCTGGAGTGAGATACCTCTCCACACACACAGAGCCCTTTTCTATAGGAAATCCCTTCCCACCCTTGGATGTACCAACCTGTTCTCCAGCCATCGGTTCATTCATCTGCTGACCCAGGCTTCCCCTCCTCCCTTCCCACCCCAAGGCAATGAAACCAAGGATAACTGAGCTAACCAGAACAGAGCATGTATCAAAGGTGTCCTCTGGCTGCTGAAGGCTGCTGACCTTCTTTCCTCTAACCATCTTCTAGTTTGTACAAGGCCTAACAGGATTTGTCTGTGCAGTTTTTTACACTGTTAACCAGAGAAATTGCAGAGGTTTGACTCTTTTGCCTTGCTTTCCCCTTGGAAGATGGGCTATGTCCCATGTCTGGTGTTGCATGGGCCCCCAAGTCTCACCCAGTCAGACTCATGGCCTGATCTGCTTGTGATGGGATAACTGGGCAGAGAGAGGCCCCATGCTGATTTCTGGGACCACCATGGGGGTTACTGAGTACTGTGGGGTGCAGTGAACCAGGGGTGTCACTACTACTCTGGGTTGCCTCAGAGGAGAGTCCAGGGGCTGGGCTGCAAAGATGGGAAAAGCTGGCTGACAGGGCAGCTCATGACAGGCAGTGGTTGCCTTGTGCTGGGCCTGATGCCAGCCATGCTGGGGAAGGCAGAAATGCTCCTGATAGGCTCCAATCTTTAGATCCTAGTGGATTGCTCTACCTGAGGGCCTGCTATCCTCTGCTCCTGCTGAGCAGGGGCAAGGAGCCTCTGGATGCCCAGGAAGGTATGCTGCATCCTTCGAGCATGTCCCTGCTGAGCTGGGTGGCTGTGACTATTCCCCATTCCCAGATGCCAGTCCAGACCTCCAGGCCTTGGCTCCCCAGGCAGGATTTCCACAGGTCTCTTGCTGTGGCTTTGTGACCGAGAATTGTTCTGATCGGGCAGCGTGGGGGGAGGGGAAGCTCAAGGTCCCACAGAGTGCTGGAGTCTGGTATATCTCCAGGTCCTGCTGGAGGCTGATTTCAGCATGTGGCTCACATTCAGGGTTCACACGCCTAGGGAGGCACAAGGCCATGAGAGGACCCGACTCTGGCAGATGTTTAGAGCCAGTGCACTGCTGAGAATTGGTGAAGGAAATCCCACAGCCCAGCTATCCACAATGCCTGTTCTCAGGGTTCCCTGGGCCCTGGTGCTGGTGACTCTACAGAGGGCACACTGGACCTTTGCTGAGCACTGCTCCGGTCCCAGTGGGTGGGGAAGTGATGTGATGAGGTTGATGCAGATGTTCCTGACCACCATTTTTGCTGGGAAGCTCTTGTATGCTGGAAAACAAAGTCAAAATAAGGAGACATAGTGAGGGGAGACAGTGTTTCCCAGTGGGGTCCTGGGAACTCAGAAACATTAAGCTGAGGAAGTTTGAGCTGCTAGTGGAAATGTTTAAGGTCGTGGTTTTGTTGCCCTGAAATAGCCAGGAACAGATGTGTTGGGTGATGGGAATAATGTAGTTCAGGTGGGCAGCACTGAAGTCTTGGGAGGCTGGATAGGGCACTGGGAGAGGCAGCAATTGTCCTGGGTTGTATCATAGGAGTGTGTCAGGAAAGCCTTCTGGAAGGGGACCTTTTGAGGAAGAGTTGGGGGGTGGGGCATGTACTGGGCCCGTGTGGCAACAAGTAGACGTGGGTTGGAGACGATGCCAGTGATTGTCCCAAGATGCCTTCCCTTAGTCCCGGCACATGGTCTTGAACTAGCAAAGCTTGAGAGCATTTGCTGCAGCTGCTCTGAGCACCCAGGCTCCCTGGCCCAGCTGTGCCCTGCTGATATGTGGGTGTATGCAAGCCCTCACTCCAGGAGTGATGCCAGAGAGATGTGATGAACTCAGGGTGGATGGTGGCTGGAGGGAGACCAGGAAAATTTGTTCATGGCTTCTAGCGGAAGAGGCTGGGGCTTGAGGACTGTGCCATATTGGACTAACCAGCCAAATGGGTAACTGAGCCCTCACAGCATCTCTCACACCTGGATGCTCCAGATGCTCCCAGCTGCTGCGCTTCTCCACAGACAAAACCTGGCACTTTGAGCCCAGGATCAGCTGCCTGCCTGCTCTACTACCAACTACCCATTCTTCTGTGAACCAGGGAGTCCCCAGCCCTGGCACACTGCCTGGGCTGGAGGGAGCTATTCACCACCTCCAAGGAAGGGGCCTTCAGCCACCTCAACAGAGGAGGCATCACTGAGGTTAGGGGTGCCACTGGGCAGACCCCCCCCCCCCACCCAGAGCCTCCTCATTCTCTGTTCTCCATTTGTCCCATGAAAGGCCTTCTGCGATGTGCCCAGGACTGAACAATCCTCAAACTGACCTTTTTGTGCTTAAACAGCCATTATTACCCCTTCCTCTGCCTGGCCTAGAGCTACCCACACTAGGAGGCCCTGAAACCCACAGCTGGGGTGGGAAGGTCCAAAATGGTACCTAGCGCACAAGAGCCAGGAGGGACCCTAGTCTGTCTTTGGGTGGCCCTGGTTGGCATGTGGTGAACTGCACAGCTCTCCCCAACCTACATTACATCATGTCTTTCTCCTTGAAGTGTCCCATCCCCCTAGCTAATGGGATTTCTTTAATACATGTAAATAGCTGGCCCCTGGGCAGTCCAGGGTGGGTTGAAATGTCAGACAGCAGGGCTGAAGAGATGAACTTATGCAGAGGCTGGAGGGAAAATGCCAGCACATCACCATCTTTGTTTGGTCCTCCATACAGGCGAGGGTCATGGGGAGCATGATTTGTGCCTGGAGGAGGGATCTCGTTACCCTTCTGCCCCCAGGGCCTGTTCCCACTCTTATCTGCCTGGAGGCATCAGCACCCACTGCCCTCCAAGTGTTGTGGTCTGCCTGCAGGACGCTGATGACAACTCCCGTGTCTCCATCACTTTCTTCCGGCTTTTCCGGGTGATGCGGTTGGTGAAGCTGCTGAGCCGGGGAGAAGGTGTCAGGACCCTCCTGTGGACCTTCATCAAGTCGTTCCAGGTGCGTAAAGGACATCTCTCCCCTCCCAGACATACACGTGTCACGGGCTGGCAGCAGGCTTTGATGCTGAGACTAACTGGGCTAACAGTCTCTCTAGACAGGCAGAGGAGAAAAGCTCCTTTGGTCACAGGCTGCTGGCTTCAAATTGTAGCAGGGGGTCTGCACCATGTGCAACACCATTGTCTGCATGTTTGGGAGTATCTGTGTGGGTTTTCCCAGGCTGACATCAGCATGTTTCGGAGCATGAGACATCTCTGGTTGTCCCCTAATGGCTGACCAAACAGGCAGGGAAATGCCCTGGGGCGTCAGCCCTGGACCCAGCAAGGCTGGGGCAGTGCGTCAAGTGGGCAGTTCAGGAACACGCTGCAGCATCTCAGCACACCAGCCCCTGAGTCTGGGCAGCTCCCTCAGCCCTGAGCATCTCCCAGGCCTGCTCAGCCTCCATCCCAGCTGCAGCAACCCAATGATCCCTTGGGGCTTGGCATTAGCCTTCCACGCATGAACACCAGAAAATGGGGCTGGCAGGGGGATGGTTAGAGGAACAGGCAGAAAGTAAAGTGTAAATCCCCTCCCCACATGGAGGCCTGACTGCCAGCCCCAAGCAGTACCTCCAGACCCAATCTGTTGTCCTCAGGTTGCCTTGATATGGGGCTGTTGTCTCACCTGGCCCGTGGTCTTTTTGTCACAGGCTCTGCCCTATGTTGCCCTGTTGATTGTGATGCTGTTCTTCATCTACGCTGTGATCGGGATGCAGGTAAGGAGAGGGGCAGAGCTGAGATTTGGTTTTGAGCAGCCACTCCAAGTCTGGTAGCATCCAAAGAGGTGCAGGGATGGGGGTGGGGGGGTGGGGACAGAGAAACCAGGTACTCTGCCAGGCACTTCCTGGGACTTTGCTGTCATGAGAGTAGGGGATATCTGAGGAAGGGTACTGGGGACCTGACAGTGTGATTTTCAGATGTTTGGGAAGATTGCCATGGTGGATGGTACCCAGATCAACAGGAACAACAACTTCCAAACCTTCCCACAAGCTGTGTTGCTGCTATTCAGGTTGGTCTTTTCTTGTCAAGCAGGCAACTCTGGAAGAGAGCTGGTCTCAAACTCTCCCACGGCTGCCCACTAGCCTGGAGTGAAGAAGATCAGTATTTTTGTAGCTGATTTGTTTTTTCCCCTGCAGAAAAATGTCATGTAGCAATGGAAGTACTTCAGGAATGGCTGTTGGTGTGCCTAGTATGGCTGAGCTGGTGGAGAAAGGGGGCACTTTAAGTTTTCTATTCTGAATGTTTCCTTCCCAAATTGGATTTTAATTTGTGAAATTTCAAGAAACTCAAGGGGAAGCAAGAGCTCAGCCCAAGGCTTCCCTTAGTCCCAAAGAGATCACTTCAGAGCTTTCAATAATAGATGCTACCCAACCCCCCAGGCTGGAGAGTGAACTCTGGAATCCTGACCGCTCCTTTCCCAGAGGCTCCCTGCTCGCCTGTGCACTGGCCAGCTGCAGCCCTCACTACAAGCCCAGTGCACATCCTGCACAGGGCAGAGACCAGCTGGCATCCCCTCTCCTCAGGTGTGCGACAGGGGAGGCCTGGCAGGAGATTCTGCTGGCCTGCAGCTACGGGAAGCTGTGTGATCCTGAGTCAGACTTTGCTGAGGGTGAGGAGTACACCTGCGGCACAGGCTTCGCCTACTTCTATTTCATCAGCTTCTACATGCTCTGCGCCTTCCTGGTACATCTTTCTCCCACTGGGCCCTGCGTCGTGGTGGGGGACAGGTCCCATGCTCAACCTGGGGCACCCCTTGGCACCCCACTCCCAGTCCCAGGAGATGCCTGGGTTCAGGTGGCCGTGCATCTCATGGAGTTGACCCCACAGCACCCTCTTCCCAGAGGTGTCATCCCCCAGCCTATGGTGTAAACCTAGCACCTGCACTTCCATGGGGCCCAGGATGTCCAGGTAGATCCTTGCCACAGCCCCTCAGCATGCTGCTGTCCAGATGAATAGGCCATGTCTTTAGTGTCTGATGCGAGGGTGTTTCCTGTGAGGGTGGAGAGGGAAGAGCTGTCCTGTGCCCACTGCAGCCAGGGTTAGGGCAGAAGGCCCTTCTGTGCATGGGATAATCCACAGCATCCACAGGCTCTAGGAGGATCCCAAGCCCCTTCTCACCCCTGAGCTGACCCTTGTCTGCCTTCACTTTCCTATTGTCCTGGTCAGGGCCACATGGGCAGTGCTGCCCTGCTCTGTGCTCTGAGTCACAAGGGGTATTGCTGCCCCTCTACATGGGGACCTGCTGCATGCCTGGTCCTGCCCCGACCCGGTGTCCTTCACACCCACTCATCTGCCCTCAGATCATTAATCTCTTTGTGGCTGTCATCATGGACAACTTTGACTACCTCACACGTGACTGGTCCATCCTTGGGCCCCATCACCTGGATGAATTCAAACGGATCTGGGCTGAGTATGACCCTGAGGCCAAGTGAGTGATCCTGCATGGCATGAAGTGAGTGGCAATGAGGGTACAGTTTGCGTGGGGCCGGTGTCAGAGAGGCCAAGGATGAACTGCTCCCTCTGCTGCAACCCCTGAGACAGGTACCGCAGTGCTAGCTGTGGCAGTGTCTAAGAGTTAGGTCCCGGCCTCTGGAAATGAATGCAGACTGCCAGCTTGTTCAGCATGTCCCAGGGCAGATGCTAACCATCATCATGTTTGGGGCCATGAGACTTCCAATCCCCTCCTCATCCAATCCCAATGATACTGCCAACTCTTCCCACTCTACGGCACAGCTTTATCTGCTGTCCAGTGCCATGGCGAACAGTTGCTCTCCCCAAGAAGCGCAGGAAAGCGAAGGGATTTGCCCACTGAAGGAGCATGGGGCAGGCCAAGGGGACAAACCAACACGTCCCTTCCCACACCACTGTGCCCCACAGTGTCTCCCATCCACATTGTTGATGCAGTTTGTTGCCTCCCACAGGGGGAGGATCAAACACCTTGATGTGGTGACTCTGCTGAGACGTATCCAGCCTCCCCTGGGCTTTGGGAAGTTCTGCCCACATCGTGTAGCTTGTAAGGTAACAGTCAAGGGGATGGCTTGGTTAGTGGGCATAGGGGCATCTTTCCTAGGCTGTTTCTGCATCCATGTAACCCCTGCCTTGCCTCACCAGAGGGGCTAAAGTCAGGAATCCAGCCAGATTTCCAGTGTTATAAATTATGCTCACGCTCTGATCTCTGGTGTTTAATAGAGAGGAGTCTTTTGGGGCAAGCAGAGATGCTTTAACCTGGCTAGAGTTGATGCATTTCAGGGTCCTGAAGAGAAGCACCTGCCTGTGCTCACTCCAGCACCGTGGTAGATAGCTATAGTGGCCTGGTCTCTGGATGACCCTGAGCCCTCAGTGCAGAGGAATTTCTGAGCCACAGTGGAGTGCTCCAGATCCCACCTGGGGCAGGAGGGCAATGCTGGGCCTGATTACCCTGCTACATTGCCTGGGCCATAGAGGGTTATCTCCAAGAGCCAATAGCACTGAGGGAGCTGGAGACTCCTGCTCGGCACATTTGAGTATCTTTTTCCCAGCTTGGCTCATACTGCTCAAAGCCAGGGCCTGTTTGAAGCTCATATGAAAACCATGTTCAGCAAGACAGAGCTCAGGGTAGCTTCACTGGTATGAACCCTTGTGGGTCTTGGGCAAACTTGTTAGGAGGTTTGATCCCCAAATCACATCAGCCTGATGCAATTCTTGGAGGATGGAGTGCAACCTAGAACAGTTCCCTTCTTGCCCTAAAAGCAATGCCACGTACTCTCCTTCCAGCTCTTCCTGTAGCACCACGGGCCTATAGGTTGAGTTATTTCCACAGGTCTAATCTAAACTTCCTCCAACTCAGTCTGGTTTAGCTGATTAGGATGAGTGATGTCTCTTTCTCTCTGGCCTGTGTGCTGCCAAGAGATGGTGCAGAGTCCAGCTGGCCTGACTGTAGTAGCCAGAGCTGGGAGGGTTCCTTGGCTCACAGCTCAGACTGAGACGTGTCGCTCAATGCGGAGTCTCTCTCACACCCGTGTGAGGGGCTGTAGCTGCCCTCCTGCCAAGACAGGCTGCATGTTTGCATGGAGGTGCCAGCTTGCTCCAGTCAAGTGGGAACATGATTGTTGATTTGTTGTGCAGCGTCTGGTATGCATGAACATGCCCCTGAACAGCGACGGCACTGTCACCTTCAACGCAACCCTCTTTGCGCTGGTGAGGACAGCCCTCAAGATCAAGACAGAAGGTGAGAATACTTGTGTCTGCCTCTGTCACCTGGCCAGGAGACCAGGGGAACCTGTGACACAGAGTGCTAGTTACGCCTTTTCTGCCAAGAACCACAGGACTCCTTCCCTGTTGGGCTAGACCCTCTACTGCAAACTTCCAGCACCCTCCTCATCTTCGTACCTTTATTTCCCTGGATCAGGAACCATGGGCACATGCATGGGGCTGCTCAGGGCAAGCATGGAGGACATTTTAAAGTTGTACATGTATGTGTCGCATCCCCAAAAAGCAAACCAGTGACACCCCAACTAGATGACTTCACCCTGAACAGCACAGGAGCAGTTCTGACCCAGTTTCCAGCCCTGCCGCGGTACATGGCTGGCAAGCTCCCTTCCCACACTGTTAAGCGTAGTCTGATCCTCCTCCACACCCATCACAGTACTGCCTGCTCCAGATTTGCATCTCCCTATGTATTTATTATCTCATACTGGGATGAAAGGGGCTAGAGGGATCCTCTTTGAATTTGCTTAGAAAGAGTTGCTCTCACCACCTTCCTTGCCAGCAGTGGAGTTTGCTAAGCCCTGCTTTGGGAACACACCACACTAACTTGTTTCCATGGTTCTGGATTTGGCAGCAATCACACAAGCAGCTCTGCAGCAGGGCTGGGGCAGCCAGCTCTGGCAGGAGGTGAGGCTGAGTAGTGGGGGTCCATCTGGATCTGACATCTCCTAGTGGCAGTGCATGTGTATCTTCCTTTTGGCTGAGGTGGGAAAGGACTTTGGGAAACAGAGTCCTCAGCAAAATGCAGCCAGCACTAGGAGGAGCACAGGATATTTCAGAGCACACATGGGGACAACCTGGGATTGCAAGCTAACAGAAATGGTGAAGCCAAGGAGAGCACTGAAGGGGAGGTAGAGATCTGTTGTTGACCACCAGACCAGACAGAGAACAGAGAAGCTGGCACTAACACTCCACCCTTTTGCTGTTTGCTAGGACCCACCCTGTAGTTAAGGTCTTTTCAAATCAAAGCCCCTTTCTTAGAAAGCTAATTTTTGCTGGGCAGGGAGCCTGGGGAGGAGCCATCACACCCTGCATGAGTCTGGACAGGTTTTCACATGCCTTGGCTTCGTTCATGTCCATGGTCCCCTGGGGAAAAACTACTCCATCCCTGCTCCCTTTCCTCACAGGTAACTTTGAGCAGGCCAATGAGGAGCTCAGAGCCATCATCAAGAAAATCTGGAAGCGAACAAGTATGAAGCTTTTGGACCAGGTCATCCCACCTATTGGAGGTGTGTTTCCTGGTGGCACTTGCCAGAGGGGCTGAACCCCTTATTGGGGTCTCGGCTCTTCCAGGCTCTTCAGAGCCTTGTGTTAGGCGATGTTGTCAGGTTGGCTTTCTCCCCTCCAGATGACGAGGTGACAGTGGGTAAATTCTATGCCACTTTCCTCATCCAAGAGCATTTCAGGAAGTTCATGAAGCGCCAGGAGGAGTATTATGGTTACCGGCCCAAGAAGAATCCTGTGGAGATTCAGGTTGAGAGTTCTGGAGTGGTGGTGGAGGGGTGACTCATCCTGGGAGCAGATGGTGACTGGGTCTGTACATGGCATGGTGGGGAGTTCTGCAAATAGGAGAAGGGGCTTTCCTCAACTCAGAAGAGTCCAGGATGACATAGAGAGACAGGGCTGAGATGAGATGTGGTGCCTTTGTCCCTCAGGCTCTGAAAATGAGGTGGCTCCAACTGAAGCAATGCTGAACTTGTCATGAGTGGTCCTCCAGGTTAAGGTGACCTTAGTCCCCAGAGCGCAGATAAGTCCGGAAGCAGAGGAGTTTTCTGGCTCCCCCTCTGCTGACTCCTGCCATAGATAAGACTCAGATGGCTATGATGCCTCATGAAGCAGTTATAAGACCTGGAAAGGCTTATCTCAGACCAGTTTTTAGGCTGAACTCTACTCATCCATCTGCTTACCCACTAACTCTTCTCCAATGCCAAGTCCTTCTTCATTTCCTCACTTTGACAGTGATATTGACAGTCTTGGGTGCCTGGTGCTCTGAATATCTTGATTGGTACAACATTAGTTGGAGAGGGGTTGGTGTGCATCATCTTGGACAGGAACTGCTGCAGAGTCAGAGAAGACTGCACAGACAACCCTGAAGGATGCTGCTAGGGTGGGATGGGAGAGGAGAAGTTTATGTGTTCGGCCAAAGCTACAGAGATGTCCCCAGCCTCTGCTGACCTCCTTGTAAGGAAGAAATCACTTATAGTAATAAAAGATGAGGCCCAAAGAGTGCAGAATGGGGAAATGAGCCAGGGCCCCAGCTCAGATGCCCTCAGACTGGGGACAAAGACATAGCTACTCTGGGGTATCATCAACATGACCTTTCTTCAGGCTGTCCTTAGCAAATCCCTTTGTGGAGCTGCATTTGCCCAGAAGCTGCTTCACACAAATACAGAGTCAGCTAGCTGCAGGGCAATGCATGACCTGTCCCTGGTAAGGGATCTGTCATGGCAGCATGGCTTGGGAACCAAGAGAGTGGGGTTCATTGTGTTTCCTTCTCCAAAGTTCAAAGAGAGAAGGGTTGTGGGGCCAGGCCATATCCAACCATGCCTCCTTGTCCCTACCAGGCTGGGCTCAGGAGCATCGAAGAAGAAGCTGCCCCTGAAATCCATCGGGCCATCTCTGGGGACCTGACAGCTGAGGAGGAGCTAGAGAGAGCAATGGTGGAGGCTGCCATGGAAGAAGGGATATACAGGGTAAGCACAGCCTTCAGGACACCTCAGACGCCCAGCAGGGCTGAGGGGTACTTGGTCCTAGTCATCCCCCATTTCCACGTGTTGGTGGTCCACCAGTGGGTCAGTGTGGCTACCAGTAGGTGGAGCATAGTCCACGTAGATGAGCCTGATCATGAAAGACAGCATGAGCCACCAAGGTTGGATCAGTGCTTCTTTCCCCTACCTAGGCATCAGGACGCCCTGCTTTAGTATTACTCCACTGGGCAACCTGCTTCCTGCCTCTGTAAAATGATTCTGCTTATGTCTGGCATGGATATGCTGGATGTTGACCCACAGCTTTGGGTCACGCCCATCCGCACTTCCTCCCAGGCTGAGACAGGACAACTCAGGTGTCACCACTACCCACAAGAGAGACGGATTCTCTCCCCACTCCTGAAAAGTCTGTGAGTCAGCCTGAGCCACTGTGGTGTCACAGGGGCTCCTGCTGTGTCCAAAGGTCTCACAAGTTCAGTGTCCCACAGAGATGGCACAATTTGTCAACGCATGGGGCTGGAGGCTCTCATCCCAACACTGCTGTGTGACACAGGGTTTGTCATGTCACCTCTCAGTGCCTCAATATCCCCACCTGGACAGAGAGGCTCTTGACACCATGCAGTACACAAGGCCCTGGCAAAGAGGTTATCGGAGAGAATGGTGTTCTTCTGGGCACCCAGATGTGTCTTTTTCCATGGGAATGGTCTCATTTCTCACCCCAGAGTAGCCTGGAGCTCCACGCTTGCTCTTATATGCTCTGTTGGTTGCAGAGAACAGGGGGCCTGTTTGGCCAGGTTGACACCTTCCTGGAGCGGAGCAGCCCCCTGCAGCCCCATGTGGCCAGCCAGAGACCCCTGCAGTTCACCGAGGTGGGCAGCGAAGACCTCGACTCCCCTGTCTTTCTTGACGACTTCCCCCAGGAAGGCAACACCAACATCAACAATGCCAACAACAACAACTCACTGGAAGGGTAAGGGTTGGTAAGCCTCATGTGAGCGTGGTGAGGCTGGAGGGAGAGCCAGATGCTGTGCCCTGCCCTGCTCACAGTGACACTGTGCCATTGGTGGATTGTGTGTTGGTCTTGCCCAGGTAAGATCTAGAGAAGTGACTGATTCCAGCAATGAGGCAAATTGGGCCCTGGAGGAAGTAACTGAAAGCTGGACACTAGCTTGGAAGTGGCTCCATGGACATGAGCCCTTTGTGAAGAAATTCAGCCTTCAGAGCATGAAGTAGGGTCCCAGGCAAGGAGGCAGTGAGGGCAAACACCTCCCTCCGATCCCAACTCCAGCCTAGGACTCACAGAGATATCCCCAGGACACAGGTGTCTCCACACATCTCTGTGTGTGACTACCCTAAGTGCCCCTCACTTCCTTTGTCTTTGTTCCTTTGTCTTGGTGGCATTAGGATCTAGGTAGACAACAGAGCTCCAGGAAATGCAGGAAAGACTCTTCTCCTCTTCTTCCTGCTATCTCTGTGTGCCAAGACCCAGGCTGAGGTGGCAGAAGAGGTGGTGCCCAGGAAACCCTGTGCCCCACAGCCACCTGAGCATGGGGTATGGAAAGGCTGGAGCAGTCTGGGGCAGGGACACAGGTTACAAATGTAAGAGGACATAATTCTTCCTACTTCTTGCAGTCTCCACCCTGTTCATCCAACCCAGACATTCCTCCTGGTCTGCCCCCCGAGCTGTGTCCCCCTGGGTAGAGAAGACAGGGAGGGCTGCATCCCTCAGGCTGACCCATTTCCCTGCCCCTGCCAGGGTGAAGTACGAGGATGAGTTGCTCGGGCAGAAGGTACTGACAGCACCCAGGCAGCCATGCCTGTCTCCAGCATTGGGTGAGTCTCAGCATTTCTCCTGTCCTGGGGAAGATTTGCACCAGTCCCTGGGGGCCAGGGCACCAGGAAGGGACTGGCTCCTCAGCAGACAGGAGGGGAACACAGAGCTCCCAGCAGTTTGCAGATAAATTCCCCACCTCTCCCCGACATTTCCACCCTTGAGAATGATAGAGCGTGGAGCCAGGTGCCTCAGGCTGTGGAAGGGCTGGTGACCCCCAAGCCAGCAGAGCCATGAGGCCACGTTCATTTCCACAGACAGGGATTTCTTCATCTTTGCCCTGTGTGAGGAGCAAGCATGGGGGAGAGGGCAGGAGGGGGCCTTTCTCTGTTCCACTACCCCTAAGCCCTTTCTTTCCCCCAGTCTAGTTAACCCTTTCCCAGCTGATACCCTCTGAGGTGGCAGTGGTATTCTTGCTCTTGTGCCCATCTGATGCCCCTGCTTTCCCTCCCCTAGAGCATAACCACACCTTCCCTGTGAAGAGGCTGCAGCGGAGGCTGAGCAGGAGGCGAGTGGCCACTTTTGGGGGCTGCGCATCATCAGGGCTGCATGTTCTACCCCAGGAGGTAAAGGGGACAATATGTTTCCAGAGACAGCAACATGGGGGACGTGGGCTGAACCTGCCTCCCTTCCTAGGAAAGGCCAACACTGCCGTGCTGCAGAGGCACCCAGTCCCTGGTGCTCCCCAGCCAAGATCACAGCTTAACTGGGACTTCCACTTGTGATGAGCTCGGGGAATGAGCCAGGCCTCCTACCTTGGTTACTGCAATGGGCTCAGGGCATTCATCCAAGCCGGGGGAGCTCAGAGTTCTGTTTTCCCAGTAGCAACTCTCTGGCTTCCCCACTACCTCTGGAGCCAGGACAGGAAGAAGTGGGGGTCAGGGTTGCTCCTGCACCACTCTAGCTGACAGGATCTACCTGACAGGCTCACAGTGCCCCTTTGGCTCCCAGACCCTTTTGTAGGGGAGACACCCCAGGGGAAAGGGGCATTTACATGCCTTCACTCTGCACTGAAACTTCCCAGGAGGCAGATTCATGGAAAGATCCCCAAAACCCTGCCAGTGGATGTGTGAAGGCTGATGCATGCCATGTCCCTGCCCCTGGTTACACACTGAGGACAGCCAGGCCCTTGCTCAGGGCAGGGAGTTCCTCTCTAGCTCTCATCCCTCTTGGCTGGAGTGGGGAGCCCTGGTGTCCCCTCCACATTATCAGTCCTCATCCTGGGGTTCCGAGCAGATTTCCTGCCTCAGTGCCTAAGCAGACTGGTGGGTCTGGGCTGGTTCCCAGCTCTCTGCCCCCTTGACCCTGGTGGTTCCATTGCTGGGCAGAGCTCCAGAAGGATGGGAGTGGGTGTCCAGGCTGGCGGACACTACCTGCTGTCCCCGCATTAACAAAGTAGGGCTTTTCTTTGAACATTGCCCAAGCCCAGGGTGCACCTTTTTGCTCCTCTCACCCAGCTGCCTGGGAAGGATGGCTCTGTGGAGAGGACAGTGTCCAGCTCAGTGTGCCAGCAGGATGAAAGCAGTGACCCAGATGTAACTTCCACCCCAGCCATCACCTTCCTCATCCGGGAGGTAAGGCAGGGGCAGGAGACTGGCAGAGGGCAAGGAAGGGCTGCCAGGGAATGGAAAAGGGGTTGGTGCGGGGGCTGCCATGCTCATGCCAAGGAGGGGGCTGGAGGGCAAAGCTTAGCCACGGGCATGAACAGCATTTATGTGCCAACACAGAGGAGAGCAAAGCAAAGGCAGAGGGGATGGGCTGCCTGTAGACAGGGGCACTTTGCTACAGACTGAGCACACTCTGAGCTATGACCCCATCCTCCACTGATGGCTCCAGGCTCTGATCTCTGGGGGCCTCGCAGCTCTGGCCCGTGACCCATCCTTCGTAGCAGTGACCAGGGATGAGATGGCGGCCAGCAGCCAGCTGGAGATGAGCGAAGTGGAGAAGGCAGCTGTGGAGCTGCTAAAGGGAAGAGAAAACCTTCAGGGCATGGAAACCTGCTCTGTCCACCAGGACATCTTGGCTGCATCACCACCTGCCTCCCAAGGGCTCAGCACAGCCACCTCCCAGGAGACCATCTCCATCACTTACCTGTGAGCTGCCAATGCTGCCCAATGGGCACAGCCTCTTTCAGGTGCTTGCAGGGGGGTTACTGGAGAAATGTCATGCTTCTGCCCCTCTCTGCCCTTGCGGCTCGTTGGGCTCTGTCCCAGGGCAGGAGAGGGGCAGCTCTCTGCCCAGCAGTGGGAGGATATTTGGGCCAGGTCTCCAGGATGTTGGTGACAAGTCAGGACAACATTGTGCCAGCAAGGTCTTGCAAGAGTTGAATGGGTCATTAAAGTCCTCCTGCTATGTGACCCCACAGATCACCCTGTCCCCTCCTTCTTCTGCCACCCTGGCCAGAGTGCCAGTGCCCAAGGCTGCTTGCCAGCTTACCCTAACCTGGGGAGGGAACAGCAAATGGGAGACCATATTTAACCAGATCTGGCAATGATTCACATGACAGCCTCCACATGACAGCCTCCACCCCCAGGGTGCTGACAGAGCTCACACCCTAACCAGCCATTTTGGGAGTGCCAAGCTCTGGGTGGCTCTTGGCATCCCAGGAGCCAACACCCAGCAGCTGGACCTAGAGCCCTTATGTCTGTGATGGAGTCTATTTCTCTTGCTTACAGCTGAGCCTTTCCTATGGGGAGCTGGATGAGTGCTGTCAGAGGAACATGACCTGGGGGTAGATCTGCCTTGGGCTGGCACAGTGATTGGATATGAGCGTTGTGCCAGTTCCCCAAGCAGAGCAAGGCCTGTGGGTTTCCCAGCTCATTCTCCCATCTAGGTAACAAAGTGGGACAGGAACAGAGATGTGACAACATATCCAGGTCAGTGTAACAGCCCATGGTTTAACTGGGAGGGGAATTAGCCACAGGGAGAACTTTCGAAAGGACGCAATGCAATTTCTATCACTTTGGATATCTCTAAACACCTGCTCTAGGGCTTGGACACTGCATGCCCATCCCACTGCTTAGCCCAGCCTACAGGAGGGTCTCAACCAGCCCACAGATATCCCCACTGCTCGGTGGGGGACAGGACAGATATGTCTGTGCATTACCAGGTGGCTGCAGCTCTACCATTTCTGTCCTGTGCTGTTTTGTGTAGTGCTGGATACCGAATAGCTGTGATTATTTCTCTCCAGGAAGGGGCCTGCCCAGGTTAGTGTTACATACTTCAGTGCCCCAGGAGGGATCTGCGTGAGGCTGTCTCTTTGTAGTGATCTTGCTCCAAAGGGCCTCCAGCCCACCCTAGCTGGGTAATACAGGGCTCTTTCTTGCTAATATGTATTAAAATGCAGGGAACTGATGGGTCCCAGGGGAGATATTGAATCAATAGAGCTTGTCTGCTCTCCAGCAGGGCATTTATTTGTTAACTTAATAAAAGGGAAATGGCTGTTGCTGAATTCCAGCTGCAGCCCAAGCCCTGCAAAGCCAGTCTTGTATATGGGGCATTGTAGTGCAGACAGCTTTTCCCTGAGGGGATTCAGGCCATCAGCAAGGAGGGTGGTGGGGGTAGCCCCGGCACCCCTTGCTCCTGCTTCACTGCCATGGGGCAGGACATGTGCCACCTTACCCTCCACACCACACACATACAAACACCGTAACCCATTCATGGGAGAGGGGGATGTGGGGTGGTTGCTAATGAGTCTCTGGCATCTGCTGTCCTTGGGGGAGCATCGAGGACATGTTTTATTAGAAGAGAATTACAAGGTAGAAGGTGATGGTTTCCCAATTCCATTAGTGAAGAAATGGTAAATGACTGCATGTGCCCCTTTCCTAGGCCAGAGGGGCAGGTAGGCGCGCCAAACAGGCAGGGTAGCACAATGGTGCCAGGTCATTTTGTGGTGATGGGGCAATGCCTCCCCGCCCGCTCCCTGGCGTCTGTGGCTGCATGGGGAGCTGATCTGCTCAGATCTAGTATTTGGGAGGATTCTTCATTGAGCTGGTTCCCAGCTGAATCAGGGGACAGATCTGGCTTGTTGCATGACTGGCACAAGGGTGAGGAGCATAAATATGTGGCTAGCATCACCATGGCAATGTCACTGCCCCTCTCTGCCCCTGGCTTCGGTGGGGAAGGGTCCAAACCCTTCTGTCTCCCACTGATCCCAGAGGGATGCTGCTGTCCAACACAAGCCATGTGAGATGGATCCAGCCTTAGAAGAAGGCCCCTGACAGCTCAGAGGTGGGAGGTCCCCCCTGCCCCAGGTGCTGCTTTCAAACAGGGCCCCCAAAGACTAAGGAAGAGAGATGCCAGCTCCCCAGATACCTCCAGGGCATCACACAGGCTGTATCCTGCTCATCCCCATCACAGTAGGCCAGAGTGAGCTGCCCTGGAAATCACTCATCCCAGAAGGTGCTGAGCCCCTTCCCCAAGGGTGCAGAACCTCATGTGCACATGGCACGTGGCCCTGTTTGCTGGGCACCTCAGAGAGGGAGGGAACACTGGGAGATGGGGGGGAAGAGACACTGCTGTTGAGGTGAACATGGTCCAGAGCCCAGACCAAAGGGCAGGAGGGTGCAGTGCGAGGCATGGCACTGGGCATGATGCTGCCTTCATTAGATTTTGGCCATCAGAGCTGAGATATCTTGGCTGTCCCAGAGCAGATGAGCAACCTCAACCGGGACATAGCCCGGGCTCCTCTAAGTAAGCCTCTGTGATCCTCAGTTCCCCCTCACACTCTCTCGGCTGTTAATCCTGACATCAGCACCAACCTGCAGGGCAAGGTGTCTCCCTTGCGGGTCCCACACACAGCTCAGGGCTGGAAGATACTTCTGGCCTGGCCTTTCTCCTGCAGGGTCAGAGGCTCCCTCTGTCCTTTGCAGCTCCCGGGGCACCACGGACTCTAACCCTGTTCCCAGCATGGCGGGGGGGGCCTCCCTGGGCTCCCTGCAGCACAGCCACCTGGAAGCATCAACCCCAGTGACATCAAGGCAGCTGACGGAGAGGCTGGTGCAGGACTTCCTTGGCTTCTTGTGGTCCGGTGTTTCCCGTTTCCTGTTCCACAATGGGCCTTAGCAAGGGCCACCATCCCCCTCACTGCCCTCCCAAGAGCAGCTCAAGATTCAGAGCTCTGATCAACCTGTGGGCAAGGGATGGACCATGGTGACTTCAAAGAGCCTGTTCCTCTGAGTGTGGGGTGCCCAACACAGGGGATTTACTCACAGAATCACAGAATCACAGAATAATTGAGGTTGGATGGGACCTCTGGAGATCATCTAGTCCAACCCCCCTGCTCAAGCAGGGTCACCTAGAGCATGTTGCACAGGATCATGTCCAGGCGGGTCACTGCTCTGTTCCCTGCATAGCCGGTCTGTATGGTGTGAGTATGCTGGAGAGTGAGGATAAGGAGAGAACTGCTGAGAAGGTAGACGTAACCTGAGCAGCAGGAATCTGCTCAGCGCAAGAGCTGTCCAGGTTGACCAGATTTCTCAGATCTGCCCGAGGACTCCCTGCTGTCTGGGATTCTGACCCTGGCACCATCCCAACACCCCTGCCCCATCTGCCTTGTTTCCTTTCCTCTGTGCCTGGGGCCACTCTCGCTATGGCCTTGGGTAGCTCCCAGTATTAGCAACCCTCCAGTGCCCCATGTCTCTGGCTGGAACACCCAGATCACCGCTGCCCTAGGCCAGCTCCTTCTGCTCAACAGCATCATGACCCCCACACCAGAGAGCACCAGGCAGAGACAGGAGTCAAGCAGCAGCGGTGTCTGAGTGATGCCAAGTTTGCGGGGAGTACAAGCCCTAGAGGTAGTTGTTTCAGGGAGTACTTGTCTTGCCTCCATCATCCTCCAATCACTGCTGGTCTCCCAGCGTGGCAGGGACCTGCACAGTCCTGATCTCTCTCCCATCCCCTGGGCCATTCAGTATGTCAGCACTCCCCTAGAGCAGGCTGTATCAGGGAGGAAACGTTCTTCATTGGGACTATGGAAGTGGCAGGTTTGGTCCTAGGATTATGCTGGGCTGCAATTAACTCCTTTGCAGGGATAGATGTTTCCCTCAATGGTGTCAATTAGCACTGGTGTGATTGATGGCTGTCACTGCTGGACTGGCCCTAGAAAAGCAGCACTGGGTGAAGCAGCTGTATGGCCAAACACAAAGGTCTTCTCCCTGAAACAGCTCAACCCTGGAGGGAGATGGCAACAGGGTGCAAAAGGGACTGGTCTGATCTGTTTCCAAAAGCAAACCAAAATCCCTTCCCTGTCTTGCAGCTGAACAACCAACCACTGCCACCAGGTGTGCATACAGCCCAGATGCAGCTGCACTCTTCTCTATGTATAGCTCTGAGCTGATCCCTTCGTCCCTTCCTTCTCCAGCTTGTATCTAGCTGTAAGAAACACAGCCACTTCTCAGGGGAGGCAGGGGAGAAGAGGGTGCCCATGGGAACCCTAGAGATGGCATCCATTGGTATTGCCCCCTTTGTCCTCCCTCTGGGCCAGGAGGGAGAAGGCAGGTCAGGAGCTTGGTAGCAGCTCAGAGCTGAGGTGGGCAATGTGGTAAGACAGGCACTTTGATCCCTCCAGCTGCTGCTTATTCCCAGGTTTCCAGATGTTCAGAGGTGTTTTACTGGTATTGTTGGCATTGGCCAGCACAGAGCACAGGTTGCATTTCCATCTCAGCTGCAGCCCGGGGATCCAGCAGCAGTAGATTCAGACCAGGTGGCTCTGCCTAGGGAGGGTGAGAGGGCAGCCACCCTACTCTGGGAAATGCCCAAGGAGCACAGTGGCTCTGGACAGGATCTGACCCCACTAGCCCAAGCATGGCCAGGAGAAAGACTCCCAGGCCTAAGAGGGAGGGATGTGGCTGGGATTTACCCTTCTCCGTTGCCCAGGGAAGCATGTCCATGCCTCTGCCTGAAGGCACCTGATTCCCCTTGGCACAGAGAGCTGGGAGTGGGTGGGGGGGAAGCCAGTATGGCCTGGCCCAGAGGGGTCTGCAGACCTGCACACTGGCTGTATGGTGAGCAGCTAGGCCCTCCTGGGCTGGCTCCAGGACACTTTGGACTGGAAAACTGTAGCAGCAGGTACCACACAGCTCCCTCCACCTGTGTCTGATGCTGGATACTGCCACACACGTTGGGGCTGGAGCAGGAAGGCAGAAATGGGAATATCAAATGAGCAATGGCTGGCAGAGCATCCATGAGAGAGGCAGCTGCCAGTATCCTCTGCCCAGACATCAGCACCGATGGAAAGAGGCTTTTAGGGCTTTTACAGCTGCCATGAAGGAAGGGGGCCTCTGGTGGTTTGGTGGCCATAGTGAGTGAGCCCAGGCCTCTGTGCAGCCTCAGTGAATCCATCACATTCACAGCTTCTCCAAGCTTTCTCTGGGGCGTGAACCCATGAAGTTTCCTGCTCCTGGCAGCAGGGCAGCACTGCTGCAGGCTGCCTGGTCTCCTATGCCAGATGAGCAGGGCCTTGTGCGACTCCATGCACGGCCCCTTGAAGACCTCTCCACTCTGCCTCTCGGGACTGCCCAGCTCCGACTGTCTGCGGGAAGAGCAGCTTTGGCCGTCCGCTTGCTGCTGTGCACTGGCAGTCCTGCACACTATCAGAGGGCAGCTGGGCTCAATCCCAGAAGAAGCTGCATGCCAGCAATGGGTGGAATGGGTTTTTAGGAGGAGACCATGAGCTTTTCAAGATAAAATTCTTGCTAAATGAAAGCCAGAAACTTCACTGCCACTGTGCCGGTCTGGCCCGGCTGCGCAGGTCACTGTCACAACGTGGGGCAGGAGCGGGGCCCCCGCCGGGCCAGCAGGCGGCAGCCTGGCAGCGCCGTGCACCCGGGGCGGAGCTGAGTGTGTGTGTGTGTGTGTGTGTACGCGCATTTGTGTGAGTGCATGTGCGTGTGTATGTGAGAGAGAGAGTGAGAGAGACTGTGTGTGTTTGAGTGGGAGTGGGAGTGTGTGTGTGTGTGCGTGTGTGTGTGTGAGTGTATATGAGTCTGAATGTGTGTGTAAGTATGTGGGGTGAGTGTGGGTGACACTGTACATGTGAGTATGAACGTGTGTGTGTGAGGGTATGTGTGTGTGTTTGAAAGTGTATGTGTGTGCACGTGTGTGTGTGAATGTGAGTGTGAGAGTGTGTTTGTGTGTGAGAGTTTGTGTGTGAAAGTATGTGTGTATGTGTGACTGTGTGTGAGTGTGAGAGTGTGTGTATGCATATGTGCACATGTGTGTGTGTATGGTGCAAGTGAGAGTGTGTGAGACTGAGAGTGAGTGTGTTAATGTGCCAGTGTGTGTAAGAATGTGTGTGAAAGTGTGTGTGTGAGTGTGTGTGACTGTGAGATTGTGTGTGCATGACTGTGTGGGTTTGAGAGTTTGTGTGCAAGTGTGTGGGAAAGTGTGAGTGTGTGAGACCGTGTGTGTGATTGTGTCCAAGAGCGTGTGTGAGTATGAGTATGTGAGAGCATGTGTATGTGTGAGCATGTGTGAGACTGTGTGTGAGCGTGTGTGAGCGTGTCTGCATGAGTGTGAGAGAGTTTATGTGTGAGTGGGCAGGTAAGTGGGGGGTGAGTGTTTTGTGGGGAAGTGGGAGTGTGTATGTGGCAGAGGTGGGGGAGCATGGCGAGTGGTGGGGGGAGGTGAGTGACGATGCAGGGTTGTATGTGGGGAGGTGTGTGAGTGTGTAAGAGTGTGGGGAGAGGGAGAGTGCATGGGGGGATGAGGCTGGGGAAGTGGTGTGTACATGTGCGAGTGTGCTGTTGGGAAGGAAGGTGCATGGTGTGTGAGCAGGCAGGGGAGGATGAGCATGACATCTCTGCATGTGTGTGTGTAGAGGAGAGGATGCACGTGATGTGTGACAGAGTGTGAGTGTGTGAGTGTGTGTGTATGTAAGCGTGTATGCATGAGAGTGTGTAAGAGATTGTGCATGTGTGTGTATTTGAGCTGTGAGTGTGTGCATGTACGTGTGTGTGTGTGCAAGTGTGTGTGTGCTTGAGTATGTGAGAGTGCACAAGTGGAAGAAAGAGTTTGTGTGAGAGTGGGGGGTGAGTGTGGGGGTGTGACCGTTTTGTGGGGAAGTGTATATGTGGGTGTGCGCTGTTGTGGGGGGAAGGTATGTGGCGTGGGAGTGTGTGTGCAGGGCATCAAGCGCATGACAGCTCTGTATGTGTGTATATGTGTGTGTCTGTGTGTGTGTGCATGTCTGCGTGCATGTGTAGAGGAGAGGATGCACACGACGGGTGTGCGTGCATGTGTGTGTGTGCCTGTCCCCGTGTGTGCATGTGTGTGTGTGCATGGGTAGAGGAGAAGATGCACATGACGAGTGTGTGTGCGTGTGTGTGTGCCTGTTCCCGTGTGTGCGTGTGTGTGTGTGTGCACGGGTAGAGGAGAGGATGCACATGGCAGAGGGTTGTGCGTGCGTGTGTGTGTGCCTGTCCCCGTGTGCGCGTGTGTGTGTGTGCATGGGAAGAGGAGAGGATGCACATGGCAGAGGGGTGTGTGTGCGTGTTGCGCGCGTGTGTGCGTGCGCCCCTCTCCGCGCGTGGGCGGGGCGGGTCCCCCCCGGCTCCGCCCCGGCCCGGCCCCGGCCCGGCCCCCGGTGCGGCGGCGGCGGCGGCGGCGGCCGTGCCCGCTCGGCATGCGCGGCTCCGGGGCTGCGGCAGCGCGCCCCCGCTCCGCGCCAGCCTCCTCCTCCTCCTCCTCCCCCTCCCCCACCCCCACCTCCCCCCCCCACCGCGGGCACCTGGAGCCTTCCTCCCCCGCCTCCTCCTCGTGGATGCGCTCGGGCCGGGGCGGCCGCGCGGTGCCCGAGCGGCGGGGGCATGGCGGCCCCGGACAGCTGTGTCAAGGTGGCGGTGAGGTGAGTCCTGGCCGCGGCGTCCTGGCGGGGGCGCTCGGTGCCACCCCCGGGGGTCTCGGTGCACCCCCCCGCCCCCCGGGAGGGGGCCTCGGTGCACCCCGGGAGGAGCTCGGTGCACGCGCCCGGGGGGGGGGGGGGTCCTAGTGTGTGTGCACGGAGGGGCTCTTGCCGGCGGCTGGGGAGTGGGACCCTGCCCCCCCCCCCCCCGTGGGTCCCGGCGTTTAGCGGAGAAACCGACGAGGGAAGCGAACCCCAGGCTCGGTCTCGCCCTGGGTCTCCTCCCCGGTATCGCCTCCTCCTCTGCGTTGGTCTGGGGCTGCCTCGGCCGAGCTCCCGCCTCCTCCATCACCCCAGACGCTGCCCTGCTTTCCTCCCCTTCTGGTCTGTCCAGGGCACGATTTCTTCCCTTGCAGCCAGTGCCCTGCAGTGTTGGGCAAGTGGGGGGGCGGGGGGGGCGACTAGGCTGGAGACCTCCTGTGTCCCTGCAGAGCCGCGGGGCCCATTCACCTGGAGATCTCGCTGCCTTCCAGCCTTTCCACCTCGGCAGCTCCTGGCCATATTGTGCATGGGTCTGACAAACAGGGGTGTCAAATAAGGGCTGATGGGAGAGGGCAGGGAGATCCCTGCTTGTCCCCCTCCACCCCCACCCCGGGTATGTGGTAGCGGACAATGCGGCATCTCGATGTCCTTTGTGCTGTCTCTGGGTTGGGAACAATAAGCCTGATAGGTCTTGCACCTAAATGAAGGAGCTGCCAGTGTCATCTAATTTGTGTGCTGTTCAGGGGGCTGCAGGGGGCATGGAGGGGGCTGGGGGGGGGGGTGCACTGCGCCAGGGCCCTGACATGGGTGGTGGCCAGCAGGGCAGATCCTTCATTGCCTTCAAATCTTCGCAGGGATGGATGAAACTCGGGGCCGGATTCGGAGTCCCTTTGTTAGTGTTGTACCAGGCTGGGTGTATTCTGAGCGCAGCTGCTGGGGTCTTGGAACCCAGTGTCATTTTCTTTGCTTCTCTATGCCAAGAAAGGAGGAAGGAGGGCAAGGAGACCACTGAGTCCCCAGCTGGAGGGGGTGTAGAAGCTACTGGGGAGTGAGTGCCCCAGAGACAGTATGGAGCCAAAGCCCAGCAGGAAAGCAGGGTGCCTGGCTGTCATGGCCAGACTTGTTCTGCATGGCAGCCAGCGTGGAGAAGGGACTGGGGAGTACGGCTTTCTCCGGCTTGCCCTGTGCCTGTACTGGGTCAGGCCAGCTTCTTCTGGACAGATGTGAGCCTGGTGTGGCCCCTCGGTGCTCAGTGCTCCCTTGCAGGGTGTCGGAGGGGCATGAGGAAAGGATTAGGCCTCCCTGAGCAGCCTGGGGAGGCACCACTTGGCAGCATGCTGGCAGGCTCAGCTCCACTGGGTTATACCGATCTCCCCATCCAGCTGCTCTTTCCTTGTCTCCTGCTGTGGGGCTGCAGTGGGCCCCATGCAGTGGTGGCCTTCCTGCCAGATCTGTGGGGTAACTCTGGGGAGCACAGGGGGTGCAGTGTCCCGCTGTCCATGGCTCAGAAAGACTCTGACATAAGGCAGGTGGGGATGACATGGGGGGTGCTTATAGCAATCTGTGGGGGGGTCCACATTAGTCTTTGGAAGAAGATTTGCAGATGGCACTGCTCTGGCTGGTCCCTGCCTGTTTGGGTAGAGCAAGAGCACAAAAGATGCTCAGTGCAGCGTCTGTGATGGAGGGGGAGTGGGTGGGTGTGGAACTGCGAGCACTGCTGCATATGTGTGTGTGTGTATGTGCATGTGTGTGTATGCGTGTGTGTGCACCAAGACACCTCCCAGCACTGCCTGCCCTTTGAGCCTTCCCATCCTGGAAGCAGGAGGTGATTTTCCGCCCTGCTCTGTTCAAGAGGCAGAAAATCAGGGCCAGGTTCAGATTTTGCAATTTGGAGGAGCTGCACGGAAGGTGACAAAGTCCCTCCTGTGCTGGCGTTCCTGTGGACCCAGCGGGGGGGTGACTGCGCAGGGGCAGAGCTGGGGCTGTGCCAGGGAGGGGGGTGTCCATGCCAGGACACTGACCTGGGAACCTACTGATGCTGGCTGGCTGGGGGTGGAGATTTCCTGCTGGCCAGACTCTTCCCGTCCTCCATCCTGCGTTTCTTTCAGGATGGAGCCTTTTAACAAAAGGCCCTGCTCAGGCCTGGGGGTCCCTTTTCCCCAGGAGATCCAGCGGGTGCTGTCGGGGAAGGCAGCAGTGGAGCCTTTTGTCCTAGGCCATTCCCACCTAATCCTCATGCCAGCAATGGGGTCACTGATTGTCTGGTGCAAGCAGCAGGGGAATCATGAGTGGGAGGTGATTCGAACGTGTAGGCTCCCCTCCAAGGGACCACTGATTGCTGGTGTTGCAGTGGGGCTGGAGTATCCTGGTGAGGATCTGGGGTGCTCCATCTCTTTCCCATCTCCTCCTTGAAGGAGCAAGCTGTTGTCCGGCTTGGTGGTTTTTTGTGGCTGCGTGGGCAGGAGGGATGCTGTAGCAGAAGGTGAGCTTGCAGCAGGAAGGAGGGGGATTTTGAGTGATGCAATCCAGCACGAGACAATGCAGGCAGGTTTGCAGTGCTGTGCTGGCAGCTCCTGAGCACCGAGCTGGGTGTGGAAGGGCTGAGCTGTTTTCTTTCAAGGACAATACAGCTAGAGGGCCCAGAGCCCAGCCAGTTTTGTGTGGCTTTTCTGCCCAAGCAGCCCCAGGGACATGGTGATCTGTGTCCCCTCCTTCCCCAGGTTGGAAGGAGAGTGAGGTTTCTCTTTGTGTGCACTCTGAGATCTCATAAAGCCCTGCTGGTGGAGCAGCCAGGCTGCAGGAGTCTCACAGACCCCTGCACCCTCTGTGCAAGCAGTGGCTTGAAACCTGCCTTCAGATCCCACCTTCCACAGCTGTTGTGCTCTGCCCAGAGCCCTTTAATACCCGAATCTGCCATCTGTGATGTTTATTTGGGCTGTCTGTGTCCCAGCCACTTACAGTCCTGCTGCTGAGTGAGAGCAAGGTACGACTACCAGCCAGGACCCTGAGGAGATGCGGGGATGCTGTGGGGTGATGGAGGCTTTGGAGGAAGTCACTGTCTGTCACTGTGATTAAATTGCCAGTGCTGAGAATGGTCTCCTTGATGTCGGAGGTGCTGCAGCCATCAGAGCTTGCCTTTGGGACTTTGTCCTAGTCCCCGGGGGCTGGAGGAACAGGGATGGCAGGGCTGTGCCAGCCGTGCTCCTTCCCTTGTTTGGAAAGCCCAGCCTAGGGGATTTGATCCAAATGCCATTTTAAAAAATTAACAACCCAGATCCTGGGCACACCTGCATAAATGAAGCAAAATTTGCAGGGATCCCAGCACCTGCTGCACAAATGCCCACCCGGCACCAGCAGGGACAGAACTGGGGCTGTTAAATCAATCCCCTTTCTTCATCAAAGCCAGTTCCAGCGCAGCCTGCTTGAGGGCTGCCAGCTAAAGGCACAGATCTGTCTTGAAGGTACATGAGAGAGGGGGACAGTGCATCCCTGTCCCTCCAAGATGGTGGTGTAGCTGTCAATGCAGAGGGGTCTTGCCTTGCTCTCTCCCCAGCTCCCTGCTTCTTCCACGTGATAACAGGAGGGAGGGACCATGCTTTCCTAGTGCTGTGGCTTGACTCTTTGTCATGTAGGTGCAAACTAGGGAGTAGGTCTGTCCTGGAAATGCCAGGGCAAAAGCTGATCCTTGAAGGGGACTCTTGATTCCCAGCTGGTTGTTCTTTCCTCCTGGCAGAAGGAGCCTGGAAAGATGCTGTGATGTTTCACTGCTGACTTTAAAGTCAAACTTCCCATCTTCTCTCTTTGGAGACCTTCTGGATGCCCAGGGAAGTACTGGATTTTTGGCACTGGGAGTCCAAAGGACCTGAAAGCCAAGCCACTGATCAGGGGCAAGTGGGTTTATTTAGGCTTTGTCTGCACACAAAGTGAAATGACCAGTGCTTGCTCCAGCACCTTTGTGAGCAGAGAGAAATGCAGGCACATCAATTGGTTCTAGTCTAGGGATTTATTTGAACCATTGTTGGAAAGCTGCAACTTGGCCCGGTGTTAAATGCTTGACAGACACAGAAGAGAGCCTGTCCTTGTTCCTCGAGGAACACTACTATCTCCAAGAGGAGTGCTGGATCCTACCCTCCTGCACTCCCTGAAGGCCTCTGGCAGAAGGCAGGGAGCCGGTCTACCTTCACTTTTCATTTGGGTTTAAATCTGGCTGGTTGCACAGGCGATCCCTGCATTGGTGCTTCTAGATTTGCCATCTTGAAGTGTTTGATACCATAAGGAGGAAGTGAGGGGGGCAGAGCTGACACAAGCGATGCTGCAGCGGAATTACGTGTTCATGTTTTTTGTGCTGGTTTAACGGACTCAGCCTTGAAACCGCCACCAGCTTTGATGGTGCTGTGCTGAGGTCAGCGGAGACAGGAGTCTTTGAACTCCACAGCCTTGCAGCTTGGGGTGGGGGGGTGTGTGGAACTGCTCCAGAGAAGAGGAGAGGCATCAACTGCTTCTTTCTTCTGTAGGTGACCTTCAAACTCCGGCTGCTGCAATGCAACCAGGTCTGCAGGCTCGTGTCCTCCGTCTGGGAGGACAGCTGTTGTTTTGAAGCTTGTCTCCCTTTGAGCCTCATCTGTACCCCCCCCCCCCCGCACCATCTGAACTCACAGTCAGGTGCTGTCAGCCTCTTGCAGCTGCAGCAAACTCTGGGGTGCTGCGGCAAGAGCGTGACTCGCTGGGCTGGCGATAGGAAGTCAAGTCCTGCCCCCTCTCTGGCTGCAGGAGGTTTTGCTGTGTCAGGAAGGGCTGATGGCGCCTCGACACAGGGACTGGGAGGCTTTTAAACTCCTTCTTTGGGCTTGGCTGGGGGAGGTTTGGGAGACAGGGTTGGCTGCAGACATGCTCCCCAAAAGGAATTTCAGAGTGCTCAAATGCAATCAGAAAGAAAAGCAGTCCCCCGCACTGAGCTGTCTGCAGCACCCAAGCACGCCTAGTGGGCTGTGGAGACTCAGGAAACGGAGCTTGTGAAATTGGGGAAGGAAGTTGAGTCGGATTTCAAGTTTATTTAAACCGTGCAATCTCCAGTCCTCTGCCGCTCTCATAAACACTCTTGCTGAGATACCCTGTGCCCCCCTTGCAGACAGCCTGGACACTGATTGTCTCCTGCTGTGGAGAGCTGCTCTCATCTCCATCCCTTCCCTCTTTCCCAAAGACGTATAGCTTGGCTTTGGATGGAGATCCATGCAACCAGTGTCAGTGTGAGCACGTGGTGATTGCAGCCTCCCCTGGCAGGCCTCAGCTTACTGGGGCTGTAGCGGTAAAGGCCTGGTGCCTCAGCACAGGGTGCCAGGAACCAGGGAGCAGCAGGGTTAACTGGGCTTCAGGCCCTGCCTGTGTTCTGGCATTTTTGCTACCACGTGGCTGGGGCTCTTGTGTCTGACGGGATGGTTTTATGGGAACCTGGAGCCTCTGGAATTAGCTGGAGTCAGCTCTCTGGTCAGATTCTCTGAGGAGGCAAGTGGCCAAGGTGCTTCCAGCCTTCCTGAAGCAAGCAGGGAGGGACTATGCTGAGGGTTGTCTCCACCTCTGGCAATTTTGGGACCAGATGTGGAAGTGGCATGAGCCCAACACCTGTCACGCTGGGTGCAGGTGCAGACTGAGAGCATTGCCCCAGACAGGGATGAGGCAGCCTAGTACCAGATGCTGTCATCATGGTGATGCCACAACTCCAAGCTCCCTTCTAACATGGAGGGATGGGGTGGCTCATGGGACACTGTCTCCTTCCAGGTCTGGCTCATGTTAAACTGATTTTGCTCAGAACTGGCAGGGCTGTGCGTGTTGACTTTACAGGGTAGGAGTTTGGGCAGATGGGGAGATGAGACAAACTCATCCCCACCTCCACAGCCCTTCTGCCCTCAGTGTGCCCTCTTCCTTCTGCCTGCTGTGGGGACATGCCCCAGCTCCAATGAAAGGGAGAGGTGGGACACCCCATCCTGGTGTCATTGCAGAGCCCAACCTAGTGAAGAGGGGAGAGGGGTATTGGCCTTGTGCCACGTTTCTCGCAAGGAACAAGGGCTGGCTTGAATTTAACATGGCCTGGACACATCACCCCAGCACTGAACTGGTCCAAAAGGGAGCATTACACCAGGTCCTGGGGGAGGGGGCTGTGACTGGGCCCCCAAAGAGCGCTGCATTGTAAGGAAGGACACATCTCAGGAGGCTGCTAAAGCCTGTAGTCATCTGGGCATGCAGTGCACAGATACGGGAAACCCCAGGACATTTCCCACGTCCTTCACCTCCATCGGGGGTGACTCAGGTCTCATAGCAGATCCCCGCCAGGTCCCGCGCTGTGTGTGTTTCACAGCTGTGCTAAACCCATCAGGGTGACCGCTGCTGCTCTTTGGTTTCACTTTTGGGTTTGCATGCCCTAGCACAATGCGTATGTGTGCATGTTCTTGGCTTCCATGTCTTCAGAGAGCCTGTTTGTGTCAACCTCTCTGCTCTGTCAGGGAAAGTCACTGGCCTGGGCAGACCTCCCCCTCACCTCGCCATGGTGGTGGGGGGAGCTGCGTTTGTGACCCCAGCAGGGCACAGGAGAACAGTGGCTTTGGTCTCAGAGGGTCGCTCAGTCCAGGTGTGTGGGCGAGAGAGACTTTTTTTTTTTTTTTTCCCTGTGCCTGGCTTCAATCAGACACACACTTGCTGGGTTTTACAGCGGAAATGTTAAAAAGGAGATGGAAACATTGATGGTACATGAGGGGGGGCAGCCCCAGGAGCGCAGTTTCAGTATGCTCAGTGCAGCGCTACATTGCTTAAACACAGAGACTTCCTAGCCTGGAGCATCACCCAGGGCAAGACAGCTTTAAGTGGCTTTTGGTGCCTGCATCCCATTGCCAGTCAACAAGGATTCAAATACTTAGTACCATGAAGTGCCAGGGACTTTGAGGCATGGACTCTTTTTAAGCTGCTAGGGCAGAGCTGAGCCTAGCTACAGCTCTTCTGTGCTAGGAGTATTAGTTACAGCAAAGAAGTAAAATTGGGGGCAGGAGAAAATTGCAGTTGATGAAGCTCTAAACAAACCTGTTAGGAATAAAACTCCTGGGCCCACAGAGAGAAAAGGAGATACCCCCACTGAGCCCGGCGTTAATTGAAAAGCCAGCTCTGGCCACGCAGTTGTTATGCTGTTCCCATTGCGGGGCTGGCCCTGGTGGTCCCACAGGGGGTATTTCCTGCCAGAGGCTGTCAAAATAGTCCATATTGCTAGGTTAAACAGCAAGTAGGTTTGGGGCGTGCTGGATTGCAAGGGGAGTTACCGCCAGCCTCTGCCACCCACCTCCTTGTCCCCCTGGAGTGGCTGTGGGAAACGAGCATGCAGCTGGGTGATTTCTGCCTCGGTTAGATGCTAAAGGGTTTCTTCATTGGCTCAGCTGGAGGAAAGGCAAGCAGCCGAGCAGTCCTCTCCTTGGGCCTGTCTTGTTTACTGTGGGAGAGCCAGGCGTGTTTCTATTGAGTGCTGGCATTTACAGGGCTCAAACTGCTTTGCCCTGTGACCCAGCCAGCTGCCCCTGCTTCAGGGTGAGGGGGTAGATTTGCTTCTGAAAGCAGCAAGTTTTTCCCCTCCACCATCACTGCCTTCCCCTTTACATCAGCCGGGGGTCTGCTCTGTGCAAAGCGCGAGCTGTTCCAGTGCCGCCATGCCAGGCTCTGCCCTGGCACATCCCTGCCACTCCTGTCCCTGAGTGCCAAGTGCTTGTCATTGGCTCTACCCTGCTGTGTGGGGGAAAGTGCCCAGCGAGGCTGTAGCGTGGCTGACGGGGCCCACAGGAACTCTTGTGAGAGCACCTAGCGCCGCAGCCTCATCCAGCTTGACATCTGCCTCTCTGTTTCGCTTGGTGTGGACAAAACACAGACTCCCCTCATTTCCAAGTGACTGTTTGTAGCTATGCCTGAAGTCCCAGCCAGGAGTGGGGCTGTGAGTACCTGAAATCCAAGCAAATTCCCTTCCTCTCCCCTGTGGTTCAGGCAGGTTCACCAGGGCTGGTGGGAGGGTGTTTTCATGCCATGGCTATTTGTAGCCAAGCTGGCCAAGCCAAGCTGGCTCCGAACTCCCCTGTCCCCAGCTCTCCTGAGAGCCAAGCATCTCCTTGGAGTGGGATAGGGTGTAAAGGATCCCGTATGGCCCTTAGGCCACATGCTCTGCATAACCTTGGGTGGCAGGATGTTAACACCTCCCTGCCCCCTTGTGCTGGCTGTTTTTTGCATCTCTGCTCCTGCCTGTATCACGTTGAAGCTCAGGGTTTGGTGGGTGCCTCTCTGCTGTGTCCCCAGGGGTGTGTGTGTGGGGGGGTGTTTTAGCATCTCCCCCTCCCCCAGCTCTGGATTTGGTCTCCCAGCATAGCCAGTCCCAAATCTAGGCCAGCCCCAAGGGGAGAGCTCTGCATGTTGGCACTGAGGTGGCCTGATGAGGATGGCTGACACCAGCCTGACCCTCCCCGGGGTAAAAGATTTAATAAACATTCATCTTCCCCCACTGACACAGTTGAGACCCTGCAGGCTCTCAGCCCCTTCCTGGGGAGCTGTACAGCCTGACCTTTAACATCAGGGACAAAATTGCCTGTGACTGCTCCCGCTGGGCTCTTTCTTCTTTTTCAGCCACAGCTTTGGGCACAGTTGAGTGCTGGGACCAAATGTCCCGTGTGCGTGAGAAAAGAGCAGCTGCTGGGGGCATGGGACAAGGAGATGGGGGATGCTCTGGGGGCTCAAGGGCCCTGTGGGGTAGTGTGTGATGTGCTGCGTCTGTTCAGCCTGTTCCTCCCCAGAAGAAGTCATAAGGTTTCCACTCCTTTGTGAGAGCTTCTGTGGTGCTTGATATAATAACCAAAATAATCCATCTCCAGAGCCCTTCTCATCTGTGGGCATACTGTGGGACATGTTGCTTGGACAGAGGCAGCAAGACTGTGATGTCTCTATCCCTGCAGTGATCTGGAGAGGAGGTGAGAGATATTGGGAAGGGAGGAAGGACTTTGTGTTGGGGCAGTGGGGAAGGCTGAAGTCTGAAGAAAAGACTAGAGCTGGGGTCCTGACCCTTGCAAGTGCTGTTAGATTTGTGCAGAAATGGCCTGATTGTGGTCAGGAGCCTGAGCTGACTTAGGCTGCTTTGCGTCACCTGGGGGAGGCTGTGGGTGCCAGCAAAATGTGTCTGCATGGTAGGAAGGAAGAGCCCACCTGCTCCTGGCATGCCAGGGGCAGCACAGACCATGTTTCTGGGGATTGCCCAGTGTTTAGGGTTATTCAGAGCATTCTCTGAATGCTCTTTGCCCCTTGCCTCCTGGGGGAGGCAGAGAGGAGCCCATTGCCTCTGCAAAGGTTGGCTGAGGCCATCAAGGCAGCTTCCCAACCCAGTCAGGCTACACTGGCACTGTCCTTTGGATCAAGGACTAGGATAGGTGGCCAGACACTGCTGTCGGAGGAGACCTTTACTGTGTGTTTGTACAGCACCTGACACAGCAGAACTCTGCTCTTAGACCGGGAGCAAGCACTCTGCATGACCAAATATGTGGTACCTTTCTAAACCCAGCTGATTTTTTGCTTGTGTTGGAGGGGAATGAGGCAGAGGAAAGTCCCTTTTGCAGCGAGAAGGCAACTGGCTACTTTCACCCCTCTTTGCCTTTCCAGCACTGAGTGAGAGGACTTCCTCGACTTGGTGTTGTGGGGCCAGAAGGCACAGGCTGAAAGGTATTCGCTTGTCCTCCGCAGCCCTCGGCTCAGCCTGGCCCCCTGCCTGTGATGGCCCCAAGCCTTGTTAGGAGGAGCGGGTCCCTCGAGTTCAGATGGCCTAGATGAGCAGATGAGCTAGGTGAGCAGACAGTGAAGTGTATTGAAAACCAGCTGAATGGCAGAGCTCAGAAGATTGCAATCAGTGGCACAAAGTCTAGTTGGAGGCCTGTAGCTAGCGGTGTCCCCCAGGGATCAATAGTGGGTCCAAACATGTTCAACTTTTTCATCAATGACCTGGACGAAGGGACAGAGTGCCTCCTCAGCAAGTTTGCTGATGATACAAAACTGGGAGGAGTGGCTGATACACCAGAGGGCTGTGCTGCCATTCAGAGGGACCTCAACAGACTGGAGAGATGGGCAGAGGGGAACTTCATGAAGTTCAATGAAGGCAAGCGCAGAGCCCTGCACCTAGGGAGGAATAGCCTCATGCACTAGGACAGGCTGGGGGTTGACCTGCTGGAAAGCAGCTCTGTGGAGAAGGACCTGGGAGTCCTGGTGGAGACCAGGTTGACCATGAGGCAGCAGTGTGCCCTTGTGGCCAAGAAGGCCAACGGTGTCCTGGGGTGCATTAGGAAGAGTGTTGCCAGCAGGTCGAGGGAGGTGATCCTCCCCCTCTCCTCAGCCCTGGGGAGGCCACATCTGGAGTACTGTGTCCAATTCTGGGCTCCCCAGGACAAGAGAGACATGGAGCTACTGGAGCGAGTCCAGTGGAGGGCTACAAAGATGATTAGGGAACTGGAGCATCGCTCTTATGAGGAAAGGCTGAGAGAGCTGGGCCTGTTCAGCCTGCAGAAGAGAAGACTGAGAGGGGATCTTATCAATGTATACAAATATCTAAAGGGAGGGTGTCAAGAGGATGGGGCCGGACTCTTTTCAGTGGTGCCCAGTGACAGGACAAGAGGCAACAGGCACAAACTGAAACAGGGGAAGGTCCATCAGAATATGAGGAAAAACCTCTTTACTGTGAGGGTGACAGAGCACTGGAACAGGTTTCCAGAGAGGTTGTGGAGTCTCCATCCTTGGAGATATTCAAAAGCTGTCTGGACAGGGTTCTGTGCAACATGCTGTAGGTGACACTGCTTGAGCAGGGAAGTTGCACTGGATGATCTCTAAAGGTCCCTTTCAGCCTCAACCATTCTTTGATTCTGTTCTTTGATTCTGAGTCTTGTGGCTACAGCCTCTGCTCATCTATATTTCATACTGGACCTGCCCGAGGGGAATATTAGGGCTTAACAAACCTGTTTCCCTTCCCTGCTGGAAGCCCTGCCTTGGTTTACTCCCAGGTGGTTTGTAGCATTCCTCTTCCTGCTGGCCAAGCACTCAAGGATTTTTATAGGGGAGAAACACCTCTTTTGTTCCACCCACTTTCGTCTCTTGCAGGCAAGTTGCTCCTGATGTACCCTGTGGGCTTTGGTGTTGCAGGAAATAGGTTGTTTTCTTGGCAGTGATCAAAGCTCTCCAGTGGGGATGTGACATGGAAAGGGACTGGAAGCTGCAGTGACTCAGGGGGCTGTGGGCACTCCTGGTCTTGAGGAAGCTGGGAGACCCTTACCTCCAGTAAGGGCTTACCAGTGCTGAGGTGGGACTGTGACTCAGGACCTCCCAGGAGCACCATGGAAAGGGAGAGACCCTGCAGATGTAATCCACTGGCTTGGAAGGAAACAGGAGCCATGCCTAGTTACTAGGATGCAGATCTGGGGGACTATGGGAAGGCAGGGAGTCCGTCTTCCCCCTTCAATCCTGTGGCATCTCTGTGCCTGCTTGGGGTCAAACTGACAGCATGCTAGGGCCAGAATCTCCTGGCTAACAATGATTTCCGATTACTAATTACTGACACTGTGCTGCTTAACTGGTGATTTCATAGCCCCCGTGCCGTCCCTGCATGGTTGTAGCTAAACGGAGGCCATGCCAGGGTATATGTTGAGTTTGGTTGTTTTACCACATGTATGCTACCTTGTGTTGCCTATCCTGTCCTGCTGCTTGGTTTTCATGTGCTGTAAGCCTTTGCAGATGACTGCCCTGCATTACTGTCCATCATCTGCAAACATCTTTGTGGCATTTTCCACCCCCTCCCTCTAGGCAGTGCTTGGGGAAGATGTTGGTTCCCATCTGCCCCCACCAGTTGCATTCAGACTCCCTCTGTGTGGCCTGCTAATCCTGTATGGAGCTGATGGGATTGGCAGTTGCTTTTCTTTGGCTTGCTGAGGTGGTGGAAGAATCCGGGCAGATCCCAAACTTAGTCTGCACCTTTCTCTGCAGGTGAGATGCTGGGTAAAAAACAGTCCCTCTGCTTCCCCCAGGATCTTGCCAGCTCATGTGCTATGCCCTCTGCATCGGGCTGGATTTCTGTCCGGGCCTTTCCTTGCCCCTGGATACTGAAGCCTTTGTGCAGACAGTCTCCTGGCATGGGAGGTGGGTCTCACTGCCCCTTCCCTGGCCTTAGTTCCCGTTGTGGATCTCAGTGCAGACCAGATGGTGCGGCTCATCACTGGTGTGTTCCTGCCAGAGCTAATGAGCAGCACATGGTGGTTGCCAAGGTCTGATTTAAAGGTTTCCCTAAGCCTGGGAAAGCCTGTGAAGGAGGATTAGCAGGGGCCCAGGTGGCTCTGTAGGACTGGTGTGCCCTGTGGAGCCATGTTCAGGGCAGTGGCATTTGCGCTGCATGGGAACAGGTCATGGAGAGCAGCAGGGAAGGGTCTGTATTGGGGTCGGCTTCCTTCAGAGTCTGGGCACGGGGCAGCAGCAGGCCTCTCTGCTAGACCTGCATCTGGCACACCTCTGTGCACACCCTGGATCTGCGTGTGCTCTCCTGCCCCCATGCCACTCAGCACTGCAGAGATTTGGGAACCCGACAACCAGGCAATTCATCCAATTCATCCCTGCCCTCAATCCCAGCCCACCCCCTAACCACTAGGCCATGCTGTCTGTGGCATCTTCTGCCTTGGTGGCGGTAATGATCTCTCTGCAGTAGGTGGCTCTGGAAGCAGGTTGAGGCCAACACTTTCCCATGTTGTGCTCACTCCTGCTAGGAAATGGCTTACTATATCTCTTAATCTGAGCATTTGCTGACCAGACCTGATGGTCTCAGGGGAGCCTTATTCGATTTTCTCTGATTGCTGAGCTGCTTCCCTGCTGTGGTAATTAAATGCTTAACTTTGTCTTGATTTGGGTCCAAAGCAACCTGTGCTCAAATAGCCATCTCTTGGCAACAAGCCCTCTCCTGAGACCCTGTCTTTTGGTGGAGAATGAGGCTGGAGATTTCTCACTCTGGGATAGAAGCCTCCCAGGCTGCCCCATCCTGCTCTGGGAGAGAAGGGCAGACCATTCAAATGGAGGCTCTGACTTGCCACTCTCTGTTGGCAGAAGAGGATGGCTCAATGGTTAATGTGCTGGCCTGGAGACAGGGGAAAACTCTTACTCTGATCTTCTTCTGGTGATGCTAAGAGCACCCAGCTGCCCTGGGGGGACTGCTCACTGGCAAGTCAGGCTGAGTGCAGCTCATAAGCTACCATGCTGCTAGCCTTGTGTGCCTGCTCTCTTACCTGCTGGGCTTGCAACACTTGGTGGGGGGCTCCCTGGCCTGTAAGGTGTCCTGCAGGGACACAGAAGGATGTCTTCTGCTCGTTGGCTTGTCCACCATCTCCTTTCCCTGGGGAGAGAGAGGCTTCTCTAATCTGACCTCCCTTTTTAAATTAAAAGCTAGTGGCTGGTGTTCCTGCTCTTCCTACTAACCAAAGCCCCTTTCCTCCCAGGCTGCCCCATCCTGCTTTCACCCATACTGGGAGGGATCACAGGGCAGACAAAGCTCAGTGGGCAAGTATGGGGCAGAGGTGAACAAAGCATGTGGGGAGCACCAGCAGATGGACTGTGCACAAGTTTGAGTCATTTGGTAGATGCTCCTGCAGCTCCATTGTCGGGGAGGCTGGGGAAAGCGTGAGCAGGGATGGGAGCCAGAGCGAACGCAGGAGATGTGGGAAGCAGACACAGGCACTGCCTGGACTTGCTCAGCCCTCTTGCCTTGGCAAGCACACCCAAGGCAGCAGGGCTGTGTGGCTGGTTTGGTGGCTGCCAGATCCTCCCTCTGCTAGCCCACATCCGTGGAGATGCCTGTGGCAAGGTGGGGGGCAGTGCCCCAGCCCTATTGCTTGGCACTGGAGCAGTGGCAGTGCAAGGTGGGCCCACCAGCATGCCAGCTGCCAGCTTTGCTGTTCTGGAGACAGAGAGAGCAAGAGCAAGTGGCACCAAGCCTCTAGGGCCTGGCACGGAGAGGGAGAATCCTGAGGAGCTCTTCCACCCTGCTGCTCTTGAGTTCTTTGCCCAGTGGTGCTGGCTCAGCTTCCTGTGAAAGCCAACCCTGCCAGGCTGAGCAGCTTCCTTGGCCTCAGGAGAGGTGCAGGGAAGGGAACACTTCTTTGCAGCATCTTTTCTCTTTGGCAGTCCTGTTTGGCAAGGACAGTGGTCTGCCATCCCAGAGCCATCCTTGCTCCCAGACCGGTTTTTGAGGGATGAGAGCTCCCTATTGTAGCCAGGGCAGGCTCTGCCAGTCTGCAGGGTAGTTCACAGTTGCATGATTATAAAAGGCAGTGAGAGGCAGCTGCAGATGAAATGCCAGGTCCTGTGTGCCAGGTGGGTGCTGGGAGTAAACTGGCACCCCTAATCTGGAGTGGCTGCCTTGCAGTCCCATGCCAGTGGTGAGAACGTGTGCTCTGCCTCCATGGGGAGCACTGAGGGCTGGTACAGCCCCTAGTTGAAGTATAGCACTGGATGATGGCTCTAAGGGGGGTTAGATACCTTCTTCCTCTGTGCCCTTTCTCTGCTGTTGCTCTGTACCCAGTGGGACAGCTGCTCTGCCCCAGAAGTGGCTGTACTGAGGTAGGGTGGTGCAGCTTTTGGAGAACATGGCATGTGCCTGGCTGTGGGAGTAGCTCTGTGCTCAGATGTGTGGGGGGGGCCACCACGGCTCTTGCTGTAGGCAGGTGCGGTGCGACATGTGCTGCAACAGCTTTGGCAAAGTGCTGGGGGCAGAAGGATGCTCTGGAGCCCCCTGATATTACCATAGCAATGGGCTAGGAGGGAGAAAACTGAGGCAGTCAGGGTGGGGAGGCAGAGGGACACTGGGACATGAACCCAGCATTTCATTCGCATGTATTGTGCCTTCTCATGCTAGGTAATGGCCTCCCCTGCATGCATCTTTGGGGGCTGAGGGGTGCTGGGTGGTGTCCACTCTCCACCCAGTGGGTGCAGCCACCAGGCTGCAAGAGACAAAGCGCTGACAGCAGGACACCTTGTGCGCCTGGTGTGGTGTACCCCTGTCCCCTCTGCAGAGAGCAGGGCATGGGGTGCCAGGATGTATGAGCCTCTTTCCAGGGGGACTGCTCCTGCTCAGGTTGGAGGGAGCACAGGGCCAGCCCTTTGAGGGCTTCCCATGAGAGCTAGCTGACCCACTGGTGCCTGTCGGAGGCTTGGCTCTCAGCCTGACTTGGCTGCCCCCCTCCTGGCTAAATGTTGGCTTATGGCAGTGGAGCTGAACAACCCGGCCTTTGTGCACTTTGGGCTTGCCGGAGAGCATGCCTGTGCGTGCGTGTCAAAGCTCCCTGCCCTTTGGGGTGCAGGACCCGCTCCCCTCTTCCCCCCTTCCTCCCTGATGCTCCATCACCATGGCAGCCAAGCTGTGCAGACGGGTGCTTTCACAGCCTGCCAGCAAGGCAAGAAAGAAAAGGGCGAGAGACAGAGAGACTCCTTGCTGAGGTCCCCTGCACGCTGCCTCTGTGCCTTTATGAACTGCTCTGTGTCTCTTTTTCCCTTGAATCTGGCTCTAGCAGGGACCGGATATGGGCTCTCCCTGGCACATACTGCCTCTCTCGCTGTGGGATTTGGATGCTGATGCTGGAGCAGGCAGGGTCCTGCAGCGTCATCTGTCATTGCCCCAGCTAGAGCTGCTGGTTTGGGAAGGAGCCGTCTCCATCCCTGCCTGTGCTGCCGTCTCTGTGCGTCCATCCACCTCCATCATTGTCTGCCGGGTGCCCAAAGGCTGGGAACCATCCTTGCTTGGCAGGGATGCTCTGCTCGGACTGTGCAGCTCTGTCCAGGGCACTCCGCTCTGTTTGGTCCCTTATCGTCACCATCCCTTTGCAGGGAGCAGGCTGAAGGTGTGAGTGGGTGTGCCAGGTGGTTGGATAGATGGATGGGTGGCTGGTGATCTCATTCTCCCTGTTTGCCATCCACCTCCTCCCGCAGCTGGGCTCTTTGTGCCTCTGCAGACCTGCTGAGTGTCCTTTGCCTGCTTTTTGAGCGTGCCTTGCCTTGCCCAGGGCAGATTTATCAATTCAGGGATGAGTGAGATAGGGCTGACATTGCGCTTCCTGGCTGGCCCTGGGGCAGCCCGTATCTTCCCCACACCAGCGGCTTCAAGCAGAAGAAACCTCTGTCTGTGCCAGCATGGGGACTGCTGGGCACAACGTGCCCTGTGGAGCTGGGACTTTAATCTAATCCCTCCTGAGCCAGGGGGACAGTGAATAGCTCCCTGCTGGTTAAGCTCTGGTTTATTTTGGGTGCTGCTTAGAGGATAAGCCCCTAATTGCCAAGTGCTGTGGGCTCTTGGTGGGTGAGCGGAACCTGGCATGTTTAGCTCTGTGATGTGCCTTGATGGAGGGCACAAGTCGTCCTTTCACCTGGCATCCATGACCATAGGCAGAGGGGGTTGGCCAGTCATGGCAAGCCAATGGGATCGTGGGTGAAGGGAGCACATGGATACCACAAGCCTACTTTAGGGAGCAGCTGGCAGCTGGAGGACCCTAGTAAGCAAGAGCAGCTCTGGATGCACTCGCACCAGGCCTGAAAGCATGCAGGTGTCCAGAGGTGCTGGCTCAATCACCCTTCAGGTTGAGCCCCTGACAGCATCACCCTCAGTTCTCCCAGGGCTCATGGACAGACAGGACTTGGCCAGCTTCCTTTTTGATAGAGGTAGTGACAAGAAGTGCTAGGAACAATCCAGATAGTGACTTTATGACTTTCTCACTCTGCCAGCAAAGTTGCTCATCTCTGCTGCAGAGCAGGGAAACTGAGGCAGAGCAAGGCAAGAGTTGTCAGCTCTCCCAGCATTGCCTGATGAGATTGATGGCAGGGTTGAAAGGAGAACTTATGCTGGATCTCCAGGTCCTTAGGGCATATCTGGAGGAGGTCTCATGCTGCCTGGTCATGACCTTAACTATCTGCAAATACACCCTGCTCCTGCCACCACAGGTTGCAGACAAGAGCAGGGTGCCAGTGTGGAGGTGCTGGAGCTACCATGGTTTGGGGTTCTGGGAAGGACCAGGGATGATGCAAGTGTTTCAGGATGGGGTTGCTTGAGCTCTCTGCAGTGTTGAATTGATCCTGGTGGGATTTTCTTCTGCCCCTTAGGCCTGGCCCAGCCAGGTCTTGTGTTGCCCACTGCCTGGAATGGAGATGCTCCTCCCAGAAGAACAGGGATCGTATCAAAGTCTCCCATTGGTGGTGAGCTGGGCCTGTCTAACACCCAGGAGCAGGAGGATCAGTTACACCAGCAGAGAGAAATCCTATACAGTATTTCTTGGTGGCCATGTAAATCTCCTGTGATTTCAGGTGGCAGGGCTGCTGGTGACAGCCAGTTCCCCAGGACATCTCTGCGCCATGCAATGAAGGGCCATGCCTTATCATTGCTGCCCACAGTGTCTGCCAGTGTTTGCTGGCATGCAGTGCTCTCATTCCTGCCCTCCTGCTCCATTTTGTCTTGCTCTCACAGCTGGGAGGCCCCAGTATTCACAGCCCGGGTGGCAGCTGCTGTCAGCAGCTTCCTGGGGCTGGAGCGGGTGACACTTGGCTGATTGCCTGGAAAACAGGACCCACACCACAGCCTGGGCTTTCACATGCTCCATGCAGGGCACCTCCAGTGGGGGAGTGAGCACTGAGGTCTTCAATTGCTCTGGGGAGACAGGACAGCACAAGGGTGGTTGCTTTGAGGGCTGGGCTGATGCCTGGGTCCCCTCCAGCCCCTTGAGTCCCATATGTGCAGGGAGCTGGGGTGACGGATGGGTCCCCCGTGGGTGCTCGGAGCTGGCCGATGCATTTGGACAGCAGATTTCGAGAGTTAAAGCGGGGGAGACGTCCAGTGATGGCATTGGCGTGTGGACAGCTGGAAAAGCTCAGCACAGTATGGCCAGACCCAAGGTGGGACCTGAACACACTATGGAAAATGCATGTGCACACACACATGCGCATGCATCAACTGTCCTGCACATCCTCTCTTCCAAGCTCACACGCATGCACATATTTAATCACTTGCAGGTGGGAGAGAAATCTTTTGCTTAAAAGGGAAACTTTCCAAGAATACCCTGCTTTCAGCTTGTTCCTTTCCCCGTTCCCTGGGGACATTGTCACTATGCATGTCTGGGGGTGGGGGGGATGGGGGGGAGGCTGCATCATGTTGGTCAAAAAGTAATTAAGGGTTGTTGGGTTAATTTTCCTGGAGGAGGGTGGGACCCTGGGAAGGCGACTGGAGCAAGTTTAGTGCTGAGCACATCAGAAGCTGCTTTCTATTGTGGCTGCTGAGCTAAATATACCCACGTACATATATAGCAAAGAGCTGTTCCCATGTCTGCTAGCAAAGCCTCCTGGCTGTGGGACGCCTGATGCTCACACTTCCTCCTGTCGGCCTAGTTCTCCTAGGTGATACATGAGCTGCTCATAGGCTGTGCAGGAGCGGACTCTCCCCTGGCTGAAATGTAGCTGGTTTTGGTCCTTTAGTGTTTTGCGTTTGCTGCCAGCCAGCTTGGCAAGGCCTGGAATGTTGTGCAAACGAATGTGGAGTCCTGATCTGCAAAGTGTCTGCTGTGGTCTGTATCCCGACCTGCTAGTTATGTGGTTTAGGAGGAATTAATAGATGTATTTATGAAGCATCTAGGGAAGGGAGATGTGCAGTCATTAGCTCTAATGAGAGTTAGGGCATTTGCCAGGACATTTGGCTCGGTGTTCCTTCTTTCTCCCCAAGTCCCCTGGGACCAGCCAACTTCCTGCTGCCAGCATGATCCCCTGAAACCCAAAGCTGTTACAACCTCAACAAAAGCCAGTGCCCGTTACCCAGCAGAGCTGCATCTCTGTAGTCAGCTTCACAGCTCTTTCAGTCCACCGTGGTGTATCTGAAGGATTTGGGGTGCGGAGGGCAAGAACGCAGCGGGTAAGTCTTGCACACAGCCAGAGCCAGAAGCCAAGTGCAGCTTTGCTTGTCCCAGTCTCATCTGATGAATCCTTGGTCTGGGTAAGCCACCAGGCTGGATGGTGGTTTATTTTAGATGGTTGTTTTGGTGCTGGGACTGTCTCATTGTGATTTTGCGTTTGAGGCCTTTGTAACTGCAGCTTGAACTTGCTGACTCTCGAGCAAGTGTTCCCACATTGCAGTGTAGGTGGGTATGTGGCTTCCAGTTGAAACACACCCTATCTCTCTGCCTTTGCTCCAGCAGTCCCCATTAGGGCTGCTTCGATGAATTGATTAGTGTCTACGTGCGGTCTGGAGCTCACTGCCTAGCCAGGGACATTGCAGCAAATGAGCCAATATGGGAATGGGGAGGCTGGCTGGCCTGATATGGGCTGTGCTGAGCCATATTTAGCTCTTGGTGCAAAGGGAAAATTTTAGGTATGGGCTGCCTGTTTTTAGCCTGATTTGCCAGTAATTGTGGTGCCCTGCACCTGCCCAGCCTTGCCTCTCTCCTTGTTTGTGGAGGTGGCTAATGGCATTGCTACCATCCAGCAAGCTTGTTTCTCACCCACAAGCAGATGAGGATCTTCGTTGGGGCATGTGGACCCAGGCAGGGGAGCAGAAGTCAAAACATCCCCTGTGCGTCATGTGCTGTTTGCTCCAAACCGCACACAGCAGTGCTATCAGCCCTCTTCCTGTAGCAGCCACGTTTGAAGCAAGAACCACGCTCAGTGTACCTGGGACCACGCAGTGGGATGAGTCCTGAGGCTGTTCTCACCCTGTTTCTCCTCCTGCAGGATCCGTCCCCAGCTGTCCAAAGAGAAAATTGAGGGATGCCACATCTGCACCTCTGTGACACCCGGAGAGCCCCAAGTGCTTCTGGGGAAGGACAAGGCCTTTACCTATGACTTTGTCTTTGACCTGGACACATGGCAGGAGCAGATCTACACGACATGTGTGGGCAAGCTCATCGAAGGCTGCTTCGAGGGCTACAATGCCACAGTGCTGGCATATGGCCAGGTACCTGCTTTGCCCCCTCCTAGGACTCTGGAATGGGCCCTGGGCTCTCTTGAGGCGTGAGTGCCAGCCCTCTGCTGAGTGTGGCACCTGCAAAGGTTAGGGGAAGGCAGGAGTGTTAAAGCCCTCGGCTGTGGAGGGGGACAGAGGATTGTTCCTGGGCCATGTGGAAGCTGGGGCAGAGGGTGTCCATGGGTGAGAGAAGGGGAGCAGCTGGTTCAGGGGCTTGGGGAGCCAGTAGGTTGGGGGGAGAGGGGAGATCAGAGGGGCCTAGCAGAGTTGTTTGGGGAGCCAAGGGGTGGCATGGGGAGGTGTGGGGCCCCATGGGCTGAGCTGAGCCTCAGATGGTGCAGCTGACTCCCTCCTCATTCCCTCTTTGTAGACTGGCGCAGGGAAGACGTACACCATGGGCACTGGCTTCGATATGAATATCTCCGAGAATGAACAGGGCATCATCCCACGGGCCATTGGCCATCTCTTCAGTGGCATCGAGGAGCGCAAGCGAGCTGCACAGAGTCAGGGCATGGCAGCCCCTGAGTTCAAAGTCAGCGCCCAGTTCCTGGAGGTGGGTGCCAGCGGGTCAGGAGGGACATTGTGGGGGGGGACTGTCCTTTCCACAGCGCTCGTGGCCTGGGCTCCTTGAGTCCTGCATGTCCCAGCTGCTCTCCAGCTGAGCTGGGCTCTGGGGCAGGAAAGTGGACAGTGCATGCTGCTGCAGCCGAGGCCGCATGCTAGGGCAGAGGAGACTCGAAGCACCAGAACATTGCTGAGCTTGTGATGACCACACACAAGGTGCCTTGTGGTGGCACTGTCTTGGCTGTGGAGAAATACCTTTCCCATGTGAATGGGGGCTCATGTCTAGCTTCCCAGGGAGGGGTGGGAGGTTCAGGGTTCACTGGGCTCCCTTAATCCTCCTGTCTGAGGTCGGGGATGGCAGTGTATTTGCTCATCTCCCACCTGGGTCTAGACCAGAGTTCCCACTGAAACAGGGAGGTGAAAGAGCTCCATTCTTCTGAGGGGGTTGAGGAGTGGCTGTTATTTCACAAGTCCTCTGGTGCATCTTTGACTTTGAGGATGCTTCATTACATCCCCTCCCACCTCCACTATGGCTTCTCGATTTTAAAGGCCTCTTCCATTAACTGCTCCTTTAACCTGGTGAAATTTGTCTCAGAGAGCTTGCAGACCTTGTGGGTTGTGTATAAGCAGCTGCTGTTTCCCTGGCAAGTATCATGTGTCTGTTTCTGGGGTGGAACATGCCAAGAAGTTCAAGATGGGAACTTGTTTAAAGCAATGGGGTGGTAGGGTGGTGTCGAGCAAAGCTGGGTTCCTGAACAGACTTGGTCTGGCTGATGTCCTGATGTACAACCAGAGGAGACAGGTAGGGAGAGAAGCCCTGTGCCGTGATCTTACCTCCACATGGTTTTAGTGGTCATCATATCATCTAGAGGAAATCTCCCAATGTCAGTGTCCTGGAAAGGGAAAGCAGGTTCCCAAGGTCACCTTCTAGACTGGAGCGCCAATCTCCCTGCTGGAAAAATCCTTCCCATTCAGTCCTCCATCTGTAGAGCTGTCCCCAGTGGCCTCATTCAGTGGGGCTTTGCAGTTGTGTCCTCCCACAGTGCCACTGGGGCCGGCCCCATCCTTACCATTGCCTGAACCCTGGCAAGATGGGCCTGGAGTAAAGACCAGCCTTCCCTGGGCTGTAGGTTCGGATATTGGCTTTTTGTTCCCCCACCCTATGCGACATCCTTTCCCCTCCCTCTTCAGTCCCCCAGAACTGCCCTTTAAGAGATCTTCTCTGGTGTCCAGCCATAGTTTCCCTTGCCTCAGTTTTTCCTGCTTGCTCGTCAGGATGACCCCATGCTGCCCCAAGGTGCTGGGCGACCTGTTAGCTAGGGTTGGGGCTGTGCTACTTGGAAGCGTGAAGGAAAAGCATTGGAGAGGGGAGCTGCTGGGGACTCCTTCGCTGCCTCTGTCCCCAACCATCCTTGCAGGCGGCCCTGTAGAGCACAACAAGGTCCAGCACAATGCCAAGTAGACCTAGTGGGGGTGAGGGAGTGGTGGCTTTGCTTCGGTTAACAATGGCTGCCACAGGGCTTTCTTGCATACTTTCTCTCTCTTTGCCGCTCCCCCAATCTCTGGTATTTTTGACTCTTGAAATAGCCTTGGAGATCTTTAGGCTGGAGGGGCCTGCAGTGCTGCTGGTCTCAAGGGTGTGTGGTGGCAGACAGGGACAAGGTTTCCTCCAGGCAAATGCCTCTAGCATATTTCAAAGTCACTTGTGTTCACTCTTAGCTGAGCCCAGACAGCACTAAGGGTCGTCTCTAGTGTAGATGGGACCATGCAGAGCCATGCTGTCTGCCAGCTGGGAGTCTTGAAGGCTTTCCAAGGGCCCTGTTATGTCTGGGGAGAGTAAAAACCCTTTGCCTGAAAGCCCAGTGACAAAGGCAGTTCTAGCCTGCTGAGGGCTCTACCCACTAGACTACCCTGCCTGCAGGGAAAGACATTAAACCAGGACAGATCTTGTGCCTTTGCTTGAATACCTACCCTTAAAGCCACCCAGGGCCAGGCATCCTGGGGAGGATTTTGTGGCCGAAATGGCCTTCTTATGCCAGTGTGGGCATGTGGCTGGTAAGAGGCTGATTACCGACTCTGCCATCCCAGCAGTGGAACAGGATTTGGCTCTACTGATCCCTGTCCTATAACTCTTCCTGGGAGCAGGCTTGTTAGAGGGAGGTTTAAATGCCTCAAGAACCCATTTGAACCTGGGGCAGCAGGGGATAGATTAGCCCTGATCTGCTCCACTGGCCAGGAGTCTGCAGTCCTCGGATGACCTCGATCTATGGGTCAGGACATGGGTCCTGCACATGTCGTGCTGCGTTGAGTGATCATGGGGGTAAGGGAGACAGAGGTGTCCCTCCACCCTGGGGTGAGAGAGGACACCATGGAGACAAGGCACAGATAGGGGAGTCCCCTAACAGCTCTGGGTCGTTGGGGTTGTCCCTGCTTGTTCAGCACTCCATGGCCCCTGTGTCCCCTCTCCCTTCTGCCCTGCAATGCAGAGGTGACCTGTGGAAGCCACGGTGGAAGAAGGGGGATCTGCTGGTTCAGTGACACCCCTGGGTATGTGGGGTCACTTGGGGGGACCCTGCCCTCTACGAGCAGTGCAGAAACAGGATCTTCAGGGCTGCAGACAGTGAGCATGACCATGCAGGGTGAGATTTCACAGCATCTCTGGAGTGACTGGTGCCAGTCTGCTCTAGGAGTCCGGATGTCTGAGTTCTGTGCCTGGATCTGCTGCATGGCTGAAATGACTGCTCCAGGCTGTGGTATTTCACCAGGTAGCTTTTTGTGCCACATGGAAGAAAAAGGGGAGCTGGGGAGGAGAGATGCAAGTCCTAGGGGCAGGAGGGGGTGTGGGAACAGCCCAGGAGGATGGCCAGGGCCATGAAGCCAGGAGGAGGGAGCAGCTAGATAAAGGCATAGGTTGCACTGAATCCTTCCCACCCAGAGCTGGAAGGCACTGGAGCTCCCCAGTCTCTCCCAGGTGATCAGGAAAGGCCAAGGGGTGTGTGTAACTTGTGGGTGTCCATTCAGGCTCCTTTGAAAGGGCTCTGAAAGTCTTCCGGTTCCCACACTGTTGCTTGTGTGGGCCGGGGACAGGACAAGCTTGGCAGCTGGGACCAGCTGGCAAAGTGCAACCGAGAGCTTTGCAGGGACATGGACACTCGCACATGTGCACACACAGCAGCTCTCCTGCACAGCCTCTCCTCCAAAGCAGCATATGCACCAGCTTGTCTGTGTATCCTCTGCTACACATACACACACACAAGCTTGCCCATGCATCATCTGCTATACACATGTACACACAAACACATTACAAACACAGGCAAGCCTGTGCATCTTCTCCTACACTTGCACACATGTCCACACTAGCACTCCTGGTTATCCTTGCCTACATGCACAAGCACATATAGGCACATACACACGTGCATGCACATATGGAAGAACACACACATACACACAGACACACAGCAGCTCTCCTCCCAGCTCTCAGGACCCCAGCAGTTGGATGGCAGAGGGCAGCTCCTGCCATTCCTGCTATGCCATGCTCTGCCAGCCTCCTGCCCACTGTAACTCATCCCACAAACATTTTCATCCCTCTCAGCTGTACAATGAGGAGATTCTGGACCTGTTTGACAGCACCCGTGACCCCGACGCACGCCACCGCAAATCCAACATCAAAATCCATGAGGACGCCAGTGGGAGCATCTACACCACAGGAGTCACGTCACGCCTCATCAGCTCGCAGGATGAGGTGGGTGCAGGATGAGGTGTGTGCAGAAGAGGGAATGCAGACAGGTCCCACAGGCTGGGGACACACCACCCAGAGGCGGTAGGGTGAGGATGGGGGAACTCATCCTGTATGGTTACAGAGCAGCCCTGGGTGATGCAGGCAGCAGGTCTGCAGCTGCCCTGTGCCACAGAGCTGCAAAGAGCATTCTGGCCATCTCTAGAGGGGAGCTTCAAGGTTTCATTTTTTCCTTCCCTGTCTTGTTGCAGCTGATTCAGTGCCTGAAGCAGGGGGCTCTTTCCCGCACCACCGCCAGTACCCAAATGAACGTGCAGAGCTCCCGATCCCATGCCATCTTCACCATTCACCTGTGCCAGATGAGAGTGTGTGCCCGCCCGGAGATGGTGAGACGCAGGGAGGCCTGGGAGCACTCGTCTCTTGGTCATGCTATTCCCAACTCTGATACCCAGGCAATGTGCAGGGGCTCCCCTGGAAAGGCAAGAGAATTTGAAGTCTCAAAGCAGAGAGTCTGGACTGTGTCTTGTTCCCTTCCAGTTAAAGCAAACATTAGCATTTCATGGGAGCGGAGGTCTGCCCCGGAGCAGCCCTGTCCCAGCAGGGACGGTCTGGCCCAGGGGATGTCCCAGAGTAAGCTGCTGTTGGGATCCATTTCCCTGATCTTCAAAGGGGCAGATGCTGAGGGGAAATACACCGGCTTTTGCTGACTGTGGCTAAGGGAGTTTCCTGGCAGCTCCAGGTCTGTGGTAGGCAATCCTTGGGTGTGCTTGTCTGCAGGTGAACGGGGAGGTGACTGGCCTCCCAGATGGAGCCCAGCCCACCACTGAGTACGAGACCCTCACAGCCAAATTTCACTTTGTCGACCTGGCTGGCTCGGAGAGGCTGAAGCGAACGGGTGCTACAGGAGAGAGAGCAAAGGAAGGCATCTCCATCAACTGCGGGCTGGTATGACCCTGGGGAGGCTGGCGTGTGGAGGGCAGAGGAGAGTCAGGGCCTGGCCAGAAGAGCCTGGGACACTTTGGGGTCCCGCTCAGAGCTGCTCTGTGCTGTAGGTGTTGCTGTTACCTCTGTCATGGTTTATGCTATCTGGCTCTGTAGGTAGGATTATCCATGATCCAAAATGCCAATGGGGAGGGCACAGCTCTCCTACCAAGGGCAGAATGTGGCAATAACTGAACTGTGGGGAAGGAGTACAGGTGGGCGCAGGGGTACAAATCCTCAACAGGTGGAGGTCTGCTAACTTGAGCTTAAGAACAACTTCAGGGTTCAGTGCTGCTTCTCAGTGTCCTGGTGCACATGAGAATGTGAAGCACAGCCCAGGGAAGGAGGGTGAATGCTGGAATGGGCAAAGGAAGCTGCATGCCTCCATCTGTTGCACCCCAAATCTGTGACACAATACACACCCTGGGCCTGAAATGCTGGGAATGTGACAGCTATATTCTCAGCAGAGGCTGAATTTGGGGGGGGTACTTTCCTTTGCATTGGCAGCTGGCCTTGGGGAATGTCATTAGTGCCCTCGGAGACCAGAGCAAGAAAGTTGTGCACATTCCCTACCGTGACTCCAAGCTCACTCGCCTGCTGCAGGATTCCCTTGGGGGCAACAGGTAAGGGTGTCCCATGCTGGGGCTGGCATGGACCATGAGTGGAGGGGGCTGACCCCAGTGGGGGAACTGTGGGGAGCTGTCCCCATGTTTAAGGGGACAAGGGTCTGTGTGTAGGTGTAGCTGTGTGGGAGCTGTATCAGGACTCAGGTGCGTTATGGGTTGTCCAGTGGGGAGGGAGTGCCTCCTGACAAGCAATGCTTGACTTTGCAGATTTAAATATATTAGCTGTTCCCAAATCCCAGATACAATTAGCCAGCTTTGGCAAAATTGCAAAACTCTCCTAAACCCTTGCTGATGTGGGAGTTGGCAGGTGGCATTGCCCAGCATGGGACAGCTTTAATTTCCTGCCTGCTTTGGGTGTGCTTGTTTAAAGAGCCCATTCTTTTCTAGAAAGCTTTGCACATGCTGGGCCGGTTTTTGGATGGTGGATTTTGCTCAGTGATGCTTGATGCTGTGCTGCTGGGGTGGTACATGTGAGTTCTGCCAGTGCCCCTGGCTCAGGGAGGGATCAAACCTGGTTTATACCTTGGTTATGAAGTAAAGAAGTGCCTAGGGTGGATATCTGGATGCAAGTGTCCTTCGTTGGGTCCTGAGGGAGGCCCATCATTGAACATGGCTGAACCTCAGGATTCATCCGCCAAGTTGGCATACAGCAGGGGAAACTGTCACCTCACCCTGACCTTTGTCTCCCCAAGCCAAACCATCATGATCGCCTGTGTGAGCCCATCTGACCGGGACTTCATGGAGACTCTGAACACACTCAAGTATGCAAACCGGGCTCGCAACATCAAGAACAAAGTGGTAGTGAACCAAGACAAGACAAGCCAGCAGATCAGTGCCCTGCGGGCTGAGATTGCTCGTCTCCAGATGGAGTTGATGGAGTACAAGGCGGTGAGTGGCCAAGTGAGCGGAGCCCTGTGGGCAGGCAGCCATAGAGGTGGGATTGAACCAGAAGCAGAGAGAATCCCCCTCATGTTTGAACTGGGGCCATTTTAGCAGGCAGGACCCTCCTGTCCACCACACTCTCACACTGGATAAGCAGCTTATATGTGGCCCTGTTGTGTAGCCCCTCTTCTCCATGAGCAAGTTCTGTGGCCCTGGACAGTTGGTCACTGCTCCAGAGATGACCACTGAGAGACTGTGAAAATGACAGTTTGCTGTTAATGGTGATGAATGTTTTTCTGAGCAGAGAGATCATTTCAGGGTTTCTTTTGTCCTTGTACATCTGTCCAGCTCTTGCTGCTTTGCTCTCCCTAAAAGCTAGCCCTCAGTTGGTGAATGGCTTGTGCCAAGTCATTTATCTCCCCACTGCAGGCCTCTATGAAGGCTGGCCTAGTGGTTAGTGCATTTGCTTCAGACACTGGAGATGGCAGTTTAATTCTTGCCCTGCCACAGGTAGGACCTTGGACAAATCTCTTGGGATGTTGAGGCAAGGAGAAGCCTTTAAACATCTCCTACCCTCTCTCTGTGCCATTTCTTTCTGGGTGTTTGAGCTCAGGCTTTCCTGGGGTTCCTACATTCTCGCTGCCCCTACTTTGGGGATTGGGGCCTGCATGGCCCCAGGGATACTATTGGTTGGCCCCCACCTCCTAGCACATCCTGCGCTCAAGGGCTCCTCTTCTCTCCCCAAAGGGCAAGCGGGTCATTGGGGAGGATGGCTCAGAAGGCTACAGTGACCTTTTCCGTGAGAATGCCATGCTCCAGAAGGAGAACAGCACACTGCGCATGCGGGTGAAAGCCATGCAGGAGGCCATTGATGCCATCAACAGCAGAGTCACGCATCTTATGAGCCAGGAGGCTAACTTGATGCTGGCCAAGGCAGGTAAGGCTGGGCACATGCAACGCAGGGGGTCGACCCACCCAGCACAGCCAGGACGTAGGCCCATGGTGCCCATGACAGGGCCTGCATCTTGCCTGGACCGACTTGAGCTTCTGCTCCTCCAGGTGACGGTAATGAAGCCATTGGTGCCCTCATCCAGAACTACATTCGGGAGATTGAAGAGCTGAGGTGAGCCAGGCTCTGCCGTTCTCCCCTTCTGCTCACTGCTGGCAGGCAATGAGGTCTAGTGGGTTGAGCTCTTGTCACCTGGATCCCCTGGTGTGCTGGACCCTGCATTGGTGCATGCGGGGACTGGGTCTGAGCCCAGGTGCTGCCCTCCTCCTTGCTGAGGCCATGGGCTGGTTGGAGCTCCATGCCTCGAAAGGGTCACTGGGAATGCGGTTTGTTAGGAGGGGTTATTTGTAAGCCTCAGTGGAGCAGCTGCTGAGACCGCTGGTATCTCCCAAGCTGTGTGAATCCCAGCTTTGGTGCTGGTCAGTGCTTTGACCAGAGTTGTATATTGTGTGGCCAATGATGGAGGAGGAGAAGAGCTGGCAGGACTTTCTGATCTTTCCCAGGGACTGCTGGCTCCCTGGAGCTGGGTCCATTTGCTTGTTTCACACATCCCTCAGATGCTCCCTGTTCGCAGTGTCCTGGTCTTTTGACGCAAGATGAGTGGGGATGGTTTGGTAGTGACTCCATGCCTGACTCTTGCCTTCTTAAAAGCCAGACAGGTCTTCCCCTTTCCCCTCTTTGACCACATCCTGTCTCTGCTCCCTAGGACCAAGCTCCTGGAGAGTGAGTCCATGAATGAGTCACTGCGTCGCAGCCTCTCGCGCATCTCTGCCAGGCCCCCCTACTCCATGGGCTCGTCCCCAGCACCTGGCTTAGCTGGCCTGAGCAGTCCTGCTGCTTCAGTGGAGACAGAGGCCTCTGAAGTCCTCCGACGGGCCAAGCAGGACCTGGAGCGTCTAAAAAAGAAAGAGAGGAGGCAGCAGAGGAAGAGGTTGGCTCCTGTGTGACACTGGGAGAGGGCGAGGCTATGTGTCAATCCTATCTGTCCTTCTAAGGCCAGGTATCCTGCCCTCTTCTCCCCATCCTTGCTAGTTGCCACAGACAGGGAGCCCGGTCGCCTGGGTTCCTTTCCCCAGCACTGCCTCCCCCTCCATCTCTTTTTCAGGCATCCCACATATCCAGAGGTTGCTTTCCCAGAGGGGTCAAAAGAAGGAGGTTGTGGGAGGGGAGCGGGGGCAGTTTTTTGGGACCCATCCCCAGGCTCCACCTCGCTGAGACTCACACCAGCCCTCCTGCTCCTCTCCCCTAGCCCTGAGAAGGAAGCATTTAAGAAGCGGCCGAAGCTGCAGCAGGACAATGGGGAGGAGACTGATGAGAACGAGGCCGAAGAGGTAAGAGGGCACAGAGGGTGAACATTTGGGTGCTGAAGCATCATCACTACCCTGAGTGGGAGAAGGACCAAGGACTAGCCTGGCCCCGTGGTGAGCGTGGGGTGGGTCATGGAGCCAGGGACCCCATAAGGGCAGGAGCAAGAGTAAGGAATATCTGGATGCTCCCCAGCCTATCCTGTTGTGAAGCAAGGAGCCAATGTCCTTTTAGGCTCAGTTTTACCTGATGTCAGTGAAAGGGGGTGGGGGGATGCAGTGCTGCTCAGCTGGGAGAAGTCTTGGAGGGGGAGAGATGGGGCAGACCCAGGGCACAGAGTTGCCCATCTCTGCTGTGTACAATGGGGACTCCAGAAAGGGTGCTGCAGCTCCCGTACATCCTGTCTGGGAGGCTGAGGCCCATCGCTGTGGGGATGAGCTCCAGTTTGGAGATTGGGAGAGACTGTGGAGAGAAGGACAAGGCCATGCTGCAATCTGAGGCCTGGCATTCACCTTTTAGGAGGAGGAAGAACAAGATGAGAGTGGCTGTGAGGAAGAGGATGGGCGTGAGGATGAAGATGAGGACTCGGGGAGTGAAGAGAGCCTGGTAGACTCGGACTCGGATGCGGAGGAGAAGGGTAAAGTTCAGGGCCGCGTGAGCATCCCGGTATCTGTGGCTGCATTAGCCATCGTGTCCTGGCATTGAGGAAGGGAGAGTCCAATGGGCCTCTGGACCACATCTCCTGCAGGGGATGCAGTTGCAGAGGGTATCCAGGGCTCTTTGGGGTCCTGCTACTCCCCAGCAGTGTGCCCTGTGCCCCTTCCTCTTCATCTCCTTCTGTCCCCTCCTTGCACTATGATTAAGTGGGGCCATGGGAGTGATGCTATCCCCAGTCCCTCCCTGCCTGACTATCCGTCCTGGCCTCCAGCTGTGAATTTCCAAGCCGACCTGGCAGATCTGACGTGTGAGATAGAGATCAAGCAGAAGCTGATCGACGAGCTGGAGAACAGCCAGCGGCGTTTGCAGACCCTCAAGCACCAATACGAGGAAAAGCTGATCCTATTGCAGAACAAGATCCGGGACACGCAACTGGAGCGGGACCGTGTCCTGCAGAATCTCAGTGAGAACCACTTCTCCTCATGGGATCCCATTCCTGTGGCAACCAGCCCTAATCCCCCTTTCTGCCCCGCCAACTCCAAGCCAAAGCATCCACCCCTCCACACAGTCATGTGGGAGCAGGACTAGTCACCTGGAAAGCTCATGACCCCAGTGGTACTAGAGAGGTGGCTGGAGAGAAAGGGGAGGCGGTGCCTTTTCTGTCCTTGAACACTGCTTCCTGGGATATGGGGTCCTGTTAGATACTTGGGGAAACTGAGGTACTGAGGGACACATTGAGACCCAAAAGACCCAATAGTCTAGCTGATCTTGAGGCTCAGCAGATAATGGATCACACAGGCAGACTTCACATGGCTGTAGATCCACCTCCATGGCTTCTCTAAGCCCCTGGCAATTGTGGCATTAACTGCTATCCTGAAAGGTGCCCCCAGACAGTCAGAGCAGAGGGGATAAAAAAGGTCTGGCAAGATGAGGAGGGCACAGTGCCCTGCGTCCCTGGGCAGTGTGTGTTAGTGCAGAGAGAGCCCTGGGTGCATGGCCTTCTCAGCCCCTCTCCACACTTCCTCAGGCACCATGGAGTGCTACACAGAGGAGAAAGCCAACAAGATCAAGGCAGACTATGAGAAACGACTGAAGGAGATGAACCGGGACCTGCAGAAGCTCCAGGCAGCCCAGAAGGAGCATGCTCGACTGTTGAAGAACCAGTCCCGCTACGAACGGGAACTAAGAAAGCTGCAGGCAGAGGTGGCCGAGATGAAGAAGGCGAAGGTACCCAGGCGGGTGGCTGCTATGTGCTGGGATGGGGAGGGCATCCCTTGTGCCCAGTCTTGGGAGGAGTCTTCCAATGTAGCAGTGAGGCTGGAACTGACACAGCCAAGTGGGTAGGTGCAGCTCCCTGCTCTGCTTGAGGGAGAAATGATGTTCTCTACTCCTGGTGGCAAACACAGGATGACTGTCTGTGTGTGATGTGTGGGGTCCCTGCCTGCTGCATCCAGGGTGCTTGTGCCTTGACAAATGGCACCCTTCCCTTCCAGGTTGCGCTGATGAAGCAGATGCGGGAGGAACAGCAGCGGAGGCGGCTGGCGGAGACTAAGAGGAATCGGGAGATTGCTCAGCTGAAGAAGGAGCAACGCCGGCAGGAGGTTAGAGCTCTGCCCAGCTAGCCTGTGTCATACAGTCCCAGTGCAGGAAACTCTGGACTTGGTGGGAGGGTCTTGCTCTGGCACCCTGAGGTGCTCAAAAATATCAGTCAGTGAAACTTGGGGCACTGCTGCACCCATTGCGTTGCAAAGAGCAGCACAGCCTCGGCACAGGACACCTAATTGAACAGCTGCATCCTCAAGGCCTTCCTGTGGCTCCCAGTGTGATTGTCAGAGATGCTGTGGACTCCCCACCCTGCTCAGAAGGGAGTGCGCCATCAAGGCTGTCCAGGGGGCTATAAACCTGCTCTCTGTTGAAATCAGGAGTGACTCTGTTCACGTCCAAACAACTGTTCAAGAATCTGGTTCCATATGGAACTATGCCATGTCCTGGCTGCAGTGATGGGAGCCCTGGGACTGATATCATCGCTAGGGTGTTTGGGCAGCCCTCCCTTCCCCGGCAGGACTCTAGGCATCTGTTTCTCTCTTGCTCAGTTTCAGATCCGGGCTCTGGAGTCTCAGAAGCGGCAGCAGGAAATAGTATTGCGAAGGAAAACCCAGGAGGTGAGAGAGTGGCAGACATCTCTATTGGGTCAGGGGCCTCTGGGAGTTGTCTGAGGCAGACGGGGATCATCTCTACCTCCATTGGGGTTGCAGTCCAGGTATTTGACTTGGAGACAACCAGGCATTTGGAGAACGCTAGTCCTGGGGTTAGATTTCCCAAAGGACTGGGAGGATGTTTATGGCTGTGAGTAACCAGGTGGAAGATGACTGTGGCCAGCAAAGGAATTTCCCATCTCCTGGGGCAGCTGATCTTGGGCTGCAGGAGGATGGATGTGAGTCAGGAGGGAGAAATCCTCTGCGTGCTCTCTGCAGAGTTACACAAATGCCCCCAGGGCAGCATTCAAACTTCCATTAGAGCTGCTTAGCCTGGGCTTATTTCCCACCTTGGCTTTGCTATCTGAAGCACCCCTCTGTGTCTCAGGGCTTCAGGTCTCTTTAGAGCTGCTGCTGCTCTTGGTCCTGCAGAGAGTTGAGGTTGCTGAGGCAGGATTGGGCCGGGGATGCCTGTTTGACATGGGCACTCCTCTGCCCTGTTTTGGGCAGGTCTCAGCTCTGCGTCGTCTCGCCAAGCCCATGTCGGAGCGCGTCGCAGGCAGGATGAGCCAGAAGCCGGCCATGCTGGACTCCGGCGCGGAGGTCTCAGCCAGCACCACCTCTTCAGAGCCTGAATCCGGGGCTCGCTCAGTCTCCAGCATCGTGCGCCAGTGGAACCGGAAAATCAATAACTTCTTGGGAGACCCCTCGCCCTCCATGAATGGGGCTCGGCCTGCCAGGTCAGGACAGAGACAGGCTGGCTCTGCTGAGCTGGGGCTGCATGGGGTGGGTGATAAGCCTTCCCAGGATCCCCATAATAGCACATCTGGCTTTTAGCTGGGAGCAGGGGTTGAAGGCTAGTTCTTTATTGCATGTTTGACCTGTGTTGAGTTGCTGATCTGGTGACAGACTAGGCTGGCAGTGTGTGACTACCCATCACTTGAGCTTGAGCCCAACGCTGTGCTCCTATGAGTGTTACTAGGTTCAGCCCTGCTGTAATGATCTGTCAGTCTCTTGTCCCTGCCTTTGCTAAGGAGTAAGTAGAGTTAGTGAGAGCAGGCAGGGGTGATGGCAGATCTGAGTCATCCAAAAATCATGCAGATGCCTCCTCCACCCCTGCGTAGCCAGAGCCAGGGCATCCTTTATTGGAAAGTGCAGCTTTCTAGGAAGGTGTGATTGGGTGCCCTGACCCCTTTGCTCCTCTCTGGCTGTAGGAAGAAGTTCCCTAAGAAGGGGACAAGCCAGAGCTTCAGCAAGGCTGCCCGCCTCAAATGGCAGTCTCTGGAACGACGCATTTTCGACATCGTCATGCAGAGAATGACCGTCGTCAACCTGGAGGCTGACATGGAGCGGCTCATCAAGGTGAGGGTGGCATTGGGGATGGAGAGGGCTGGGCAATGGGTGTAGGGATGGGGGACAGCTATGCTGACAGTGCCAACCTGCCTCCTTTTCTCCCCCCAGAAACGGGAGGAGCTGGCGCTGCTTCAGGAGGCATTGCTAGGCAAGAGGACAAAACTGCAGACAGAGAGTCCCAAGGAGCAGAAAGGCCTGCAGGAGCTGAATGAGGAGATTGAGGTGCTGGGGGCCAACATAGACTACATCAATGACAGCATTTCTGACTGCCAGGCTACCATCATGCAGATTGAGGAGACCAAGGTGGGCAACTGGACCAGGCTCAGCCTGCAGAAATGGAGGCAGGAATGCAGAGTGGGGAGCATCCCTGGGAGGCCAGAGCATCCCTATGGCCTGCCCAGGTTGGATGCCTGGGCTCTTCTTCTAGGCCAACAATGTAGACGCTGACACTGAGAGGTTGCACCAGCACAATTATTTCTTGTTGTGTGGTTAATTGTGAACAGGAGCTCTGCCAGGTGCTTGCAGCTTCCTAACACATCTGCGGGTAGGCTCCCACCACCAGTGCAGAGCAGACAGCCAGGCTCTTCCCTCATGCCTCCTCCAGGCTCAGTCAGTGGGGATTCAGCAGCAGAACTGGAAAATTAACCCGGGTGTCCTGATGCCTCATACCCCACAGCCCTGAGAGATGTGTGAAAGCCACAGCCCCAGGGCTGTGGTCACTCATGTTCATGGGAGTTTGAAAGCATTTGTGGGGACTTCATGAGAAACTTCCTCAGGGAGGATCAGCATTTTTCCCAGCAAAAAGCACGGATTTTCTGTCTGGTTTTGACACCAGATGCTTTGCAAAGATGCTGTATAGCTTCCCGACTCTCCACTCCCCTCTAGTGGCTGCAGCCTTGGACAAGAGGCTCTTGTGCTGTCCCCAGCTTGTTCCTGGTTTGTGTCACATAGGTGAGCAGAGGAAAAGAGGCTCTTGTTAATTCAGGCTAGACTTTGGGCTGGTGATTTGAGGTGCTGTGAAACTGGGTGAAGCTGGTACCTGCAAATTAGTGTCAAATTAAGTGCCTGCACTAGGATGCCAGTGGCAGTGCCAAAGCTATTCAGGTTTTGATGGGAGTCTCAATGTCTAAATCTCCTCAACAGTCATTTGGGAAGACTGGAGCAAATGAGAGTCAAGAACGAATGAGTCCAGACAGGAGTGTGGCAAAGGTGCCACCAACAGCCTTGTGAAGCAGTGCTGGCTACTGTGCCCCCTGTCTGCCCTTCCCATGCCCAGCATCAGGGCTCTTGTGCTGCATTTAATTCCCTTCCTAATTCTGATTTTCAGGAAGAGCTGGATTCCACTGACACCTCGGTGGTGATCAGCTCCTGCTCCCTGGCTGAAGCCCGGCTCCTGCTGGATAATTTCCTGAAGGCTTCCATTGATAAGGTATGAGAGGACTGTGCTGCTTGAGGCAGGGGGCTGGGGAGGGTGTGACAGGGCCCTCCCGGGTACCCTGCTCCCATCTCGTCCTTGTGACAGTGGGTTTCTTGATGCTGCAGTGGTGACTGGGGTGCTGGGACATTGCATAGAGGGTGGGCCCAAGCTCTATGGAACCCAGAGATGGGGAGCTCCAATGTGTCTGTCTCAGGCTAACCATGGCCTTCCTTCCTGCCAGGGGCTACAAGTGGCACAGAAGGAAGCCCAGATCCGCCTACTGGAGGGGCGCCTGCGGCAGACAGATGTGACCGGCTCTTCACAGAACCACGTGATCCTGGATGCCCTGCGCGAGAAGGCAGAGTCGCATCCCGAGCTGCAGGCTCTGATCCACAACGTCCAGCAAGGTGGGCCAGCAGCTCACAGAGGAGCCTTTGGTGAGGCAGACTGTGGGGCAAGGGCTGGGCAGGCACCCTTCCTTGGGCCAGGCATCCTTCCCCATGGAGCCTCCACCTCCTCCCTGTGGGGTGAGTCTAGCCTGCCTATGCCAGACCCCTAGTGAGCACTTGGAAATGCCACGGCTGGGGTCAACCTGTCCAGGCATCAGCCGCTGGGGTCAACCTGTCCAGGCATCAGCCACTGGGGCTGCACAGGCGATGCTTCTGGACAGGGAACTTGAGCTATGGCAGCAGAGCCACAAGGATGAGACATGCCATCTCGCAACAGCCTGGGCTTTGCCCTGAGCCCTGTTGCCATCCAGTCCAGATGGGACTTGGTGTAATGTGCTCCCCTTCATATCACTCACATGGCTTCTCCCATGTGCACAGAGAATGGCTACACCAGTACGGATGAGGAGGTCTCCGAATTCAGCCTGGCTTCAGATGGGAGGTGAGCACCCAGCTTAGCCCTGCCTGCAGCAGGCTGTGCCTGACCTGATAGTGTCTGTGGTGTGGCAGGGAGTCTGGTGCCACCCATGGGACCTCAAGGATGGATATAGATGAAGAAAGCCCCATCTAAGCTTTCCTGTGGTGTCTAGCTCTCGGGAGGGAGCGCAAACATCTCCCAGACTCCAACAGGGTATGAAGACTAGGTCATCCCTTGGGGAAAGGGTGCTGAGGAGCAGGAGGTGACCCAAGGAGTCTAGTGGATGGGGGTGGCCAGGTCTCTGAGTTCAGCACTGAAAATCCAGCTCTGCCTTCTCACGCTCCTTGCAGCTTCTCTCAGTCTTTCACCATGAAGGGCTCAGCCAGCCAGGATGACTTCAATTTCAAGGTGAGTTGGCCTTGCTGTGTGGCCCTGCCACAGGGTATGGGATGAGGGACAGATGGGCACACTGTCTGGCAGTGCTCCAGGGCTTGAGTTTGGGGTCTGCTTCATAGTCTTACTCTTGGAGAGCCAGGCTTGTGATATGGTAGAATGGTGGGGTCAGCTCTAGGCAAGGAGGATCCCATGCCTCCTGGTTCTGTGGTCTCCTGAAGGACTGGAGACTTGAGAAACATCCGCAAGGACACCCAATACCTTCCAAGTTTGTGTGGGCATCAAGCAGGTCCCCATGCAGTACCACATCCATTCACTTGTGGTTAGAGGTGGAGGAAATCCCACTGCTCTGCCCAGGCTGTCACCCTTTCTTAGAGTATGGAGAGCTAGTGCTGTGATGGGCATCCCAGAGTGATGCAGGGAAGCTCAGCCTCCCATGACCAGGGAGTGTGAGCAACTCCACCCTACAGCTTCCTGGCTGCACCCTGTGTCCTCCCCCATGCTGCCTGTGTCTGAGCCCTCTTCCCTGCTCTAGGGAGAGCCCAAGCTCTCAGGGCAGATGAAGGCAGTGTCAGCCGAGTGTCTAGGACCCACGCTGGATGTCTCCACCAAGAACATCACCAAGTCCTTGGCATCCCTCATGGAGATCAAAGAGGATGGGATCAGCTTCTCCATCCGAGACCCCTACTACAAGGAGAAAGTGTCCCGCACCATCAGCCTGCCCACGCGAGGAAGCACCTTGTGAGCACAGGGTGATGGGTCTCTGTGCACCGAGAGTTTCACGGAGGCGTGGGTTGGTGGGTGGGAAGCCATGTCCTGGCCCTCCAAAGCAGTAAGCGTGAGCCAAATTCTACATCCATCCAGGCCTGTTTGCAGCAAGCAATGGTGGGTTTCTCCAGCTGGAGATTATCTAGGAATATGTTGGTATCCTCTGCAACTGAAGAGAAGGGTATTCAAGGAGGAGAGAAAAAGGGGGGAACATGAGGGGCACTAATTCATTGCCCTGGGTTCTGTCATCAGCCTTCATGGGCAGCAGAATCCTGGCATCTTCCCAGGGTGCCAAAAGGATCTGTACTCATGGGATGACTTGAGAAATCCTCTGACCTTGTGATCATGCCTCCAGAGCACCCCAACTTCTGCATTTGGCCTGCTGGGGGAGGGCATGTGGGTTCAGCAGAAAGGGACGCAGCCCTGGGAAAGAGCAGACACTCACCATGCTCTGCTTTGCTCCAGTCCCAGGCAATCTCGTGGCTCAGACACCTCACCTCTGACAAGGAGGAAATCCTATGACCGTGGGCAACCTGCCAGGTGAGCTGGAGACTTTGCCATGGGGAGGCTGAGTGGCCCAGACAAATGGGGAAATGCCCGTTGCACTGGCTGTTGCTGTTTCGGCAGGGCTCTGGTGTACCAGCATGGGCAAGACAGGTTTTGGCACCTGACAGCTGAGTAACCCCATATCATGTTTCTGTTTAATCCTTACTGGCTCAGGCCTCCAGATGTTGGCTTCACACCTCCCTCATCCCCACCTACCCGCCCACGCAACGATCGCAATGTCTTCTCTCGTCTGACAAGCAACCAGAGCCAGGGGTCTGCCTTGGACAAGTAAGTCTTGGTGGGGCGGGTGGGTCTGAGTGAGGGGGATCAGTGCTGTAGCAGAAAACAGCAAATACCAGGTCCCACTGCAGGGTGTAGAAGCACAGGACCTGGGACGGCTCCAGCCAGACTCCTGCCACCCTCTTCCTTCACTGCTCCTCTCCACAAGGGAGCAGATGCTCTGCAGGGGCCAGGCTGGACTCTTGCCCCTGTCCTGTGGTGACCTGGTGTGTGCTCCCTCAAAATTGTCTGCTCACCGGAGCTCACAGGCCTGGGCTCTTGCTAAGCGATACTTGGAGACATGGTGGTGCCAGTTTTGGACTGCCAGGAAGGACTGAGGAGCAGGATGGGCTGGGGTAAGGCAGGATGGGGGGCTCACAGGAGGCTGATGAACTTGCACCAGTTCACAAATGCTGCTCCAACCACCCCCTGTGGCAAGTTGGGCAGTTGTCCATAAGATCAGCCCCCAACTTGGAGCAAACCTAGAAGCATTGATGTGCCCAGACAGAGATCTGCTGTTTGATCTTCATGTCCCCTCCTGCTCCTTTGCCCTCTCCCTTGATTCTCCATGTGTGCTTCTCTCTGTTTCTCTCTCTCTTTCTCTATCTCTTTGTCCCACACTGGCTTGGATGCAATAACAACCCTCCATCTCTGACTCCTCTGCTTCCTCTTCTGTTCTGGGTTTTCTCTCCCGTAATCCTGCTAATTTTCTGCCCCTAGGTCTGATGACAGCGATTCCTCTGTCTCGGAGGTGCTGAGGTATAGACAACTTTCTATTTATTATCACTTCTTCCTCTCCTCATCCTTCTCTCTTTCTCATGATTCCGCTCTCCCTTGTCCCTGCATGCTCCACCTGCACCTTGCTGCTCTGCCCCATCTCCCAGGACTCTTTTCCAGGCTGCTAGTGTGTGCTGTCCCTCTCCTCTTGGCATGCCAACTCCAGCATCTGATGCTGTCCCCTCTGTTGTTAGTTTCGAGCTGTTCTTGCTCTGATCAGCCTTTGGGAATGTGGCACTGGAAACACGTATGGCCTTTGGCTGGATGGAGGTGGTCACATGTTCTGCTCCACCTCTGGTGGGCTCTCATCAGCACAACGCCACAGTGTCCTATCCCTCCCCCCAGCTCTCCAGCAGGATGGTGTGATGCTGGAGCACTGGGGTGGCTCAAGCAATGCTGGGAACTGTCAGCATGTCCTTCCTGCAAGCATCTTCCAGGCAAATATCTCCAAGTGCTCCCCACACTTGGGTGTGCTTTCCCAGTGCTGGGGTGAGGATGAGTAAATATCTTTCCTCATCTTGCAGAGAGAAAAACCAAGTCAGTCTGCAGTGCAGAGCTTAGCCTTGGGGGTGAAGATGGCCCTGGACTTGTACCCCTGTACTATCCTACCTGCTGAAGTTACTTACCATCAGGGACACCTTTTCCCCATCCTCTAGGAATGTAAACCCTTTAGTATCTGGGTGTCTCCTTGCATTGCTTGTACCCTGAGCTTTCATAGGTGCCCAGTCACTCCATGGGGATGGCACCAGATACATGGCTGTGCTGGAGCATGCCAGGTCACCTAAGATGGTTTGCAGTTAGGCAGCAAAACAATGTTCATTGATAATATTTCACCTTGCAGCAGCCCTGCAGACCTGGGATTTCCGTTTGGTTTCAGTGTTACCTCATGATTGGGATAAACACTAGGAGTCAGGATAAACACTAGGGCTGTTTAATTTGGGTTTGCAAAGTACAGCTGGTAATTGAGAAAGGGAGGTCATATGCATGTGACTTCCAAGCCCAAATTAATGAGCCTACATTTGGCTCTGTCCTCCCAACTAATGCAAACCTTTCATGGCTCTGTGCCTGCCCTTCTCCAGCCCTGTGTCTCAGTTTGCCTACCTGTAAGAAAAGAATAGCACAGCTCTGGGCTCTGCTTCCAGGTGGAGGCTGTGCTTTGGGATCCCAGCTGGGAAGAGCTTTTGGTGGCCATGCGTGTGTCCCTTGGGGACTGGGAGGGTGGGACTGTCAGAGCCCAGTGCCCTGAGCATTGCTGCTGTGGAGGGGATTGGCAGGTGCTCTGTATTCTGAGGCTGTATCGTGCAGGTACATCTTTTGAAAAAAGGTTCAGCAGGGATCGATCCTCTTCTGCTTAATGCCAGTGATAGGTGACAGGGCTCCCGTGGCCATTGCAGCATGGATGCTGTGTGCAAAAAGCCACTGCTGTTCTTTGTCACCCTTGTGGTCTTAGAGCAGGGCCCTGTCTGTGGATGTCACCAGCCATGAACTGTGGGCTGCGGACTCCAGCCTCCAAGGAACTGGAGTGCTGCATGTTAGTACCTTGAAACATTCATTTTGAGCAGAGTCCCAGACTGGAGAAGGTGCAGGGTCCAGTTTGTGCCATATTGATCTGACAGCAGATGAGCTGTGACTTCTAGTTCCTTGGATCTGTGCTGGTGGGGTGTGAGAGGCTGAGCAGCAGAACAGAGACCACTGGCTAACCCTTCTTTGTGAATTCCTTTTCTGTATTGCTGGGGCAGAGACTGATGGGGATGATCATGGAGAGGCACGAAGGGTTTCCGTGAAGAGGTTTGCATGGGCATGTCTGGTTCAGACAGAGGGGCCCATCTTTTCAGCCAGCAGGTGGGAGATGCTTGGGATGAGGCAGTTCTCACCCTCCCATGCCTCTGGGACCATGTAGCGTGGTGTCTTTCCACACACAGACCCCAACATTCTTGTTCTCTCTTTCCCATGCAAGGGGCATCATTAATCCAGTAGGTGGCACCAAGAATGCCCGGACAGCTCCCCTGCAGTGTGTCTCCGTGGCAGAAGGACACACCAAGCCTGTGCTCTGTCTGGATGCCACCGACGAGTTGCTTTTCACTGGGTCTAAAGGTGTGTGGCAGGTAGAGAGGACGGGGGGTTGCTGGCAAGGGCAACAGTTCGGCATGGGGAAATATGCATGAAGTGCTTGGCGCCAGGGGGTGGTTCTTTCTGGGCCTCTGTCCTTTCCTCAGTATTGAGCCTTCCCTTGCACTGCACCAGTGCCAGGGCTGGCTGGCTCGTTTCCTCTGGAGACAGGGGAAACCCCTAAGCACCCAGGCCCATGGAGGGATTCCTCCAGTCTGACACTCTCGGGCACATTTCTCCTCCCACAGACCGGAGCTGCAAGATGTGGAACCTGGTGACGGGCCAGGAAATTGCTTCCCTCAAGGGTCATCCAAACAATGTGGTTTCCATCAAGTACTGCAGCCACACAGGGCTGGTGTTCACCGTGTCTACCTCATACATTAAAGTGTGGGACATCCGGGACTCGGCCCGGTGCATCCGCACCCTCACGTATGTAGCAGGCGGGAGTGACCTTGAGGGACCCTGGAACTGTGAGCATCTCTGGCTTTGCAGAAGCCGATCTCAGGACCTGTTGAGGCCCCAAGTGCTAGAGACAAAGCCCCAAACCAACTGCTTTAATGCCAGTTTGCAGCAAATGCACTGCTGCAGCCTAAGGGAGCAGGGAGGCTGGGGGAGACCTGGAGCCACCCTGCAATGAGGGCCCAGGGGAAAGAACCTTGAAGGGATTTGGGAGGTAGCAGACAGCTGCCTCTGGGGACATGCCTGGCAGTCCAAAGTGGGAGCTCAGATCTTTAAAGAGGAATTTGAGAACTGGAAAGGAGTGTGGGACAGGCTGTACCTACTGTCTGCCAACCCAAAGCAGGGCTCAAAGGTTAGCAGAGAGAGAGCTCAGCAGGCCAGGTTTACCAGCTCACTCCGCCACAGAGCTGCTTTCTCCATCCAACCTCATCTCATATGCCTTGGTCTGAAGGTGCTTCTCCCTCCCAGCTCACCCATGATGATGAGGCCAAATACCTCTGCCTCCCTGTGCTACCTGCCAGTACTGGCCAGCCAGCTCTTCCTCTTCCTACAGGGGGCAAAGGGAAATGGGAGGAGGAAAGAGCAGCCCAAAATGGAAACTGGGGGCAGAGCAGGATGCTCCATATCATGCACACACCCAAGGTACTTAGCTCCACTTTTCAGGCAGGGTAGTGGCCTGGGAGACAAAGATCTGGCTGATCCCAGGGTGGCCACAGAGTAAGTGATATCACAAGGGCCTTTCCAGACATAGAATCCACCTGTGCCAAGTTGGAGCCCAGTGATTCCATCCAGTTACTCAGTGAGACCCCAGTGGTTCTGATCTCCACAGCTCTCCACTTATCCTCCCTCCTTGATCTCTCCCTCCCATAGATCTTCTGGCCAGGTGATCTCTGGGGACGCGTGTGCTGGGACCACCACCCGCACTGTCACCAGTGTGCAGGGCGAGCACCAGATCAACCAGATTGCTCTCAACCCCACCGGCACCATGCTCTACGCAGCCACTGGCAATTCTGTCCGCATCTGGGAGCTGAGCAGGTGAGGGCTAGTGCCAGGAGTGGACAAGGTGCTGACACTCAACAGACACTGCCTGTTCAGGAGGGCCTGAAATGACTCCCACCAGGGAAAGTGAAAGCCCTTTTAGCAGTGGGGATTGCCTGGAACAAGGACTTTTGGGGAACTTTTCCTATGGGACCCAAGAGGTGAGGAGCAGCAGTGGGGCTGCCTGGGGTGGAGGGTTTATCTATGAGTTGGGCAAACCTTAGGAGAAGGGGAAAAACATGGAGGGTGAGCAGCAGCCTACTGGTTGTGCTGTTGTTCCCTCCCTGCCAGGTATACACCAGGTTGCTGAGCTTTTGCTTCTGCCTGGACTCTGCAGATGGTTGCTGGTGTGCCCCAAGGCTGTTCTTCTACTTCTGTCGTCACTAGGAAGTGGGATGTCCCTGCTCATGATCCCCCATGGGGACCGTTCCCTATCAGAGGGGCACCAGGCGTGTGGGGGTCTGTGCCTGGGAAAGCCCTTTGGAGGAACTTTGGTGCCCAGGAAAGGGTGAGCTGACCCAGTGCCATTTCTCTAAGGTTACAGCCAATTGGGAAGCTGAGTGGCCACATTGGGCCTGTGATGTGTCTCACGGTAAACCAGACTGCAAGCAACCATGACCTGGTGGTCACAGGCTCCAAAGATCACTACGTCAAGGTACTCTTCCCTGGCTCCTGGGCAGAACCCAATGTCCCATAGGGGAGCTCAGCTGCTGGCAACACTCAAAAACTCTTTTCTCCTCCTCACCCAGATTTCTGTTTTCCCCTCTGCCTGTGGCTTTTTGCTCATCTGCTCACCTCTAATCTTGCCTTTTACTTTGCTCCTGGTACACATGAAGCTTTGGAGGCAGGAGTTCTCATTCCTCAGGTTCTGTAGGTGACGTTTGCTTGCTATGGCTGACAAAGATTAGCAGCTTGCCCTGTCCTGCATAATTTTCCTCCCAGATACAGATACTTTGTGCCCGCTTATTCACAGCGCCAGCACAATAAAAGCTTCCCCCCTCCCTTTTCATTTTCTGCTGGTTTTAGCAGGTTGAACTGGAACTGACACCAGGGAAGTGGAGAGAAATGATAAACTGGGAAGGGAACCAGGATCCCACTCTTCTGACAGCTGCAAGCTGTTAGCTTGGCCCATGGTGGTGTGTAAAAACTCCCCATGAGTGAAATGCAATGAAATGAGAGCTGCCTTTGGTGGCAGACTTTCCCTGATAGTGGCAGAACGCTTGGTTAGACCTTAGCCCCCCAAAAGCCTCAATTAACCGCTCCCCTTTCCAGCAACAGTCTGGGTACTCTGAGCCTAGAAACAGAGGCTGATGGCCAGTTTTGTGAGAGCAGGTGACCTCCATTCCCATCTGAGGTCTCTCTCTCACTGCTTTCCCCCAGGTGTTTGAGATCACTGAGGGTATGGTGGGCAACATTGGCCCCACTCACAACTTTGAGCCCCCTCACTATGACGGCATCGAGTGCCTGGCCATCCAGGGAGACATCCTCTTCAGTGGCTCCAGGGACAACGGCATAAAGAAGTGGGATCTGGAGCAGCAGGAACTTATCCAGGTCTGGAGGGGAGTGGATGGAACAGGTCCTCGGGGTAATGTGGGGCAGAGGAGCATTGCTGCAGAGGGTTTAAGGGGAGATTCAGAGACCTGATATTAGTGTCTCCTGCGCTAAGCTAACCTGGAAGAGCACCTCTATTCCTTGAACTCTAGCAGGCCCCACTGTTGTGGGAAAGTGTGCCAGATGGCTCAGTCCTCCCCAAAAGTGGGTGCTACAGGGCATTCAGGGCTGCCAGTTCTCCCCCAGCATGTGGGCTGCGGCAGTAATTGCTGTTCTGGGTGCCATGTTCCTCTCTGAAGACAAGATTGTTGTCTCCTGCCCAAGGGACAAACCAAGCTCTGAGTCTTTGATCCAGCCCCTTGGCCTCCTAACTTTGCAACACCATCCCCAGCATGGGGGGCAGCAGTGGTCTGAGTACCCTTGCTTGGGTTTATGAAGCCCTTGTGAGTGCTGCAGATTAAATTGTTGCTGTAAGGATGGTCATGGTCTCTGTCCTGTCCCCCTACCTACAGCAAATCCCCAATGCACACAAAGACTGGGTCTGCGCCCTAGCCTTCATCCCTGGCCGCCCCATGGTGCTGAGTGCCTGCCGTGGAGGCATGGTCAAAGTCTGGAATGTGGACACCTTCACCCCGGTTGGGGAGATCAAAGGGCATGACAGCCCTATCAACGCCATCTGCACCAACTCAAAGCACATCTTCACTGCCTCCAGGTGAGCCTCAGGCTTTCTGGTCCCCAGAGCCCCCTGGGAGGGGCAGAACCCTGGGTGGAGATGTCATCCCTGGGCTAGGGTGGGTTTGCTCTGAGAGCAAAGGAAAAGTGGGTCAGGGAGGGAAGGAAGAGGGGATTCCTGCAGCTTTGTAGTCCCCCCACTCCTGCATCTCATCTTGCCAATGTTAGCCTGCCCCATGGCAAGGCCTGCCAAGCATGGCTCCCTGCTGGCGTGTTAAGCACTCTGACCCCAGCGCCTTCCCCTGCCTATGTTCTGGTGATGCCATGGTTGTCCCTAATACAGTGACCCATCTCCCTGGGGGCTGGTCATCCCCTGCTGCTCTTGGGGAGCTCTCCAGCAGCAAGACTCTGATATCTTCTTTTCGACCATGTTCCTTTTCTCCCTTCCTTTTTCTCTGTCTCTCTCTGTCTCTCTTCCCCCCACCTCCCATCTGTGCCACAGTGACTGCCGGGTAAAGTTATGGAATTACGTGCCTGGGCTCACCCCTTGCCTTCCACGACGCGTCCTTGCCATAAAGGGCCGTGCTACTAGTCTGCCTTGACCCTCCTGCTCTTTCTGTCTCTCTCTTGCTCATGCACTCTTTTTCTGTCTTACTTTTCTTTTCTCTCTCTCTCTCTCCATCTCTTTCTTCCTCTATCTTTCTCTCTGTTGCTTGCTTTAGCTCCTCTCTCTCTCTCTCTCTCTCTCTCTCTCTGGTCTGAGCTGCTTCTTAACGGTATGAAACTATTTTGCGTTTTTCTTCACTTGATAAATTTTTGCTAGAAGTGACTTACCCCTTTGCCCCAGTCATATCCCTGTTTTTGTTGGGGGTTTTGGGGGGGGGTTTTTGGTTTTTTTTCCCCCAGTGCCCATATCTACTGTGGCAGCTCTGTGGGAGCCATAGCCTGCTTGCATCCTTGCATGCATGACGGGGCAGGAGTTGGCAGTTGCCCCCCAAAGCATCCTGTACCCCAGGGAGAAAAAGCTCAGCAGTTCCCTGCAGTGTCACAGCTCTGACCCAGTCAGAGTTCCCTCCAGGGAGTCCTGCTGTCAGAGTCAGCTTGGGAGTCCCCAGAGATCATAATGTCTTTGTTCCCTGTCACCAATTGCTGCCAGTAGTGTGATCTGGAGGCTGAGCCCCATTGGGCGTGCCTGCTCCCCAACATGGATTGGGCAACCTCCTGCCAAAAGAAAGTAGCCTAGAAGTCTTGTGGGCTGCATGCTACCATGGGCTTGGGGTGGAGTGTGTGTTTCCCCAGCAGTGCCTCTCTGCAATGTGTCTGTGACTTTCGTGTGTGAAGCACCTCATTCACACCATCCCTCTCACCTTTGTTTCTCAGTGACTTGACAGTGAAGCTCTGGAGTGGGAGGAGATTGCCTACTGGATCAAACTAGGAGCTGCAAAAAGACTGGAAAAAGTGACAGGAGGGTGAAGGTCCTAGTCCCTCTGCCTCACTACAAAGACCTTATTGTCTACAAGAGTTCAGCCCAGGGATGGGAATTTCTTTGTGCCTGATCCCACGGGATGGATGATGTCCCATCTGGTACTTTGTGCACTGCCAGCTTCCCTGAGGAAGCAGCTTCGTGAGGCATTGTCAGCTCCCCTTTTCCTCCTGCTGCACCATCTTGATGGTTTTCCAGTGACCAGGAACTGTTTCAACTCCCTTCTCGCTCACCCTGCTATAACACTTACTGGGATTCCTGGGGGTCGGATTCCAGGCTAACCTCCTTGACTCCTTCTCAGAGACATCAGTTTCCCTTCTGCTCACCATGGGTTCATGCTGCCTTTGTCATAAGCTGTGCTCCTTCAGTCCCTGTGGGCTCCACGGCTAGTTCCTGCAGCAGTCTGTCTCCACTCCACAGTCTCAAGGCTGAATGGGTTTTGCTGGCCAGGATCACAGCATAGAAGGGGTTGAGTGTGATGCCCACAGACACCTAACCCATCACTGCACTGAGGGCTGCTTCTCTGGAGAAGTTACTCATGGGACAGCCTCTCTGTGGTAGTGGGTCTGCAGAAGGGTGTCCAGGTAGATCCATTCCCCGGAATCAGTCTACCTGGCCTCAATGGTTGGAGATGTGCATTTGACTCAGCTCACTGAGCTTCTTTGCTGTGCCCTAACTATGGACACAAGGAATATGGTAAGCCTGGGAAAATCTCCCTTGGACAACTTCAAGACAAATTTGCTGCAAGTTCCCTTCACACTCTCCAAGGCCTAATCATAAACTTAGCTGATCCATTGCTCTTGAGCTCTTCCCCATGTGCCCATTCCACTCTGCAGTGGTAAAGGCAATTGCTGCTCAGCCCTGCTCACAGCACCTTGGGTCTTAACAAGCATTTTGTCGTGGGTCTCTGAAACATTTGAATCCCCCTGGAGGCTGGAAATACGAGCAAAAAAGAAAGTTACTGGGTGAAGAAGCAAAGGCTGGATTTGACATCCCCCCTGCCTCCCAGCTGCCTGTCTCATTTTGCCACTACTGGGAGGTGAACTTTCCCCAGGCTCTCCTCTGAGCCCCTTCCCAGGGAGGGCACTAGCTCAGGGTTGGCCCATCAGCTCCTCAAGAGCAGAGGCCAGGAGGCAGGATGGGTGCTGTGCATGACCGTGTCGGTCTGGGTTCCAGTAGAGTCCAGAGCTGGAGGATGCCCAGCAAGGCATGGGTGCAGCTGGAGGACAGGTGTGTTGTCTGTGCTTGGAGCAGGGGAGGAAGAGATTGCACACACTGGTCTTGCACAAAACCCTGATTCACCCCATGCTTGAAGGACGAACCTGCAGGGTCTGCATCCCCTGTGAATGATCTCACACAATCCAGCTTCCACAAAAGGCTGGGGGCTCCTTCCAGGTGTATGTTTCCCAGAGGACATCGCCACCGTTCTCCCTTTCTCCCATTCAAGGGGTCAGCAAGGCCCTCCTCTCCCACTGGCACTTTCCTCTCTCTCTTCCCCTTGACGCACTGGATCATCCCCTGCATCCTGCCCTGTGCCAGGCAGGGCTTGTCATGGGACAGCAGAGGAGACTCTGGGAAAGGCACTATCATGTTCTCACTTCCCTTCTGTCACAGAAGAAGCAGTATTTGAACTCTGATTTAAGGATTTCTCCATGTAATCCTACCAGTGCCAAACTGGGATCTCCAGGACCTGCCCAACTGTTTTTTAAAAACATAAACCATTTTCTCCCTGCTTTCTCCAAGCATGGTGACTTGAAGACCAGGCCCAGTCTTTTTGCCACCAAGCCTCCTTAAAACCATTCCAATTCTTCTGCATCCCAAAATACAGGAACATCTTTATTTATTTGATGGATTTTTTTTTTTGCCTTTTAGGAAAAAAAAAAATCCTGCTGCTGCATCCTGATGGAAGGCACGATGGCTTGTTTGTAGTCGTGATCCTGACAAGGACAGTGAACAGCCTTCTCTTGATAGTTATTGAGCCCTGCTCAGCCTGGGACTGGAGGCTGCTTTGGAGGTGAGGAAACCCCCTGAAGCCCCAGCACTTGGAGCTGACTCTGGCACTGCACAGGGTTTGATGCCAGAGGGATCCTAGTGTGGTAGAGCCTGAAGTTCTCGGATGCAAGCTCCAGGGCCTCTTCTGCCACCAGCTGATGAAGAAGTGATGCTGGTGCCCTGGGGAGGTGAGAGGAGGGACAGCTACTTTGGACTTTGTGTACACTGCTGGGACTGGGAGGGGGGCAAGCAAAAAGGCACAGGGTATTCCGGCCACCAGAATAACGCACAGATGTGAGATGGCTGAGCAGGAGCGAGGTGGTGTTAACCTCCGAGAGCACAGAGCATCTTGCAGAGGGTTTCTCTGCTCATTGCTCAGCCTATTCAACCTTCACTTGGCCGTGTGTGTGTGTGTGTGTGTGTGTGTGTGTGTGTGTGTGTGTGTGACTACCTGTAGCTAGGGCTTGTGCAGGTGGACCATAATGTGTTAGCGTTTACACTCAGATCTGCCAGTGCCTAATCTAAAGCCTCTCGATGCTGCTCCCTGCTGAAGTTGGTGAAGGGACCTGCTGCTGGGGGATTTTGTGTGCATGCTGCAGATGCTTACTTAATCTCCCAGGGGAGTGAGGGCCAGTCCTGGAAGATGCTGAGTGTCTGCCACACTGTTATGTCCAGCACCATGTCAACTGGGCTTCCAAACTTGGAGAAGACTCATGGAGGCTGTGCCTCTCCCTCCACTGGAGCTCCCATGCTGGGCACCTGCTTGTCAGGTTTTTCTCAGCCTGCAGATGGAGGAAGCAGGGTACCATAGCACAGTTGCAAGCAGATCAGAAGGGGAGGTATTTGAAGCAGGACTTGACTGTAGTCCCATAGCTCTGTGTGTGTGTGTGTGCATGTGTGTGTTTGTGTCTCTACCTGCATGGGTTGGTATTTCCCATACAGGAGAGTGATTCTTGGGTGTTGATCTGGTTTAGCTACCTCACGGTGCAAGCTGGGTGCTGTCATTGTTGGGTTTGGTTTGGGGGATGGGATGGGGTGGGGTGGGGGGTTGTGTTTTGTTTTGTTTTTTTTATTATTGTTGTTATTGTTATGATTTTGACACTTGAATTTGTCCTGGGGACACATGGCCTCACCCACACCTTGCTGCATCTCTGAGCCACCCCTTGCATCTCCCTTCCTTCCTCCCAACAGACAGCATGGCAGGGCAATTCAAGCTGCTCTCCAGAGCATCCCTATCTCTCACCTTTACAGTGGGAGCCCCAGCTGAGCTGCAACACAGTGATTTTGATCCCATTGCTGGTGGGATGCTCATACCAGGGTTCTACATTGTTGCTGTTGGTTATTGTGCTGATTTGCAGCCTGGAAGTGGTTCCTCTTGTCCCTTTGAAGGATGGAAAGGGGCCTCTGTGAGGCTCATCTCAGCCTGTAGTCCTGACTCTGCAGATTGCTGGTGGCTGCAATGAAGCACTTCTTGTCTGTGAAATGTCAAGCAAAGCACACAGTTTGAATGGGCCTGTCCAAGCCCAAATTTTCCAGAGCCTGTTGTGATTTGGTAGCAGTCTGGAGCAGCAGGGAACTGGTGCTGTAAAAACTTCTGCCTGGGCTGAGTTGGCCTGTAAGAGAAGCTGATTCTTGCATGTCACATTTGATTTCCATCCCCAAAAGATATCTGAATCTAGATCCTCTCCTAGGCTTTGAACATCAATCAGGAAAACCCTGGAGCCCTGCTGGTCACCCCCACTTTCCTCTTGTGGCTCAAAAGCAAACACAGGGCCAGTCTGCCACTCTCGCAGCATGATGGGGTTTAGGAAGGGGGTCATAGCTCTGAACCACACAATTGGGGGAATTGGGTTCCTCCAAACACTGAAGCACAAGGCCCCATCATGCACAAGGTCTAACAAATATGGCCTCTTGGACTGTGGTCCTTCACCTCCTCTCTTCACTGCTTGCCCCACAGCTTCTGCCTGTAGGCAAAATCACAGCACACGCCAACAGGCCCCAGAGCTTCACTTGCCCAATTTTTCCTCTTTTCTAAGTCTGAGAGGCCATTGTCTGCAGGCTCAGGCTGGGAACATGGGCTCAGATACCCAGATGTGAAAGTCGGGGGTATGGGAGAAGGCGAGGAGTGTTTGCCTACTGAAGGAAGCAAGTGAGATGTTTCATGCTTTCACTTTGAGCTGGGTTGTTCCCTCAGGGTTCAGAGGTTGTGCTGCTGAGTAACTTAAGCCCCTCCTTGTGATCTCTGAGCCTCTCTGCCAACCCCTCCATTGCAGGGAAGGTTTGGAGCTGCCTTCATTCATTTTGCTTCTCCCTGGGTGCCTTGGTTTGTGACAAGGATGCCATGATTCCTGCTGTCCCAGGATGTCCTTCCCTTGGTGGGAAGGATACATTTGCTGTGTGACACATTTGTCTTTGGGCACGGGCTCTCTCACTCCGTGGGTCTTCTCCCTTCAGGACACAATGGCCTGCTCCATCCCCTGCCTGCGGTTTTGTGCTGGCCCAGGGCTGAGCTTTGCACAAAAGGGATGGAGATGGCTCAGGAGCCCAAAAGCCCTGGGCCCCCAAACCACTGTGAGCCTACCCAGGGAGCCTAGGCATTGCCCTCCTTCCCTGCATGCACAGCTTTTATGGCACAAAAGGGCAGGCCAGATAGCGTCTCCAAGTTTAGCCAGCTGCAAGGAGTTGGAGCATGAAGGTCCCCCTGGGTATGTTGTCTTCCCCAGCACCTCTAAGCACAGCTGCTGGTTTGGAATCTTAGCTGCTGCCCTCTGACCTTAGCTCTGCAGAGCAAGTGCTGCTCCCAGGGTGTCTTCCCTGTGCCCCTCTCCTGGTCCTTCCCCAATCCTAAGCTAGATGGGGGTCCAGGTATGACCCCTGCTGAGCACAGGGCTCAGATCTGATTTTCAGCACACTCACTGTTTTGCACTGTCCTGCAGGTGACATTCCCTCTGTGCACCCCTTTCACTGTCCAGGGTTGTGGGGGGGGGGGGGTCCAATGACCCTGGCCCCTTTGCACCTTGGTGCAGATGCTCCAGCTGTAACTGACATGGAGCCCAGCACAGTCCCGGCCCGCCAGGCCCAGTCCTGACTTTCCCGGGGTTTCATCCTCAGAGAAGCATAGCCGTATGCCTTCATCCTTCCCTGGGGGCTCATCCCCCCCACCTGTAACAGCTCTGGTCCCCAAGCACATCCCTTGTGGTACCTGCCCAGCTGCTCAGCATCTCCCACATCCTGGGACCAACCTTAAGGCCAGCCCAGCAACAGGGCTTGGGCAGCTGTAGCATCTCATTGCCAGCTCTAGGACCTTTTCTTGCTGCACAACTATCACAAATAGCAGGTGCCTTTTCTTGCTCGGAGCTGTTTTATAGAGGCCAACTGTTATGAAGGCTTTTTTCTCTGCTGGGTTGTGCAGCCCAGCCCAGTGGTCTGGGTTTGTTCATAGGACAAGGCATGTACATATATTTTATACCTCGATGTGTTCCTGTAAATAGTGTAAGTTATTTCAGTTTCATGATGTACATGTTTTTTTCCAATGGATGTGTTTGTTCCTTGCCTCTTTGTCTTCACAAATAAAATGTATTGAAATGAAATGATGGAGCAGAGCTGGGAACTACTCATTCCGATGCATGTGGTGAAAAGACTGGGGGAAATGGTGGGAGGAGTGGTGCAGTTACAGCCCTTCTGGCCTTGCCTTGGCTGTTGTGAGATGATGACCTTCACCCACATCCTTATGGGATCAGAGTCCTGAGGCAGACAGGACAGATGTGGTTGGGCTACCTGGATTCTCCCCAAGGGTGTGATTGCTGTGGGTAAATCATTAGGGACTGAACTGTAAAGGCCACAGCGCTGGCCAGGCTGGCTCTGCACCTCTGTCTGGGTGAGGAGGGGGATGAGGGGAGGAAGGAGTAAAGCCAGGCCGTCCCAAGCCAAAGTGGCAGCTGTCCTCCCCTTCCTCCCCAGAGGGCAGAGCATCCACCAGCCCTGCAGCATCTCATCACCCTCTTCATGCACCCAGATGAGGCAGGGCCTTGTTGCTGGGACCTGTATCCAGGGCCTGCAGGGACATGCCCATGGTGCAAGCTCCGCGGTGGGGCAGGATACTCCATGCCTCCTGCTCCTCCTGGGCAGAGTGGTGGTGCCCACACCCCTGCTCTGTTCTCCCTGGGGCTGGGCAATCCTGGGATATGAGGGCTCTGCATCCACCTGGGAATGAAGCTCTTAAGGCACTGGCCATCTGCAGCATGCTACATGTCACATCCTGGGGAGCAGCCTGGTTGGGTGAGGACCACCTCCCCATGGCTGGTGGCCCAGGAGAGCAAGGGAAGCCCGCAGCTGAGTGGCTCTGGACCTTGGGGACAGCCAGCAGGTGGCAGCCCTGGCTGTGGAACCGCAGTGCCTAGGTCCCTGTGGCAAGGTAGAGCTGCTGGGGCAGGGGACAGAAGTGTCTCCCCAGAGATGCTTCACTTCAGGCTATCCAGCCCAAGGACTGGGGAGGGAGGGGGATGCAGAGGAGGTTGGAGTGTGGAGCCTGTTCCCAGGGTCACAGACTGTTGCAGGAGTTACAGGAAGGTTAAGTGGCAATAGGAAGTGGGGCAAGGAGCTCCTGCCATTCCAGGAGCTGTGGCTGGGTCCCTTGAGCATGGATATGAAGGCCAGGACACCTGGGTTCTACCTTTGGTGCCACAGGATGCGTGGTGATCCTAATGCCAGCGTGAAGTTCCCACTGAGCACACAGAAGTGATGGATGTCAGCACCACACTGTAACTCCTCCCCTTCCCCCTGAAATGTCAAGCAGCAAACCTGCACTGCAGGGCAGGGAGGGTTGGCGATGAGCTGCATCCCTAGTATTCAGCAGGGCAATGCCTTGGCTCCAGCAGCCTCTGCTTTCCCTTTCCCAGCTGGCCATGTCACTGGTTAGACCAGATGGAGCAGCTGAGCACAGGGAACTGCCAGCCCCACAATGTCTCTGTGCCAGCCATCCCCCAGAAGAGGTGGGGAGATGTGGTAAATGCTGGCACACACCCTGCAGCAGTGGCATGGTGGCTGCGCCCCATGTGGGACACTTCAGACCTTGCTGCCATCCCAGGACTGTCCTGGCACGGAGTTGGGGGCCCCTTCCAGCCATGAGCTCAAAACACATCTCTCAATGCCTGTCGTGCCTGGGCAGGCTCCAGAGAGCAGTGCCACATCTCGGGGGAGCTGGGCTTGGGGGTAACATTAGAGCCACCCTGGAAGAGGGGATGCAACAGTGCTGAGTACTTACCACAGGGACACAAGTGGAGTGGGGGAGAGTAGCGTGCCAGTACAACCCTAACTGTGCTTCGGGGTGGGGGGGGAGATGGTAATGCCAACAACAGTGCCCAGAGCCATGCTAACCCCCAGCACTATGTCTCATCCTGTGCTGTGCTTGCCTCAATGTGAGCCTCCATACCCACAGCCACCCCAGGGTGCTGCCAGGGTAGACGGGACCTGAGGGGCCACATCTGTGGGGCTGTCATGGGCCCGGTTTCTCCTCCTAGCAAGGCAGGTGACTTTGGTGGTATTCCTTTCCCTCTTGGTGCCCCACATGCTCACTGTATCCTGGAGATGCCTTTTCTTGCTGACCCTCCTGTCACCGACTCGCTCTGAAGAGCCCTGATTCCCACCCACAGCCACCTCTTTCTAGACGCAGCAGGACACCAAGCCTGGCTGGGCTGACACCACCCTGCGTCATGCTCCCCTCATGCCTACAGATGCCCTGAGAGCATAGACCAGCAGCAAGGGGACTGCATAGACACGGCCACCAGCTCTGGCCATGAGATGGATGCACTGCAAGCTCTATGGATGGATCAGGCCTTTGCCATGAGATGTCACCCTCCCAGGCCCATAATGTTGCTGTCAGCTCCTGGGACAGCCAGAGGCTTGGAATAAGACTGATGCCTCCTGGTTTATCCCAGCAGCATCCACCCACAAGGGGAGGGGAGAGCAACACAAAGTTTCAGTCTTCCAGACTGCCTGGTTAGAGATTAAGGGAGGTTGGGAGAGACCAGAGCCGTAGATGTGATAGCAACGCAAGGCCAGCCCTGCCTGGCTCCCTGGGGGGGGGAGGGGGGTTCCTGTCACCCTGAGCTCCCCAGGCTCCCAGCCATGCAGATCCATGCCATGGCAGGGTGGCAGGGCTCCACAGAGGGGTGCCCAGAACTGCAGTGTGCAGACTCCATGTTGCACCTGGCCACAGCTTTGTTGTGGCGAGAATTCCAGGAGAGAAAGAGGAAAGAACTGGACCGTGCTGAGCAATTTTGCGACCCAGAGCTCTGCGGACATAGGTGAATAACAGAGGATTTTTGAAAAAAAAAAACAAAAAACCCTGCCCAGCCCTTTGCCACCTGTCCCTAAAGCCTGGCTCTAAGGAGGAGTTGCTCCACACCCATCAGCGCTGTGCTAGCTCTGCTGCCCTGTGCTCTGGGGAGAGCATGGGGATGTCCCAAGTGAGTCTTATGCCCTCTGGCTCTCCTGTCATCCTGTCCCAGTGTCTCCAGGGAACAGGGCCACCCCATGATCTGCTCTCCACAGCCTATCTGCAGGGCCAGGGTTGAAGCATGTAGGTTGGGTGGGCAGGCAGGAAGGCCATTTCCACAGGGAAGCAGAGCCAGAGAGTGCCTGCTGCTGTGGGTGGGGATTGCTCAGGGACTGATGATATGGTGCTCCTGCTCCACTCCAGAGGCAGCTGCATTTCAGCAGTGGGTGGAAAAAGCTTCCCCAGGGGCAAGTTTCTAACAACAAATGCTGTAAGCCCAGCCCAGCAGCTGAGTCCCTGGGCACAGCAGGAGCCCTGGGCTTAGCCCCATTTGAATGCAGATTTAAGGCTCTTTGTGTGCCCAACACCAGTGTATCCCCCAGTGGTCGTGGCTTGCCCCATGACAGTGATGGCAGGGACTGCCCCCTGGCATGGGGGACAGCCCTCTGCACTGCAGGAGGCTGTGCCCAGGAAACAAAAGAGCATGGCAGCACCCAGCACTCGTGACTGCAGGGGAGGAATGAAGCTGGGGCAGGTGATCAGCTGGCGTGACCTAGTGCCTCCTGGATGGCAGGCTGGCCCTGCCTGCCCTGGGGCTGTAGCAAGGGCGCTGGCAGGATGGCAGGTGATGTGACAAGAGGGATGGGGCATGCAGCCATGGTGCTGTTGCTGGCCACTGGGCCAAGGTGGCGCATCAGTGCTGCCTGTTCCACTCCTGCCCATCACCCCCAAGGGCACACAAGTGGGTTTGCTCCCAGGCACCTTTTCAAAGTAAACAAGATGAGGGAGCCTAAAGAAGGCTATGTGATGCCAGGGTCTGCCCCATGCACACAGTGTCATGGGTTTGCTTCAGCCAAACTGTTGCATAGATGCAGCTGGCTCTGCAGAGTACCAGCTTGAGGCAAGTGGGTGCCAGACCTTTGGCTTTGATGGGCCCAGGGCTCCCTCTACCAGCACAGGGCCAAGAAGAGTATGAATACATCCAGAGAGAGTCCCAAATACCCCTGCCCAACAGTCAGAGAGTCAGGAGCCACCAAAAGGCAATTCCTCAAATGCATCCTACAGCCCTGCCCTGTCCCTTGACTTGTGTTCTTAGCAGGTGTACATGTGTGTCCATGCACAAGCACTTGTGAAATAGCAGGGAGTGGGCTGGCACAGCTCTGCAGTCTATTCCAGCCACCCACAGGCAAAAATTGACCTATCCCAACATGGAGAACAGAAATAGCCACCTGCCTTGTTCCCACTTCATCTCCACACAGACAGCCTGTTCGCACCTGGGTCCCACTCCCAGCCTCTGCCACACTTTGTCACCTAGTCTTTCATCCCCCTTTGGGGCAAGCTGTGCCTGTGCTGCACCAGTGAGTGACTGAGCTGGTGCTCAAAATGTGACTGAGGCACCTATGCAAGCACTCGGTTTGTACAAGGGCTGGGCTTCCCTCCTGGGCAGGGCTTCTCGAGGGGGATGCTGCATGGCCAGGTGGGCACCTGGGTCAGCTTTACTAGCCCCTTTGCCTCCCAGGGAGGGGATGCACAGCCCCCCAGGACCTTCCAGGAGGCATCTGGCCCTTCCGGATGTGTTTTCTTGGCAGCAGAAGCCGAATGAACCTGCTGCTGTGAGCAAACAAACACAAGCGAGTGAAATGGCAGTGAAGAAAACACCCCGAGAAGCCGATGCGGGTGAAACTCTGGGCACCGGCAGGGCAAGGGCTCTGACAATGATTAAACTGGCCAACCCAGATTTCCCGGCAAGGCAGAGCTGGGCTGGGACCCAGTGGTTCATATTATGCAAATCACCTGGATCTGGGAGCATGAACGTTTCAGCCTGGAATTCCCCTCGGGCCGCCAGATCGCATTACTGCCGCACGCACTATAAAAGGCGAGACAAGGGCAGGGCCTGCCCATAGGCACCAGACTCCAGGCCAGGGCCCCCATGAGTAGTGGTTAGCGGCAGGGCACGGTGCTTTTGGTTCTCCCTTTGCTGCTCTGTGGATTAGCTGCTGCTCCCAGGATTGCCATCACAGAAGGTACCAAAGCTTTTCCGTTCGGTGCCTGTTCCCTAACGGGGAGTTTCCCTCGGCCCGGGATGGCTGCTTTGCTCTCCTCCCTGTGCATCTTTGCTCTCGCCAGGGGATGCAGTTGTTTTTTTTCTAGCTGCACACCTGTTTTGTCATTATAGCCATGAGCCCCTTTGGGCGGGCTGATAAGACAGTGATCTGGAGGGCCCCCCTCCCAGACCCCAAATTTTGTCGAGCGAGCAGCCAGATCTGGCTCCTCAAAGAAGGCCAAGCATGGGCTTGATGCCTTCCTGGCCAGAGAGATATTGGGATGTGTTTTTTGCGACGGGTTCAAAGGACTTGATCTCCTGATGCCAGAGTCCCTCCCAACGGCGGAGCACAACCCTGGCGGAGTTGGCAGTGCGGAGAGCTGGGCTGTGACTTTCTGGGTGCTGCTGGGCCATGGGGCTGGGGGACTGCCTGACTGCTGAATTTCCTGTGATGTCTGGCCCCGTAGAGAGGCTGTGCAACACCAGTCTCCGCAAATGACAGCAGGGCTGCTTGCTTATTATCTGTTTACATTGGCTCTGAGAGGGGTTGGAGAGGCCAGACCACTGGGGAAGAGACTTTCTTGCAAGCACGATGATGCTGTGTCCCTTGGCCTGCTCTCTCTGAGCCGCCCCACTCCGGGGAGGAACAGGGAGCTGGCCCACGCCAGGTCCTGTGGTGGCGGTGAGTCAGGCCCCAGCCCAGACTGGCCGGGTGATGGGCGTGGGTGTTTCTGCAAAGGTGACCTGAGAGGTGACGTTAACTGGAGGGAGGGAGAGCCCAGCCTCGCCCAGCCCCAGTCCCACGGCTGCTGCGGTGCTGCAGGGCCAGGTTCCCCTGCCTTGACAGGGCCAACACTCACTGTGGTCTCTCAACACAGAACTTGATGGCGGGATCTTGTGAGATCAGCAACATCTTCTCCAACTACATCAGTGCCATGTACCAGCCAGACGAGGGGCAGCCGACGCTGGATGTGCTAGGACACCTTGGAGATGACAGCACCTTGGGGCTGAGCCTCCCCACCAGCCAGCCCCTGGCAGAAAGCACAGGTAGGGTTCCAGATGATAAGGCAGGATAACAGGGGGGAGCGGTGGTGGGCTGTACAGGGGACCCAGCATGCGGGGTAGAAATGAAGCAGTACCGCTGTCTTGGAAGAGCATTTCAAGGTCCTGGTCCCACTGGGGCAAGTCAATGGCTTGCACCATGACTCAGTTTCCCCAGTGGTGTGTTGGCTAGAAGTTTGCAGGAGGAGACACAAGATGGCAGAAAGTCTGCTGTTCAGAGTGCACTGGCTCTATGGGTTATGGGGGAGGGGGGGTAGGGAATCATTGCTATCCTTCCCCTAACACATCCCCAGGACACAGGCTGTGAGGGCTGAAGGGGAGCCAGGGAGTAGTTTGGAAGGATGGTCCTAGTGCTTGGGGTCCCACTCTGCAGGTGGGACCATTGCAGGATGGCCCCAGGGGAGGCATAGGGAACGCGGCAAGAGGAACACAGCCAGCAGAGCAGGGCAGATCCCAGCATGGATGGGGCAAACAGCACCTAAACCTGGTGGCAGGGAGAGAGTCAGGTCATCACTGTCCCCCAGAACCTCTGTGGAGCAGGACAGTGTGTGGCTGGGAATCTGGCAGCAGGCGTCAGGCACGTATTAGCCCCATAAACTGCCAAGTGCAGGGCCTGCTGTGCCCTGCATGATCAGCATGTGGCCTGACCCCACCCAGGCAGCCCATGGCACCCTGCCCTGGCACTGCCTCCCTGCCCCTGAACCCCACTCTCTGTCCTTTGCAGACAAGCCGGAGTGGTTCAGTGAGCTCCCATACTTCTGGACCAAGGTGCAGGTGCTAGAGTGGATCAGCTACCATGTGGAGAAGAACAAGTATGATGCCAGCTCCATCGACTTCTCCTGCTGCAACATGGATGGGCACACGCTCTGCCACTGCACAAGGGACCAGATGCGCCTCATCTTTGGGCCCCTGGGGGATGAGCTCTATGACCGTCTGCATGAGATCAGTGAGTGGCCCCAGTGCTCCCTCCATCTTTGGGCTGGTAATCTTTGAGCATGAGACTGAGATCCCCCTGCTAGCCCAGGGACCCCCTGCTCACCTGGGCACTGCAGAGGGCTGTCTAGTGGGGGAGGCTGCCTTGGGGGAAGCTGGACAGCGTGTCATGGGGGAGTGGGGGCACAGCCTGGAGTCCAGGTAGGGCTGGGCTCAGCTCCCTGTGTGTGCCATTCCCCACTGCATCGCTAATCCCAGGCATCCCCTTCTGCAGCCTCTGACGAGCTGAACTGGATCATTGACTTGCTGGAAAAAGAGAATGTGACTTCCCAAGAGACATTCCTGGATACCAGCCATCTGGGTAAGAGAGGTGCCTTGGCCAGGCTTTGTCCCCAGAGACCAGATGTTGCAGGGAGGGCTAACCCCTTCTTCCCCTCTCTGGCCCTTCTAGAGCTGGGAAATCCCTGTGCCAAGGACTCCCTGGAGGACATGAAGTTCACAAACCCTTTCCTCTCCACAGACTTCACCTGCTTGCCTGATGCCATGTCCCCAGGCAGCTCAGATATCTCAGGTCAGTGTTTTGCCCATTGTCTGCCCAGTTGCAAACTCCCCTTGTTTGCACTGAGCTGGGAGGGTGATGGGATCCTGCCCCAGGGCAGGTTTGGGCCTTGTATCAAGAGGATGAGCCGAGGGGGCCTGATGAGAATGAGAAGGAAAAGCCATGGGAAAGCATCTTCAGATGCAAACTGCTGGTGGTCCGAGCCCTGTCCTTTTATCTCCCAGGGCCTGTGATGTCCCACAGCCCCAACTCCCAGGACTCCGGTGGAAGTGACCTTGACCTCGACCCTGCAGAAGCAAAGCTCTTCCCTGATGGTGAGCTGTTCGCTTCCCACCTGGGAGCTGAGAGATGAGAGCTTATTCCTGGACATTTCCAGCTTTCTGGCTGGCACAGTAACTGTGCAAGGGCCAGTTGAAAAGTGTGAGGGCCAGTGCAAGGGCCAGAGCACAATTCCTCTGACAATGATTCAGAGAAAAGATCTGAACAGCCATCTCCATGTAGGGAAGGAGGGAGAACATTGGCTTTCTATGTGCCCTGAACCCTGTTCTCCCCAGTTGAGCATGGTGATGCTGCAGGCTTTGCCTTGCTTTTTACCAGAGCTAGTGTAACCACGGCAGCAGTGAGGTTAGTGGGAAGGGGAAGGCAGAGGCAGCTAGATAAAGGCTTTAGCCAGATTTTCCAGGCCCTGTGAGCCGAGGGGTCAGTCCTGTTCAGAACTGACCCCAGCTGCTTATGAGACAGGGATGCAAGGGAGCAGCAAGGTTTGGGGAAGGAATGACATGCTGCCCTATGGATGGAAAGGCATACCGCATCTTTCCAGGCGGGGAAGGGGACTATGGCTGGAGGGAATGGGGAGACCCTTCTCTCAGAGAGCTGGTTCTCTGGTACCTGGGCCTGCAAAGTGGGTTCAGCCTCTGATTCCCCCCACTGCTAGCTCTTCCCTGTGCTTCTGCTCCTGAAGAAAGAGGCTAGCGATATCTCTGTGTCTGGGGAGGTGTGAGCTGCAACCCAGAAGACTCTGAAGACAGAGTAACGTTTCCTCTTGTCTGTGTGCACAGATGGCTTTGCAGGGGGCAAGAAAGGGGACACCAAACATGGCAAGCGGAAACGGGGACGGCCCCGAAAACTCAGCAAGGAGAGCAGAGACTGCCTGGAGAGCCGGAAGAGCAAGCACAGTATGTGGACTCTAGCCAGGCCCCTCCAGCCAGGAGCTGGGAACTGCCTGTCCCCAGCTTGACTCCATGGGTGGGGAGGTGGGAGGAAGGATGGTGTCCACTGGCCATGCTCCTTGGCAGGGGGCTCAGGGGGACCCAATGTACAGGGAAACCCAAGAGCTTCCCCCCTGCTCAAACAGCCCGTTCTCCTTCAGCCCCAAGAGGTACCCACCTGTGGGAGTTTATCCGGGACATCCTGATCCACCCTGAGCTGAATGAGGGGTTGATGAAGTGGGAGGACCGACGGGAAGGTGTCTTCAAGTTCCTGCGCTCCGAGGCAGTGGCTCAGCTCTGGGGCCAGAAGAAGAAGAATAGCAGCATGACCTACGAGAAGCTGAGCCGAGCCATGCGGTGAGTGTCCTCCCCTATTCCCCAAGGGGTACCTTGCCCATGGGGCTGGGTCAGATCCACTAGAGCTCAGCCCTGGTCCCCTACAGCAGCTCTTGGCACATGGTGCTGCATCCAGGGTCCTGATTCCACCTCTGTCCCCTCCAGGTATTACTATAAACGGGAGATCCTGGAAAGAGTTGATGGGCGACGGCTGGTGTACAAATTTGGGAAGAACTCCAGCGGCTGGAAAGAGGAGGAGGTGTTGAACAGGAACAAAGAACTGTAAAGGTCCTGGATGAACTGGGGCCCAGCAAGCTCCCCTGGGCCAGCCTTGAACCTGGCTCCTTGGCAGGAAACTTTGCCTACAGTTGGATCTGGAAGCTGCTGCCCCATGCAGCGTGTGAGACTCCAGCCCCTTGTGTGGGCACACATGTGCACGCTGGTGATCGCCAGTACTGAGATATTTAAAGCTAATATTTTGGCTCCAGTAGGTTATTGTAAACCATTATTTCCCTCATTGGATTTGTACCTCCAACTGGAGTTTCAGTGACTTTGGCTATTTCAAAGCCTGGACAATGGCAAAGGGGAAGAGAAATCTGGGTGACAGATGGCACCGAAGAGAGAATTCAGCAGGTATCCTGCTGACATCCACCTCCTGCTCGGGTAGAGGGACGGCACCACTGTCTCATCTGTGACCAGACAGGACTCGTCCCATTTATGAGACCTTTCTGAAGTGTCCTCCTCCATTGCTGCTCAAGACCTGCTGAAGGTGCCCACTGTCTTGTTTTCTCCACGTGGGATGAGTGAGGCCCCTCTGTGCAGCAGCTCCTCAACATGGCATCAGCCAAGAGCAGATGGAGACAACACAGAGTTTCGTCCAACTCTGGAAAACTCACAAAAGGAGAGAGGACTCCAGACAGCTGGGTCTGTCTGAGTTTCCAGCCTGGCCACCTGTATCTGAAAACAGGTCTTTTTCCCACAAGTAGCTTCTAATTTATGTAAGACAAAAAAAGGCACAGAATAAATGTACAGATCTATTTTTTCATGAATAAGATGTTCCTGTGTGACAATGTGCATTGTAGGGCACGCATGTGTCTTGTGGCAGGTGGTGATGCTCAGCTGGACTGAAGCAATGTCACAGGGGCACAGACCGGCTCTGTGCCAGCCACAGGAGGGGGGATGCTAGCCCAGGCAGGCACCCAGCAGGTGCATGTGGTTTCCTCCTTTTGAATTAGGAACATAAAGGAATAAATTTGTATTTGTTTGGTTTTTTTTGTAACTTCTATGTCATTTTGCTTGCTTTGCTTTTCTTGAAGACATGGGGGTGACCAGACGCATGTTATCTGGGATGTCCCATTGCATGAACCCTGTCTGCCACCATCTCTCCTGCCTGGCATTGCCTGGACCTGCCCAGTCCTCCCGGTACAGGGTTGCAGGGTCTTCTTCAGTGTGAGATGGACAGTCTGTCTCTAGCCTGGTGGGAGTGAGGGGTAGAGGTCTTGTCTCAAAGCCAGGGCATAAAAGTCACCTCATCACTGCAGGGGAATCTTGCACCAGCTCCCAACTCTTGGCCCTTGTGAGGACTCTCCAGAGACTTCTGCTCTATTATTCACCTTTGCATGAAGGCTTTCCAAGAAAGCCATCTGCAAGCCAGTGTTTGATAAGACACAGAAGTCTCTAGGTAGGATGTAAACTTTCAGATCCCAGAGACCCACATCATGGGCAGGCAAGAGGGGGACTCAGCTCCCTCATCATTTAGATCTCCAGCCTGGCTCCTGGAGTCATGGACTGAGGGAAGGACCTCCAGCCCCTCTCTGACCGGTCTCTTCTGAGATATGAAGGGACATAAAGAAGAGGCACAGATATTACAATGATTTTAAGGCTTGTTCAACTTCCAGTCTGTCTATTTGGAGGCCTCTCTAGGCCCTAAGTGTCTCTCAAAGGGATGTCAAGGTGGGGAGCACTGCTGAGGCCCGTCAGTGCAGAGAGCCCAAACACGCTGCCTCTTCTGAGGGATTGTCTGTTCTTGTTCAGTGTCACCACCAGCCTTCCCCCACCAGCACAGCCATGGGGAGGCAGGGAAGGAGCCACAGAGGTGCCATGGACTAGCTGAGAGGGTTTCTCCAACCCCACAGGAACTGTCTGTGAGGCAGCAAGAAGGAACATACAGGGCTGGAAGCAAAGCAAACTCCTGGATATATTTCTACCATAAGCTTGGCAAACAGTGGTCGATGCATCACTCTCGATTAGTATCATCACTTTTCATGGTGAGTCTTCCCAAAGCCTGGCTGAGCATCACAGGGTCTGGTACCCAACAGAGTTGCCACTCCAATGTCTTCCTGGTGTCCAGGGCCCTCCTGAATGTTAGCATGGAGGCAACAGCACCACTCAGCTCCTGTTCACCTTCAAGAGCAAAGGCCCTGGGATCCCCCCTCTGTGCTTGGAGCTTGACTAGGTCTGCGATGCTCAGGTAAAAGCAATGTCACTTCCAATGCCGCATCCTTCAGCAAAGTTACTGTTAGTGCCTGGAGTGACTAAGGGACAGAGCCAGACCACCACCAAGGGGGTGAGGGTATTTGGGGGGGATTTCCCTCAGCAGGGAGAATGCTCTGCAAAGACTCAGAGGTGCCTTTTTGGCAGGGGGACACAGATATCATACCCTGACTGCCCTCTGTTGCTGGAGGAGATGTGGCACTGTTAAAAATTACCCATCCCATGCCTGGAAGAGTCTGACTCTCTGCAAAAGAAAGAAAAAGATGAGAAAGATGAGACCTTCAAAGCAAGGATGAGACCTTCAAAGCAAGGTCTCATGTGGACCATCTGTACTGGCTACCCTGGACTGTCCTGGCTGCAGGAGCTCACACTGCCCCCAGTTTTCCTGGACAAACCTTGAGGGAGAAACTGGTGGACTTAGAGCAGTCCCATTGCTGAGCCGCTGTGTTGTCTGGGGAAGTCCAGGCCTCCATTTCACAAGTGTATGAGTAGCAAGAGATGGATACAGGGGCTGGGGGGACCACAGACCCTGTTCCAAGTCTCCCTTTTTGCTTCCAAATTCCTGGTGGCCATGGTCAGAGTTTTGCAGGCCACAGGCTGGGATCCACCATAATAATCAGACTGCTAGTCTCCAAAGGGAAAACACCCCCTCCTGTAGGCAATGCAACCTGGCAGCAGCCCACAGGCTGTGGGCTCAGTGGCAGCTGAACGATCTTCTGATGATGCTGCAGTGGCCCCAAGCACCCGCAGGGCACCATGTACAGGGCACAGTATGGTAAGAGCCTACCTGACTTGCTGGTGGAAGGAGGTGCCAAACCCAACTCTTTGGGGTGGGTTCACCTGCTGTTTGCATGAGGAATTGCCTTGCTGGCTCAGCTGGGCGGCCTGGTCTCCTTCTGCGGTGCTAGGCTGTGTCCACCCTTGCTGCTCAGCAAGACAGCTCAGGAGAGGGGATCTGCGGTCATGAAGAACCCTAGGGATGACAAAATTATTTTTTAGTGTGCTGGGCTGGAGTTGTGTGGACCCCACATACACAGGGCTGAGATGAGGCCATCAGGGTTGCCTTGTGGTGCAAGAAGAGGTTCCAGTCCCTGGGTTTGAACTGGGAATGAGTCTGTGGTCTGGGCTGCAGCCAGTCCATTGTCAGGTTACTTGCATAACCTTCCTGAGGGAACAGGTTTTCCCAGCTAGAGTGTGTTGGCTCCAGCAAACAAATGGTGCTCCAGGCCCATCCCTGACCTCCGTGACCTGCTGGAAGAAGCAGGCTGAACTGGGTGGCAGTAGGGACTGTGCTGGGATGCTTGGGCTGCCCACACATGCCGCATGTGTGGGAGGGGGCCGTGCTGGTACTTGGAAGCAGCCAGTGTCTCTGGGGAGGGGACACTGTGAGCAAGGCAAGCCCAGCCCCAGGCCAGGTCTCTCAGGAGCCGTCTGTGTCATCTGTGCTCCTGGCTGCCGTCCCTCAGAGTTTGGGGTTGTGGGTGAGGTGTTTATTCTCAGTCAATAGATAACCCTGGCAGATTGGCACAGAGAGAAGAGTACTTTGTCACGCAGCCTGCTGCCCTGCCAAGCGCACCTTGTTTGCTCAAGCAGTTTCATTTCTTTCCCGCTGCGGTTTGTGTTACCTAACAAGCCTGGGACAATGTTTAACCAGCTCTGGCAGCAACAGGAAACCTGTCCGCCTTGCCTTGCCATGCCCCCGGTGTTCCCACCACCCACCCATCACCCCCCGCCACAAACATTGCACGGGAAGGGCAACCAGCCCAGAGGCTTAGGGCAGAGAGGGGGCATCTGTTCATCCTACTCCCCCAGCTGGGGCAGTCCCTGTCCCAGAGAGGGGAATGAGGGGACAGAGGTGGGGAGTGTGCGAGTATGGGCTGGGGGACCAGCTCGTGCAGCCTCCCATGAGGTGTGTGGATCCGCAGGAGGGAGAGCTGGGGAGGAGTGAGGGAGGTTATGCAAAGCTAGACACACACTCACACATAAACACACAGGTGAACACATTTTTAGGATAACCTCTACAATGACCTCCGTGCCCACACTGAGCCTGCCCAGCAGAGCCTTCTGGTGCCCTGGAAGGAGAGAGAGATGGTGTACTTCTTTTTATTGCCTGCTTAGAGGTGCTCAGATCTTATGGCTATGGTAAACCAAGGCAGAAAACAGAGAAAGGATTTTCCCCAAAGAAGACACATCACACTCACTCGGGGCCTGCCGCAGATCTTTCCCATCACATAGAAATATCTTAATTGCCCTTGAAGTCTGTATATTACAGAGGGGTTTTCTCTCCCCTTGCAGACCCAGCTGAGGGACAGGGCCATTGCTGATCCCAGGTGGGGAAGATGGGAGAACTGGTTTGTTCTTGCCAGCTCTTGCCTGGGACCCATGGACCCAAAGCAAGCTGCTGTGGCTGAAAGGTGGCAAACATGGGAGCAGAGAAACAGGGTGAGGGGAGCAGGTTCACTCAGCACCTGTGGCTGGACTAGCAAAAGGCATCCAACATCCAACACGCCAGACCATGAATTGCCCCGAGCACAATGGTGTGACCCAATTTTCCAGCAGAGCCGGGGACAGAAGGATTGTGGCTGCCCTTGCTGTATTACAGGGCTGACAGGAACCCAGTGCAGAGTGGGGACACCCTGCAGGAGACAGAGAATGTCTCCCTGGGACCCCCCAACTTTCCTTCCTGCTCATGCTACCTCTTCTTCAAGCTCCCTGCAGTCTTCATTGGCTTTCACCATCTCTTACTCTCCTTCTCCTGGCTCAGCATCCCCTGGGGAACATGACTAAACCCCATACGGGGAGGAACTGAGTGGTGGGGCTGGCAGCTGCCTTCCCATTGCTGTGTGCAGGAGCTCCCAAGCAGCACAAGAATGGAGACTAGCCCCAGATCCACAAAAGGGGCAGGTGGAGGGAGTCCAGGTCAGGGGCTAGGGTGGCACCTGACCCAAAAGCAGGGTGGACTCAAAATATCCATCATCTTCTTTCCTAAGAGGAAATGTTTATTTGATGGGACATTTCTTTGGTTTGTTTCTGCCTAGGGTACCTGGAGCAAGTGGGAATCATAGCCCTTCAGACTCTGGGAACAAACCTGCAGAAAGAAGAAGATGTGTAAGTGTTGGGTTCAGTTCCGCTAAAAACATCAGCGGGTGGAGGGGTGGACTTGGAACCCTGTGAGGGGCATTTATTGCAGCTGGATTTCTCCAGCTGTGGTGGAAAACCCTCTCCACATTGGACTTTGCCTGGTGCTGCTCTCCCCAGTCCCAGATCAGCCCCGGGCTTGCTGCATGTCACCCTGGCTAATAACTCCCAAGTTTCAGAACTGTGTGTATATGGAGGAGGTGTGCATGATTCGGCGTGGACAGCACCAAGATCCAGAGCACCAGGACTCCACCAGGGAAAGTGACAGAGGACAAACATATCAGGCAGTTAGGGCTACCCAACTATTTTGGGTGCTTTCCTAGCAGTGGACCAGATTAACAGATCTGCTGACATAAAGATGCCTGGGGAAACGTTGTCCTGATGCCCTCCCCTCCCCCTACCTGCGGGGGGGTGGTCTGTGTACCCCTGGGTTGACCTGGAAGCTGCTGGGAGGTAGTACACAGGGATGGCAGAGGGGTTTGCTCAGAGAAGAGGAACCACTGTAACAGGAGGGGCTGAGCTCTGGGGCAGACATCCATGGAGCTGAGAACTAGGCACACATGGAGGGACTAGAGGTACGGGGGGGTGGGGGTGGGGAATGAAGAGGTGTGGGGCAAGCTGCATTGCTGCAGGCTGCATTGCAGTCCTGGGAAGGGTCTCATGGATGGAGCTTTAGGGACTGCACTGGTGGGAGGAAGGCAAATGCTGCTGGGGCAGGTGCTGTGAGGGATGGGGGTGTTACATGGCATGGGACACCTGCACTTCTGGATGCTGGATTATACGGGGGGAGGATTGTTGCTCAGGGTGTTATATGGAGGGCAGAGTTACTGCCCAGGGGTGTTGTATGGGAAGCAGTGTTGCCAGGGTTCCTAGCTGGGTACTGCCATGGCAGGTGCAAACTTAGCCAGGTTTCCAGGGCTGGCCTGGCACGCTTGGGGCCGGACAGGCGCCTCAGGGCTGCGTCCCTCTTCCCCAGGGTAACAGCAGTTACCTGGGATCCCAGACAATGCTCCCCTCTGCCCAATAGCCCAACAGTTTCTTTGCTAGTTGCTACCAGCAGTAGCTGCTCTAGGGGTGTCTGGCTTGTCCAGGAGAGCTGCTTGCTGCTGGTAACTCATCTGTTAAAATCCTGGACTGTTTGGTTGTTAAACAAGAGAGCGGCTGCTCACGCCACTGGAACGGGGAAGCCGCTGTAGCAGCTGCCTGGAACCAGAGACAGCAGGATGCCAGCATGCCAGGCATGCCAGGCAAGAAAAGCCCCAGGGTATGAGGGGGTGCCATCCCTGAGCATGTAGCAGGTCCCTGCCTGCCCATGCCCATGTTTCTCTTCCCCTGTGGTCAACACCACTGCCAAACCCCTGCACCCCATCTCCATCCCTTGCCCCCAGCCTGAGCTTCCCAGGAGTTTTCACCAGGGGGTCCCTCTGCTTGCCTCACCAGCATGCCAGTGTGTCTGCAATGGGGCCAGAGCTGTCTATGTCCCCAGACAGGAGGCTCCTGGCCTCCCCCATGGTGATTCTGTTCCGCTCAGCCCTCTCAAGCCTGTCTGCTCCTCCTTCAGTGCCCTCCCTTCTCCTGGGATGCTTGGCAGGACCAGGGATTTACCACATGGCCTGTCTATCCCCTACCATACTTGCTGCTTCTCTGGGGCCAGGGCTTTGCATGCAGCTTGGTGGTGCTGCCTGTTTGTGACTCCTGCTGGCCACATGGTTGTCCTTCACTGGGCTGCCCCTTGGTTAGTCCCTGCTCCTCAAGAGCAGACTTTGAGACCTGCTCCCACACAAGTTTTATCCCTACCTAGGTCTGACAACACTGAATCTCTCCAACCTCCCCAGCTCTTGTTCCCTGCACAAATACTTCCCCTCCAGCAGAAAATGCCAGATTCCAGACTGCCCACTTCAGAATTGATGTTCAGCCCTTGGTCTCTGGCATCCCCAAAGGAGTGGCCCTGCTGGGTCTTATGGAGTGGATGTCTCCTAGCTTCCTCCCTGCCCCTTCCTCCATCACTGCAAGCAAAAATCTCAGTTCTGTCTCACTGTGAAATAAAAACAAATGTTCATTGCATTCTTGTTTCCTGGCCAACTCTGCCCTTTGTTATCCACCAAACACAGTGTGGAGCCTGGCACCACACCAGCATGCAAGCACTGGAAAGATAACATAAGCTGAGAAGTCCAGGAATTAGAGAGTGGGGACTTAAGGAGCTCACAGCATCATCAGCAGGCTGGGCAGAAGCAGAAGAGGCTGCCTAGGGTTACTCAGACTCAACTCCCATCTCGTATGTTTCACCTGGACATGGCTAAGGTCTGCTGCTGCAGTGATGTCTCCTATGTTCTAATGGACGATCCCACATGTCTAGCTATTCTCCCTGCTTCCTGCTGAGCAGACCATGAAGAAAAAATTCAGAAGCCATCTGTCAAACTATCAGGGTGTGTGGTCCTGAAAGCCCTATGTCCTGGAAGGGCTTCCTCCATGCTCCTTCATGATAAGAACACACTGGTCACCTGCCCAAGACACAGGGATGGGGACCCTTGCACATACTGCAGGTGTAGGACTTGGGCAAGACAGCTATGTTATCTAGTAGGCTGCAGCTCTCAGCCAATGTTGTCATTCTTCCACCTCGTAAAGACTCACTTCACAGTGAGATGTTTAGTAATCCCAATCTCCTCCACATATTTCTCGCCTTCCTACCCAGCTGTGGCTGTGTGTACACCCTGAAGTTTGTGGCTGAGAGTCCAGGCAGTAAAAGAAGGTGTTTGAGCCCACCAGACCATTTTGGGTATGCCGTTGGTCCCAGTTGAGCAAGGCACTGAGCACTGAGTGAGTCTACATTTTTGAAGGCCATTGTGGCTAGGGCCACAATAGCAAAGCTGTCTCCCACTGTAGGGCTGGTCTACTTTGCTGCTGTGTGGAGGTATGTATGAGCAAGGCAATGGGACTCATCCCAGCTCAGTGCCTTCCCCTGCTGAAGCACCCCAGCACACCACAGCAGAGCACATGAACGCATGTAGTCAAAGAGGAATGAAGGGAAGAACAACATCTTGAAAAGAGAGGGAAGATGGGGGAGCACAGGTGTCTGAAATGCCTGAAAAAAGATGTGAAGGAGTAGTGGGAGCTGTGGGACAGAAGCTGACTGCTCTTGTGAGATGCCACTTTCTTGGGTGTCTAAGGAAGTCAAACACACAAGGAACCATTTGCTGATTATTTTATATTGTCATTAGCATCAAATATGCTGTTCCTGGAGGTCAGGGCTATGGGGCTGGTTGAAGAGTGGAATCCCTCTCAGGAAGCTCCAGAAACAGCTCGGGGGTGGGGGGGGGTTGTTCCTGGCTCCTTAGCAGCATGCACTCCCTCTTCACCAACAGCCAGGTATGGTATGAGGGCAGTCAGTGGTCAGTTATGGTACAAGAGCAGTGTGTGCACACAGGAAGGGTGTCTCTGGACACCCACCCAAGATTGAAGCAAAGCTATCTTCCACCCACTTCTTGTGACCAAGCCTGAGCTGGTAGCAATGTAAACAACATCTCCCTGCCAAGTTCTGTCCCATATCTTCTGTTGTGTCCACACAGCAGAAGGCCATGCCTGGCCTGTGCTACATTCCTATTCACAGAGTCAGCGTATTGCTCTGTGGTGGGCAAGGGAGACCAGTACAGTGGCAATGAAAGGGGGTATCACACCCCTCCAGTGTCCATTGCTGTCAGGGCTCAAGGGCTTGGTGAGTGGAGATGAAGGACAATGTAAGTGTCCATCCTGCTGTACCGTGTGGTTTGTTGTTTGTCAGATTTCTCTACCTTCTGGTCTCTGAAGTTGACAGTTCAGCCATGAGGGGGTGGGGACTGGGGGAGGATCACCCCACTCCAGCCCCTTCCAAAGCTCCTGGGACAGCACACCACCATAGAGCACAGGTGTGCCACTGGGCAGGGTGCTCCCCCACCAGCCGAAGTGATGTATCCTGTGATTTTCCATTAACATCAAAATTTTCCACCTGCCTGGTTATGTGTCTGTACCTCAAAGACCAGAATGGCAGTGCCCTGCTGAACTGCCCAGGCACACCTCACTGAGCTCAAGACGTGCTCTTGCGTCAGCAGTATGCTCCTCCAGAGCCCCAGGGCAAAGGTCTGCTTGGGGTGGAGGTGACAGAGCTCCCTCAGTTTCCAAAGGATGAAGCGGCCCAGGGAGGTGACACTCTTGGCTGAGATGAGCTGAGAATCTGGTCTTGGTCATCCCAATATGAAGCCTTTAAGCCTTCACATTGATCTGTCTGGGGGGCAAATCCCCACAGACTTTCTTCATTCAGAGGTCTTTCACCCCCTGGGGAGGCAAGGTCTTTGCTGTCATAATATATAACAGGGCAAGGCTGTCTCCAGCCTGCCTGCAAGCTCAGGCGGCTGCAGCATTTCACAGTTTCCTGGTCACAGACCCCCCTTTCAGATGGGATGCATTCAGGTGGCTGAGGTGCTGTCATCATGGAGTAATGTGGCTGCAGCTCTTTCAGAATCTTCAGGCTCTTCAGAGATCAGGCGCTCCTCTAGTTTTTGCCTTTAGGACTGCAGGCAAGCAAGTCCGGGCCTGAGCCTGCTTTCGGGCAAAGGGTGGGACCCACAAGAGGATCTCATTGCTCCAGGCCTTTCTAAAATGAGCCGAGTTTCAGAGCACGCTTCATGGGAGCCACCTCAGCCACTGCCATTACATAAGACATACTTTAATAGGCCACCAGATTGAATCATTAGGAACCCATTTGCCAAACATGGAGATGGCACTGGCCTGAGCCACAGGGAGGTGCTGCCTAGGTTACTTGGGGGAGTGGGAGCTTTGGGGTTAGGTCCTGCGTCATGAAACTGTGGAGTGTACTTACCAGTCAAGCTGTGCCAGGTGAGATCTGCACACTGCAACATCATATCCCCCAAGCTGCACCAAGAACAGTCTCTGCAATAGTGGCTCTGAGCACTGTCTGACATGTGAGCAGGGTCTGCCAGAGCAAAAAGGTGAAGTGGTTGCAGTGTGGCTAGTTCATGAGCTCTTCACCAGCTTCACAGATGTGGAGACACCAGAGTTGCTGGGTGTCACAGTTCTCCCCTGTAAATTCCCAGTGCACACGGTTGAACACAGCCAAGACCCGACTCTGCCTGGCACCAGGCTCCTAACAGAGTCCTGATGAGGTCCTGGCCTTATCTAAGGGGCCAGGGTCAGAGTAGGCACCCAGGTCCAGGATCTGCTGGGGTGGATGAGCAGTGACTTCCTGGGATGTGCAGGGAAAGCCCTTCACCATCCTCACTCCAGCAGGGTGGTAGGACACAAATGAAGGAGGTTTTTGCCATTGGAGACTCTGCTCCAGCCATGGATCACAGAGGGAGAGGTAGGGCAGCCCTGGGATCCTGGGGTGTGCATGAGGAAGGGTGGGTTTTGGGGTCCTTTAGGCCTGGCAGGAGGAGAGGACATGGCCACATGGAGGGGCTGAGTGTCTGGAGACTGTGCTCCCATGTCCTTGGGCACACTCTAACCCTGAGGCTTTCTAGGGTTCCCCCTACCCAGTGCTGGGAGCACTCCCAGACCCAGGACCAGAGCCTGGTGTCTGCCTCTCAGTGTCAGAGGAGGGGAAAAAATGGTCGGTCTAGCTGCAAGCAGGTTCCCAGCCTTTGTTTGACGGTGCTGAGACCCAGCCCTCTGGCATCCTCCCTTCCCAGAAGTGATGGTGCGCAGGTCCTGGCCCATGGCCAGCCCCACCTGTCTGACAGGTAGAGCAAGGGTGGGGCCAGGCTGCTGGCACCCACCAGCCCACCAGCTTGCCCGGACCTGCACGGCCTCTGCCAGGGATTGCCCCACAGCAGCAGGCCTGAAGAGCAGCCCAGGTCTCCCCCAGGCATGGAGAGATGTCTGGAGGCAACACACAGCTTCGTGGGGATATCCCACTCAGTGAGAGAACTATCCATAAGTACACTTGGTTGCACACACAGATATGCACACAGCTGCACAGGCAGTGGGTTACACAGCTATAGACACACATACAAAACATAGATGCCCGCACAATGTTACAGTTACAGACAGTTATACACACAGATAATCACATGGTGTGTTGCACAGTTGCATGCACACAGATATGTGTGCTTGTGTGCAAGTTGTGCACATTTACACACAAACACACACGCAGAGTTGCATACTGTATTACTCGTGCATGCAAACAGTTACACACATGGTTACTCACACAGTTACTCACAGGCCCGCACATAACTCCTCACCCATGGTTACACGCACACCTTCCAGTCAGGTTGCACTCCGTGTGGTAGTAGCAGAACTTGAGTGAGTTGTGCTGGCACCCTCCACCCAGCAAAGAAGCTCAGGTGCCCCACAGCCCCCTGCCCTGCTGTGGCTGCCTTGCCATTCCCCAGCATTGTGGCTCTGTGGCTTCTGGCTCCTGTTGCTGATCCCCAGGCAGCCTGCCCCCACACCCCTCGGCCAGATCTGCCCTGCTCCCTGGGCCAGTGAGTGCTTCAGGATGCGCAGCAAGCCCTGAGGGGTGGTAATGGGGCCAAGGGATCACAGTGGTGTAACACCCCCCGCTCCAGCGCTGGGCTTGCTGGAAGCAATAGGTGGGGGTACCTGAGGGTACAGGGTGAGTGAGAGCCCTTGTTTGAGGGGAACAAGGACCCTCAATAGCCAAGAGCTGACCCCCAGCCATGCCTGGTGAAGGCACAGGCTGACCAGGGGCAGACTCTGCCCCATCCAAGGTCTTCTAGCAAGAGGCGGCAGTGCCAGGCAGGAACCTGAGGGGAGTGCTGGCCAGCACCCCGCCTGACCTGGCATGCATTCATCCAATGCTTCTCTGGCAGGGACCACAAGGGCCTGTGTCAGGCATGTTTGGTCACTGTTCAGGGGCTGTGCGACCACATACTGTTTTTTTCCTAATTTCTGTCCCCAGGGACGTATTGGTGACCTGACCCCAGCACTGCAGGAACAGACTCTCCTGGGGCCAGAGACCTTTGACACACACAGACTCTCAGTTAGCAACTGAGGGTCGCAAACAGCCTTCAGGACTTGGCCAGGCCATTCCACCCCCAGGAGACAAGCCTCAGCATCTTGCCCAGCCACTTGCAAACAAGTCAAACGGCTCAAGGTCTCCCAGGCTGTCTCCAACCATCTCAACCTCCCTGTAAACAAAGCAGAGATCTAGGCTGTGCCTCTCTTCTTGGAGGAGAAAGGGGGTCTGGGATCCCCTCACTGCTCCTGCCTCTGAGAGAAGTTCACATGTAATCCAAAAACCCGTCTGGCTTCTGCTTTACACACAATGGCTCATGGGGTGCTGCTGAAGCTTCTCTCCAGTTATGCCCTGTGATCCAGGGTGAGATTGACAGACAGCCACCCAGACAGAGAGTTATGGGGGCACCCTGCTGTCCCAGCAAGTTGAGCAGAGTGGGACAGCTATTTATCGCAGTTTGCTCAGGTAAAGGCCACCAAATGTCCCCTGGGCTTTGTGGTAGATGGGAGTCCCAGAGAGCAGGGATCGGGTGATGGAGCTCAGCTGCATAACAGCAGCCATCAGCTCTATCATGACGCAGATGCACTGGTCAGGGTTCAAAACAAATGACTGCACCTGGGAGATGAGGAGGACTGAGGATGTAGCAAGCCACGTAATGACTTGGCACCATGCAGATATCTGGGCTGAACTGTTGTGTATGGTTTTTTTTTTTTGGGGGGGGGGGAGGTGTTCAGTTGCTCACACTGGATTTAAAACAGCATTGTCGAAATCTACATGTAGATCCTACAACAGTCTCCAGCTTGGTCCTCCTGTCCCCAAACAGTGGGTGCAAATCCCATTTTACAACGGGGAAGCAGTCACTCAACATAGGTGTGCAGGGCTGCACAGAGAAAGCACGATGGGGTAGGGGAGAGGGCAGGGCCCCCGGCAGGGGCCTGTGATTGCTGTTGCCATGGCCCCACGGTTGCCCCACGCTGTCCCTAGTATGGCGATGAGCTCATTTTGCTATGGTAACGCTCCTTGCTGCATGCCAGGTGCCTTGTCATGAGGCGAGAGGAGAAGTGGGAACAGGTTATTCAAGGTCTGCGTGGCCCAGGGCAAGAGCAGGTGAGTTCAGGGAGCTGTGGGCTCTCTGGGGGCATGAGAGCTGGGCTGACCGTGGAGAGCAGAGCACCCCTACTCCACCCACGGGCTGCCTTGGGGAGAGGAGACTCAGGACTCTAGTGCCAGGCACTGCATTATAGTTGCGGGGCACAGATGGGGTGAACAGGGCACTCAGCCCCCACCTACAAGGTGCAGCTGAGCTGGCTAAACAGTCCGCAGAGCATAATTAGAGCATAATTACAATCATAGGCTGGAAAAGGCAGGTTAGGGTCAGTACAGGTCACATTTAGGTCACATCTGGAGACCTGGCCTGGATGGGAACAACAGAAACCCCCTCTGGAAAAAGTGAAGTGTCTCCTTATGGCCTTTGCAGCATGAAACCATCCCTCCACTACTTGGGAAAGAAGCTTTTTCCCCTGGCAATCAATGTATCCTTCACCATCCTCTTCCCAGTCTCAGAACCAGGGAGATAGATGGCCCAGGATGGACTAGAACAGTTCCACAGCGCCAGGCACCACCCCCCCTTCATGCCCTCTCCAGCCTCTCCTTTGCCATCAGATCACCAAACTGAGCAAATCCCTTTCGGCGGAGCCATGACTCTGCAGGGCAGCAGGGGAACAGGCAAAACCTCCCTTCTTCCTTCTAGGATGTTCTCTTGAGGCATTTAGACACCCTGAGCACCTCAGAGACCTGATGGTGCTTTCACAGGAAGCTATTTATCTTCCTGTCCTCTGACAACTATTTTTCCCGCTGGGACCTGCCATGGCTGTACAGAGCCTCTGCCCATGCCACATACCGTGGAGAGGCTGCAGCGCTGAGGCCCAAGCAGCCAAGATGGATTCCCTCCCGTCAGCTCCCAGTGCCTGCCACCCTTGTCCCTGCTGTCCCGCATTTATCCTGCACATGGTCCTCTGGAGACACATGCATGTAGCAAGCCTCATCTGGCAAGCACACTGCAGCTGCATGCACAGCCCTCCCCCCCCCACACACAATCTCCCTCCATCCACAAATAAATTCACCCCACCGGCCAACCTGTCCCTATCCCCAAGTACCTTATATTCACTCCTCCCTGCTTGCACAGACCCTTCACTCCTATCACGCACACCCCAACCCTACATGCACATACCCCGCATACTTGCACACATCCTTTCTGCATGCCCATGCAAACACATATACACACAAATACATGCACAAGCCGCTGCAGCTCTGTTTCTTCTCCCCTCCTGCTGTTTGGGATTTCAGAAAGACAGGGGACCTGCAAACACCACTCTTCTCTCCCTGTGTTGTGGACCAGGGTGGGTAGGGGGATCCAACACTTGGCAGCATAGCTCAGAACACCTGTCTGCAGGTTTCAACAAGCCCAAGGAACTTCTCCAAAAGTCAGGGCAACCTAGGAAATGTAGGGGAAAGAGAGGGAGGGAGCATCACAGTTACTGTAGTGCCTCCCCCTTCATGTCTCTCCCTGCTCTGATCCTTGGGTTAATGGCACAGGTGTTGCAGAGGATTTTGGCTGCTTCCCCAGATGGTCCCCTTGAAGGGAGCGGAGTTAGAAACCAGTTACCACACATGGTCCTTGCAGAGGAGCCCTGGCCTTGGCCAAGGTCTCAAGAGAACGGAGCCTCAGTGGAGAAGCCAAGGTGCGGGGAGCGCTGTGAGAAGTGAGGGTTGTCCCCGAGTCGGCTAACCATCCGCTGCCCCAGGCCTGCCCTGTGGCAGTAAAACTGGCTATGCCACCAGCACATGGCCAGCCATGAGGTGAAGGGCTGGTGTGGCCACGCAGCCCCCAGCTGCTTCAGGGATCCCATGCATCCACCTTTTTGTAGATAGGCCAAGCACTGCCTGAACACCAGGTCTAATCCTCGGTCCAGCCACTTGCCTGGGAAACTATCCCAGCTCCTTCCTGCTCTGATGACTGGAAACTTTCTCTTTTCCAGCTGAAATATGGCCACAGACAGTGTCTTACATCCACATCTCCTTGTGCAAACTTTGTCCTGTGGCCAAAAGAGTTCTCCTCCTGCTCTGCTCTTTCTCCTCCCCAGCAAGCCTGCATGAGGCCATCAGTCAGTGCCACACTCAGTCCCCGAGATCTGGGGCCAGGAGCAGAGCAGATCTTAGGGGCACCTGACCTAGCTGGTCTCCCCAAACCCACAAGCATGGGCAGCAGTGATGTCCTGCCCCTCTGGGGAGAGGTGCTCCTCATGCAAGGAGCACACAGGGCACAAGCCTAGCAAAAACCCAGATGGGCACATAAGCAGTGCAAAGGAGAGAGGGTTTAGGAGAGTTGCAACACAATTGCCACAACCCCTTCCCTCCTCCCACAGACACAGCCATGCTCAACTGAGCCGCAAGCTGCCCCCGCAGAGCCAGCACGAAGGTGGGTCAGTCCCTGCCTGAACTGCCTAGCAGAGGGACCCACCTGCAGCCTCACACCACTGCTGCTGATCCAGGGCTGGTGTAACCTGAGCTCTGTTTGTGTTGTGGGAGGTGTGTGTGTGTGCAGGTGCGCGCGTGCGCGCGTGCATGTACGTGTGGGCATGGTCCCAGAAAATGGATCTGAGCTAGAGCGTCATGTCAGCCAGGGGTGTGGCACTGCCTAGACATTCATTTTGCAAACAGACTTGGGGTCATGAACTAAATAAACTGCAATTGTGGGTTCTGCGAGCGCCTAGCCTGAACCACACCTGCCTCATCCAGGTCACCCCAGGAGAGCAGAGGCAGCAGCAGGGCATGGGGGAGAGGGCAGTGAGGACAGGCAGCACTACAAAACTCTTTGCTCTGTGCTAGGCAGGAATTTCAAACAAAGCAGAACACCAGCTCATGTGAATCTGAAACATTTTGGGATAGACAATTCCTACCAAGTCCACAGCAGTTTTGTAGCAGCTGGGACTGCATTCCTGGTTTGCCTCCTCCGGCAGTGGGCACACAAACCTGGAGTTAGTAGCCTTCTGGCTGGATTCCTGGCAGAGATGTGGGAAGGCAGGAGGTTCCCAGCACTGATCCACATCTTTAGGGCAGTCAGCCATGCTAGATCTCCCAGGAATTCTGAGGGGATCAAGGTTGTTAGCCGAACTCAGCTCCAGGCTTCATAGTATTAAGCTTGAAAGTCCTGGGTCCCAAGCACCGTTTTCTTGTTTCCTTGGTGCCACAGCAAAAGGCAGAGTCTGAAAGCCTCTGTCTCCCCTGTCTCAACAGGGCTGCTCAAATCCCTCCCTCACCCCACTGCAGTCTGTAGACGGCAGTGGCCGGGGACCTAGGGTCCCTTCTGTAGGAACACTGTGCTATTCTGCTTTCATATCCCAACTGTCTTGCAGCAGGTGACATCAGGGTACAGTAAGGAGAGACCTCAGACCACCTTGTGAGCCTGAGAGTAGGCTCACAACTCCACAGAGGGACAAGTGAGATGCAGAGAGGAGGCCAGGCACAGCCCACTCAGCCCTTCCACGTTGTGGGCATGCATAAGCCCAGTCCTCAGCTCTGCTCCTCTCCATCGTACTCTGGGCTCTTTTGTGGCTGCACAGCTGGCCAGGGCCTGGGCATTTAGGGTGCAGACACAGCTCTGTGCTCAGACACACTGCAGACCTGTGGCTCAGGTCTGCCGCAGGAGAGGGGAGCCAGCAGAGCTGAGGGGCAGCACCCTCCCAGCAGCACAGGGCTGGCGGAGGAGGTATTGGAGCTGTAGGCTCTGAGGATCTTTGTTTCCTTTCAGAAACATGCTGTTTCCAAAACTATTTTGCCCCCAAATTGCTAGTTCATGGGGAAAAAAAGCAACACTGAAGGCGGCAGTGGAAACCCAGATCCAAAGCACATTTCAGAAACACCCTCTTTCCCCCATCCTGGAGCCCTGTGGCCCTGCTCCTCCGCTTTCTTCCCTCAGCCCAGCTGTCTCACAGAGCTTGTGCATCCCCAGAGAGCAGATCCAGGGCCCAGCAAACCAGCAGTATGACAAAGCTTCTTATTCCTTTAAACACAAGATCAGATGAGGTGTCAGACTTGGGATGAAGGCAGCACTTTGCCCTTGTTGCCCAGAGAAAGGAAGGGCTTGCAGGGAGGGAATGGGCTGCAGGACCCTCTGAACTTCCCTCACACTTTCTTGGGCATAGGGCGGGTCATACAGCACCTTTATGCAGCAGATATGCAGCCTTGCAGGCTCTGCCTGAAGTTGCTACACGTGCCGCGGAGTTTTTAGGTATGTCCTCAGCCCTACTCCTTGCTACCTGAGCTGCTGACTCATGGTGTGACCTTGGGCTGGTCACCTCGTCTCTCTGTGTTATTGGACTTCCCAAGGAAAGGGCTCGGCTCAGGCTTCCTGGCAGTGGAATTTCCCCATGTTCCTCCTGTTTGCAGGACCTGCTCCACTCGGCTCAGCACATGGGGATTCCAAGGGCACCACTACCGGCCAGCCCTGCACGCTCACCCTAACGGATCTCGCACCCTGGAGAGCAGATCATGTCCTGACTCAGGCGAAACCCCAGAGGCCTGAGGGATGAGCAGGCCCTGACAGCACTGGAGGAGGAGCCTGGCTGCAAACACTGGCTTCTTTGTAATGGTTGGGAGCAGACGAGTGCCAGGCTCCTGGTATTTATTTATTTATGGATGTGAATGCTAACAGTCTGAAAGGAATACGTGCACCTCAGGGCCCCATGCACAGCAAGCCCTCCCCTTTTCCTGTGTCCTTGACCCTGCTGTTCTACGGCAGCAGGGACCTGCTAAAGCAAAAGCCAGGTACCCCTGCACCCTGCTCTCCTGGCCATGGTTGGACCAGTGCCTTGAGGGCAGGTAGGGCCACTGAGCACCCAGAACTCACCCAGTCCCCCAACCCAGAGCTGGTGGGCCACCCTGGCCCCACTGCAGGCTTTTTGTTAAGGGTAAGATTGCAGCAAGGCAAAGTGAAGGATAGCAAAAGCCCTGAGTGGAGTCTGCAGTGCCACTGAGCGCTTGTCTGGATCTGCCCCAGCCCTGACACAAGCTCATCACACATCCGGACTAGCCCATGGTTCTCTGTGCCCACAGTGGGCAGCTCTTCCCTGCCTTTGGCTTACAAAAACAATGAAGATACCACCAGATCGCAGCAACTCAGTACACGTGATGCCTGTTGCTGTGTCTCTGAGTTTCCCTCTGCACCTGGCCTCACCAGTAGTGAGGGCTGCGGGCAGGAAAGGTGAACAAGAGCCAAAATAAGTCAGGAAAAGGAAGCATCTGTTGCTTCAGGCTATCCTAGGGCCAGAGGGATTTTATGTCCAGCTAAGGTCCTTACTACAGGTCTTGGCTGCCACGAGTTTTCACTCCCAACACCTTGTTAGCAGCAGAACTTTTCATGACATGCTTGGCTGGAGGACTTTGTGGCCCATCCTGTTATCCAGCTTGCTTGCCTTCAAAGTCTGGCTGCAAAATGGGGTGTCTGTGTGTGTGTTTGGGAGATGGAAGGTATTTTGCCCAGGCAGAAAGCTGGTAGGTTTGCTTGAGGGAGCAGAACTCATATGCGAACCCTGTGGCTGTAGAGAGGAGCTGCTGAGATGTTCGGATTTTCCCTCACCTCCCTCAATGAATCTCATCATTGCTAAGCACAGTGCCAGCCTGGCTCCTTCCTCAGTCATCCCATGCCTGGTCCACTTGGCTGCCTTCTTCCCCACTACTGGGGACTGGATAACACACCTGCCTTCTCTCTGTCAAGGAGCATTACCAGATCTCTGTGGGAGTTCCTGGCAGAGTCACACCCGAATGGCCCTGTATTCATCAAGGCCATGGCTATCACTCCAGCAGGGAAGTGCAGTATTTTAGAGTCAGGATCAGAGACCCAGCACCGCCTCTCCAGCGTCACAGGAAGCCCGAGGTATTTCAGCAGCACGTATTCATTCTTCACTGCTAGTGACCTGTGGAGTGGAACATGTGCTTCTGGGGATACTCCAGGTCTTCATCTGCTTTGCTTCTTGCTGGAGTATATAAGGCAAACATTGAAGAGTAGCAGAATATGATGGCGTGAGAGTGCGGGTGGCTGTGCCCATCAGTCTTGCTGGTGAGCACAAGGCAGCTTGGCTGGTGGTCTCCTAATGGTGCACCATTATGATTCTCATGTCTAGCAAGGCTGGGACAGGCTTCAGTGGGAATGGGTGAGATTTAAGCTAATCACTAGGAGAAGCTGATTGACAGTAGTGCTTTAAGACTGGTTTCAGAAAAGCAGTGGAGGGCAGTAGGAACACACTGATCCTACTCCAGATGCTTCCCTGAGTGCACCTCACGTTGGTGATGGGGTGGTCTAAGCCAGTCTGGACCACCTCCAGCCTTGCCCACACACAGATCCAGACTCTGCTGGCCTGAAAACAGGATTAGCCATAGGAGTGCAATGACCGCACAGGACACCCAGATTGCGCTTGTAACAAGCTGTATATCGACTGGGACCTATTCTGCATGGAGCTGATGGACTCATCTAACCATGTGGGTCATTCTGCAAGTGCAGATCTGGGCTGTTTGCTCTTTTGCTGATAAAGCACTGGCTTTCTTCCAGTTTGGCTTAAACCAGTTCCCAAATTATATAAACAAACACATCAACAATCCTATTTGTGCCAAAAGGAGATCATCTGCCAGCATTAACCACTGTAACTTTACTGCCTTGAAGTCACCTCTGGGCTGAGACTGGGAGCATTTTGCTTTGTAGTCAGCAGGCTCTGGACTGCAGATATCTTCACATGGATCCTTGCGGATTCGGAGAAATCAATTTAAAAACAACCTATGTTTGATCGGCACAGTTTCTGCAGAGAGGCTTACCTGGGAGACAGCTTAGGCTGTCTGCTGATTGAGCTGGCAGCACTGGGTACAGAGGATTGGGTCCCCGGGATGTTTATGAGCTCTTCCCCCACTGTTAGCCCTGGACAGCAGTGAATCTGAAGCATCAAACAGGTGTTGAGAAAACCCAAGCAGCAGAAAGCAAAATTCAGAGCCTTGCCATCGTTGAGATTTTGACTTTGCAACAAAGATGTTACAGAAGAGGGATGACAGAAGTTCAGCAGTCATGGCTAAACTGCTACAGACTTAGAGCAGACCCAGTTCTCCCAGCACCCACCCTGTCATGGCAAGTTGCCTTTCTCATGTAGGAATTCTTGTGTTATAATCATCACCATGATATGGGTAAAACAGACTCATTCATCCCTGTAAGCGAAGCTGATGAATCTCTCCTGTTGCCTCTCAACAGCCTTTCTTGCTCTGGCAGTCCCAGCTTGTCAGATCTCCCCACCCTGCAGGCTCCCAGTTCAAACTGGATCTGCACTTTTATTGCAAAGCCTGAAGCGGGGGGAGCAGGGGGAGGTGGCTGTGGGGACATGGCCAGCGCTGGCCCTCCCTGCCGTCTGCTCGTCGCTCCCTGGCTCTGTTTGCTCAGCACCAGGTCCCATGTGAAGGCAAACACTGTTGTGCCGGAAGGAGCACAAACATGGGCAAACAGAGGCTGGTGAGGCTCTGCAGCCTCCCACCACCATGAATGGCTTCTGGGGAGGGTTCCCACGGTGCAGCCATTGCGTGCAGCACCCAGGGCCTCAACGGTTCCTCACCTCTCCCCTGAGATGAGGGGCACTGGAGCACAGCTCACACAGACCATGTCTGTAAGGGTCCTTCAACCTGAGTTGAGACCTGCAAAGGCTCAGGGCACAAGAGACCTCAGCCCAGGGGCATCTGTCTGCAGCAATCCGCGCTGCCCCCGCTTGATTGTAAGCAGGCTTCAAGGAGATGTAGGTTTACAACTGTTCCATTTGAGCCAGAAAGACAACGCTTTCAGGAACAGGGAGAGATCTCGGGCTCTTGGGGACAAGCGGACAACCTCTAGTGGAAGAATGGCTTATGCTATCACATTAAATCTGCCTTGTTTGTTCTTTATCCTAGGGGAACAGAGCCTAAACAGGCCGCCTCCACTATGAGGGAAGCATCCGTGTGCCTGTCCCTTCTTACAAAGCCCCAGATATGTCCCTGCTGGGTGTCACATATCCAGCAGGAGGGGCTGAGAATGGTGCACCCCTGGCTCCCACTGCTGTCAGCTCAGATGGCTCCCTTTGACTGCCCTGGATGGAAGGGAGGGATTTGAGAGGTAGAAATGTCCTCCCAGTTCTGCCTTGGGAAGGATCAAAACAGGTTCAGACCAGGTGAGGTGGGGAGGGGGTTGCATACCCCCATCTGACGTGTTTGCCTGGCCTTGGCCTGGCCCTATGGGTGTGTTCTGTGGGGCACTGTCAGTCGAGGCTGCATGCACCAAGGCAGCAGCACCCAGGAGAAACAAGATGAGAAACGTGCTGGGACCATGAATGCCTCAGCCTTTCTGGGACTTGCAACAAATAGTCAAAGGTAACCCAGCTCCAGTGCAGGACCCAGCTGACCCTTTGCCATAGGAGCCTCTGAGCCAGTATAAATCATCTCCACTTACTTTAATTAGTGCAACAATTTGCTGGGGAGCTGTGCTAATTTCAGCAATGACATCCCAGGGCAGAACAATCCCAGTTTTCCTCCTAACGCCTGCTGAGCCCAACTTGCAAAGAACCTACTCAGTTTGTTTCCTATTTGCTATGACAGGCTCTGCTCTCAGCTAGACTGACAGAGGCAGTCAGATACCTGGCTCTGTACTTTAGAAGCCATTTATACCTCTGCACAAGGAACCTGAAATATCTTCTCACTCCTCCCTGATCCACCCTATAGGTACAAGCCGCGGGGACCCAGTGTCCCTGCAGTGTCTGGAGCTGTGCTGATTTAGGCCAGTGGGATGTGGCCCTGGAGAGCATGTCCCAGTTGAATAAGAACACTGGCATTCCCAGGGCCACCTTCACTAGTTAAAGCAGACAGAGAAATCCGGTGTTCACAGGCTGAGAGCTGCATGCATGAGGTGTGTCTGCAGATAATGACAGTGAGGTCTGAAGTCCACAAAGATAAGAGGCTGGGGAAAGCAGCCTAGGGAGCCATAATCAGAAGAGATTTCAGGTTTCTGCAAAGGGAGTGAAGCAAGTTTTCAGTGCACAGTGCTGAGCCCTCCAGACCAGGCTGGGAGAGGCCAGGTCCCCACTAGCCACAGGTCAAACTTGTCACTGGCTGGCTCCACCCTGCTCAGCCATGTGGCCACTAGAGATAGAGGACACTAGTCAGACGTGGATGGACCATGGCCCTTTGCTGCATCTACTGTCTTTGGCAGAGGAACAGGGAGAAGTCTCTGGAGGATGCACTCCTGCCTCGAAGAGCTACAGGCCTGGGCAGGGATGGTGAACAGTGCCCCTGCTAGGGATGTGGTGGGAAACAGGGAAGGGTGAGGAGAGAGTGATCGGGGCACAGGTACCCCGGGGCTCATGCCAGGCAAAGGGAGGTAAGCACACCTTGGTCAAGGCTCTTCTCCTGGCCCTGCCACAGCACTCCCAGCACCCACCCTTCTCCGCACATCCTGCACAACAGCCCTTTGTTTGTGCCCATCACAAAACGGCTGATGTCCTTGCCTCTGCTGCTGCTCCCCAAGTTAGTGCTCAGCCCCACAGCCCCAATGGCTCTCACAGATAAAATGAGAATAATTAGAAGGAGGTGCCTTTTATTACAGTTCTCTCTGAAACTCTGGCAGAGCCAGGCCCTAGGGGGGGCCTTTGATCTTAGCCTTTGAAACCTTATAGCTTTCCTGACAGAGCCACTCTGTCTTTCCAGGTCACAGTGATGATCATTTCCATGAGGGAACAATAAGCTCTTTATGCCGCCGTGCGTGCCGGACCCTCCCTGTGTCAAGTGGGCCTGGCACACAGGGAGGGGCCGCGTCGCCACACAAGTTGTTATCAATGTCAGGCTGTTTCTCTGCATGGCTTGTGGAGCAAGGGGATATGGGGACACCAGGCAGGAGGAGCCCACCTGGCTCCCCAGGGCCAGACCTTGACATCACAGAAAGCTCAACATCGTCATCACATGCCCCATGGCCCACGAAGTGCCCTGTGGGAAATGCATAAATGCCTCAGAGCTTTTAGTTCTAGAAGGCCAAATTTTGCCAGGCCCTGAGAGAGACCCTGTTGTCCCCATGACATGCCATGAAACCTTAGTACTCTCCTGGAGGAAGCCCCTACATGTCCCGCCCTACATGTCTACAATCCTGGAGACTGACTTAATGCTCAGCCCTGCAACGGGTCAAGCAGACACGCAAGTGTTTCCTGTGTGGCACAGGGCATCCCAGAATGTTGCACCTGAGCGCAGAGAAGGGTTTTGGGAGGAGAAGCCACCTGACACTGTCAGCCCTTGACCCACTTTGGTACTTTGTTTGGCCCAGGAAAAACAGTACATGAAAAGCATGTGAAATAACAGAGACTTCAGACCTGGGGATGTGGCTACGAAGCGGCTGGCTTGCAAATGGATAGATACGAGGGCAAGCAGTGCTCCTTGTGTCCCTTGAGCTGCAGCTCCCCAGCCCGTGCCCCTGTTTGTTGCTGCACATTTCCAAGAGGTGAGGTGCTAGCACTGTTCCTTTGGAAAACATCCACTCCTGATTTAAAATTCCCACAGTAAATCCATGATAGAGGAAGAATGCCTCAAAGGGGAACTGGTCCAGCCCCAAGGTCCCTGGTCTCCTCACCCCAAGGCCCCTTTCCTTGGCTACATGGTGCCTTTTCCAGCTCCACAACCTCCCCCATTCCAGACAGCAGCAGCGGCACCTTCATCTCTTCATCTCGCCTTCCTCTCCCCACTGCAGCCAGGCTATCTGTCCTCTCCACCTAATGGGGAGTGGGGGGAGGGAGAGTCTGTACCTTCCCCCTTCCCCAGGTCACAGCTCAGCATGGGACTGCTGGAGACTGTGGTTTGCATTTGCCTTTATCAAAACAATACATTGTTCTCCAGCAGCAAGCACGGGGACTGGTCATACAAGTTTCCTCAGTCATGACAGTCAGTTTTTCCCGGGGTACAAGGCAACATTTTGACTAAATAAGCTCCAAGATCTGATCCCTGTGGAACCTGGTCTCCCCACAAAAGCTCTGGGGCAAAACACACCTATCTGAGATTCATCTGGGGCCAGAGTCTGACCCCTTTGGGGCATGCTTGGGTAAGATTTACACCATGCTGGAGCCAAGAAGTATCTCATTGCTGTTCTCAGCCTGAAGAATTGAATGAGTGGTCTCTTAGGAATCCAATGGAGATAGTCACTATTTTCCATCCCTCAGCAGGAATTGACTGCACTGACATTTATGAATCCATCCCAGCTGGGCTCCTGCTTCTTATCCGTGGAGGCTTGACCTGTACTGGGATGGGGCATGCTGAAACCTGAAGTCAGATCTTGCAGTGACAGCTACTGTGGAGATGGTGGTCACTGTGACTGGCTGATTGATCAGTTAATGGGTAAAGTGAACAGAGCCAGCAGTGTCCCTGTGTACAGTTTCTGGGTGAGTTTGTTGCCCTCTTCCCAGTGGATGTCACCTTCTGGTTTTGCAAATCAAATCCCAGCTGTGAGGTGGCCAAGGAGCAGGAACAGTGGAGCAAGGACACCTGCTCATTTGCCAGGCAAATTTCCCAGGGAAAACATGGGCTAGGAGCCAGCATCTCTGCTGGCAGTAGCCATTGGGCTTGGGCTATGGGGTCTCCAACTCCATCCCACCACCCTGCAGGCTGAGCAGCCTGTGACTCTGCTCCACTTCCCTGCCACGCTTCAGCAGAGCTATCTCCAGACAACCCAGATAGAGCCAAGGATTGTCCCTCCCCTGCTGAGCTCCCTGTGCTTGTGCTGGCACATACCTTGCATACCTGGATACAGGCATCACCAGGAATGCTAACCCTTTCCTACTCTCCCAGACAGTAATGCCTGCTTGGGCACTGGCCTCCCATGGGTGCTGCTGACCTCCTGACTCAGTCCCAGCACCCCAAGGTTCCAACAGGCACTACTGGCACAACTGGCATTGACCATGATGTCAAGAGCCTACATAGTGTCAAAATGCCTCCTTCACTGCCTCTGCATGTACCCTTGCTGCCTGAGAGCCATTTTAATGCATGAGCGGGCTGGAGGGCAAATCACCCCCATTTAAACCCTGCCCCCCACATGCTGCTATGTCTCCACTTATACCTCCATTGCACTTCCCTCCAGCAGCCCCTCAGGCTTCCACTGCCTCAGCCAGAGTGGAAAGCCACAATGTAGAAAGGGTCCACAATAGGAGCAGGGGCTTCACAGCAGCTGCTTGCCTGTCCTAAGCAGCACTGAGGTGAATTAGACCAGATCCCTACATATCTCCAGGATGGAGATCCTGTTTCTTGCACCACCTTCTGCTCACACCAGCCTCACCTGCAGCTTGGCCAGATCTGCACTGGCTTCCGGTGGCTTGTCCCAGCCAATAACCAAACCGAGCGCAGGCCAAGGTGATCTGACAGTTGTCTGGCACCCAAACTTGATAAGTGCAAGGATGTTGGAGGGGAGCTTGGGGGAAAAATCTGCTCATGCCACATGTGGCAGAGTGCACTGGATGTTCACTTTTCTAGGTCAATACAAACATCCCAGCCCACTCTTCTCATGGGACACCCCTTAGGGAGTAGGGTCTCCTTTCCACTGGAGGCTGAGATCCAGCCAAGACTGTGTGTCCAAGAGGACACAAAAGGTTGTCCATGCATGTCTGGCTCTGCATGTGCCTGTATGTCCATTTCGGCATTCATGTGGATGTGGATGTGCCTCTGTGTGTAACCCTTCATGGGAGGGAGTCTTCATGCAAGAGGGCCTCTGTGTGTTTGCAGGTGTTTGTGTGTTTTCCTGGCTCTGTGTACTCTTTGTGGGGATTGACAGAGGGGCTTAGCTTGTGCGTGCCAAGGAGCTGCAAGTCCTTCTCTTTCTCCCTGGGTTCTTGTTGCAAGGACTCCACAAGATCTCCTCACTTTCTCCACTCTTCTCTCTACCAGGTCTTGCTCAACCCAGTCCTAAGAACTCCTCATGCATCCTCCTTCAGTCTGAAGAAGTGAATCTCTCCCCTGAGCCAGCCTGCCTGTCCCTGACAGTTCCTGGCAGTGTCCAGACACTCCTGTAGTCCAAATCCAAACTCCCAAGACCTCTCCGTCCACAGGTCAAACTTCACAAACATATATGGGTGGCCTGGGCTGGGGGCACAGGTCAGCAAGCCTGGGAGGAATGACTGCAGCAAAAAGCACAACAGTACAGCACCCCAGGCAGCATGGACACCCTTGGCTGTGTGGGATGCCCAGCCTTTCTGCTGCTGTGCCAGATCCCCATAGACCTGCACAGCCCATGGTGGAAGCAAGAGGTCTATGAAATTGAGCAAAATCGTGGGAAAATTATGCCTGAGACCAGGGGAGTTTGTGCCTCCATGGTCCCAAGGCTTAAGCAAAGCATGATAGTTAGGAGAGGCATGGGAGAGCCCAGAGGCAGGCTGAGCAGTGGCATCACAACAGATGTGCCTGTTAAGGATGCTGGGGATTGCATTCATAGTGTGAGCAATGCCATTTTGAAGCCCCACAACTTGTCCAAAGAAGAAAAGGGGACAGGTCAACCTTGAGGCATGGCATGAGGACACGGACATGTGTCTTTGGAAGACCCACAGAATGAGCTACAGATACAGGCAGTGCCTGATGCACACTGTACTCCAGGGCCTTTGATGGGCAGATGGATGGGCTTGAGCCTAAGCTGCCTGGGGGTGCAAGAAGATTTTTGACTGTCTCTTGGATAGGTGGATCCCAGGAGCCTGTAGCTACCTCCCCTGCTAATGCACAGAGTGACTCCTAGCCAAGTTCTCCCTTGGCAACAGGTCCTGCCCGCTGCCCTGCAGCCCAAGAGACTCTGCCAGGTACTGTGCCACAGGCTCCCTCTGGCTTGTGGTTATTTTGCAGGTGACAAATGGCGAGTGTCCAGATGACAGGGCTGGCACAGGTCCCTGAAAGCAGACTGAGTTGGCTTAAGCTGGGATTGAAATTCAAAGTGAGTTACAGAGCTCTGCTACACATCTGGTGCTGAGTCCTGGGGACACTGCCTGGAGGACAAGCAGGAAAAGCCCTGGAAGGAAAGGCCAACTCCGAGGCCATATGCAGAGAGCTCATGACCTCAGGGAGCAGAGCACCTGAAGCAGAGCAGAGTCTGGCCCCTTTGCTGTGTTTCCATCTCTCCAGATGTTATTGCCATTCCTGTAAAATGCCAGCTCCTGAATTAGGGGAGTTTAAGAAAATCCTGGCTTGGTGTTGAGACCAGATTTAGATCTTGTCACTGCTGAAGAAAGCCTGTTCTTCCAGTGTCAAGTACCCAGCCTGATGTGAGTTTCCAAGCTGGAGAGTGTCTTGTTTAGGCCAAGGCAGGCATCACATTGCATGGGCAATGCTTACCAAAGCTGCTTGCAGTCACAAGGCAATCCCACACTGGGAAAAGTGATGGGTGAAAGTGCCCAGGCAAAGCATGGTGAGCCACACCAGTTGTGAGCAGGGCATGGCCTCCCATCACTGGGTTCCTCATCTGCGGGGGAATAGAGAGACCTCTTTAGCTAGCAAACAAGTAAGACAGAGGAGGACATAGCTTTGGGGTTTGTGAGACTGAGCCAGAAACACCCAGCAGCCTCAGAGAAGAGCTAGGTCTGCCCCTGTGTCCATCTCTGCAAGCTCCTGTGCCTCTGCCCTGACCAGTTCTGCCAGTGCAGGGAATGAGGTGGTGGCTCTACCCAGCCTTGCTTCCCTAACGAAGTGCAAAACCTCCCCCCCCCCCCCCCCAGAAGCTGCCAGGCATTAGGGTGATCCAAGAGCTGAGTCCTGCTGCCATATTCAAAGGCTACTCATGTCTTCTCCCACAAATCTCACTTTGGCAGCCTCCACACCCATGCTGCTCCTGGGCTGCTGGCCCAGGAGTTACACAATGGGCAAGGCTGAGCCTGGGTAACTGCTCCATCACTACTACCTGGGCTGGGGGTGGCCAGCCTGGATCCCCCAGCCAGTCGCTTGCATATGCTCCTGCCCAAGGAAGGGGTGTTGGGGAGCAGAGTCACAGCTGGGCACCTGGAGTAGCCCAGGCTGTGATAGCTTTTGGGAGCTCCCTGAGAACTTGCAGCCAGCCCAGTGCCCTGTGCCCACAGTACTAGTTCACAGTCCTGGGGATAGGTGGCAGGACTGACTTGGCACACTGCCATGGGTGGCTTGTTTCCAGGCCAGGGAAACATATCACCTCAGAGTGGGTGGAGAAGATCTAAAGTCCTCCCTCACATGGCCTTGACACAGTTAGCTTTTCTCAGAGGTAATGAAAGGTTTATAGACACTTTGGAGGTCATCCAACTCCTGTCCTGGTCTGGGTCTCCCCACAGCAATGGGGGGAGAGAGGGGCCACCAGGGCTCTGCTGAGCACTGCTGCTGGGGAGATGATGCCTGCTGGCTCGCAGAGACAGATACAAACTCTCCAGGCAGAGCAGACAGGGTTTTTCTTTCTGTGCCTTGCTTGATAAACCTTGCAAGCTGCATTTGCTCCATGCTTTGGTAAGAGGCATTTCAAAAACCTAGCAGCTTTTGTTGGCCCTGGGTTTAAATCCTGGGGGTACCTTGGGGGAGCAGCTCACCTTTCACTTACAGAATAGAGAAATAGCCCCTAGCTTCTGAGACCTCCCTCTGGAAAGCTGTCCTCCTGACATGGGTGTAGCACATGATGTGCTCAACCCTGCGCAGAGGATGCATCTGATGTGTCTGCGCTCTCGGAGGTTACTGGTAAACTGAGTCAGCCACCTCCCATCTGGAGAGGCCTCAGAGAGTTTCTGCCAGGGATGGGGAAACTGGGGCAGGGCAGAGACAGTGACTTTCTCCCTTCTTCAGGCATTGTTAAGGGGGTGCCAAGACCCCTGCGCCAGGCTCTATCGCCCACAGGAGGTGGGAAACCACTCAGCTGTCACTGTGCAGGGCAGCAGACAGGCTGGCAGAGTGGGGACTGTGTAAGGAGCAACCTGGAGCAAATGATGACTCAGTTGCCACGGGAGGTGAGGTTCAGGCTCCGCCAAACCCAGCCTTTCGCAATGTGTTTACCAGGACCAGGCAGCAGGTGCCTTCCAGGACGGGCTGCCCAGCCCCGTCAGCCCTGAACCTACTTGCCAGGCTCAGCCAGGGCAGAGGAGGGACCCTGTCTCCACCCTGGTCTCTCTGGCTCACAGGCAGGGAGCTAGGCTGGCAGACACTAGCCAGCTTTCTGCTCACAGATCTCTGGCCGACTCTCTGCCATTTCCCCTCCATGAAGGGAAAGTGATGCACCCACACTGACCTCAGGGAAACATTCTTTGACAGCAACAGAAAGTTGCTGAATGAATGGAAACAGAGCCCCAGCCCATGGGGAGGTGGTGGCACATCTGAGCATTTATATCCAGATTATACCATCCCAGGGAGAGAGACAGGAATTTCCCTGGTTTCTTTACACCGTAGTACCAACCACCAGACCATCTTCTGCCAGTTCCCAGGTGGGCAGAGCACAGACAGGTCAGGAAAAGTCCCTTTTTATGAAAGATTTTAAAGCAAAATACCCGGTTTTAAAAAATTTCCCTGTAGGAAAGCCAAGGGCAACAGAACCAAGTTGTTGGTAATATTTTGTTTATTTCATTTCAGCTTCTTGTGGGGTTTGAGATGGGAAATGCTGGTCAGAAGCAGAAAATACTAATGTTTTGTTCTGAAATGAGTCAGAATGGACAGTGTCAGATGTTGGCTCTTTTCCCTGGTTTCCTGAGTAGGGGAGCTAACTTTTGCTGCTGCAGTGCTACTGGGGGTGAGTATCCAACAGCTAGTGTCAGTCACCAGTGCTCCTCCAACCTGCTGCAACAAGGAACCCCCAGCTGTACAGTGGGCAGGAGAGTCTGGTGCATGGCACCCTCCTGAAAACAGGCTCTGGAGACATTAGCAGTGGGGAAAGAGCAAAGGGAGGCCCTGGAAACTGACTGCAAGCATGGGGAAGTCATGAGCCTCAGGGCTAGAGATCTTGAAGTGCTTTTGGCAGGGCCTTGTTGATCCCAACAGCATTGGACACAGGACACTTCAAAACAATGCTGTCACTCACTGAATGCTGCTCAGGTCTGACCACCATGGACCCTTTGTCACATTGTGTAAATGAACTGTTTTCAACAGTAAATCTCAAAATGCAGTTCCCAGTTAACCCAGTTTGGCTCTGGGCAAGGCTGGGCCCTCCAGAGAATACCTGTGTGTGGGCCTCTCTCCTGCTGGCCTGTTTGCTGGCAGGTTTCCAGCAAGTGATTGATTTCAGTTCCCATTGCCAACTGCTGGGGAAAGACCTGTGTCATTGCATTGTCCCCAGGATATTTATGGCTGACCTGCTTGGTTACCAAACTAGGTTCACACTGGTGGGAGCTCACATTACAGGCAGCAGGTAGAAACTGGCATCCCAGCCCTGATGGGAACAGTGGTGAGGAAATCGTGCAGCTGGCAATGCTGTCAGAGGGATGCTGCTCGCCTCCTCAGGCATCTCGGGGCAATGGGGACAGATGGTGAGAGATGACCATCCTGCTCCTCCCGGGTAGTGAGGGAGCAAACACGGCATTGCTTTTAATATCTGCTCTGGTTGACTGGGAAGGGTTTAACCAACTTCTCTGCCCTCTGGGCTCCCTGTTAGGCACTCACTCCTCCCCGCCAGCTGCCCTGGCTTTCACCTGTGACTCCTCCACCACCCCAGATCCGTAGCAGGAACATCAGAGAGGGCAGGACTCACACATAAAAGAGAAACATCTTCATCCACCCCATGCCACGAATATCTGCCCACAAGGCGTGTGCTCATATGGGCATAGCCAGTCTTACGTCAGCTGTTTTTTAGAGATGGACCCCCTAAAATGAATCCAGTCTGGCCCATAGCCCTTTCTATTCGAATCCTCCACATAACAGCAGTACCCAGAAGGCTTCCAGCTCCTGTAAAATATAAAATTCTCCCCAACTAGCCCTAAGGCCACAGACTGCCCTGGGGAATGGAGGAAGGCACAGTACGGCACATCCAGGGGCCACCCATGTTTGTAAATCAGTAACAAAGCTGGCAGATCTGTTGCTGCTCCCATTTTCTCACTCATGTGACACTCCCAGTCTGCGGCCTCTCCCCTGTGTGGTGGGTAGGAATAGACAATGACTGTGACTCTCGACTGCCACGTTCCTCCAGGCTGCAAGTGCCCCGCAGCTCAGTGATACTGAGACGGGCACTGGCAGGCAGTGGAGGAGCAGGGGGCAGGAGGGTCCTTTCCTACCGAGGACATCCTCTCCATCTGTGTTACCCCTGTGGTCCTGGTGTTGTCTAGCATACAGCAGAGGCAGGGCATGCAGGGCTGGAGGCTCAGTCCAGAACTCACCCTTGGCCCCATAGACCTGAGCCTGTGGTCCTCCCTGCTGTCCTCACTCAGTGATGCCCTTCATTTGGTACCTGCTCCTCCCCAACTGCTTCACATCATCCATGAATATGCGACATGTTCATATGAACCCACCTGGCTGGCAGCAGCTCCATAGTCTCTGGCAGATAGAGGCACCTCCTAGGGATGTACATGTCCTTCCATCAGGCACCAAGGATTGAAATAAAGTTTTGTTTCAACTGTTGTATCCATAACGGTCAGGGGAGAGGGCACAGCAAAAAAAACCCAGTTGTTATGGCAATCAGGAATAATCTCCTTGGAGCTGGTGCCATCTCAATCCATCTCCAGTCCAGACCCCTGAAATACCTCAGTTCCCTGATACAGGAGACTGCACAATAGGTTGGCCACAAAAACCATTTGAAAGGACCTATGTGGTCTGAAACAGGGGCTGCAAACAGCAGGCTCCCTTGGCTGCTGAGCCCTGCCAGTCCCCCTGATAAGCCTTTCCTCTATACCAGCTCCCTTTTCTAGCTTGTCCCATGATGCTCTAAAAAAAAAAAAAAAAAAGAGGAATTTCTATAGTTTCACAGATGGAGGAGCAGGACAGGGACCTGCCCTTGCTGAGCTGATGAGTCAGCAGCCATGCCTGCACAGCCATCAGCTCTTTGCTACAGATGAGCGCTCCTTACCCATGTTCTCACCTGGGGCTCAGGAGAGCCCCTGCCCCATCCTGCATTGCTCCAAGCCCCAATGGAAGCTGGGACTGGTGACAGAGCATCCCTTGGCCCATCACACTGTGTGTCAGTGGCAGGGGTATTCCCGTACAGAGATCTCACTGTGGTGTCCTGACAACCTGTGATTTTTGATGATGGGATGCTGGGACAAGGCAGTGCATGCTGCTGTCTCCTCACTCCTACATGGGGCAATCAAAGCTGGAGAGGGATGGGGCCCCACCACCCATCTCCAGATCAGCCTGAGTTAGCTGTTCTGTGGCAGCTTGTGGCACCGCATGGCATAAAGCCCTCCATTACCATATCTGGAAGAGTCCCACTATCAAACCCTGGAATGGGTTGCCCAGAGAGGCTGTGGAGTCTCCATCACTGGAGATATTCAAAACCCAACTGGACAACATCCTGGGCAACCTGCTGTAGCTGACCCAGCTTTGAGCACAGGGATTCGACTAGACAATCTCCAGAGGTACCTTCCAACCTCAACCATTCTGTGATCTCAGCTTTGGGAAATCTTTATGGCTCCTCTACTGCTCTCTAGAGGGAGGCACCCACACAGGAAATGTCCCTGTGCCTTCCTCTGATCCACCTAAGGGTCACAGAGCCCTGTCAAGAGACATAGCCATGTCTGGGAGAGGAAGATGTCCAGACACCTTGCAAGCTCCAGGTATATCACAGGCCAATTATTTCAGCCTCAGCTATTCTGACATTTGCTTTGTTTTTTGCTTTTTTTCCCCAGCAACAGGAAATTCTGAGCACAACACTTTATTAGTAGTCACTTCTGGTTGGCTCCAGTGCAGAACATGGTGGCTCCCAGGGCCAACCAGAAAACAGATTTCTCTGACCAACTGCCATTCCCACAGGTACAATGGCAAGATCTTGGCTCTGATTGGCTGCTTGGGTCTCTCCTAAAGGTTTATTGGTGAAAGCTTGGCTTTGATTGGCTGCTTAGGTCCCTCCTGAAGGGTTATTGGTGAAAGCTTGGCTCTGATTGCTTGCTGGGGACTGCTCCTCTGCATCTCAACCTGGGGCAACATCTTGTGTCACCACTGCACTGTCTCCCTCAGCTCCACCTCACCCTTTCCAGCACTGCCCACAGGGACACCTCTCCGTGGGGCAACTGGAAGGCTCTTGAGTACTGGTGAGGCCCTGAACCCCTGAACACAGCCTGAACCCCTGCCCCTTGGGGTGGGGGCAGCATCACTAGGGCTGATTACTCCAGTCCCTTTTGCTTGCCCATGTCACTGTGAAGGCAGGGGACATGGGTGCCTGTGGTTTAAGCTGTGTCCTGGGAACGTAGCCTTTGCTCAGCTGGTGGCGCATGGGGCAGGCTGTCTGCAGGTCAGTGAGCCTCCCATGGGGCAATAGATCTCAAGGCAGAGACTTCCCTTGTCAGAGGTGAGCTCAGGTGCATGTGTTCCAGTTGAAGGAGCTCGTGTCACATCCTGAGGATGCTGAGGCTATCCAAACTTCCAGGTTGGGGATCATGTTCTCTTGGGAATGCCAGTCAAAGTCCTGGACCAGTTTTTAAGCATCTGTTACCTGTCTCTTGCTCCAACCAGTAGTCTCAGAGCAAATGCCAGAGTCTGAGAAAACAAAGCAATAAAGGTGGAAAATTATTCCTGGCTGCAGTCCCGAGAGAATTGAACAATATCTCTGATTTCTTAGGACAATAATGGAAGGAAGTGGCTCCACGCAGCAGAGCATGGAGTAGGTCATAAAGCGTATGGGTAGGCAGACACACTGGACAAGATCAAGGAAAATGGATATGAGAGAGCACTTGCATTCCTTCCCTCATTATCTGGAGCATGTTGAATCTCCCCTTGTGGCCCTGGGTCAGTGAACACAGCACATAAAAACAGAAAGGTCCTTTCCTACCCCAACATACACTCCTGGGGGTTTTTACTGGAAATCTCTGTCATTATCAGACATCAGACACCAACTTAATTCCCAATCATTTGTCATCATAAGCTCTTTCCTTAGACTTTAATGCCATCAGCAACACCAGCTCCAGCAGGGATCCCTGGGAGACTTAATCAGTGACCTCCATCTTCGGAGGGAATCTTACTGCCAAAATCACTCTGACTCTTCTCTATAACACACTGCTAATTCACATGTCCACGGATCCTGCTAGTCAGCAATTTCACCTATGAGTTTCCATTGCCTCTGGGTGAAGAGTATCTTGTCCTGGACATTTTTTTCCCCACTATTCATGTAACCAATGTGTTCTGAAATTTTGTTCTACTGATATTTCCATTTGAGGGAGCTCATCTAACTTCTCCACTAGGAAGAAAGAGTCCAGCATGGGAAACCCCTGAGTTCCTCAGCAGGAAACAACAATGTGATGGATTCTTCTAACTTCTCTTTTACAGCTTATCTTCCATGAACACTTTTGCTGTACTCCATCATATGCGGACTCCAGCCTCTTTGGCAGATATCCATCTTTTGTACATTTGACAAACTTTTGAATGTTAGCTTTTGTGCCTTTAGCAAGTTGTTCCTCAAAAAATTTTTGGCCAGCATTATTGTGGTTTTACATTTCACTTGCCAAGGTTCACACTCTTTGCTGTTTGCGTTGTTTGGACATGACTATGATTTATTCAAATATATCACTTTACTTCCAACAGGCTCTTATACTTTGCTTTTTAATCATATTTACTACAGTATTTCTAGAATCTCTTTGGATAGACAGTGTACATTCACTCTCTGCTTCTAATATCATCTCTAAATAATGTTCATGCTATCTGAAAACATTTTACCCTTTTTGATGCTACTTTTAGTTTCTTAATTTCTTCATTGTCTTAATTTCCTCATTTTAATGGAATCCCTCTTCTTGCGCTTAACTATTACTGCTGGTTTTATACTGCTGGTTTTCCTGTCCTAAGATGTTGATCATTTTGGTCATTATAATGATATTTTGGGGTGCATCAGGAAGAGTGTTGCCAGCAGGTCGAGGGAGGTGATCCTCCCCCTCTCCTCAGCCCTGGGGAGGCCACATCTGGAGTACTGTGTCCAATTCTGGGCTCCCCAGGACAAGAGAGACATGGAGTTACTGGAGCGAGTCCAGTGGAGGGCTACAAAGATGATTAGGGAACTGGAGCGTCGCTCTTATGAGGAAAGGCTGAGAGAGCTGGGCCTGTTCAGCCTGCAGAAGAGAAGACTGAGAGGGGATCTTATCAATGTATATAAATATTTGAAGGGAGGGTGTCAAGAGGATGGGGCCAGACTCTTTTCAGTGGTGCCCAGTGACAGGACAAGAGGCAACAGGCACAAACTGAAACAGGGGAAGTTCCGTCTGAATATGAGGAAAAATTTCTTCACTGTGAGGGTGACAGAGCACTGGAACAGGTTGCCCAGAGAGGCTGTGGAGTCTCCTTCTCTGGAGATATTCAAAACCCATCTGGACGCGATACTGTACAATGACCCTGCTTGAGCAGGGGGGTTGGACTAGATGATGTCCAGAGGTCCCTTCCAACCTCAACCATTCTGTGATTCTATGATTTGGACTAGGTCTGATGTCTTGCTTGGAGAGATATGTAACAGACATACTAAGCCTGGGATGGATGAAGTGTGGGTGGGAATGTCTGGGTGTGAAAGCACCAGAAGAAACCGTAGAGAGAAAATTATGAGAATGGCATGCATTGGTAACCAGAGGCACAATCAACATCAGTCAAGCACTGAGGAATGTAGTGTTTGCATCGAACCCAGATGGCTGCCCTCTGATAAGGTCCTGGCATAGATGACTCCCCAGCAGAAGACTTATGCTTTGATAGCAGGAAGATGGCAACAAGGTCCCAGCACATCCCTTGTGTCTTCCTCCTATCCCAGCATTTAGGCAGATGGCAGCCATAAAGATATCCAAAATGAGGAAGCCCAAACAAAAGGCAGCAACCCTGCCCAAGACTCTTTGAGGGGGAAGTGAGCAAGATTCAGAGGCATAAGATGTCTCTATAAAAACTCTTAATTCCTGAAAGGTATAAAAGACCTGGCATCACCAATTTGTTGCTAATTAAGAGGAGCTCAAAAGATGCACTGAGGACTCGACTGCTGGCATCCCTTGTCCTCTGTGTCACAGACTAGTGACCTCCAGGCCTTGTGCACACACATTTAGGTGTGGGGGAGTGTGGGGTGAGTGAAATTAGGAGACAAACAGTGTGAGAGACTGGGTCAGTTCTGTTTAAAATAAAATTCCCCTTTTCCAATGTCTGGCACTGAGTTCTGTTACTTTAATGACTGACTCTGGGATCATGTACTGCATATGAATGGAAGTAATAGCCCCAGCCTGCCCCCGGCTGGCTCTGCCTTAGAGGCTGTTCCTGAAGAGGTCCATACCTGGGCTTTTGGGGGCTGAAATGCCGGTGGTATCTGTGCTTCTTCCATCTCTGCAACTCCACCTGGTGACTTGGCTAGCTCAGGCTTCTGCCCCATGCCTGTTCCACTTACAGCAAAGTGTGTTCTTGGAAGCAAGATGCATTAGCCCAGTACAGTTACACAGAGTCCAAGGAGTTGCCCAGGATGTGCTGGCTGAGCTGATGGTCCTGCTTCCACCCGCTGCTAGGGGTATTCTCTTGAACAGTCAAGTCAGATCCCGCAAAGGCAGAGCCCTTGTGAAGTCCTGAAGAGATGTGAAGAGCCACCACAGTGGCTGCCAGCTGGAAATCTTGCAGCAGAAGACAAGCAATAGCTGGTGCTCTGCAGTGCTCATACCCGCTCAGACACGAAGAGGTCCATAGAGAGGGGGTCTCCCAAGGGTAACCCTCTGTTGTGGTTCCTCCCTGCTAGGCAGCATTGCTTCTGCAGCCTTGAGTCCAGGTGAAGTTTACAAGGTGGCACTAATCTGCTGCTTAGCAAGTGCTATCGTTACCCTGTCTCCAACACTGCAAGGTGATGATAATGCTGGAGAGTGTGTACCTGCTTCCAAACACCCTAACTGGCTCTGCTGACACCCAGCACGTTTGTGGCAGACCAGGCTTGCCCAGGAAAATGATGCAGGGAATTTGGGGGCAAGGAGGGTAGGAAAAGGGTTATACAAAGGACACTACTGTCCCAGTGGAGTGGCCTGTGTGTTCACATCAAGGTGCAGGTGTGGGTCTGAGGGCTGTGAGCACATCACCCTCCTGGGAAAGAGGCTGCTTACAGGTTCAGGGATCTCCTGGCACACAGGGGCAGGTTGTTGTCCTTCTCCTGCCACCCTATCCCAGCTACATTCCTGCCTATTGACTCACAGGGCTGAAAAGACTACCTATGTCTGCTCAGCAATCCTGGAGCAGCAGGCTGGCAGGACTCTGCCATCCAAGGTCAGACAAGTGAGTGGGAGTGAGAAACGGGATGGAGGAGACTGGGTACCACCACAGGCTCAGGCCTGGGGGGACAATAGATGCATCATGCAGGGCTCCTTGCTCCTCCCAGAGGAGGAGAAGGTCCCCCCTCTGTGTCTGGGCACTGCTTTTCCCTCTCATAGGTCCCCCAGGGCTTCTCTCCCACCAGGCTGCTGCTGTCTGGATCCTCTGGATGCTGTGCCACTGTGTTGACCATGGGCTGACCAGGCACGTGGCTATTGAGACAAATCAACAGGGTCGCATCTATCTGGCCCAGTCTCTGCATCCCTCCAAAACAAGGCAAAAACAAGAGACTCTAGGGAAACCAGAACAGTACTAGGTGGCTGGCACCCAGAAGTTAAATGCTCCTTGGCACTTTTAAACAGCAGAGTTGGAAAAGACCAGAGCATATGGAAGAGTCCCTGGTTCAAAAGGAGACATTCTCCAGGCCAAGGTCAGAAAATCTCAGCATTCTTGAATAAAGGACAGAAAGAAAGGTGAAGAAATTGCAATAGGGAACAGAGAAAAGTCATCTCAGCAAGTAAAGATTGTTTAAACAAAGTGCATAAAACAAAGCACATAAAAAGAGATGCCCAGAGGCATCTTAGGATTAGAGACCAGAGGTATCTTTACATGACAGTAGCAGATGATATGATACAGGCAGAGGAAGGCATCATAGACTACAAAACCATGCCTGGTAGTGGAAATGGCAGAACTCCTCCCAGGTGCCAAGAACCACTAGGCACTGAAGCTGACTCAAAATAGAAAGTCTTCAAAGAATTACTAACCTTCCAGTCAAGGTCATGACACTGATAGAATTGTGCTGAGGGAGATCAGAGAGGCCCTGGGAGCAGAAAATGCAGTAATGGAGGAGAATTAATGTTTGACTTAGTCCTGAGCATCTATGACTTACTACTGTAAAACTCAATGTCAGACCTTGGGAAAGGAGATTTTTATTTTAAACAGAAATGACTCAGTCTCTCACACTGCTCTCCTGATCTCCCTACTCTGTTTCTCATTCCCACACTCGCATACATCCAGACTAGTGTGCACAAGGGGTCTGGCCAGGCCTCTAATCTGTGACGCAGAAGACAAGGGATGCCAGCACTTGAATCCTCACTGCATCTCATGGACTCCTCCTAACAGGCAACAAAAAAAAATCTATTTTTTGGCCAGGTTTTGGCCAGACATGAACAGTTATTATGCTGGGATTTTTAACCTCTGAACCATGCTCACTTCACCTTCCCTTGAGAGTCAGGCAAGCTGTCCATGGTCTCTCATTTTGAGAGTCTTTATGGCTGCTGTCTATCTTAGTGGTGAGACAGGAGGAAGACACAAGGGATGTGCCGCTTGTTGCCATCCTCTTGTTATGAGTGCAGCTTCCCGGGCTCGGTGTGTACACCACATTTCTCAGGATGTACCAATTTGACTGTGGTCACTTGTACCTCTGGTTAATCATACAGGCCAGTCCCATAATCACTACACTAGTGTTTCTTCCAGTGCTTTCACACCCAGACGCTTCCATTCATGTTTCAGCCAGACCAGTCTTAGCATTTTGGTTACAATCTCTACACCATGATCCTGCTGGAGTCCTTGATTGGAGATCAACAATTCTGGGTTCAACCTGTGAGCTTCAGGCTGCAAAAGTGGCCCATGTGAGTAGCCTTGACATTTGATAAGGGAGCATTTGTGCTCCTGCAAGGCTAAAGAAGATCACTCTGTACAATTGGGGCATATTTAAGGGGACTAGATCAAGTATCTTCAGAGTGGCTAGCAATTAAAAGAAAGCTTAATTTCAAGTGAGAGCTGATAGTCTGAGTTGAGGAAGATGAGAGGTGGGTTGACCAGGTAGGGTTTTAAGGGCTTTTTAAAGGCAGTTCTAGGCTAAAAGATATTTTGAATTACCTCTCTCCTTGCTTCATTTGGAAAAATCTCCCATTAAAATGTTCTGACTACTTCCTTCAGTGTGATATTTCTGATCCAACACATTTGGCACAATTTGCTGCCACCCTACATCAGGGAGGACAGAGTGCTACATGCACCAAGTTAAGGGGCAGGATATCCTCAGGTACAGTTTTTCCAGCAAGTGCTTGACCAGTTTATACCACTCTCCACTGACAAGAGTGTCCTTGCACCGCCTGGCAGTGTTACCACCTCCCTGGCAGCCTGTCCCTCCACTGGCCTGGGAGCCTTGCATGGAGCTAGCCCAAATATCCACCCATGGCAGCTTGCCTGACAGTTTGCAGTGAGTACTGGGCGTGGGCACACAGCCCTGGATATATCTGCATTTTATGAGCTTTCTGTGCCACAACAAGGAGTCCAGGCATTCAGGGCAAGAACACCATGGCTATGCCCCATCTGCCCAGCCTGTTCTGCTCAGTGCTGGCTCTATGCTTGCCCAGAGAGCTCACTCACAGCCCGTATGGCTACTGTCCATGTGGCCAAATTGATACTTCCCCCTTCTGTCTTTGGAGGTTCACTTAGCACCCTGCAGGTAAAGGGATATGCCCTGAGGTCCTAGGTGCTGGAAATCCTCAAGTGCTTTGCCATGATGCCTGTGGGGTATCAACATTCACCTCTCCCTCCCTTTCCTCTCTGCTGGCGGCACCAGGTTTGCTCCCATATAGTGAGCTCAGACAAGGTATTTTAACTTCTGAGTGTCCCAGCAAGCTGGGAGAGAACCTCCAGGCTGGGCAGGACTCTGCCTAGTTGAGCTCACCTGCATGGCCATGATTAAGACAGTAGGATTAAGAACAATCTTGTCCAAGAATTAAGAGACCCCAGGAGGCACCAGGAGTTCAGGAGTGTGCTGAGATTGTAGCCAGTTTCAGGACCTCTGCTCTCCATCATATAGTCCAGGCTTTCAGCTTTCCTGTGCTGGGTTAATTCCAGCCCAGGTGGCTTGTGACACAGAACAACTGTCCTCTGCCTACTGTGGACCCTGATGTGTAACTCTTCTCCAGCAGTTTGCAGATGGAGATGCCAGGTGCTTGACAGAAGAGCAACGCTGTCTCCACTTTCCAGGCAGAAAGCAAAGCCAGAAATGGGCCTAAAACTGGCTAGTGCCCAACAACAGTGCCTGGGTCCCTTGGGAGACATGCCTGTGACATATTGCCCTTCATCCTGAACCTGCCATCTCTGCCTGTACAGCATCTAATGGGCACCACCCAGTTTGTAAGTGCTCCCCAGCAGTTAGTAGAAGCAGGTGTGTGTCCCAGGAATCCTTGCGTTCCCCTTCTCTAGAGCTCCCATTCCCCACAGCTCTCCCCGTTTTGGATGCGTTTGCAGCGACCCATTGCTGAATTTGGTGTGTCCCCAATCTGAGGGTCTTGACACCCAGGGCCTGACACTGTGGCTTCAGGGAGCCCAGCTCTCCACTGATCACAAGGATGCTGCCCAGGTCTATCTCTGTTCTCAGGCTATGCGTCTTATTCAGTGGAGCAGGCTGGGAAGCTCCCAGCATAATGATGAGGACATGGCAAACAGTAGAGCATGTCCATGGTCATGTGCCTTGCTGACACGGGATAGGGACAGAGGGGTGAGGAGTCTGCCACAGGCACCAGCCCCAGACAGACCCAAAGGGTTTCCGTGGAGCTGAATCAGTTCTCCCAGGAGGCAACAGCCCCAATCCTGGCAGACTTTGGCATCCACCAACCAAGCACTCTGTCTTACCATTTCCTCAACAATAGCCCAAAGCCATGAGTAGCAGGAGTATTTGCCCCACCTACACAGCCATGAGTGCTGGGAAGGAGCATGGATGAGTCCATCAATACCATGCTGTAATTGCTGCTGCATCAGTACAGCCTTGGTGCCACTGGGCCAGCTGGGCTTACATCACCCATCACTGCCACACCTGGGAGATATCAGTGGGATGCAGTTGCGTTACATGATGACTCAGGGCCACTGGCTATAGTGTGAACCTAGAGACACTGACCTGAATTTAGGGGATAATATCTTGCAAGCTGCTGACTCCCTTCTACTTTATTGCAGCATTGAGGAACTCCGGTCCTTTGTGAGCTGCTGGCTGGAAGCCATGTGGGTCGGTGTCTCAGTGCTGAGCAACTCACCGTGTGGGACTGAGTCACAAGGAGAGCAGGGGAAACTGCCCAGGGAATCTGGGTTTTCCTCCATCAGTGGAAGATCTCAGCCTCTCCATCCTCCCCAGCCAGCTGCCACAAACCCTGCTGCCACATCAGACCCCAGCAGGCTGCAGAGCTTGGAACCTCTCAGGCAGACAGTGTCAGTGGCCTCAGGAATCCCACTTGCACCAGAGCTCAATTTTTGTGCCTGGTCTCATGTTGATGGTGAGGGTGTCAGAGTAAATTAGTCAGCCATTGATAGAGTCCCTGCCTCATCCAGCTGTGGCTGTGTCCCTGTGGCTGTAACATGGGTCACAGCTTCCCAAGACACAGGGAGTCCAGTCTCTCCTCTGACATAACTGCAGGTTAACAATTTTGGGAGGGAGGTTTTCCCCTTCCAAATCCCTGCATCATCTAGCATCCTCCAAGCCTCCCAGGCAGTACCACAAGGGAAGAGGACTTTTAAGGCAAGGGCTTAGGAGTTTCCCTTCCTGTGCCCTGCCCTCCCCTGGGCCTGGCCTGTAGATGCCTTCAGCGCATAGTGTGCTGATTCTGCATGTCTCTGGGACCTCAGGGGGGTCCTGACACCCCACTGTCAGGCCAGGCCAGGCCTCATGGCATCAGTGCAATCCCACCACCACAGTGCCCAGCACTGTGCAGTGGACATAGGTACTGATCCTGCATGGCAGAGCATGGAGGGACTGGGATCTCCCCACACACACAAGCGCCAACCCAGCAGAAGTCTGGGTGCTATCTTCACCCTTGCTTCCTCAGCCACAGCAAGGAGGATGTGACCAGCTCCAGGGACGCCTTGGTATTTGGGGTCCTTGTGTGGCCCTGCCTGCATGGGGCTTCAGCAAGGCTTCTCTGAGGGACACCCTGGCTCCAGAGAGCATGTTCATTGGGAGGGTGGGTCTGGCAGGGCGTGAAGTCCAAGGAAGGGGCATAGGGAGGGCTGCTGTGCCCGGACTGGCAGAGGGGAGAGGCAGTATGTTGTGTGTCTGGCAGAAATCCTGGTTTAGGAAGGAGAGGAGGAGACAGGCTTTGGGGAGGGTGGCAGCAGAACGAGCCAAAGTGCCCATCTTGTGCTCTGAGCTGCTGGAGGAGAGAGAGGGGTGCTGGAGGCTGGCACAACCTGTGTAGATATATACAAGGGCTGTCCCCACACAGGGCAGTGGGAGCTTCACTGGGGCACAGTCATGTCCCCATGACCAGAATCTGGGTGCTGTGGGGACAGGTTGGAGTAGATGTTTCAGAGAGGTAGGTCTGCCATGCAGGTGCCCTGGGTGGGGGACACACGGAGACCCTCCCTCAGCCTTGCTGGGGCCTTGGAGAAAGGAGGGTAGTCGCTCTGGTTTCCTTGGGTACAGGGTCTCTAATCCCAGCCTTCATTTGCATGTGTACAGGGCAGGGAATTTCCCGATTTTTTCCCGTCAGCAAGCAGCAGAACTTTCTGGACAGTGACCTTCGTCCCCAGCTGGGGTGGGGCACCTACAGCAGCTGCCAAATGTCACCACCATGCCCCACTCCTCACCAGCAGGTAGATGGCAAGTCCCACTGTGCCAGGGTACAGCAATACAGCCTGGGCTGTTGGCAAGTAGATGGGGCAAGAGCGTGGTCTGGGCCCATGCCCCCAGCTCTGGGGAGCACCTGCAAACAGGGCCTGGCTTGGTGCACAGTGAGCAGGCAAACCACCCCCTTAGCCTGGCATTTTTCCCCCAGGAAGAGCAGGTCCCTTAGCCACCGACCCAGTGAGGCTGTCCCAGCCATCAGCAAGGCTGGTGCACAGGAGTGACCGAGCAGACACAGCCCACCTTGCTCCCAGCCCTAGTGCCTCCAGGCCCAGTCACTGATGCCTCATGCTGGAGGAAGGGGTTAGCTGTTACACTCGCTCTGTCATGCTTGATGGCCTTTAGAAAGGACAGACATTTCTGGGGACACGCAGCACATTACGGTTTCAGGCCTCAGTCACCCTGGCCATGGGCTGCCCGCTGTTGAAGGAAGAGTGGCACATGGTCAGTCTGGTGAAGACAAGCACTTTGATGGGGGCATACCAGTCTGCAGAAAAAATGGTGGGACTGGGAGAGGCTTTTTGGGAGCCCAGGGCTGAATTGGGATGGGGTAGGAGTTTCTGAATGGCACCCCTGCAGTGGGGGAACCTGCAACTCCCTTCGTACCCCCCCCATGGCGTGCACATGGTGCAGCTGCATGCTGCTTGGCAGAGGTAACCCTGGCTGGGCTGGCTGGGGTGCAAGGTCCCCTTAGATGCGTCACAGCACCTCCCAGCTCCCAGCTCATCCATGCGCTGTGCTGGACATGGACCCCTTCCCACAATGGCAGTGCAGAGGCACCGTCCCTCTACCAGCATCAAAGCCCAGCAGCCCTTGGGCAAGCAGCTCTCTCTGCCTTGGGAACTGGCAGGTTCATCACCCCTGAGCAGGTCTGCCAGGAGCACAGACTGCACAAGCGTGCTGTCTCCAGCCTCCTCATCTCTCCTTTCTAGGACTGAGAAGATGTAATACCCCCAGTAAGTGCAAATCGCCCAGGATTTTGCTTTGAGACCTTGAATGGTTTGGGCAGAGCATGGAAGAGGCCACTGCTGAGCTTCAAACAGGACCACTTGGCACCTGTTTTCCTGAAGACAGGTTGATTTCCATCAGTGTTTCCCCAGAGCCCTGATCTTAGCAGGCAGGTGGATTACAATTGCAGGACACCCAGCCTGCCTCTCCCTCTGCTGACACGAGTGGGGATGACAGGCTGGACAGGTATAATGACTCTTACATTAACGCAGGTTCTTTGTACTCAAAGCTTCCCAGGTGGAGCTAGACCTTTATTGGACCCTGTGACTTTAAAAAATGATAGTTCAGATCTTCCCAAGCAATTGTCTTGCTCCCACCACTCTCCAGCCCCAAGGCCATGGTTGTGCTGTATTCCCAGGTGTTTTTCAACCTCCATGGCTGAAGGAGGAATTGAGGTTCACTGAGAACAGTCAGGGATGTGAAGCATCTTCCAGAAAGCACCTTATATTGTGAAACAGAGGCTGACAAGCACAAAGCCTTGCAGCATGGTGGCTTAACCAGTCACACTCTGAGCTCCACCTGACCTACCCTAGGACTTAACAGGGGCTGCTGCAATAGTCCAAAGCAACCAGCACCCCAAACCCAAGCTCTGTACAGGTCTGAAGCCTCTCAGCCTCAGCATGCCACAACTGGAGTGGGAGCACACAGCAGCTATAGAACCTGAGATTTAACCCCAAAGCAGATAAAAAGGGGGAATCATTGAAACATCAGTAGTAGAGTCAGAGGGACTGAACTGAGGCAAATGGAGAAACTAGACATCCTTCCCTGCTCCCCTCCCCCCCATAAAGAGGGAGGATTTGAAAATGGTTGATTTTCTACGTGAAACTTAGGACTGTGTTTGTTCCAAGTTGCATTTTTGCATTTGTGAGTCTACATGAATTAAAAGGGAAGTTGCAGGCTAAGTGCCAAGTGGGCTCCAACAAAGGGGATGAGTTCAGGGCCTCTCCAAATGGCCTTTTACTTCTTCTAGAAAATTGCTCATTTTATTTCACTGACAAGTGTCTTTGTCTGGAGCTGAACCTCCTTGGGTTTCAGTTTCTCCCCTGAACACAAAGTGATCCCCCTGCTCCAGAACAGAAAAACAGCCCCTGCACACATGGACTGATAAAAATGCTTCCCTGTGCAGACAAGTCTGTGTCTAATGGCAAGGCCCCAGCCCTGGAGAAAGCTGTGATGTCCCCTGAGCTGGTCCCAGTGAGGAACTAGATTCTTGCTGTGGAACTAGATTCTTGCTGTGGCTCAAGGAAAATCCCACGGCATTTTTGGTTTCCCCACTGCAAAATGGGGTTGAGCATTCTTGGTATGCTTTAAATTAATCATTACTGGGAAACGTGCCCACAGGGAGAAGAGCTCAGAGGTCTGCAAGTGGACGGGAAGGCCGTGGTGGTGTGGGTTTGTTTCAGCACTGCCAGCTGGCCGCAGTGAGTTCTGCAATTAAATGGCTGTGGTTAGAAGGGAGAGGCTTTTTACAAGCTCCCAGAGAGGAGATGTGGGTGTAGTGAGAGGGAATCAGTTAATCCACAGCAGGCAGCTTTCAGAAACCTTTTTATGATTCTTGCTGTGCAGCTGGCTGGCACAGTCGTTTCTAGCAGAGTCAGCTATTGATTTGAGTGTATTGGGAACAGCTGATCAAACAACAGAGGCCGCTTCACCAGAAAAACACCAACCTTTGGGCTGAACCATTAAACACCATCATTATGGGATACACCAACTTGCACGTTCAGTGCCAGTAGGAGACTGATGGGAACTCCAAGCACCACTGCTATCCTAAAGGACTGAGCCAGGCGGGCTGGGTCCAGCACACTGAGAGTTAGTTTTGAGGCATGGAAATTGGGGTGGCCACGGATACTAGGCTGGAGTCACAGAATCACAGAATCACAGAATGGATGAGATTGGAAGGGACCTCTGGAGATCATCTAAGTCCAACTTCCCTGCTCAAGCAGGGTCACCTAGAATATGTTGTACAGGATCGCGTCCAGGCAGGTTTTGAATATATGCAGAGAAGGAGACTCCACAGCCTCTCTGGGCAACCTGTTCCAGTGCTCTGTCACCCTCACAGTGAAGAAGTTTTTCCTCATACTCAGATGGAAAGTCTGCCACCAGCATGAAGACAGGAGAGAAAAGATGAATTGGAAAGATGATCATCCACAAGGAGTTTTATCATCCTGTTTCAGGGCACAAAAATCTCATGGAAGCATCTTCATTCAGGATGAATGGTTATAGCTGTGGTGAGTCCAACAGTGCCAAGGGCTGGAGGACCATGTTGCAGAGCTTCATTGCCCATGCCCACCTCCCACATACCTGCCTTTAGAGCAGGATCTGGCTTAGCATATGTCTCAGGCTTTGCTAGATGACTGTAGCATGCATTGGCCCTGTGCATATTTACCATGTCCCTTCCCTGCCTTCTCCCCACTTTCCTAAGAACCATAGTTAACAGCACAGAGCAAACAAGCGTGTACGAGCCTATTATTACTTTGCTCCTATGCAGTCCAGAGGCCAGAGTGTTTGGTGAAAACAAAAGGGAGCTGTTTCCCTGTTCTCATTGGTTATTCGGGTCTTGTCTACCTTACGAGTCTCTCTGGCAACAGGCGACGTGAAATGCTGACGCCGTGAGAGGCAGCCTTGGCAGAGGGCGGTGGAGGAGCAGAAAGCTCACCAGAGCAGCTTGCCCAGCCAAGCCTACAACCAGCCAGGACAGACTCACCTTTGTTATATGGTGTCAAATATAGCTTGTGGCAGCCCTGAGGAGTTCATCTAAGCTTGGACGCAGACAGGCTGAAACTTCAGGGGGGGGGTTTCTCACAAGTATAGTGATTTAATAAAAAGAGTGTTTTCACCAACAGTGAAAAATCAGGTGTGAAATCCACTCTGAAAGTGCCCACTCTTGATTCTTTTGAAGCTGCTCCTAGTCATAGGGGACTCTCCTTCACTCACAGAAACACAAGGCTCTGAAAGAGCTGAGCTACATTGCGTTTAAATTCGCCATTCAGGTTTGACTAGGGGCACGTTCCTGCCAAGAGAAGGATGTGAGATGGATGAGTTTTGAATATCCTATAGCCCTTGGCTAAGGTTGCTCCACAGCAATGTGGATCAGCACAGCAGTGGACAGACCCACCAACCCTCACTGCGCAGAGTAGCAGGAGTGTGGCCACCCGGAGAGCACTGTTTCTCCTAGGCCCATTTCTCCTTGAGGACATGAATGAGCTCCTCAGGGTTCAGTTGCAGGGGCAACACACATGATGAGAAGCAGAGCAGCTTGTCCTCAACACAGACCTGCTCTCTCAGGCTGCCTGCAAACTCAGCTTGATGTCACTAGTGCTGTCATGTCCTAAGAAAAATGCTTTTCAGACTTCACATGGACACTCTCATTTCCCTTCACATGATTAGCCATCCATCTCAGCACATGGCATTATACTTGAGGGGACAGTTCTCATATTGTTGTCCAGACTTTGAGCTTTCTCCATTTCAGCTGTGCTCCAGTGCTTGGATGGGTTACAGTTGGTCACCCCACAAATCACAAGGCCAGCAAACAATGTCATTTAAAATGGGAGGGGATATAACTCACCCCTCCCAGGATCCTTTGTGGGGGTGGCACTGGATTACATGAGTGGGATGACAGTGGGTCTTCCCACAGAGAGAACAAGGGAGCTGAAGAAACTCATTGCCTGATGCTAGAGGTCCCACCTGATATTCATACACTTCAATATCTTGCTGCTGGTATCCTCCAGATCCCCTCCGGTCAGGGAGAGACAGTCTAGCAACAGAGTCAGACAGGTCATTCGTCTTACGCCCCCCAGCTTCATCACTGCCCTTGCTTTCAACAAAGCTCTCTTGCTACAAAGGTACAGTTCAAAAAAGCCTTGGAAGCCCCAAAAGGGGAATACATTTGGTGTGGTGAAATACAGGCTCAGAATACTTCTGATTTTTGCCCCTTTTCTATCACACATTTCTGAACTTGTTACTGAAGTGTGCCATCCCGACAGGCTCCAGGTAAAGAAATGCAGATCTTAGGTGGCATGTGATTTTTATGCAGACTTATCTAAAGCTGAGAGTCAGATGAAATTCCTAGAAGAGGGTATTTAGGAAAAACCTCTCCTTGGTTACACTTGATGTCTCTGACCCTGATAAAGTACCTCCAAGGAGACGTCTACAAAACCCAGACACACAATCATCTCCCGAGAAACAGTCTCAACCTGTCTGTGAATCTGGGCTGGATAAGACACTGCAGAAGATAAATGTGCAGCTCCCAAATGACGCCGGTATTCAGCTTGGGGACAGCCAGGGACCCCATTGACAGCCTGCTGGCTGGTAACTCCTAGACCAAGAGAGGGAAGGAAGAGGAGCTTCTCAGACAGGCTGTTTGGGCAGCGATTCTCTTGGTGACAGAACCTGTCCCAGGTCATTCCTGTGCTGCTGAAATGTCACCTTGCCCTGGTGAACTCTGCTGTTGTCTTCAAGCAATTCCATGACACACCCAGCTGTTGTGTAACTGCAATGAAATGTAACTAAAAATAGCTCCTTCTCCTTGCAGGAAAACACCTGGCTGTGTTGCGCCATGGCTGAGACAGTGCCAGCCACTAGCACCCCGCCAACAGCCAGGTCCCTTCCAGAGGTGAAGAGTGCGCCAAGGGCTCCCTCCTCCGAGCTGATGTAGGCATGGAGAAAAAGTCTCTCTCTCCTCCTCTGTGCTCCCGCCCCAGGCCCGGCCCTGCCTCTGTTCAGTTCTTGTTCAGCTCCATGACCAGACAGCGTGATCTCCCTCAGAGCCATGCCAGGGTGTACTGGTGTTGTGCCCTGAAGAAAAGGGGGAAGGGAAGCAGGGATCAACGCCCTCACCCACCTGCCCATTTCTCCTGCATTTCTCCTCCTTTGCAGCAGGAGCTGGGCTCAGCACCAGGTGTTCAGCGGGGTGCAAATTAGTGTTATCCATCCTTCAGTGACTAGGCATAATTAAAATGCCAACAGTGCTTGGCTGGACAGGTTTACTTTGCCCTGGCTCTGCTGCCATCCCCACATCCAAGCACAACACTGTGCCCCCCATGCAAACAGGGACTAGTTTTCTTCTCCCACTGTTCAGCTTTTTTTGTACACCAGATATTTGGGGTTTGTTCCCCACTCATGATAACACTTGGCTCACTTTAGTTATGGGATGTTGGGTTAAGACCAGAGCACTCATGAGCACTGGGGTCAGTCCCCTGGTCTTTACAGATTTCCCACCGGGCTGCTTGCGGACTTGGATCCAGATAGAGTACCTGAAACAATTATCAGCCCACAGAAATCTTGCACAACTCCTCAGGCTGTCACTGGGCTCAGGCTGAGCCACTTTTCCCCTTCTCTAGGTGGACTCCTTTAACTTCTGGTCAGAAATTTCTTCACAGGTGCCTGTCCCTGCTGCACCCATTGCTCACAGAAGAGACTTCATGCATTTCCATTGTCAACCATCTGTAGAACTGAGAAAGACATGAAATCCTTCTTTTCCCTTTCCCCTCAACATATCCAGATGATGCTCAGAAATCATAGCATTAGCAAGGCAAAAAGCAGCACGCAGGTGTGGGAGAAGAAGTGTGACAAAGGAGAGCAGCTAGGCACAGCCGGACCAGCTCCAGCCTGCAGGGCCAACACCAGAGAGCCTTTGGGCCAAGTGCTGTCCTGAAGAGGTTAGGGACTTCAAGCAAAATTGCCAGTCTCTTGATGTGCCTTGGCTTTCTATGGCTATTGTTGATTGACGATTGCACGCCATAGAGAACAAGGTCCAGCCCAGAAGGAACGAAGGACTTGCACATGGCTGGATCTGCTGCTTCAGGAGCAGAGATTCCTCTTGCCTCACCCTGGAGGGTTATGGGGCAATGGGGTCTCTGCTAGGCCCACTAAGGTAGCTGGTGACCAAGGGACAGTTGAGTACAATGCCATTTTGAGCAGAGCATGAGTCTCACCCTGCTGCAAGCCCATGTCAGCAAATGTCCTGTTCCCTGCCAGCTTCTGGAGAGGAGCAGCATCTGGGCTCTGGGTGAGGGAAGAGGGTCAAAGCTCTCCTGGGACTCCATTTCCCTTCCGTGCCTCTCTGTGGCTCCAGCAGGACCAGTTGCCCTAGCTCCCAGTGATACAGTAAGAAAGAGGCCCATGTTCCCACGCCCTAGGACTTCAGCCAAGCAGCCCTTCTTGCTCAGGGAAAAGTGGGCATGGTCCTTACAGAGAAGGCAGCACAGTCCCAGCTGTGGGGGGGCAATGAGATTCCCTGGCTGCAGTGGGACAAGGCATCCTAGCCCCCTGACACTACACCGTGCAGTGACAGACTCACTAAGCCCCCAAGCTTCTGAGCAGCCCCTGCTGCTTCAAGCCTGATGTGCATCCCAGCACGCTGCCTATGTGCCACAGGGCTAGTTCCCACACAGTGATCTCTGTGAGCCATTTCCAGAGGAGCCCTAATCCAACAGGCATGGAGAAGAGGTGAAAGCACAGCAGAGAAGTGATGGGTGAGTGACAGCTGACCAGCACAGGGAGCGATAACACCTAAGGGATCAGGAAAGTGGCACAGAGGAAAGAAGATGAGTATGGGGAGAAGTGATGGGTATGGGGAAGAGGTGATGGGTATGGGGGAGAGGTGATGGGTACAGGGGATCGGTCACCCTTGATTCTGTTTGAACCCCTATCCCAAGGGGAAAGTCAGTAGAAAAAGCAGCAGCAAACCTTGGGAGAGCAAGACCAACAGATCTAACACCTCCGATGTGGCTACCAAGGCAGGGACATGCAAGGGGCTTCCCTTGGGGCCACACAGTCCTTTCCCTCACCCTCCCCACCACGGGCCATCCATCCAGGCCTCCACAGCTCCCCAGCCTCCAGGCAAGGTGGCTTGGCTGTTCAAAGACATCCTCAGTCCAGGTTATTTTGTGGGGAGTTGGGCTGGCAAGGTGGAGTAGAGCAGGGGACAGGCCATGCAGTCCTGAATGCCAGGCTTTGGGCATCCTTAATGCCATTTGTTTTGTTTTGTTTTGTTTTGGGGGGGGGGGGGCAGGGGAGGGACTGTGGTAGGAAGGGCTCAGCTCAGCAGTTTGTCTCTGATGCCGGGCCTCTGGTGCACCAGCTGCTGAGCTGCCCAGCCTTGGATGCTGGCGTGTCTCTGCAGCGCTTGGCAGCCTCCTCGGGGAGTGGAGCCGTGACCAGCAGAGGGCCTGGCACTGCCGCACCGGAGCACGGTTTTTATTCTGTCCAGAGCTTTCTGGAGAGCCCAGAGCAGCGGTTGGAGCTGGACAGACAGGCTGCTCCTCCGGACGGCTCACTTGCTCCCTACAGCCCCGGGGTCCCTGAGCTTGGGGCTGCTCTGCGTTCTAGGACACGCATTCTCCAGAGAGTGAGAACGGGACCATGCCTTTGCCATGGTCACTTGTTCTCCTGCTGCTGGTGCTGCCGGCTCTGGGGGCTGTGGCAGTGCCAGGCAAAGCTGGGCAGCCTGAGGAAGGCAGCACCCCTCATGTCCAGGGCGCAGATGGAGGAAGGACTCTGCCGACGATTGCCCAGGACAGAACAGAGGTCCGTCTGACAAAAGAAAGGCTGCGCCGAGGGACAGAGAAGGATTCCAGGTCAGTTCAGCAGTATGTGCCGGGGGTACAGGTGGAGTTCCCGCGGCTTGTCAACCCCGCCAGCCTCCACCCAACCAAGACCCTGGTGCCATCCAGCACAGACCCATCTGAGCAGCAAGGAGGGGTCCCCACAGATGGAGAAGGAGCACAGCCCCGAGCCAACCTCACCACAGTGTCTGACAAGCGGATGCAAATCCAAAACCCCTTGTACCCAGTGACAGAGAACTCCTACAGTGCCTATGCTGTGATGTTCCTGTCCCTCATTGTCTTTGCGGTGGGCATCATTGGAAACCTGTCTGTCATGTGCATCGTGTGGCACAACTACTACATGAAGAGTGCCTGGAACTCCATCCTGGCCAGCTTAGCTTTCTGGGACTTCCTCATCCTCTTCTTCTGCCTGCCTGTGGTCATCTTCAATGAGATCACCAAGAAGAGACTGCTGGGGGATGTGTCCTGTCGTATTGTGCCCTTCATGGAGGTAAGGGGCTGCACAGGGCTCTGGAGTGCTCAGAGATTTGAGTCCTCTCTGCTTTTGGGGCTGTTAATGCTGTCAGGGCCTGGCACAAAGGCTGTGTACCCTGGAGGCCCTGTCATGGGGTACTGCAAGGAGCTCAGCCATGTTCCCAGTACTAAAATCTCCAACTGCCTGGGCCCAGGAAAAATGCGATAACTATTTACCTGGGAGAATACAGCAGCCATGGGCCCTTCCTCAGGGTCTGCAACCAACGCAATGGGTCCTGGGGCTGAAAAGAGCCTGTGAAACCCTCCCTTGTCCAGCCAGCATGGGGCCATCTGTCCATGGGGTCCGTCTATCCATCTGTCCCTATCCCAAACTGACACCTGTCTCCACCCTGCAGGCTCAACCCCAGTGGCATGGGGTGCTGGCCCAGAACTGGCTGTGGTGGGCTGGTGAAAACAGGCACAAGAACAGGGGGATGCACGTGGACAGGGCAGCTGTGTGGAGCACAGGGTCAGGAGAGCCTGTGGTTAGGTGTTGGAATCCATGCCTGTCCACAAGCCTGTCACAAGCATGATGGGGTGTCCTCCACCCAGGGTGTGTGCCCAGCACCCTAAGAGACGGCTGCAGGGACCATGCTGATGAGGGCAAGCAGAATAAACAAAAGCTCCCCAGATGGCACGTTTTTGCCCAGGTCCATCTCTTGCACTGAGAAAAAAAAACATTATAGGGCCTTTCCCATTTTGGGGGAAAGTCTGGCATCAGGCTGCTCCCTTCTGTGGCCGTACGTGTCGGACAGATCCAGGCTGGTTGCACGTGTCACCTGGGGCTCCAAAGCATGGTTTACTGAAGAGGGTGGCAGACACAGGGCTGGAAGGAGGCAGCATCAGGTCCCCAGGGCCCCTCTCAGGTTTGGTCAGGCCAGCCTGAGTTTAAAATCCTCCCATCCCACCAGGTGTCTACTCCCATGGTCAGTGCCCTACAATATAACACACAAAAGACAGCCACAAGATGAAGGCCATGGGTCACACTTTAACCCTGATCAGGCTGTGAAGACCCCTGACCCTAAGGGGCAACCTGTCCCTGCTTAGGCTTCCTACAACCACTGACATTCCCAGCTCTCATGGCCAAGGCCCACCTTGTACTGGTGTTAGCATCATGCTGAGCTGGGATCTGGCTTTCTATCATTACCAGATCTGTCTGTGCCCATCATCAGGACTCATGCCTGCAGCTACTCAGAGGAATAGCAGCCTGCCCCAAGTGCTGGAGGGGGACAGAGAATGGACCTTTGGGCTCAGATTGGGAAAGCCTGTTGCCACAGGAACCCAGAAATGCTCCCTAGATGTTGGGGAGACATGTCCCATCACATCCCCTCCTCCAAATTCCCCTTGATGGCCCTAGGAACCTAAAATCCGTGAATTCAGAGTGGGACCTGCAGGGCCCTTTGGGAGCAGGTTCTGGCTGGCTGGATTGCCCTCTATTGCTTCATCCAACAGTGGATGCAGGTTGGGGTGACTCCAGCGCAGGGATTAGGTGTGGGACTGTGTCAGAGAACTTATTCTGGGCATGCTGAGCAGTGTGCACAGCTGCTGCTTGGGCTCTGGCACCAGCCCAGGTGAGCAACAAGAGAGCTCTCCACAGAGCTGTTGGGTCCTTGATGCTGGTGGCAAAAAGATACCTGAAATGCCCAGTGCCTGGGGCAGCACGGGCCTAGCAGATATGGGGGGACCCTGCAGAGGAAAGCTATCCCCATGCTGGCAGGGCAGGGGCATAAGCTGCAGTGAGGAGCTGTGCTGGCCTGGCCCCCATAGCTAGGGCTGCAAGGTGAGTGACGCAGCTGTCACCAGTGGTGCAGCTCTGTCCTGCAGCTCTGTCACCCACTGGCACCATGACAGCCTCAGCTCATGGGCATAAGTGCCTTTGTGCTGGATCTGCAAAGGCATAGAGGTCCCTGGGGCTTCTCTCATGGCTTGAGATGTGCATGACCTCAGCAGGAGACCCTGGTGATGCCACTGGGTCCTGCAGGTACAGGCCTGAGCTGGTGGTCCCCACACCCTTTGTAACCTGCTAGACAGAGCCTAAAATCTGCCTTGATCACAGCTACCAGCTGCAAGCTACAGCCCAGCAAGATGAAGTGGCATTTGCTGGTGGAGCCGCGCAGTCCCAGTGTCTCTTAGCAATGTCTTCATTGCTCAGCAAGCAGGAGCTGCTCATTTCTGGAGGTCTCCCACCCCAGCCTGTTCCTAAATGAAATGTTTGTCCTGCCCCTGCCCCACTTCAAGCCTCTCATCTCACAGTCAGGCAGAGGCAAGACTCAGCGAGGGCCAGGAAAGTGGACAGGCACCCAGGATGGCATTTGCCTGAGCAGACGGGATCAATGCCCTGGGTGAGGATAGGAGGGAAAGAGGATGACCCCCAAAGCAAACCCCTTCTTGAGGTGGCTATGCCATGGCCTGTTTCCGAGCCACACATGGGTTCAGTGGCCATGTCCATGCTGAGGTTCCCTGGTGGGGGGGGTGGCAGCTCCATCTGCAGTAATTAAGGAGCACCAGAGTGCCAGCTAAGCCCTGGGACAGCTCTGTCCCTGGAGGAGGCAGGACAGACAACGGGACCTTGGGGCTGCTAGTTGTGCCAGTTGTTGGGGATGATTGGGGAGGCCAGCTAGTGTGAAGCCTGTGCATCTTCACCACCTCACCACCGGCCACAGCCTTTACCATGGAGCTTGGAATCACACCCCAGAGACCCCCACCAGCCAGCCCAGACTTAGAGCAGCACAGCTCAGTGGCATGGAGGCCCTGCAGTCCCCCTTGAGCTGCTTGAGGGATCATGTCTGCAGAGCCCTGCCCTGCTCCTACATCAACCCCCATGATGAAGGATAGATGTGACAGTCCCAGTGAAGCATGTTCCCAGCATATTCCCCAGATGAGGCCATGTCCACTCTGCTGTCCAGTTGCCAATCCAGCCTTGCCCTCCTGCCTCTGCAGGGCTGGCCTGGGCCACAAAGCAAGGTGAGAAAGCAGTTGCAAAGTTTCTCTGCTCATCTGTCTGTCTCCCAGCACCCAGGGACCTCTCAGCCTGGGTGAGAAAGCATTGCCAGGCCAGTGCTAAATCCCCACCAAAGTACCAGCCAAGAGGTAAATCAGACTGCAGCGTAGTAGTTAATGTCCAGTAGTAGCTAATGATGTTGAGTACAGGGTGATGCTGCTAAGTGTAACTGGACTGTGATGCTGGGCACCAGGCACCATGATCTGCAATGTGACTTACAAAGATGCCAGCCCAGGATCACTGAAGAAGGTTCATTGGGGGTGCCAGGCCTGCTTCTTTCAAAACCCATTGGTGGCCTACAACATGGGCATCATGTGGTGCCCTGGAAGGTTTTCTGAGAACTGGGAATGTTCCTTGGCATAGGGTGAGGTTATGTGGCTTTGTGAGATCAAGAACAGCCATTGGGGTGGGAGGCGAGGCACTCCTGTGCACCACTGTGTGACCCTGCCATATCCCAGCCTGAGGGCTGTGAGACTTGGCTCAGAGAAATGATGCAGCTCAGAAGCTTGGACTATTAATGCTGATTTTGATCCTCGATGTCTTGCCAGCCTTCCCAGAGCCATAGCGATTCCTCAACCTCCTTTGGCCTCTTCCCTTTGGCAAACAGGGATGTTTTTCCTGCCATTCTCAATGCAGCGGAAATTGCCCAGAGCTGATTTGTGACAATGGCAGCTTCAACTTGTTTGGCCTGTCTGGGAAGCAGACAGCAGCTCTGCAGAGCAGGGCAGAGAGGAGCTACCTGGGGTCAATGGGGGCCCTGGGAAGGCATTGGTGGGGGTGATGGGTCCCTGTTTTTCCTCTCCCAGAGCCATGCAGGGTAGAGAAAGAGCCTGAGGGAAAATCCTGTCATTCCCATCCTGGCTGGACAGGTGGACATCCAGTAAGGCCTCTCCCTTCCATAGAAAAGGAAGCTGGGCAGGGATGAATTGGTCAAGGGACATGTTTATCCACTGCCTTTTTAGGAGCCACAGGAAAATGGCTGCAACCTGGGATGACTTCTATAAAGTTTTGGAGGAGGTGTCTTGGGTTGTACTCTTGGGTACCCAGCAGTTGCCACCAGTCTAGTAAAGCCGAGCCCATCTCAGTGTCCCAGCAGTGAGGTGAACCTGTTTTCCCTCCTCCCTTGCTAGGTGTCATCACTGGGGGTCACCACATTCAGCCTCTGTGCGCTGGGCATCGACAGGTTCCACGCAGCCACAAGCCCCCAGGCCAGTGCCCGGCCCATCGAGCAGTGCCATTCCATCATTGCCAAGCTGGCTGTCATTTGGGTGGGCTCCATGACACTGTCAGTGCCAGAGATCCTGCTGTGGCAGCTGGCACAGGACACATCGCCTGTGTCTGGCATGGTGACAGAGTATTGCACCATGAAGCCTTCATCCCACCTGCCTGAGTCCGTCTACTCCCTGGTGCTCACCTACCAAAACGCCCGGATGTGGTGGTACTTCGGCTGCTACTTCTGCTTGCCCATCCTCTTCACTGTCAGCTGCCAGCTGGTGACCCGGAGGATCAGCGGCACCGAGAAGAAGACTGAGTGCCGGGGGGCCAAACACAGCCAGTGCGAGAGTCACTTGAACTGCACCATCATTGGGTTGACCATCATCTATGGTCTCTGCACCACTCCTGAGAATGTCTGCAACATCGTGGTGGCCTACATGTCCCCTGACATGTCCAGGCAGACCTTGGACCTGCTCAGTCTCATCAACCAGTTCTTCCTGTTCTTCAAGTGCTCTGTGACACCCGTCCTGCTCCTGTGCCTCTGCAGACCCCTGGGTCAGGCTTTCATGGACTGCTGCTGCTGCTGCTGTGAGGGATGCAGCCCTGACACCACCTCCAGCGAGGGTAGTGCTGACAGCAAGCTCAAAACAGAGATGTCCTCCTCCATCTTCTTTGACAAGCCCCGGGAGTCCCCACCACCACTCCTGGCCCTTGGCACGCCTTGCTAAGTGCTGACAGGGAGCCGTAGAGATCGTTTTACCACCTTCTCCCAAGATCAAACATTTTGCCGTTAGTGCCTGTGTCTGGACGTGGAGCATGCAGAAGAGACAGCTCAGGGGCTGCGCCACAGGCTTCAAACCCCACAGCGGGCAAGGGGTTTCCAGTCCACGTGGCTACATAGGCGGCCTTCTTGCCTCTGCCAAAAGGCCACCAAGGACACCAGCATCCTCTTGTCCAGGCTCCCTGGTCCGGCTCAGAGAGGTTGTTGCCCTGGGAACAGAGATGTGCCGGAAAGGTCCCATCTGACAGCAAGGAGGGTTTCCATGGTGACTTGCAGAGGACATATAGAAACTATAACTTGCCCTCGTCCTGTTCCGTCCCCTCCTGCCAGCCCCCTCCACAGTAGAAGAAGGCCCCAGTGACTGTGTCCCATCAGATCCAAGCAGTGCCCTGTAAGAGCTCAATAAATCGGTAACCTAGAGCACATCACGCATGCTGCAATCCAGCATTGCAGACCAAAGCCCTTGGGGGACAGGGCCAGCGGTTTGGGTTTGGATGTGACCACACTGCTCCCCTAAGATGGGGGGGGCTCTGGGCTGGGCATGAGCAGGCAGGGTGGAGTCACCCCGAGCCCAGCAAGGGGCCAGTGCAAGGGGTTGGTGAGGCCCATGCAGTGCTGGGCAGGAAAGCAGCCGTGCTGGGCTCAGGGCAGTACCTGATGGAAACGGGGAAAGGTCCCCAGCAGCTCTGCTCTCCTCCCTCTGGGTCGCTTCTGCGCGTGCTGGTGCCAGACCAGCTCCTGGTGCAGTGCCCTCCGAAGCGCCAGGCTCAGGGCTATTCGTAGGGCTCAGTCTGGCCCCGGCAAAGCTCAGCGCTGGGCTGAGGTACCCTGCGGCCTGCAAGGCACCCTGCTCATCTGCAGCAAGGTGCAAGCCCTGGCTCTCTTGCCCAGAGCCTCAATGCAGCTCCGGCGCTGCACAGCGCCTTGGGGCAGCGCCAAGCAGGGAGCTGTGCGGGACTGCCAGCCCCCGGGACCGCAGCTCCGTTTGGGGCAGCCAAGCGGTTCTTATCCAGGCAGGCCTGAGCAGGGTTCCTGGCCTTTTCCACCTTACCCATCAAGGGTAAAAAACAGTCCTGAGATGACGCTTGCAGGGTATCGGGGTTTCTCAGCACCACATCCACCCCCTTGCCCATGACTTTTGCACCCGTGAGGGCTTTCAGGAGCATTTCAGGCCGCCAGAGCAGGTCGGGGGTGGCCGAGGGCAGGCTGGGCGCAGAGCGGCCATGCGGCTGGCCGTGCCTGGGCCTCCCTCCACGCACTTGGGCCTCCCAGCCCCGTTCAACGGAGCTTGTTAAAGCTCCTTGTTCTCTCCCTTTGGCGTCCACCCCCAGGCCCGCGAAATGCCAGGGAAAGGGAGATGGTTGCTAAGGGAGCTGAATGCGAGGGGCTCACTGAGGGCTTTGTACAGGCAACGACACCCACCGGGCTTTGCTTTCTCAGCCCAGTTGCCAGGGAAACAAAAGCCCCAGTTTTCTTCGGAGAACACAAGACCAGATTTTTTTTTTTTCCCTTCCTCCCCCACCAGCCCCAGGGGAGTCCCTGGCCCGCACCCTCCCCCTGAGCTGCTGGGGCCGCGATTCTCGCAGCTCTGAGGATGGGGGAGGCAGGGAGAAGAGGAGTTTCCATGCCCGGGTGCAGGGATGGATGAAAGAGGTCCAGAGCCCACACTGACCACCGGAGTCCTCCCTTCCGCATCGCTGTCGAGATCCAGCAGGCAAGGCGAGAGCTGGGTTCCTGGCAGGAGGAAAGGGTGCCCGGGGCGGTGAGCCCCCCCCCCGCACGCAGGCCTGGGCGGTGGGAGGAAGGGAGAAGTGGCTGCTTTCATGTGGTTCGCTCTGTGCCGGTTTGTCCTGAGCCCGGACCAAGGGCGAACAATGCTGGGCTTGTTGCTCCAGCCCTGCTCGGCTGGATGCGCAGGGGGAGGAGGAAGAGCTGGGGAGAAAAGCCGGGGCTGGGGGCAGGGAAGCTGTGGGCAGTACCAGCAAGGGCTGCGGGCAATGCACGCTGCATCAACCGCAGGAACACGGCCCCCAAGGCAAGCAGAGCCCCTCGGGGCCCACAGGGGTGAAGCTGGACCCAAGCCCTGGTCCCAGAGCACTGGGTTCCCATCTGCGTGAGTGCCAGCTGGGGTAGGACGTGCCAACAGTCCTCCCTGGGCAGCATCACCCAGGGTCTCTTCAGCACCCTTGAAGAAACTTCCATGGGTGCAGGAGAGCCAGCAGCATAAGGGTAGTGCAGGGAACAGGGATGCAATGGCAAGCTGCTTGGAGGGCAGCTCCCTTGACATGCATCAGGGTGCTGCCAGGCACTGGGAGCTCAGGTACCCAGGCAGGGTGCTACCAAGCACAAACCGCAACTCCAGGTGTTCAGTGCAAGTGAGATAGCCGGGGCAGCCCCCAGAAACAGATGGCACAGAGGTGCCCCCCACCGACGGCCACTGCCCAGAGCAAGTGGCTGGTGCGGTCAAGGGGGCAGAGAGCCTTGAAGCAGCCTCGTAACCCTGGCTCCAACCTCGGCATCGAAGTGCTGCACCCTGGAACCATCTCAGGATACAGCGTGTGGTGGGAGAGGAACATCCGGCCGCTGGGACAACTGTGACTGGAGATCTCCAAGCCAGTCTTCATATTCAGGCCAAGAACATAAGGCATCTGGAGCCATCAGACTTGGCTCCACCATCTCTTTGGTGAGCATGGTCATGCAGGCATCCAGACCTGCCAAATCTTGCAGCGTGAGCACTGGTGTTTCCCAGGCTCAGCATTAACACTGAGGGGGACTGGCAAAGCCTGTGCCTTGCGCTCCAGGGTATGCACATGGCCCCATAGAGGGGGGATGGATGGAGAAGGGACAGCAAGAAAGCAACATGACTGCAACCACACCCACCAACGCAAAATTGTTAATTTATTATTATTAGGAGGCAAAAAAAATTGTACAGTTACAAGAATCATTTCCCAACAGAGGTCAAATCTGAGCCAAAATTTCTCTTAAAAAAAAAAGGAAAAAAAAAAGAGGGGAGATGACAACACTTTACAGTTCATTAAATTAAAAAAAAAAGGAGAAAGAAAAAGGAAACCTCTCTTTGTGCAATTCTGCAAAAATGAGAACAGAAGAGAACACCACAGCCTTGCCGCCCCCAGGAGCCAGTCCGCACAAGGGAAGAGGGCTCCGAGAGGGACCATGCAGCCTCCCGTGCTGGCTGCAAGCTGCCTCTCAGCAAAATACAGACAGGGAGGGAATGCAACAGCCTCCGGGTTACCTCCATCCTCTCCCTCCAGCCCTGAGCTGGAGAGAGGCAGGTGCCCCTCTGCTGTGCCACAGCTGTGACCCCACTTAAGCACCCTCACCTCTTGGCATCAGTGTGTCTTCCCCCACCCCCCACCCCACCAAAAGGCCCAGCTGTGTGTCCCCCCCCACCCCCAAACTGGCCCATAAGCAACCTGGCAAGGCCCCAAGGCTGTGCTGTGCAGAGACCCAGCAGCTCAGCACACAGCACAGATGGGCAAAGCCTTTCTGACCCATCCCAGAGACCGGATTTCCTCTCGCTCTTTCCCCATGTGCTGGAAGGGACCGAACACTGGCACCCACCGGCCCTGCTGTCCCCTCCACCTCGCTGCCCTTGGAGCACAAGGGCACTGTAGCTCCCTCCAGAGCCAGGACACCCTAGGCAGGCACAGGGGCCAGCTCCAGGATGGCAGCATATGGCAACAGGGAGCAGGGCACACCCTGGACCACCATCCTCACTCCCAGTGGGGACTGCTGCTGGTGCCAAAAAGCTCTCAGGGTCCTGCATCCACAGGAGGAAAAGTGCCTCCTTCTCTACCCCCCGACACCCCTGCACATCGTGTTCAACCAAATCAGAAACCAGCACCCCTAGCCAGGGGTAGGGTGATGCCTTTTGGCTTGCAGGAAGCAAGCTGGGCCACCCGGAGAAACTGGGCTACGTGAGGCTGAGATGTGCCTGTGGGGCAACTGGGGCAGGGAGAGGGCAGGGGCCAGCCCCATACACTCTGCCGGTGGGGGAGGCTGCCTGGCATCACCAGGCCCCTCTGCGCTAGCTCCAGGCCACTCGGGTTACCACTACGGCTGCCCCGAGGCTTGCCAGGGCAGCATCCTGCCCGAGCACGGGGGCCCAGGCAGGCTTGGCCCCAACTGCGGTCACCGTGCCGCAGCAGATTTCCGCAGCATGGGGCAGTCTGAAGGCCCTGGACACAACTCTGCCCCAGCCCTGGTCAGGAGGAAACGCAGGGGAGAGAGACAAGTTGCCCACAGCGGTGAGGAGGGGGTCCGGGGCAGCAGTAGGGGAGCTGGAGACGCTGCATGGAGGTTGGTCTTACCAGGGGATGAGAGATCCCCATCCCCAAGGGCAGGGAGAGGAGCCTGGGGAGAGGGAGGGCATCGCGTCCCCCAGCCAGCTGTGCCCACTGCGCTCCAGGGCGAGCCCTGCCCAAAGGAGGCCAAAGCACGGGGAAGGGCTGTTCCTCTGTGAAGACAGGGCAGGGGCAGAGCAGGAGCACTCCTGATCGCCCCAGGGAGGCCCAAGCCCTGGAGATACAGGCAAGGCCCCCAGGAAAGAGGCGAGGGAGCACCAGGAAACCTGTCTGCAGCCCAGCATGGCCCACTGCCCCAGGGGCTGCGTTCTGCCACCACGCTCATCTTCCTCACAGCGCTGACCCTTGGCCGCCCTTGGGGAGCCCACAGCCTTCCTACAGCTCATAGGGCCCAGTTTAGTAACAGCGCTATCTCTTAAATTAAAAAATTAAAATATATATACATATATATATATACTGTATACACAGACAACAACAGAACATTGCCAAAATGGGAGGGAGAGACAGAGAGAGGAGAGGAGAGAAGGGCAGAGTTGAACATTTTCTTTACAATAAAAACAAGGGCTCCACCTCAACACGAGTGGAGTCTGGGGTCCCCTAAAAATACCCATCTAGAGAGAGAGCTGAAGGGACAGAGCAGGAGAAAGAAGGGGGCATGGGCTTGTACAATGGCATCTTCCCAATATGAGCTGCGGTCTGCAGGATCTCAGCTTCTCCTAGACTTCGAGTGCTGAATAAGCCACTGTAGGGTGATGTCTGCAAAGGCAAGGGACAGTTACCTCCTGCCCCTCTGGCTGTCAGCCCCTCTTGCACTTGAGGAAATGCAGCCTGGGGTAGGCTAGTGCAAGGCTGCCCTGCTCACCCCAGGAGGGAGTTTTCCTGCAACCCAGCAATCATCGGCATGGAGATGCCAGTACTCACCAATATTGTCCTTTTCTTTGCAGGAGATAGAGTAGCAACAAATCTCTCGGTCCTGGATGGCAGACAGGTTCCTGCGGGAAAGAGAGAGCAAGCTCTGAGTGCCTGCTGCAGACCCCAAGGGCTGTGTAAGCATCTTGGCGCACAGCAGCAATGGGAGATGTCTCTTAGCTGCCACTCAAAGGGCCCCTTTGAACCCAGGGCCTGAGAAGAGGGATCCTCTGCAAGAGGCAAACAGGTCCCCATGCTCCTGGGGAACTTCAGGAGGGTCAGATGAGGACACCAGTACTCAGTGCCAGTGCCAGCGTGCTGGGGGGGGTGGGGGGAGCTCTGACCATGACGTGGGGTAACCAGGCTCATTCTGAACTGCCTGCTAGCGCTAAATAAAGGGACAAAGGGGTCCAGACCCCAAGGAGAACCAGGCCAAGAAACTATGCAGCTTCCTTCAGAGCTCCCTAAAACTCATGGTTACATGGAACTCCTGAGATGGAGCAAGGGTAATCAGGGAGAGGGTACAGCACAGGGTTTGCAGCACAGGAAAAGCACAGGGTGCCCACAGAATAAGGGAGATCTCTGCTCAGAGGCACTGAGATGGCTCCTGCCTGATCCCAGAGGGTGGCTAGGGGGTGCAGAGATGCGCAGACCCAAGCTACTCATCCAAGGCCTCTCTAGGACATCATCAGGCCCCAAGAGCTGGAAATCCTTGTGGACACAGACTTTTGATGCCACACAAATGGTCAGGGCAGAAAGAGATGTTGAAAATGAATGCAGTGTCCCAGACCTCTGGCAGCAAGAAAGGGACTTGCCTCTCGCAGTGTAGACCCAGACAAGAGGCAGCATCGGCAGGGCTGCGAGGAACCCATGTGTCAGCACAGCAAAGGGTGCCCAAACAAGAAAGAGGTACGTGAATGTCCCTCGCACACTCGAGCAGGATTTGACCTGTAAGCTACAAGGGCAGTCCACTGCCGACAGACAAGGGCCTGCACCAAGCAGTGGGGCAGCCTGGGGACTCACGGATGGAGCGGGGCGAGTGAGTGCACCCACAGTGGAGCGGGCGGGAGGGTGCCTCTGGACTGGTGGTAGCATGCAGCACCGATCCAGGAGCTCGGCTCCCAGCATGGAGCATAGCGCCAAAGCACTGCTGGTGGGAGTGATGCCGGGCCCCAACGCCACCGTGTGGCACGAGAAGCCGCGCTGTGCTCAGACACAGCATGGCTGCGGCGCCCAGCTCCTCCCAGACGCAGATTGGCCCCGAGCAGCAGCAGAGCTGGGAATGCAGCCAAGGCCTCTGCTTCCGCTTCCAGCTCAAGGTCCCCAGCTGGGACTTGCGCAAGCGCAGAGACGTTGCCTTGGCTGGTCACTGCCCCAGCATTCCTGCGAAGGCCTTCCGTCTGCCAGCCCTGCCTCCCGCCAGCAGAAATCTCTGCTAGACACAGCTTCTCTATTGACCTCATGCACCCAGCTGCGTCGACACCACCCAGGATGCTACAAAGCAGCCTCGTGGCTAAAGGCAGGAGTCCTGCACCTATGCACCCAGCAGAGCGCTATGGGGTGGGGACACAGCAGGAACGGGGGGGAAGCAAAGAGGACACTTTGCCTTGCAGCACCCGCCCCAGCGCTCCCCGCACCGGGAAAAGCAGATAGCCAGGCACGTGGGAGGACAGGCCATGCCGAGCAGACGGAGCAGTCACCCAGGCATGGCCCGAGTGTACTTACATCTTCTCAATGAGCTCCTTCTCATCCAAGGCACCAGGGAGGTCTCGCTTGTTCCCAAGGACTAGAACCTGCAGGGAAGGAAGGGGAAACACTGAAGCCCCTGCCCACAAGACCAGACAGAACCCTGCTTTGAGCTGCCTGGAACCGGACTCTGCCTAAGATGTGAGAGTCCTTGTCCAATTCACAGTGACATGCCACAGACAGAAAAAAACCTCTTTGAGAAGCAGTCAAGAAGGCAGAGCACTTCAGGTAACAGCCTTCATTAGCTCATACACAGCATCTCCTCTTATATGTATTCTCTATCCCTGAATAGAACCTGGCACTATGTGCTGAAACCTCTTTACTTTAAGGCTTTTCACAACCATGAAGACATCCTCCAGGCTATGGAAAGAAAATTATCAGGCAGTACTTTCTCATCCCTCCTGAGCACGCCACACTACTGTCATCTGACAAGAACAGCATCGAGGCTGTGGCTGCCTTCCCAAGGTGAATGAGGGCCTCTGCAGCATCACAGTAACACAGTATCCCCCAATTTAAATTTGCAGTAGTCTTTTAAAGCCCAAGTCCTTGAGAAAGAGCACTCAGGAGTGCTGCAAATGCAGTGCCTAATGTCAGGTGCTTAATTTAGTTGGTAGTGAACATCTGGGATCTGTTGCAAGGTCCTAAATTAGCTCCTTTCAAAGGATGCCAGTTCTGGATGCTTTGTAACTGCCCTCCTCTGCATTCGTAGTGTGCCCAGCGCTTGCTGTTGGTCATGCTATTTACAGTTCACCTCATTCAAATTTCACAGAAGAGCCACTTGCTCTCCTAGGAGACCAGACCTTCATGTCCTACCATAAATAAGGTGCAAATTCATGTGAGAGGACAGATCTCACACATGGTGGGTTTTTTGATCTCTTCTGAACCTCCTCTCCCAGTTGTGAACATGTTATTTAAACTCTGCCCACTTCAGAGCTGTCATGGCCAAGCAGAGAGCAGTGCAGGGCAGGCTTCCCCAGCCCTGTCCACAGCCACCCCAGCCCCAAATTAGAAAGCTTCACAACGATTTTCTGCAAGGATGTAGGAGTATAGCAGGGAAAGGGACCTGATATCGAGAACCTGCTTTGCAGCTTTTTTTCCAAATAACCCTTTTGCCCCAAATCCTGGCAACCTCCTGCCCAGGGACTGCAAGTGGCTGGGAAGGAATCTATACAGGCAATTGCTCACCGGGATGCCCTGGAGCTGTGGCTTGTCAAGCAGGTTGTGAAGTTCATTCTTTGAGGCCTCTATCTTCTCCTGGTCAGCAGCATCCACCATGTAACTGCAAAGAAAGGAACATTCCTGAGCCTAGGCACCTGAGGAGATGCACAGCACATCCCACCAAAGGGTCTGGAATCCCTGTGCCTCTGAGTTTCATGCCACCATCAAACCTTGTGTCTGCCTTCATACCCCATCCCTCATTCTCGCATGGCCAGCCACACCACCTCCACAGGTTCCTGATCCAGCACATGAAGGTAGTAGATAACCAGCATCCTTCCCCCAAGACCCCTCTTTTCAAGGAAAACTGTGGGTTTGAGAGCAGCTTGTCTCCCCCAAGGGGAAGAGAGACCACTCATTCCCCACAATCCTGGGGAGGTCTACCTGACCAAAATCCCCAAAGTCAGCAAGTAACAGCAAAGAAAGTCATGTTGCCAATAAATACAGCTAGCAAAGAGGCTCCCAGGCACTGCCGTAGAAGCTGTAAGAAGCTGTAAGAAACATTATCCCCAAGCATCCAAGAGAAGCTTCTCTGCACGTGGCATCTGCTTATGGAGGAGCAGATCCAAGAAAAAGTCAACAACAGATCAGGCATGGATATGGCACGATGGAGCAGAGGAACCTGCTGATGTGCCAGAGAGAGCTGGGAGGGCAACATGCTAGATAAGGGCGGCCCATTCAAACACAGCCAAGGGCCAGATGCGTTGTTAGGGACATATCTGCTGAATTAGAGAACTAAGAGCAGACAGACAAAACCAGAAGACAGGGGCAATGAAGAGAGGGGCAGTGAAGAAAGGAGGAACAAGTGAGGCTAGTGACCAACATAGAGGGTCATAAGCAGAGAAAATGAGAAGAGTTGTTGACAAAAAAAACATGTGATGGGGAAGAGATTCACTCCAGCACTAGAAGGAAACTGCAGTTAGGAGGTTGCTGGTAAGAACAACTGATGGGACTGTCACCAGAGGAGAGACTAAGTGATGTGCTAGCAGTCAGGGACCACAGGAAGACATGCACCCGAGACAGGAAGAACTTCATTGGGAAGAAGGAGCAACCTATTCTTCTGCCTTGAAATAAACTTGGATGCAGAGACACAGGAGTGAAGAGGCCTGGGGGAAGCTAGCTGTTATCAATGTTTAATCCAAGAAAATGAAGGAAGACTTAGAGAAGTACTTTCAATCTTATTGGGTAGACACTCATCCTGCAAAGGACAGGAGGAAAGCCAAATAGGCAAAGGAGTGATCATCAAAGCAGTCGTTATTTTAAAGATCAAGAAGCTGAGAGAGAAGAAATGAGAAATACCATCAAGCTTTATCAGACCTTGCATAGTTAATTAAAAATAGCAAAAGAATCTTTATCTACTTAAATGGAGAAAAAGGGAAGACATGCACTATTGTGTTGAGAGGATGAAAGAAAAACATTACCCAGGTATTACCATAAGCCTGTTGCACCACAGTCAGTGCAGGAGGACTGAAGGCATAAGAAAAGAGATGTAAAATATACTCAAGATGTGGAAGACGGACTGGATGCAAACATAATGCTTTAAGAAACTGAAAGCATAACCTGGGTGACTACAAACCCCTTCATTTCCTCTCAACAAGATGGGCCACTTTGGAAAGATGTCTACTGAAAGCTATGGAAGGAGGCAGTAAAAAGAATGACAAGCACGTGGGTCTGTCCAAGAATTTATCATTTTCAGCTAAGCTCACTGCAAAATAGCAAGTAGCAAGGAAATGTCCCAATCTACTGACCATTCACAAGATCAGGACCAGCCACCACTCTCTTCCCCCTTCGGGATCCCACAAGCAGTGATCAGTGCAGGAGCCCCTCAGTCAAGTTTTAAAAGCCCCTTAAACGGGAAGCAGCAAGTAGAAAAACCCAAACCCCAGGCAACACCCAACAAGCTGGCCCAGGAGGCCAGCACAAACCCTGAGTAGCACTGGCCAAGATACAGATGTGCTCCTGCTACGTGGCAGCATCAATTATGATCTGCAGAGGGAGTACCAGGTCCCAGACATTCATGGGCTTCCCACAGATCTCTGCACTGCTCCCACACACCAGAACCAGTCACGAAAGAGAGCAGCTGCATGCAAGCGGCTTCAGGTGTCGGATCCTGGCCCAAAGGGCTGCAGGCCTAGAGGCAGCATTGATGGGGCAGTCTGCAGGGCATCATCGGCTCCTCAGGTACTCAGGGCATCTATTCTCAGAGAGAAACAACTGAGAAAAAACAGCCTGAGCATAAACAGAGAGCTGCACAAATGCCCCTGACCCGCAATCTCTGACTACTCAGAAATGGACTGAGGTTCTCCTGCACATTAGTTGCGATCTGCAAGTAGTTTGGGATTTGCAGAGTGAACATCTGAGCTGCACCGTCAGAGAGGCAGCTCCTGTTTTTAAGACATGAATGTCCTCCCATTCTCCTTCACTTGCCAGACCTACAGTTCAGAAGGGCAATACCAAAAAACAAGCCCTCTTGACCCCTCCAAATCCCAGGGCATGTTCAAATGGTGAAGGCCACATAAATCTGATTTTCTAACTGGATTTAGACAACTCAGACCTAAGCTCCCAGAGTAAATATTTATCCTTAAGAGTATGCAGCTTGATTCCCATGAATGTCTTGCCAGACTCGTCTTCGGCCTGGACTCTCCAGGACTGAGTTGACTGAAACATTCACAAGCAAAGGACATACTGGGACATGCTCAGAGAGACTGCTAACAGTCAACAATAAGTATCGCAAAAAGACTCCTTTTCTAAGCACAAGATTTAACCAGCAGCACATAATTGCTGCAATCTGGAAATACCCTTAAAATCACCCTGCTGAAAGGGGGTGAGCCACACAAACGACCTTTATGAGCCCTTCAGATTAATGGATAGCACACAGGAGCTACATGAGCAAGGAAAGGCAAAATCCAAGCAATACAGCAAGGCCAAGTGAAGCCAAGTTAAAGGGAAGAGCTTGCAACGACTAGCAGAGAACATGTTATTCTGGAGAGAATCAAAGTCATTTTGCTACCCTGTGCTCAAAGCCTGTGGTGGCAAAGGAGCTGCAATGCCCCACGAAATGCCAGAGTTCCAGGATGAAGCATCTCTGCTCCTGACAGGGATGCCCAGTTCCTGGTGCTGGCAGCAAAGCCACTGCTGTGAAAGCTGCTTTTGCGCTGGGCTTCTGCTACATTGACTGAGTGGCCCAGAGGAGCCAACTCAGCCATACCCGGCACCCTTGGGTGGGGTAAAAGGGGCGAAGGGGTGTTCCCCCCACCACTTGCTTGGCTGCGCACTGCCTCCCATGCATCAGTGATGGAGACAGGGCTTTCTGCTCCTAGGAGATACTTACACAATGGCACTCACTCCGCGGCAGTATCGCTCCCACATGCTGCGAAAACGAGGCTGGCCACCAATGTCCCAGAGCTGTGACAAGGAGAACAAGGTTTTAAACACTGTCCTGCCCTTCATGACAGGGAACCTCTTCACTGCCCACCCACCCTCCCATTTGTGTCCAGCCTTTAATCCTTCCCAAAGTGGCTGAATGCCCTACCAGAGCATCCCACAGACACACATGCGAAATATCCTTTCCTCCTTGACTTTAAACCTAACGATGAGGCTTCAAACTCAACAGAGAAACAAAAAATTCCTACAAATGCAGCTAGAGAACATTAATAGAAGAACAGACAGGTCAACTCCATGCCAGCATTTCCTGCAGCTCATCTGGATGGGATGAGGCCTCCCACTATCTAGGAGGGAATCTCAGCCCATCCATTTGCCAGGGACAGAAGAATAGAAAGCAGAGGGGAATCTCAGAGGCCAGCTGGCATGGACTGTGCATGCTGTGTTAGTGGTATGCTAATTACACAGTGCATCCCTTTGCTGTCCCCCCGAAGGACTCCCAGGAGGGGATGGCTTAGTGAACTACACACTTGGGGAAGAACCAAGCCAGAATCCAGCAGGAGAACCCACAAATGCATCATGCTAGTTTGACACAGACTGCTCTGCTCAGTCATCACCACTTTCTGCAAGCATGAGAGCCCAGGGAACAGCCTGACAGAGTCCCTAAAGCCTGGCAAGGCTCTTCCCTGTGCTGACTACCCTAGGAGCCTGGAGGAATTGGCCTTTTGCTGATGCATTTATCATTTCAAAACTCACAGCATGCTCTTTAAAATGCTTCTGTGGCAAGCAGAGATGCTCCAACCACCTTTTGAAATCAAGGAGCAGTAGGAAAATGTCTAGCCCACAGTTACTTCCTGGTTCAATCTGATGCGCCAGGAAGACATCGAAGGGGTAGAGACATCCTCTCCCTATGCTCCCAATACAGAGACCAACATTGCAAGCTGTGAACTGCTCCTCCATCTAGACCTCTCCTGCCAGACCCTCCCATCCATCCTCAGCAAGGTGACTATGTTCATGACTCAGGTAGTCCTCCCTGCTAACAAGCCAGAAGTATAATAAAATCTATAGCTTTGCAGCTTGGCCTGCTTCTCTTACTAGAGGTCTAGGTCTCTTACATCCCTATATGCCATCTCATCTGGTGGACATTTGCAGTAACCTAGATGGGCAGCCCTTCCCAGCTGCAGTCCTACAGAGACAAGCAGCTGGTACCACTAGCATCCTTTATCATCCAGCACAAGCACCTGTGAGTTTCCCTTGAACCCATCTTTCATCCCCAGAGTCCCCACTGCAAATGTCTTCTGCACCTTACCTTTATGGTAACATTCCCCTTGGTGATCTTCCTCATATTAAAACCCACTGTCGGGATCATGTCTTCATTGAACTGTCCTGACTGCAAGGAACAAATCAAACAGTCAGATGCGTTAGGGAACCAGAGGCTTGGGAGCCACGCACGATGAACCCAAGGGCCCCAGCCTGCCCAGAGCAGCACAGTAAGGCATCAAGTGCTGATATCCTGGCCAGAAATAATCCCAAATGCTCTGTCAGCTCTGTCCTGCAACAGGCACCGAGCAACCGTACCTCTTGTCCACACCAGAAGCAAAAATAGTGCAAAGGAGACAAAATACCTGCAGGAGAGAAATACTGCTGCTATGCCAGGGACTGGGACACGCCTGGCCAGCCCAGGGAAATGTCCTTGGCTGGATGCATTTGTTGAAGCAGTAAGGCCAGCTCTCCCCTGCAGTGAATTGCCAGCTCTGAACCCCCACTAAGGAAGTATTTCAAAGGAAAGCAGAAGGGCAGTTCTCCATCACAGGATAAACCTACATGCTACAACTAGCAGCTCATTTCTACAGGGCAGTGGAGGTGGAAATGTAATCTTGCTCGTCTAATCTGGTCCTTTTCATTGCTAGATTTCCAAGCCCTTTGCAGGAAAAGGCTAAAATCTTTACTTAATACAGAGAAAATGCAAGTGTTCCAGTCAGCCAGCAAAATCACAGCATTGCTGTTTCTGAACTTCTCCTACCAAATCCCACTGTGGCTCCTCCCTGCACAAACACCCTGAGTTCCCTGCTTCGGCCCTTTGCTCTGCCTCCAAGCAATGCAGCTAAAAAACACAAAAGCTTCTTCACTAAAATCCCTGCTCCTCTTCTGCAAGTGGAATGGGAGGTTTCCAGGCTGTGCCGTGCTGGAGCAGAGCTGACCCTGCAACTCCAAGCAGGCTGCCCTACTATCAGCTTTGAAAACCGCCAAGTTAGAAATCGTTCTCTCCCAACATTACCTATTAATAGGCCAGCAATGATTGGCACTGCTTTCGCTGGCTATGGCTTGGGGTGAAGCCACCCAGGCACAGCTTCCTTAGTCTTCGCCAAGCAGAAATATCTTCCAGCGATACCAGCATGGATCGAGCTCCTCTTTAGCTACAAGCCTTGAGTGCCTCCATGTATCTCCTGCTTTGGAAAATTTATGGCGCAGCCTACAAGAGAGTGACTTCTGCTTTCGTTCATAGCTGGCAGCATGTCTGTTCATGTATTTTACACCTCACGTACTTTGTCCATACGAGAGATGCAGGCAGGAGATCTAAATTAATTGCCTGTGCTGAAATGCAGAGCCTTTCCCACCTGGGTCCGGAGAACTAGGGTTTTTAGATGTTTCCCACCCATATGAAACAGTTTTAAGTGCCCTTGACTTGGGTAGGATAGCGACAAGCCCACAAGTATGGTCCCACTTCATCAGCCGGGGTCCTTCTGCCCTCAAATCCTGACTAATGATGACCTGTGTGAGTCACACCACACACTGGCCACCAGCAGCGAGAACTGGTAGCCCAGTGAGCTGCAGGGCTCCATCTCTCCCCCCACACAGTGCACAGAGCTTTCTCCTTGCTGCTGAGATTTCTTCTCCTCCCCAAACCTTCCTTCAGGGAGGGAAGGACAATTCTCATGGCTGGCTCCGACGCTCCCAGAAGTGTCAGGCAGAAGCATGAAATTGCTGCAGATTTCCAGCATTCCAATGCTGCTGTGAAACTAGGTTAGTCTTGTCAAAGGTGGTGAGCAGGAGTCCTCCCTCTGCTGCCTTAGGAGAGATCCTGGCTCTTCAGGTCATGTGCCCAATGCTACAGCCAAAAGGAGAGGATGTTGCTCTCCTTTTAAAGCCCATTTGCTCTTCTAGAGTTTTCTGGTCAAGCCCCAAAGCTGTGAGATGTTTCCCAAGATCTGCAAGTACTGGCGGCTGGGTTAACTGGCAGGGTACGGGCAGAGCAGGGGGATGCTCAGGGCAGCCAGGAGCAGTGCGGCGCTACTCTTAACGAAGACATCCCTTCATGGTAGGAGGCAATGAGCCTTCCCGCGCCTTCACGCTCTCCCTTGCCCACATTTATTACAGCAAAGCAATAGCTGGACATCAGACCTTTTAAGCCCATATGACAGCACAGCTGCAGGCTCTGAACTCAACCGACAGCAGCCAGAACAGAGCCCCAGGCAGAGCTGGTGGGACACCTCCAGCGGTGCCAGTCTCAAACAGTTTTTGTCTCAGAACAGGAGACTGCCAGCACCGACTCTCTTCCATATCTCTGGACACCTAAACACCCATGTCATCCCAGGTGGAGGAGAGAACCAGGCAAATCCAGGCGACGTGTCCATCTCCAGAGGGGCTAGCTCGCTCCTCAGAAACACAGCTGCCCAGGCTGATCAGTCTAGACTTCAGCTGTGTCATGAGGGTGACATTTATATTGCCAGCACTAGAAATTCAGCACTTATGTGTTTCATTCAAGAGGAGGGTTTGTGCCTTGCATATCTGTTTGCTGCAATAGTGTTTTCTTTGCTTTTTTATGCCCGCCCACAAAAAAAAAAAAGTGAAACTCACTGCTGCAGGATGCTAGCAAAATCAAAGTAGAAGAGACTTCCTTGGAATAGTAGAGGGTCCTGGGCAATGTGCTCCAGGTGATCCTGCTCGAGCAGGGGGGTTGGACTAGATGATCTCCAGAGGCCACTGCCAACCTCACCATTCTGCGATTCTGTGAGACTAGATTCCCTTGGCCAAAAATGATGCAGTCAACACTACATTTCCTAAATAAGGGGAGGATCACAAGCCCAGTCTTCCTTTAAGTTCCAACAACAGCAAATGAAAATACCATATCCCAAGCAGCAGAAAGAAAACACACTCAAATGGGGAAAGGCTTTTTCAGTCAAGCTTTCTAAGATATTGTCAAGGAGGTGGAAATCAGGGGCTCCAGGAGGAAGTTTTTACATCCTGGTAAACTACTAAAATTCTAATCAAACCAACCCTGGTTCACAAATGCCCCGAGGCAACTTTCAGCAGCGAGATCTATTCACAAAATCTGTCTAAAACAAAGACAAGCATGATGAAACCCTAGAGCCTGAGATATATCTTTTAAAGAGAAACAGCAAATGGCTGCTCTGCTCTGTGAACAGAGCAACTTCCCCTCCATGTTCCAGTGGGAGGGAAAAGGCGACACTGTAGCTTTCGGTCACCAAATGTCAGAAATGTGCAGGTACTACCACACATGGCAGAACTCATCCCAACTACTCTTCCTGGGATTTACAGGCTTAAAAACACTGTTTTGCTAGGGCTTTTCCAGGTTTTCTTCCAGTTAAGCAGTACCAGCAACACAGCCTGCAGAAAGGGAAAGCAATTTATGCCCTTTTCTGATAAAAAGAATTTAGCGCCTTTAGCCACCAACTTTTCTAGACACATCACGTCAGCAAGTTGGCAGGGTTTTCCTAACTTTTTCCAAAGGTTCTGCAATACACGCCGCTTCCCTTTTTCATTTCCCTTTTGCATTCAAAAAGCAAGGTCTGCTGCTGAACGGGGTCTCAAAGTCAAAAGTCAAAAACCATTTCTAGGATGAGTGACTGGGAAAGACTAGGGCAGAGAGGAGGGGAAAGCGGACAGGAATTCCTTTAGCACTGGTTGAGATTAGGGGATGTCTCTCACATACTGATGTCCAAAACTGAATTTAGCTTTACAATCCAGGTTTTAAAGCATCATCAGGCTCTGAGTGGCACTGCTCTGGAAGAATCACACAGCAATCACTAGCAGAGTTCGGGCCCAGCTCTTGGAAGAATTAGACATCTCCATCAGGGGATCCCAAACCACATTGTGAAAATTGCTAGTTGTGCATAGGCCGCTTTGAAAATGGTTTACACGTGGTAGTGACTTTTCTTCCAGGAGGGAAAGGGAGCAGCTACAAGAGCCAGGAGTCACCTCTGCCACTTCATGAAGGATGGAAGCAAGCGCATCTCCAGTCAGGCAGACCTGCTGCCACAACAGTCCTTCCTTCCACTGCAGTGGTAACCAGACTGATGCAGGGTGTTGTTTCACATTAAAAAAAAAAAAAAAAGCACTATTTAAACCCACTTATGTTGCCCCCATCCCTCAGCTGTTCCCGCCTTGCTGGCATGGCCCAGCATGGTTCTGCACAAGGAGCAAGGAATGCATCCAGCAAAAAGACCTGCCTCCCTATTAAGGGAACAAAACAGCCAGGTGGGAACCTGGGGCTGGGAGAAGGTGGGATCCCAGGGACAGAGTCGGTGCTAGAGATAATAACTACCCAGCTCCCAGGAAGCAGCCAAGCTTTTGGCCATCCCTTCAGCACCAACGGACTCCAAACACACCCACATACTCTGTGCAGGGCAAAAGGATTGTTTTTCAATGCTCCTTTGAGAGTTTTAGACATAACCAGACAATCACCTGCAAGCTCCACTTGCCACAGAGCTGCTGGCCATGCCTGAGGGTGGAGACACTCATGAGCTGGAGAGCCGGGCTTGTCTGCAATCATGACAAAATCAGCGCAATGGACTGCCTTGTTTCTTGCTTCAAATCACGCCCTTAGCAGCAGCCCCACTCCTGCCTCCAACGTGCTCATGACCAAGTGGCCAGTTCAAAACCCACTCGCACTGTCCCAAAAGGCCAAGTCAGAAATGTGACACTTTGGAATTGATACAGGATGACTTTCACATAGGCCAAGTTCACCAGTCTCAACTTTTTTCCTGTCTCCCCACTATATTAGAAATTACCAAGTTTTCTGAAGAAAACCTACTTGAGTTCTAAACACAAAGAGAAATGTAGAGGTTTTAATTTCTCATCCATAATCTCCACATCTAGCCTCCCTGATCAGCTTAGCACAGAAGCTTTTGGGAGCCAAGAAACACTCTTGCCATGCAAAGCCCTCTGAATGTTTACAGAGAGGCAAAAAAAAAAAAATCTAAAGCATTGGGAAAAATGATTTTTAAAAACACATGTATTCTGTAAGACATAATGGATTGGTGATATGTTCAGAACACAATAAACTAGAGCAGTGCCAGCCACCATTCAGCCACAATCGCCCTGGCCACATTAAAGCAGCCTCACCTCTGTCCTGTTCCCCCCCAAGCATATTTAGTATCCGAGCTGCAAACCATCATGCATTTCCTTCATTTAGGAACACATGCGAACTGGGCTCTTTCTGAACTCATTTCCCTTTATACTTAAGCCCATTATGTCATCTGTCATTTCTGATGGGCAAATGAGATCAGGCTAGCCCTGCTGGATGTGCTCATTCCAGCTACTCAAGCACATTTCACATCCCTGACAAGATGAGCCATTCCTCATAACGAGAAAGGAAAGCGATCGTTGTGACAGCCCTGCTCTACCGCGCGGATAGGCATTTTACTCTGAGTACTCCCAGGGGAGAGGAGAGTGCTCCGCGGAATAAACAGCTGCACTTGGGCCTGGACTGGCCCATTTGGACGGGGAAAAGCAATGTTCAAGCCAGGCCTTTAAAACATTTCCTTTTGACTAAGGGTTTTACAGTTCTTCAGGACTCTGAGCATCACAGGGTTTACAGCCGTGGAGCCCCATGTCCCCAAGCCGCATGAGGACCCTGCAGGAGGCATCTGAAGGGTCAGGGCCCTCCCAAATACAGCACAGCCCTCTGATCCTCCCAGGGAAGAACCAGACACACCGACCTGGGGAACAGAGGCTTTAATTTCCCTTCTACTGAGGATCTACTCAGGATGGATCCACTCCCAGAGGGACCTTGGCTTAACTGGGACAGCCAGGAGGAAGAGCTGCACAAATCTGAGAAAAATACGATCTGGGCTTTTGCTCAAAATCCGCAATGCACTTTGGTTTCAATATATACATCCAGAGCCTAACATCACTGCTGCAAGCAAATCAACACAGAAATGAATAACCACAAATTTCCGGGTCTGGGGACAAGTACCCCAGCATCTTCTGTTCATCGAAATTGTACTCAGAAATAGCGTGAACTACAGAAAGTCCTGATCAGCTCATTTTCTGCTAAGAGATAGCATTCACCTTCACTGAAGCTTAACTAAGAAACGGGAAGAGTTTTGGTGAACAGCAAGCCAGCTTTGTACTTGCAAAGTCAGATGCACTGGATTTATCTGCTACATATACAACCAGTCCCCTCTTATCCCTGGTACTGGCCCAATATTTGATAATACTAGGTCACGAATGGCAAACTTGCAGAAGTTTAGCCTGTGCAAAAAAGTCTGGCTGAGTATCCTGAAGCACACAGCTAAAAGAAAACCTTCCCTGGGTGGCCATGCCAGGCCGGTTTAGGCATATTTCTCAGCAATGCTAAGATTTCAAGTGACAACACCTGCAATTAATGGATGCTAACCACTTCTGCTGGCCAAGAGGCCAGAGTCTGGCTTTGCATCGCCTCTCAGCTTGACCGCTGAAATTCAATATCCCAGGCTTAAAGCACTTTGGAAACCCCATGGGCAGCAACCACCTCACTGCATTACCTTGCGATGCAAGCTGCTGCAACACAACAAAACTGCACTGTGCCACACTCACCAACTTCCCAGAGGCTTAAGTTCAACATCTAGGCCCTTATCTCCAAGGTACTCTGTTAGTCCCCAGGACAAACCAGCAGACTGTAGCCAGGCAATACTTCTGCTGATCCAGAAGTCAAGGTGAGAGGCCGAGGTGACTGATATTGCTGGTAAACCCAGAGACACCACTAAAACACTGTGCACTTCAGGACAACTTCATCCTATTCCCTGCAATGCATCTAATGGCTTTTTGTGCTACTGAAGATAAAGAACATGGTATCATTGAAGCTCTGTTTCTTTCAGGAAAATGAGGCTTCTCCGATAAAAGAGAAAATCCTTGGTCTGGTTTTGTTTCTTAATTTAAAAACACAGTAACCACAGTCCAAAACACCAAGGACCACAGTGCTGAAGCTGCACTGGACTCCTCTGATCCATTATCCTGTCTAAGGCAAAAACCTGATTATGTCGTCTGTCTGTGCAGAAACCCTGCTTACAGCAGAAGAGATGCACCAGGAGAGCCAGATCTTTCCAAACCCCTTTCCCTGGGGATGCACAACATCTGCTTAAGCCTCAGTGCAGCAGGTTAAAGGGAATGAGAAGCTCGCTGCATGGTGCAGTCAGAGCAGGGGATAAAATCTTGCCACTTCGTGCCCATGTTTACTCCAAAACCTGATTTGAAAGCAGACATTCATCCAAACAGCCCAGGACAGCAAGGTGGAAAGAACACCTTCTGAGCATCTCTGAACAATAGCAGTAGCGATGTTTGCTCCCATTTCCTTCCAGACAAAATCCATTAACTGGCTACAAATTTATGAGCATTTGTCCTCATTCAGAATAAGTCCACAACAATGCAGCATCCAGCCAGGTGGACAGAGGTGGCGGCCAAATGAATCACAGGCAGCTCTGCTGTGCTCAGAAAGTGACAACTCACTCCTGGCCCAGGCTTTAGGAGTGCTGGAAACACACAATTGCTGCCAGCACCAAGACATCAGCATTCCTCAGTCTCAGCATACAGCCTGTTACAGAAACTCTGAGGAAAGCAAAAGCCTCTAGATGCATGTACAGCACTGAGAGAAGGGTTAAAAGTGAAGCAGAGCTGAAATGCTCGCTCCTCTCCTGCAGCCTTAGGGAATGATGCATGATGGGACCAAAGCAGAGCCACCCCACACAGCACATCCCAAGCCAACCCTGTAACATGGGGAGAGCAGGCAATGTCTTCTGAGGTGTCCAGATCCTTTGGGACAAGACAAAGGTCCCGACTTAGCAGGACTCCCTGTTTTCTGTCTCCTACTTGAGGGAAACAGAACTAGCCTCTCTGCTACTCACTGCATCTCTCCAGATACTACAATGGACCCAAGCAAGCCAGCTACATGGTACTACTGATCTGTGGCCTTAGATCAGGCTCCCCAACTCACATGATGGGACCTTGAAGGCTTTAGAAGACGTAGTTATTAATCTACCCCTACCTCTCCTCCCCTGCAACCTACAATACCTCCACGTCTCTGCTCCAACACTGCTAGCATCCATCCAGTCTCCTCTCCATGGTCCTCTCCAGCCAGCTGGAGGCAGCACCAGACCTCATACCAACTCAGTGCTGGACCAGCTTGGCCTCTCATCTTTGAGATTATTCAGTCTCCCTTGGTCTTCCACCACTGACCTGTAACCCCCAGTTTTTTCACTCTACCCTCACTGGTCTGCCTTCTTGGAGGCCTCCAGCCATTGCCCTGCTCTCAGTTGGACTTTTGCCCTTAGATACCCATTTTCCCCCCAAGAACACTTCCCAGAATTGGTCATAACTCTCCAGCCAAAGCTGGAGCAACCAGCAGCAGACCTGAGATTATTCACATCTTACAGGCACTTGCAGTCCCTGCAGAGGACAGCACTACCTGGCTGTTTTGCCACAGGCCCATAGTTTAGCAAGCACGCACTGCAGCAGCCTTCCTCATAGGAGTTTTGGGGCTGCTTCCTTTTGCAAAAGACTCAGTCTAGCCCTGCACTTACTGCTAGATCATCACTTCTGCATCAAGACTGTTAATTCTGAGTAACATGCTCATGAACACAAGACTTTGGGCTTTCCTTCCTTAGTCAAGTTTAGTCAAGGTGAAGCTGCAGGGAATCCTAGAATAGCCAAACAGAAGTAATAACCAGGATTTTGAAGCAACACCACTGTTGATGGAAGACACAAACCTATCCTCATGGCAGCCTGTTCAGGGGCAGGTCTGGGAGAGGTGTTTCATCAAGTATTAGCTTCACTTTGCTTTTCTGTGTCTGAAAGAGGAAACATATGTCTGCAGCAGGCACAGTTCACAACCACATGGAAAATACAGAGCGACTCCAATTCGTTTATCCCTATATTCCAGTTGGCACTTTCTTGCCCAGTCCTGTACATGGATCCAGTTTATCCCCAGGGATCACGCAAGGAACAGACAGCATGTGGACCAGCAAGCACAAGTCTACATCTGATCTCCGTAGAAAAACTGCAGTCACTGCAGTGCTTAAATTTACAACAGAGAAGGGCAACAAGTCTGTCTGGGGCTGCAGGAAGCCTGACCATTTACTTCCTACTAGCTACTTCCTTTATATTCTGGAGTATATCATGTGCTCTAAAAGATTCAAAAAGGTAAAACTGAATTTAAACAAAACCTTTACTTTCCCTGAGGTTGTAAAGATGAGACCAAAGTAAATATTTAAGCAGTACCCATAGAAACCAACTCTTCCACCTGCTGGAAGCTGCTGCTCATGAGAAGTAGAGTCAATTAGGAGGAAAAATCTGCATAATGGCAATAATTAAAAGGCAGGCATAACGAAGCCTGGAGCTAGACTGATGTTGACACATTCGCCATTTTTAGAGGAAATGAGGACTGCATTCGATTTTTTCGCTAACAGAAACCCAAGAACAACAAAAATGGGAACCAAGCAGCGGGCTGAGTAAGCAGGAGGTGAACAGGCCGCACAGAAATACAGCAGAGCTTGCTTCAACAGCAAGTTTCTTCCTTCTCTGTACTTCCCTGTCTCCATCTCAGGCCCTGTGTCAGTCTTGCAGGAGTCCTTTGCAGATGTGAATGAGAATCACATGTGCAGGCTCGAGGCTGTCTGAACTGGGCAGCTGTGAAAGGAAATGTTTGTGCATATGTAGGCAAGAGGATCTGGAGAGTTCAGCAAGGAGAGGCAGTGGAAGCAAAGAAAAAAGATAGGGAAAAAAAAAATCTCTCATAATGCTGTAGCTAGTAGACTTTGCTGCTGGAGTCAGAGAAAATACAGCAAGTTGCTCCTTGGCCATCCATCTTCCTGCTCCTCAGGTCACCTGATGCCCACTTGCAGTTGCAATGCCATGTACATGGCTGAAGTTCAAGCTTGCCTATATAGGAACTTACTTGCAATATATTTCTCGTTTGTCCCTCTAACAGAGCATGTGTCTACACATTAAATCAATCAGGCACAGATGCCAAATTTTGAGTTCATACCTTGCCTGACTGCACATTTCCAAAGGCCAATGGGCCATCAGACAACTGCTCATCACTCAAAATCCCACTTCCAAAACTTTCTGCAAAGTACAGGAGGAAATGAAGTCAGCTATCCCCAGCATCTTCTCAAGTAGTGTATGGCTTCACCATGGGACAACAGAGTGATAGTTTAAAGAAAGAGTTACAGGAGATGTGGTGATACATCCATAGGTGACCTCTCAGGCAAGGGAAACCACAGCAGAGATGAGGAGTCACCATAAGGACCACGTGGAGAGATAAAGCACCAATTGAACTTGCCATACCCCACAGTCCTCAGCTCTTTGAAGCTGGATGCATCTTTGAGGTAGGCCCTGCACTGTGAGGGATAGGATCAGAGACCTAAATTGTTCTACATTTATGCTGCCTTTTAACTTTGTATCATTCTGAAGCTATTAATGTTTACATTCTTGCTGGTGCTTCCTTTTAAGCTTTTGCTCTTTAATTAAAAAAAATAGTTACAACACTCTTTAATTAGAAGGACTTTGGTACATCCGGGCCTCGGGTTTTGCCATGGGGGGGAATTCAAGGACTATGTTCATTTGCCTGGGTTTTCTGGACATCCCGTTGCTCTAACTCAGCAATGCTGTTCTCACACAGTGAACGGGATTCATGCTACTTCACACACACAGTGAGACAGATGTTTCCATGGCTGGCTCACTGCACAGCATCTACATGTTTTCCCTTGGGAAACTGAGGCCAGGTATACCACAGTCCCAAAATACATCACATGGGCTAACCATGGTGCAGGCTGGTCCCATCACACAGGGTTACCAGTGCACTTCAGCTCTGGGATGGGACGTTCACACCTCTTGGCATGACACTTTGAAACCAGAGTGAGGTGCAGCAGGAATTACCCTACCAGCCTCAATATCCAGGGAAGAAGTGCAAAGCAATCCAAGCGGCTTTATCCATACAGGCTACACAGAGACTCACTTGGTCAAAAGGCCCAGTTACGCACTGCAGTGAGCCGAGGCAGCTAGTGCAGGTGCAGCCATGGACAACGCTCGCTTAGGGTCTGGCACACATTGTAAACCCTGGAGAGAGATGCGCCCAGCTTTGTGGCTGCCAGGTGGAGGGCATCTGTCCCCCAGGCCAAGTCCTGGGGCACCAAAGCCACAGAGGTCAGCTCACAGCTCTATAGCATGCTGCTCTTCAGGAAAAGCAAGAAACAGGGTTGTTTCTGGTTTCTCACCAAATGAAGAGGAGATGGTAGGTGACAGGAAGATGAGATCCAGAAGTCTGGCTCCTATTTGTATTCTGTCACTGTCTGTCTTGATGACCCTGGTAAATCACTTTAAATCTGTTTAAATTTCTGCTCTGGATAATGAGGCTCACACTTAGGCATCCCAGGAAACTGCACTACCCATGTTCTCACGGGTCATACTGGAAGAGCTTGCACCAGCGAGGTAATACTATTCCCATGCCAGCTCCATCTTCTCGTCTAGAAGAATGAAGAAATCTCCAAAACTTACCACCCTCTGGGCTATGAAGCTAAGGTGCGAAAGGAGTTGTCAGATGCCCCAGACTCCAGATCAGCAGTCAGAACAACAGTTCGCTGCAGTAACCCACCTCCCACTCCCACCTGTATCTTGGCCTGCCAGGGCTCCAGGCAAGGGGCCATGTCTCTGGCCAGTCCAGAGTTACTGGGAGACACAGGTGCCAGTTAGATTGGCAAAAATGGAGTACAGAGAGATCTCCTTGCTTTTCCCTCAGCAGAGGTGCTACCAACTACTCTCTTCTTTACTTCTTCAGCAATTTTCAGAGATGCTGTAGGACCAGGATATGTCAACGCCCCCCCCAAGTTCAGGCTCCCAAGTGCACATCCTGCAAAGAATGGTTAGTTGGCCAACAGAGGGGATGGTTCAGAGCAGGCATTGAACTCCGTGGTCTGAGCCACAGTCTGGATGTGCTCTCCCGTTTACTGCACAGACCAAAAGACAGGTGGCCGGCTGCCCAAGATGGGCTGGCATTGCCCGGGTGTGCACAGCCAAGGTATTCATCATCTTATCTGGTGCCGCTTATACGGCTAACATCGTTTTCCTTTACAGCATCTATTTCAGTAACTTCCTGAACAAGGCCCAAGTGCCAAGACACTGCATCTGGCCCACCACACCAAACAGATTTGACATCTGTGCACCAAAGGCATCCACAGACCATGCCACTGTCTCCATGCAAGGTTTCCAGCAGCAAGAGCACAGCCTGAGAGATGTGTGTATATTTTAGCAGGTTTCTTCTGCTCTGCTCCCTTGGGAAGACTCATTAGTGCAAGTGGGAGATCTGCAACATTGACTCAAAATGAGCAAAAAGCCCTCTTTTTCTAAACATGTCATGCACTGAAGGGTTTCTAAACATGCACTGAGGGGGTCCCAATACTCTCCAGTCTCATTTGTGTCCCTTTTTACCCTAAGACTATTCCAGGCAAAACGTAGCTAAAAAGACCCTTAGTTTCTGATTAAAACCAAGACTAGAACATATTTTACACCCTTTTACAGCCTACAATACTTCATGCTTCAGCTCCCTGCAGCTAGGGAAAGAAAAAATTAGGTTGTGAAAAAAAAATCGCCCCTGTGAACTACAACAAGCCCCTTCTGCCAGCCACCAATAGCAGCTGCCTTCAGCAAATGCTTCACCTGGCAAGAACGATGGACATGAGCACAGGTCTGGGCTGTTCTCTAGGAAACCATCAGACTTCTCAGTCAACTGGATTAGTTTTTTGCACCAGGGTAAAGAACAGTAGCCAAAAATTCCAGAAGACGAAGACAACACAAAGACTTCCGGAGCAAATCCAGTCCTGAACCCTCCAGCCAGCAGATATCACCCAGGCAACCGCCAGGAATGTTTGTAATAGCTCCGTCTTTCTGTTAAGTTACAAGTTGCCACTATTATGAAATAATGTAAAGAAAAACTCACCAGCTTTCTGCTTTAAGCCTAATTGTGTGCTTTCCTCTAAACCACGGCAAAGTTTTTCAGCCTGGAGAATGTCACCTGGATTTTTGGGGCCTCAGAGATTTCTCAGGAAATCTCTCAAACAACTCGTAAATCTGACATTTTTCAGGAGTTTGGATTTTTTTTTTTTTTTAAGAAGCCTGAATCACAGCTATCTATTTCCCTTCCGAACACTTTTGTTGTATCGCCTTAAAAATAGACATTTCAAACATTTCTAATGCAGTATTATTTGGTTGGAATTTTTGGTGCTCTTTTTTTTTTTTAATTTTACCTGAGAAGACCTCATTTACAGGACATTTTCTCAAAGGTCAGTGCTTATTTTTAGCATGTACCTGCCATGGAATTTGAATTTTCCAAATAACTTTACAGATAGAGGCAAATCTGTAGCAGACACTGAGCATCTTGTTCAATACACTGAGATTGGCTGACTGCACTGCAAGGACGCTACACACCCAATCATGAAAGCACCAACTCATAATATACCAGCGGAATATGAAGCCTGCTTAAACCCATGCATGGAGAATTTCCCTTGAGAGCTGCTGTAATTACTGGATGTCACTTTTCCCTACCTCAGCAATATAAACTAAGTAGGAAGAGTCTTGCACACAGGAGTCTTGCACATGACAAAATTCCAAGGTACAAACCATTTATTTGCTGATATGAGACTCCCACCAAAGCCCACACTCTTGCTGAGCCACATCTGCTACACACACAACTAGGTGTTCAGAGTCAGCATCAGAAAAAGACATGGTCCATGGTGAAAGGTAAGCTGCGCTGATGAAAGAGCTGTTGCCAGAGAAGAGGTGCAGGGATGATCCCTTGCCCCTCTGATTTCCACCCCCACAACTGAAACAGCCCATCAGGTTTTGGAGAAAGCTCTATCACTTTTTAAAGCTTATTTTGTTATTTAAAGAGGGGGTAAATTACCTCCTACTGTTTTTTTTAATGCAGCTGTTGTTGCCATTAACAGAGAACAGCAGGTCCAGAGCATCCTCTAGACCACGCTTGGCACAGCCCTGGCCAACCTCGGGCATGTGACTGCAGAAAAAGAGAATTAAACATGCAAATGGCAGGGATGAAATAGCCCCCATGAGGACTGTTACTTATTGAATGTGATGATTCTGAACTGTCAGTGTCCCAGACCCACAAAACTTTGCATTACCCACGTTTGATGTGGGTTAGTCTGCTAGAAGAAATAGCACAAGATCCAATTGTTGAGAGTGCTCCCAAGCCAGCGGAGGCTGACAGCAAAATGGCCCAGGATCAGGAAAGTCTAAAGTTAAAGGCCAGCGAGTACATTTTAGGCCTTCCTCCCTCTGCCACAAGGCTCTTCAGGAAGGACAGGATGCAAGAAGGACTGGGCTCCTTCATTTTCCATTTCTGCACTGCTCAGCATCATGGGAAATCCTCCTCGTGAAGGCAGCTGCAGAGTGCCAAAGTCTCCAAAGTAACTGCAAAATCACCTTTGGCAGCACAGCAGCTTTCAGGGCCTAGAGTGAGCAGAAATAACATGCTTTGCTTTGGAGCTAAGCCACAGAGCAAAGCAACATGCAAGGAAAACATGCATGACAGGGACCACGAGGGAGGTGATGAGGCAGTCTGGAGAACTAGAAGAGCCAGAGATCCTCATCTGCATTCGGCCTCTCTCAATGAAATCCAACAGAGCAATAACCCAAACCTCCACCATGATGGAGACCTTCCTATCTGGGACCTCATTTGCTAGCAAGAAGCTCCCACCATGCAGCATCGTGTCTGGAAAAGGTGAGAATAATCAACTTCCAGCCCAAAAAAGCAAGGAGTGAGCGAGACTTCGCAGAGCATCCCAGCAGCATCTCTGCAGGCGAAATGACCCCAACGGCTTAGTGTCTACAGCTCAGAGTCCCCACAATTACTGCTTCACTGTTGGCAAGGACCACCTGAAGAGCTCCTTGATGCCAGGGGAATTTTTTGCCCTGCAGATGAGGTAGCACAGCAAGGTGCTATTTTACACAGGAAGACAACGTGCTGGGAAAGGTCAGGCCCAAGCCACCAGGAAAGATAGCCTGAAATTTCCACCACACAAGGATGCACTCGCAAATGGCAATCACAGTGCTACCCTTGTGAAGCCAGCAGGGCCCGGGTCATCTCAGGCCACAAAGACAAGGTGCCACCACCTAGTTTCGGAGTATAGCCTGCCACTGGAGGAGCCACATGCTCTCCCCTCCTCCTGCTTCCACACAGGCGTGCAGGGAATGGGCACAGCTCCTGGGACTGAACACTGCCACAAAAAGTTACTTTTAGTGAGCGTTCATCAGGGAAGGCAGAGACATCGAAGCAAAAATAACAACAACCAGCCTGGACCAACAAGACCCACAAGAAACACCAAGAGGAAAACCTCCACCCTGCTCCTCACAGTACCTGAGCCCTGCGCACTGAGCTGCTCCAAGCCTGCATCCTGTGCTCCGCAGTAGCGTGATGCTCTGCAAACCCCTTCCCTGTAAAAGATTATCTATCACAAGACCACACCCAGCACGGTCCACCAGCGGCAAAAAGGCAGGCTACCCTGTGGGAAGGGCTGCTGGGCAGAGGGAGAGGACACGAGTCCCCCAGACCGCAGGTTCACTGCTCTGCCCAGCACAGATCAGCAGCAATGACAAAGCACCTCTTCCAAAGAAGATCACAGAAGTTTCCATCTAAGTCCTAACCCCACAAACGTTGTTACAGCTCTGTGACACAAAAACAAGCAAAACCAGGCAGCTAAAACAGACGAGAGACCCGCCGCACTCCAAAACACCTGCAGCTCCACAACTGCTAATATCCCAACCTGCACCCCAGTTCCAAAAGAAAACACTGGATCCCCAAATCTTGTCCAGGTATTTTCTCCTCCAGATGTGGCCCAGGCTGCAGCAAGGACTGCTGCACACAGCTACCAGAAACACAATAAATAAATAAAGCGATTGCCCCTGGGATAACCTCCCCTCCCAGCTTCCTGCAAGAAGGGATCCAAGCCGTGCATCCCGGAGCCTCCTGGGGCATTTCCGAGTGCCCAGCCACAGACAGCCACAGACAGCCAGGTGCACCCAGCCCTGGTCGTGCTGCCCCAAGGGAAGGATGGAGAAGCGGAGAGGAAGGAAAGGGCTGGCCTGGCGGCTCCAGGCCTTCCACCGCCTGCTGCCGGGCCTGCTGCAGAGGCACCCGGCCGCCCTGCCCGGGCCCGGCCACCCTGCGCCCAGGAGGCTGCGGACACCAGCGCCCAGCTCTGCATGCCGGCCAGGCCTGGACCGCGGGATGCATCAGATGGCAAATGCAACCGAGGGCGCTACCAAAAGGCCTGGGGCCTAGAGCCTCTGCTTCATGCCCGTCCCCCCTCTCCACCCAGCTCCACATGTGTTAGTAAGCGCTTTCTTCTCTTCCCTAAAATGAATGCTCCGGAGCCATTTCTGCACGTTGCACAGAAGGGAGAAGGCTGGCGCCAGAACAAATCGCACCCCGCACAGGAAACTCAGCGGGGACTCCGGCCTAGCTGCTCGGGGGGGTGGGCGGGGGGTGGGGGTGTTCAGGATGGGGAGGGGAAACGGTGTCTTTAGGCTCCTCATTCACGGAGGCAGCCTCAGCAGGGCTGCAAGCAAGGCCGGGGGAGGTCTGCCCGCAGCCTGCCGCTGCAGCCGGCCAGACCCCAGCACCTCCGTGCTGGAGGGTGCAATCACGGGGGCGCAAAGCCAAGACCGCCGCCTCCCCCCCCCCCGAGCACGCCGCTGCACTGCTGGGCCCCGCGGGCAGGCGCGGCGCTGCGGGCCGGGCAGAGGCGCCGCCCGGCCGCGCGCGGCCCCGGTGCACCGCGGAGCGGCAGGCAGCGGGGGCAGGCGCGTTAGCCCGGCGCTCACCGCGATCACGTTGACGAAGGTGGTCTTGCCCGAGTACTGCAGCCCCACCAGGGTCAGCTCCATCTCCTCCTTCCAGAAGAGCGCCCGGAACCAGTCCAGCAGCTTGTTGAAGAGCGCCAGCATGGTGCCGAGCCGCGCCGCGCCGCCGCCCCGGTATTGTCCGCCGCTCCGCTCCCTCCGCGCCGCCCCGCACCGCTCCGCGCCGCGCCGCCCCGCACCGCTCCGCGCCGCGCCGCCGGGTGGGGCCCGCGCGCCGCCCGCCGCCGCCCCCTGCCGCCCGGGAGGACGCGGCGCGCGGCCGGCGCGGGGCGGGGAGGCGCCTTCCCGGCACCCTGCACCCTGCACCCCCGGCACCCTGCACCCCCGGCCCCCGGCACTCTGCACCCTGCATCCCCGGCACCCTGCACCCCCGGCACGCTGCACCCCTGACACCCCCACTACGCCCTGCACTCCCGACAAGCTCCACTCAGGTCCCCTGGTACGCCCTGCACTTCTGGCACACTACATTGCACCTGGTACACCCAGTACCCTCTGCACCCTCAGCGTCCTGCGCACTCTGTACCCCCTGGATGCCCTGCACCCAGCACCACTGGTACACTCTGCTTCTAGCACTCTGAACCCCATGCACTTGGCACCCATCACCCCTGCTATGCCCTGCACCCCCAGCTGCCTCTACACCCTGCATCAGGTATCCCCTAGACCTCCGGCACCCTGCATCCTTGACAGCCCTGTGCCCTCTGCATCCAGCACCCCACATCTGGGCCTCTCTGCACCCTGCACCAACTGCACCTCGCACCTTCTGTACCCTGCACCCCCTGCACCCTGCATCTCCTGAACACAGCCACCCCCTGAACTCCCCTGCAACCCGTAGACTGAGCACCCCCCACACCTTCCTGCACCCAGCACTTCCTGCACTTTACATCACCTGTACCCCCAGCGCCTGGCCCCCTCTGAAAACCCTGAACTCTGCACACCTTGCACCTTGCACTGTGTACACCCTGCATCCTGCACCCACTGCACCTGTACCCTGCACCCACACATCTCTTGCACCAAAAAACATCCCTTGCACCCACACAGCCTGCATATGGCACACTGCACCCCTTGCATTGGGGAACCTGCACCAAGCAGTGCATGTCTGGCACCTTGCACCCGGCAGCCCTTACACTGCCTGGCATGTACGGTGAACCCCACCTTCACCCTGGGGGGGATCCTTCCACCAGTACTGACATATCCTGAAACCCACCCTGTGCAGAGCCCCTGTACTGGCCAGCACATATCCTACACTCCCATCTGCCTCCTCCATCCATGTAACTGGTCAGACACCCCCCCCCCAACTCCTGCATCCTTGCCTGTCTCCTCCCCTGCCCCCAGCTCCCCCATGCACCCTAGGCAGTGTCTCTTGACACCTCTTGCACCCTGGGATCCCATAGGGACTCTCTGCATGCCCCACAGCACAGCTGGGCCAAGCCCGCATGCACACAGCCATTCCCCTGGCCATCCAGGCCTGGCTGCAGCCCAGGGCCACGTTCCTCCTATTATTGCCTATGTTAAACACGGCCAAGGCAGGAAAAAGTGTGTCCAGGCTAGGGGTGAAGGTAGGTTGGGTGGCAAAGCCGGAGATCCCCCTCTGCCATGTGTCCTCCCTTCCTCAGGGCTGGTGAAAGTAGCTGTGCAGGATCCCTGGACACTCCCACAGGATGGTGTGTCTCCAGCAGTCCCGAGGGCAGGATGGCAGCCTAGCCCGGGAAGGGCCGGCAGGTCCCAACAGGGACCCGACCTCCTGAGCCTCAGAGGATGCTACAGGGGCCAGACAAGGGGCAACACGGAGGTCCAGCCCTGTTGGAGGTGCACTGTGGGTGTGAGAGGACCCTTGTGGGTGCAACAGGGATGTCATGCACCTGCTATTTTCTTTTTGCTCCCAGGACAATCACCAGTTTTGTGTTTTGGAGACAACAGAGGTGGCACAGAGACTGATCTGGAAAAATGTCTGGAAATGAGACCAGAGCCAGTTTGACTTCTTAAATTCAGCACTTCTCTACTTGGCCTCAGTTTCCCCAGGTAAGGAGGTGCATGTGCTTTCATATTTTTACCCAGTGTTTTGATTTCTCAAGGTAAGACCTACACAGAACAGACAGCCCAGGGCAACATTGCAGGAACCAATGAGCAACTTTCAACATGCAACATGAGACATGGTCCAGTGGCATGACTTTCTCAAGGGATGCCTTTATAAGATATTTATCTGGCCTGTCACCAAGCTGTCCTTTATAAGAGATAACATTGAGCCTTGCAGGCTGGAAAACCCCTTACCTTCACCAAGTTGAGCTCTGCTGGGTTGCAAGAGGATGCTAAACTGCCCCTGCAGCTCAGGTGCTTGTGCTGGCGGTGCTTTTGCTCTGTTTTGCCCTCCTGCATTGATGCTGAGCACTCAGTGCAGTATGCTGCAGGCCGTGCAATGACAATCCAGCTGTGCAATGCCAATAAGGTTTGATTACATTCAGGCTGGATTTGAGCCAGTCCTGAAGGGTGAGATCTTCATCTCCTTCCTGCTTTTCATCCTTAGCCCACCAAAGGGCATTGCAGAGGGAAAGGAGTTATCTGAGTAAAAGTTTCAGAAAAGAAGGGCGATGTCTGAGCAGACAAATTTCAAGGGTGAGGCTAGTAAGTGTAAATCAGTACTGGAAAGAAATCTTCATTTATGTTAAGGGTGTTATGTGGGTCATGAGAGCTCCAGGTGAAACTCAGTGTGGCACCACCCCCAGACTTGATTTCAACCCATGGCTCCTTATTAAGAAAAGCCTTACAGGGCTGACCTTGGCCAAAGCAGACAAGCAGAGCACACTAGAGCTGACCTGTGCTTATGATACATGGGGGCACTTTTAATTCAATTACACCAGGGGGAATAAGCAGGACTTTTATTCTGGCAATTGTTGGTGAGAGCTGAATGCCAACATACAAGGGAGGTTGCTCACTATCCCGTGAGAGATGAGGATGCTGAATTCATTCCTATCAGCAGGGCCACTTTGCTGTCTTAGAGACAAATGTGTACGCAGAGAAAATGAAGAAACTGAGTTGCCATTGGATCTGCCTCACCATGGATGTCTTGGAGCCCACGGCAGTCAAGGGTGGGAAAGTTTCCATCATGTGCTGTAAGTCACTGGGAAGCTGCTTTTGTTTTCAGAGACTGAAACCATTTTGTTTCCAGAAATGCTGCAACCTGTTAAAGAAGATTCCCATGCTCTCAAAGAGAGGCCCGAGGGAGGTAGGAATATCATTGCTCTCTGTAATTACTCCAAGGTAGGTCCTCCACATACCAGTGAAAAATGCATTTTCCCCCCAATTCTTGTTTGTAATTTCTGTTTGAAGCTGTTTTTTTTAAAAGATTCCAGCCCAGGGAATGTCCCTACACCAGTTTGGGGCTTCCCACCCAAAATGCCTGTGGCACTCAAGTTGTTAGAAAAGATTGCCTCCTGATAGCACATATTGCACTTCACTCTCTGCCAGAGAAACTCTGTCAGTCAGGTGTTCAAACAAAACATACTGCTCTCAGCAGAGATGGGAGCTGGGTTAGTCCATCCCAAAACTGGTCAAAGACACAAGCAAATGAGAAAAAGGACTCCTTTCATGTGCTGTCCCCCATCCTCCACTATTCCCCATTTCCCTTATCCCCAGCAAGGGAAGGATCTCACACCAGCACTAATGGATTTCGAGATGTCTGGCTCTTTTCAGCCAGTTTGAACCATGGGGGCCCAGACTCCAGCTTTTCTCCCTCTAGAGAAGCTGAGCCCAGAGCATCTGCCAGGCATGTGCAGGGAGATGTGAGCTAGATCAGGCACCTACAGCTGCATTGGTGCAGCACTCGACCCAGGGGGCGGGGGGGGTCACCGTGTCATCTCCAGTAATATCGGACCAGACAGAGCATCTTGGGTGAGAGCCAGCGCAGTTCCAGGCCCTCTCCAGAGAAGAGTGTATTTGGATTTTCCAGAAGCTTTTGACATGGTTGTTCACCAAAGTTTCTTCAAGAAACTAAATTGTGTCAATGCTGTGCCACATGTTAAGGTGGGGTAATGCATAGCTTATTCTACCCAAGACAAGCATGTTCCCCAATCTCAGTGTTCAACTACTGGATTACCAAGAACTGACATGGATAGTCATCACTACCATTCCCTGCAGTGTCCCTGTGCTGCCAACTGCTAGGTCAACCCTTCCCTCATACCATGGTTCCTTGTACTAGGTGATTCTGCCCAGCCAGGGTGCTGTCGGGGGACATCCTCATGGATGAGGGATCCTCATCCTCCACAGGGCTTCCACCCACTGCTGGTGCTCTCAGAGAGATTGCATAGACTGCGTGAGCTCCCTAATGCTTCAGGGTTGTCCTTGAAGTGTCAAAGCATGTCTCAAAATTTCCTTTTTCTGTGTGGTGGCTTAGTCATTGATTACCTGGAGTCCATGAGGATGCTGATGGGAGGCTTCACATTGCTCACTTGTGGGGAGAGTCATTATTGAATAACCCAGAATGCTGGATTTTGGTACATCCTGTCTCAGTGTCCTGCCCTTCTAAGAAGCTGGCTGAAGTGGCAACCTGCTGCAGCCTGCTGTGGTATGTTATGCTTGATGAAGATTGCATGCAATGCATTGGCATTCTCCATTAGCAGCAGAAAATTTGGAGCACCCAAAACAGCTGTGACAGCCCATAAATCTCCTTGCCATCAGCAATAGATACATGCACCACTAAAGTGATTTTGTATCATGTGGCCACTGTGGGTTTTTTTTCTCCCAGCCTAAGCAGCCTCCAGAAGTGAGCTGTGAAGGGAATTGTCACATGGACTATTCACAAGAGTAGGAAATGGCTTACCAGCTTGGGAAACCCCAGGCCAAAATTACGGACGCATAGAGAAAGGACTTTTCCTGAACCCTGAGAGAGACCCAGCCTGTTGGAGACGTCCTTCATAGGAGTCTGTACCCTGGTGTACCCATCATCCCTGGCACCACAGCTTCTTGCCCTGTTGGCCGGGCTGCACCTCCAGCAAAGCACAGAAACACCTTGCAAAGGAAAAAGGCAGCTGAGTCTGTGTCAATTCTTTATGGGAGAAGAATGAAGAATGGGAGCAATCTTGGCCCTGATGAAACCTCTGACCATTGTCCTCAGCAGGGAGGGGGATTTACCTCTTTTTTATGTGAGATTTTTGGAGAGATTCCTTTCCTTTACATGCTGTTTTTCCACTAAAAATTCCCATGCTGGGCACCCCACTGTCTTTATGAACAGGGTGAAGCACAGTTTCCCAAGACATAGATATTAGAGTGACACAGACAGACCTGCTCAAACACCCTGCTTCACCACTGACACCACATACGAACCCTGGGATTTCCCTTTTTTGCAATAACAGGAGAAATGAGCCAGCATGGCCCCATGGTGGACTAGGGGAATAAATACAGGAAAGCTGGAGATGTACTCAGATACTGTGGTGGTAATGGCCTGATAAGTGTCTTGAACAGATAAAGCTGGTAGAAATTCAGGCATCATCAGATTGAAAGACAGGAAAATTGCTTAACTGATTATGATCTGCATCAGAAAGCTGAACTGGCAAAACTCCCAGCACCTGACAGGAAATCTGAGAGAGGGGTGACAACACCCCCCTGCCTAGCTGCTAGTCTCAGAGAGTGTCTTGCGTGTCTTGGGAAACCCTGCAATACAGCTCCCACTGCAAGACTGCCCTAACGACACTCTCCTTTTGATATTACTATCAAAGCATAAGAAAAGTGGTGCGCATCCTGCTGTCTGGGAAAGGCAGGGAAAGAGCCTGCCTTGGTGTGGTTTGCAGAGCATTCAAGTCCCACTGTCTGACAGCAATAAGGGGAGGAAAGACTAGCAGGCCAAATTTACTGAGTAAAGCTTGTTTTACATAAGCTCAAAACTTCCATCAACAGCTTCGGCTACACCATCAAAGGCAACAACCTGACATAAAAGGTTTTCCTAAATTAATACTAAGAAGTATTAAGCCATGCTTTGACACTTCAAGGGGCTCTGCGGAGCTCACAGAAGCTCTGCAGCCTCAGCAGGTTGGAGCCCCACAGCAGACGAAGTCTTCCCCGGCAGCACCCAGGCACAAGAAGCTGTGGCATGAGGGAAGGGTTGACCTGGCGGCTTGGAACATGGGGGAGATTGCTCCAGGCTGATCTGCCCATTCCAGACTGCCTTGGGTGGGGAATGTTGTTTCAGACCTGGGGAGTTTCCCCGCTGCAGGGCCAGGAGTAGGTTTGTTCCCAGGGCCACAGAGATGGGAGGCAGAGGAGCCGTGGTTACCCTCTTTGCAGTGTTCTTCACAGCCACAGTTGCTCCATGTGCAAAGACAGACCAGGAAAGTATGGAGAGGGAATAGTCCAAGCTCTGGTAACCCTTTGCAGCTTAATGGTCACACAGGGCATTTTCAGGAGTGCCTTCTGGCAGCATGGGGCTCGCATACATGGAGGGCTGAGATAGCAGAGAGGTCTCCCACCGCCTGTTGCTCTTCCACTCGCTCTCTAAGACATTTTGCAGAAAGAATTTGCTCCTCTCAGTGGGCAGACGCCACACGGCTTTATTATCCTATAGCAAATGCCCTCGCAAATAGTCTACCAGGAGAGTCTGCAAACACATGAGAATGACTAAGACTGACAGGGTTCAGCAATATATGATAATTTCTGTAATGCTGGCTGTTTTAACACCCCAAATGTTCCCTGAGACATCCCTGAAATGCCACTGAGTTTGCTATTTACACCCAGTGAGATTAGGCAGAAGTAGCTGACTTCTGCTCACTGCCCATTCCTGGGCACGGATATATTTACTGCTTTTATACAGAGTAAGTGTAAGAGCTTCAAGGAGAGGCACGGAGAGAATGGGAGGTGAGGGCAGATACAGAGGGGCCTGAGGGCTTGCCTGAGACGTTAGAAGTACTGGAGAGGCAAGGGTGAAAATTCTCTTTTTATTCATTCATTTCTCCTTCAGAACAGGCCACGGAGCCTAAAAAATGGGCATTAGAACAAAACTGCCAGGCAGCTGCTCAGCTGCATTTTGGGTGACCCGCAGAGTGGTGGAGGGCTGTCCCCATAAATGGCCCTAATCTGGGGACACCCCAGGGTCGGAAGCAAACACAGTCTCTCTCAGCATGAGGATTGACCCTTTTTTCCTTTTTCCCACCCACTGAACAGGCTACATCAGGGCTCATGGGCACTGGCAGGCACATGCTAGGCATCCCCCAATTCTTCAGCAGTCCTTGTGCCCAACAGTGTGCACACACATCAGTCAAAGGTTTGTTTTGAATAGCTTTAAAATATTTCATTTCAATGTAAAACATTACAATTGTTTGTGCTATAATCTTGTCTCTTTCCTCCTCCTTTTGTCCTGAAAGTGTGTGTGTTGGGGGGAGGGGGTGCAGAAGGGAGGGTGATGGGAGATAACCAAGCTAGTATTGTTTTGTTCTGATTTCAGCAAAAACTCAAGAATGTAAAACCCCGTCCTCTTGCAACAAAAGACTAGGTTGCAATTGGAAACATGTTGCTTGCAAAATTTCATACAGATTTAGGAATATCCTCTGCTTTAAGGCTGTTGAGAAGGTGTTGGCCAAAGATGGAGATGAAAGAAAGCCACATAATGAAGGTAACCAATGATGCACCTTTGGTATTAAATTGTTGCAGCATATCTTTAGCAAAAAGAGCCTCATGGAGCGTGTTCAGAACAAGCCCAGCCCTGAACACAGTGTCAGCATCTCACCACAGATGATACACAAACAGAAGAGAGGCTCTGTTTATTTGCAGCATAACTGAACCAGCTCCAGGTCTAATGGGATAGACATTTTTGTGTGGCTAAAGGACAAACCATGCTCCAGCTCTTGCCCAGCTTCAGTTCCTCCGCATAGCTTGCTCTTCTAGATGAGGATAAGATATTGCATGTTTTGAAAGCGAGAGCTTCTTTCAGTTGGTGAAATCTGCCTCCTACTCGCAGCAATAGGCACCTTTACCACTGACCGGATCCCTCACCCAAACCTCCTACAAGCCAGTCTGTGCCAGGGCAGGGTGGTCCAGCCAGGCTGACGGATTTCATCGCCCTTTCTCAGGGTTGTGAGACAACAAGCTGGATGGGTTTGCTTGGCTGTGTTCATCCAGGGGCATTTGTGCCAAGCTGCTGCCATGTGGCCCGGCAGGAGCAGGAGCTATTTTGGTGGAGGTCTCTCCAACGCTAGTGCAGGAGATGTCAGCATGAGACAGGGGAGCTGTCAGCCCAGCAGGAGCTCTGTGTTACTGGCCTTCCACATCCGGCAGCTGAGAAGCGAACAGAGCTAGTGTGTGATGGAGGAACTGGTACTGCTCGCTCGTCTGGATCATCCCACCTCTGCAAAGGGAAAAGCAAGTCCCTTCTGACACCTAATCAAAGCACAGAAACCCTGTCTAACCCCATAGCCTGCTCCCTGCCTGGATCATGCGCGCACAAATATTCCTGCTTCACCTGCCATGTCTGGATTCATCAGAAACAGGCCCCAGAGCTCCCCAAAGAGTATTTGGATTTAGAAGCATTGCTGGCTTGTTCAAAACACAGATTAGCAACAGATTCAGCTCTAATTTTACTGGCATTTAGCTTTGAAAAATGGAAAAATTAAGCATCTCTGAGTTTGGAGGGCAGCAGTGCCTGCAAGGAGGTTGGAGGCTGTGAGGTTTAGTAGCTGAGCTGGAAGAAGCAGACAAGCTGGCAGGTTCATAGCCGCTCTCCCTCATTTTCTCAGATTCCCAGACCTACAATAATCCTCACAGCAAAATTGGCCCAGCATGGGGGAATCATTTGAAGTCTCCATATCTGCATTTTTCAGCAGCCCTTCCAAATTTTTCATCAAAAATTGGCTCCCTACCTCCATGTCATGCCAGTCCCCACACCCTTTCCACATCTCTCCTTCCAGACTTTGTACCCAGGAGGACTGTCCAAGGAGCAGGCCTGTCATTGCCTTGAGTACTCACCTATCTATACGGAGATGGCACACGATTCCCAGGATATCCACCTCTCCCGTGTCCTTCAGCTGCTGGCAGCCAATCCTGGTAGCAATAAAGCAGCCCGTCCGGCCAATTCCTGCGCTGCAGGACAACAAGAGCCAGGTCAGACACAGGTATCCTGAACCCAGCAACAAAATCTGCTGCCCAGACCCTGGTTCAAGCTGGCCAACTGGTAAGCTGCCATAAGTTCTTCCTAGAGGGATGGTGGGGTCCTGTGCCAAGCTGTCAGGCCATCTTTCTTAGCCAGGCACCAAGAGTCTTGGGCTGGCCCCATTTTTCCTGTAGCAAGGGGGTCATGCCATGTTGCACAGCCCAGGTGAGGTGGCTTTGGAAGCACATGGCTAGCCTGTGCCCTCCATCCCTGCACAGTGCAGAGATCACAGCAACCTCCTCGCCTCCTCTCCTAGCCATGGTCTAATCCCAGGAACAAAACGGCTTGTCTTGAGGTGGGAAAGCCTGCAGCATCATGCTGTCTGCCTTTGTGGCACAACAAGAGGACTGTGTCACACAGGAATGACTGGATGCTCTGCTCTGCTGGCCCCAAAATCATTTAGCAGCGATGTGAACCAGCAAGATGCTTTGGAAGATACACAGAGGTCACCCCCTCCAGGAGGGATCCCTTGAAAAACAGCTTCACAGCTGAGCCACAAACTGTGCACACTGCAGGGAAAGCAGGAGCCTGAGCCATGGATCTGCCATGGATCTGTTGGCTAGATCCAGGACCTTGCATAGCCCTGGAGACTCCAGAGCAGCACTCCCGACAGGAGGTGTTCATAGAGCCAGGTGGATACCAGGCTTCCTTACGGGGCAGTGGTAGCTCTGCACCATGTGAATATGGCTATCCCCATGCCAGGACAGGATACCTCTGCAATGGTGGTGTCGTGCCCTGGAATTTCTGCATCACAGTGGGAATGGCTCACAAGCAAGCACACATGAGATTTTCCCAATTGGTATTTTCAGGCTGACCCCAAGGTTAAGGACATGCAGGGGCTCAGGCAAGGGGAAGGCTCTTACCTGCAGTGCACGATGATGGGCCCTGGGTTGGCTACAGCCTGCAGAGTCTCCTCCACCTTGGACACCAAGTGCAGCAGGGGCTTGGCCGACTCAGGTGTCTGCTGGTCCGGCCAGGAAGGGAAGAAGATGTGTTTGACCTGGCGGCATTCACCTTCAAGCTTCCCCAGGACAGGAGAGAGAGAAATCAGGATGCGGGAGCACAGATACACAGGGCTGGGCCAGCAAAGGTGTGGAGTCCAGCTCAATTAGGGGCCATGTAGCTTGCGCCCATCTTATCTGCCTTTCTCATTCCTGCCAGAGACCCAAGGGAGAGCCGAGGGCCAGGGACACTCCTGGGTCATTTCCGAGCACCCTGCTGGGGTGAGACCCAGCCATGCCCCAGCCACCCTCCTTGGACCCCATGTGGGAGCTGCAGTGTGCCCCGACCATGTCTCTGCTCGGAAAGACAGGACCAGATGCAGCATGTCCCAACATTGTCCCCACAGTCCAGGCAGAGTCATCAAGACCGTGTTGGCTAGTGTCAGCCCATGGTGGCTAAGAGAGCTGAATGGGCCAGAGCCTGTTGGTACAGTGCAAGCAGCAACAGACTAGTCTAGAAGCCCTCTCCAGTCTGACCCTCTCTCCTCTTTCACTTGAGACTGGGACCTTCCTGGGTCCTGCTCTCCTTCAGCCGCTGCCAGGCAGACAGGAGCTCTGCAGACCCCTCCTTTGGCTGGGAGCACATGAGACCCAGTTCTCCAAGACACAGACCCTCCACAGTCCTTACACACAGCACTGCCATCTTGCTACAGAGCCCATGGGTGTCCCAAACACTGCTAGGCCCTGCTGGACACCCTATCTTGCCCCCATCAAGGGACTTGAACCCACCTGGATGGAGAGGTCCCGGACCACGTACTCCACACACTCGCTTACCCCCTGCACACAGATGGTGAAGGGGCCATAGGTACCCTCCTTCTCAGGCCAGTAGTGGACACATTTCTGAAGGCAGAAGGCAGGGTTTGTGACTGTGGCAATGCCCAGGGCATCCACTGGGTGTCTGATCTACACTTAGATCAGGAAGAGGCATCACTTTGGGTAGAGGGGCAGGGAAGCTGGGGAAGGTGGATGCAGACTGATACAGAAGGGAGCATAAGGAAGGGACAGATCCCCCCTCCTAACCATCTGATCCCTCTGCACTCTCTCCCTGCCCTCCCATATTGGTTTCAGGCCCCAGAGCTACAGCGGCTCTCCCTGGCCCCACAGGAGCTGTGCCTGGGCCCATCCGCATCCACTGGTGGGATCCAGGAGGATCCAGCCTGCCTCGTTGAGGGCACAGGGACCTACTACAAGGGATGCTGTGCCAGCCAGGGGTAGAAGGGAGAGAGGAAAGGACTGGGAAGGAAAGGGGGAAGATCCCCTCAAGCTGGTGCTCCTGGAAAAGGGACAAGGTCTTAGGAGGTGGGGTTTCCAGCCAGTACCTTGCAGGGGCAACTGCAGCAAAGGGCTGTGTGGTCAGGCCACTACAGAGTGGCACAGCACTGCCTACTCCCATCCCAGCCTGGATCCACCATCTGAAAGCTCCCAGTCCTGGAGGAGAGCTGCTCAGTGCCAGAGGGACACTGCTCACTGCTGGCTCTGCTCTGTCTCCCAGGGGATGCCCTAATTCTCCTTATCCTATTATCTGGCTAGCAAAGCATGCCCAGAGTGGGAAGAGGCCACGTGACAAGGAGAAGCTTTGCTGGGTGGTGCAGGAGTGCAGCTGTGAGTCTCATCTCCTGCATGTGTGGTAGGTCAGGAGATGCCCTCTGAGAGCAGAGCAGAGAAAGCAAGCAGGTGCTCAGACCACTTGCTCCACAGCCATGTTTGCTCTCACGTAACCCTGTTACCGTTGCTATTCTCCCACCCTATCCTTCACTCCAGGCTGGGGTGCTGTGCCCGTTCAAGGGAAGGACAACGGTACCTCTTTGCGTTCCTGGAGCTTGGTTATCATGACGATGAGAGGTGTCTCCTCCTGCCACACCATCTCCCAGAAGTCAGTCACAGTGTTCAGCATGGGCCCTTGCGTGGCAATGTACTCCCGGGCGCGCCCCGCATAGCCCTGCCAAGCACATGGGTCCTGTCAGTGATGCTGAGGAGGAGAGCCTGACACGCAATGGGAGCCTGTCTCCGAGGTGCCCCAGCCCTCATTGTGCTCATCTTCCTCTACAGGTGAGAGGCTGAGCCACGCTGGGTCTTTCCCTACTAAACCTATCCTTCTTTATTCTGTGAAATGCCTTTATAGGCATTATTAGGAATTACCAGGCATCTCTGTCCTCCTGGTCAGGCTGTGAGAGCAATCCCATGACAAGATGTATATTCAGGCCCCTTGTAAGCGTCCCCAGGTTATTGGTGTGACAGCACCCAGCTTGATGGACACTCTGGGGAGGCATAGCTCTTGCAAGGAGAGGCATTTCCTGATGGCAGCATTTGCTCAAGGATGAGCAGAAGACATTGAGCCCTGTTCTGGCTGGGACCTGGGATAATCCTAGCTGGGTCCCACCTCCCCTGCCTCCATCCCAGGCCCATGAGGGGACATGGCAATGCCCACCATCAAGAAGGCTGGGTCTGGTGATGCCTGAAAGTGGTGCTTGGCACAGGCTAGATACAAAGGCTCCTGCCCTGATTCTGTCCCAGACTGTTTCACAACACCAAGCATCCACTTCCTCCCCAGTCACTTCCTACCCCAGTATAAAATTGCCAGGAAAAAAAAAAGGCTTGGAGATATTTTGAGTCCTGCTCAGGTCCCAGTACAAACTGCTCCACACAGCAGCTTCATGGTCTGCCCTGCTGGCACAGCAGAGGGGAGAGTGCTTAGCGACACCAAGCCCAGGCCTGGGCAAAGGTACAGAGGTGTGGAAATACCTTCTCCCAGGGTCAGCTCCCAGCTCTGTGCATGGCCAATTGCAATTTAGCAGTGCAGTGAGGAGTCTGAGGGACTCCACTGAGGATGCCACCGTGGGAGGCTGGGGGATGATGAGGGGCCACCCACAGTGCCCATGGTCTTTGGAAAAGCAGTGCACATGGCATTGCAGGCTGAGCTTTACGGCTTTGCCAAGAGGGATCTGTATTAAAGACTCATCCGAAAAACTCTGTGATTTCAACCTAGATCTTCCCAGCAATCCTATTTACAGATTGGTCCCACCAGCAGTTGCACTGGCCCAGACAAGGGGTAGGGACAGTTTGTATAGTCCTTTTCTCATGCCTCAATTCTGCTTTTTTTTTTTTGGAAACATGATTTTCCATTCAGAAGGACACTTGCTGTAAGGCCAGGAGGCTTATTCGGAGAGTAAGTGGAAGGGAGATTATGAAATACCAATTCCAGACATGGATCTGTGGTCACACAGATGTGCTCGGGTGTGTGCATATATATGTGCATGTGTGTGTGAGAGAGAGAGAGAGAGAGATGGGCAGTGTTTGTGCATTTTTGTTATCACACATGTGAGACAGAGAGGGAACCACGTGCTCACGGACACCCTGATGCACTTTTGCAGGGGTAGCGGTGTCACCGGCTGTGAAGCAGCCAATCACACAGTACTGCATCTGGGCTGCACGCTGCCAGACTGTTTCAGATAAGACTACACTAAAGACCCTGTCTTCTGCTGCCCATGTTCAAACCTTTACTGGGGGCCAGCAATCCTCAGATCCTCAGATCCAGCTCTTAGGCATCATGCTCCTGTGCCCAAAGTGCTCCTTTGATCTTCAGGACTGCTGGCAACTTGCACAACTCTTTGGATCACATCCATGAGCACCATTTGAAAAGAAATGCTACTAAATGGCTTCCAGCTCTGATGTGAATTCTCAAAACACCTGGGTACATCTGTCATGCCAAAGGGCTCTTTTGTGGCCTAGTTTTCTGAGTCCTGCATTCCCAAGCTCTCCTTTCTGCCCATAAGCCTGGGGCGGCTGCAGCCCCACCTCTGTTTCCCAGTGCTCCAGGCCTGTTACAAGAAGACTGATAATGAAATGAGGTGAAATGCTTAGAAAGAAGCTGACCAACGAGGCAAAGTTGCTACCTGGCTGACACAAAGCAACCTGCTTTGGGGTGATACCTGCTCCAGGAGAACACATAAGACTACAGCCTGGAAGGGGTTGTTTGCATGGGAAGACACTCATCATAAATCAGGCTGCCTGCAGCAAAAGCCTTGAGCCTGAGGATTTCTGAGTCTCTGGAAAGAGACCCCTTTTGGTGTCAAAGATGAGCCGTATCCCCCCTTGGCAGGTTTGTTTTGGGGAAATTGCAACAAACCCGCTGAGCAGAGAGGAAATTCCTGGATGCATAAGGATTTAACAGTACTGGGCTGTCATGGTCCTTTGACACAATGTGCCTTCTGCAGATGTGAACTGCCAATAGCAGAGCCCATGATAGCAGCCTTACCAGACAGTGGGCTTGTGCATGAAGATAAGAGATGGAGAAGTCACTGAAAAGAAGCCCATACGTACTATCTGCTCGCCAAGGAAGCGTGAGCCAAGAGCAGCCCACCCCATGTGGCTCTCCTAGCAAGGGGAGTGAAGTGTCTGCGCTGCACAGATGGAGCTGCATCTCTGCAGCTCAGATAAGAGCAGTAAGTTCAGACTCAGTTTGAAACTGTGAGGTATCCTGCAAGAGTTGTATACGTCTGACTCAGGACATGTCAGGGGTCCTTGTGGCACAGGGAGAGAAGCCACTATGAAAGCATCAGTGCCTTGCAGGCTACCAGAGGGCAGGTGGGACCAACCACTCCAGTGCCAACTGTGCAAAGGGTGTTTCCAACCCTGTGAATCCTGTCCCACAGCCTGGACCTATGCTGGGCCCTTTACGCAGGTGGTCCTCAGACCCCCAGCCTTACATACTGGAAAGACTGAGTGCAAGGTGGTGTGCTCTGGCTTCCTTAGCTCTCATCCTAGGCTCACCCTGGGGCAAGTGTGGGATGTTGCATGACAGGCAGTGCCCCTGACATGCATGTCCCAATGTGGCACCTGCAGCAGCAAGGGGCTTGCAACATGATGCCTTGTAAGACATGGGCTGCAGGACATGGGGAGCCCCCAGATCTCCAAACAGCCAGAATACTCACCGTGATGTAGTTGGCATTTATGTAGCTGTCTTCTTCCTGGTTCCTTGCCCTACTGAGACAGACCCGGCTCTCGGGATCTAAAAGACATGGCAAGAATTAACCTTGAGACTGTTTTCCAGAGCCATGCCCCTGCCCAGCCTCTCTGACTCAGCTCCAGAGTCTGGAGGCTGAGTCCTCCCTGCTCCTTGCCATACTTGGAGCTACCTGAACCCTCCCTATGACATTCTCTTAGCCCCCTTCTTGCCCCACTTCACCCTGACTCCCATGGTGGCATAAAGCCAGCCCTGCCCTAACCTGCCCACACTGCAATGAGCATGTGGGGCAACTCACCTGCCAGGCAACAACCCCCCAGAGCCTTCCCACCATGCCTGAGAAGTCCTCCTACAATGTCCTCAGCTTTCTACTCCCCCAGCGATGTGCCCTTGAGACACATGGGGCCCCACAGCAGCAGGGAGTAACCCAGGCTGGGATGTCATATGCTGCACAGCCCAGGGCTACACCTCCAGAAGTCCCCAAGGAGCAGCTCCCTGCATATCTTCCTATAACACAGCATACAACCCCTGCACCATGTCATCTAACCCCTGCAACATAGGTAGCAGTAACAGACACAACAGGGGCACCAAGGGGCACTCAGGAGCACCTGCTCTGGTGCCAGGGCTCCTCTGACTCACACCTCTCTCTCACACCTCTCTCTCACAAGTATACGCACACACACACACCTGCACCTCCCCACATGTGTTGTGAATGTGCACATGGGTGAATGTGCACAGGTGAGACAGAGGGAGGCAGTGTCACCTACTGGGGAGGATGGTTTTGTATCTGTCCTTGGAGGCACGTCCAGGGATCTCCAGCTCCTCTGGATTGACGAAATTGGGTGGGATTTTCTGCAGGGGGGAGAACAACTATGAGGAAAGATGCATTGCCGTTGCTTGTGTCTCCTTGTCACAGCAGAGCCAGTCCCACATACCAACCTTCAGACAATAAGACACTGACCCAGGGACCTACTAGCATCACCAGAGAGGTCATCTCCTGGGACAACCCCTGTCCTTACCCCAGATGTGGCAGGACACCTTCCAGAGATGCCAACTTGGGAGAGCACCTTGGCCACAGGAGGGCAGGCCAGGTTATCCAGGGACCTGTGTGCTCCAAGGAATGAACAGCCAGGGTTCCTGGGGCACCTGAACCCCCTTTTGTCCCCATAGCCCTCCCTGGTCACAGGCACTGTAGGGCACAGTTGACTCAGAGCCTCTGTCACCTGCAGGGTAAGATGTCCAGCCACTGCCAGTCCCCACTGGGCTGTGGTCCCCACTGCAAGAGCTCCCATAGCAGTGCCATTCCCCACCAACCCTCATGCAAAGAGGGAGAAAGGAGGCGAGTGTCTCACTGAAAACTCCTCCTGGAGCTCCGTTAGGCTCTGAGCGCGTTGCTGGAGCTCCTCTTTCCTCAGCATGTGGCTGGATGTCCTCAGGAATTTCAGTGTGATGTCCCGCGGTGTGCAGACAGGCTGGATGGGCTCCACGCTCCCCAGTGAGCTCATGTCCAGCATCAGCGACACGTTGGAGCCCCTCCTGCAAAGCAAAGGGGTACCTTGACCCCCTGCTTGGCTCCCCACATGGGTGCAGGGCCCAGGTTCTGCCACTCCAGGAGAGGCAGACAGCTCATCCTTCCACAGCTTCAGTTAAAACTGCCCCACACCAAGCAAAAGCCAGACAGAGAATAACACAGGATGAAGAAAGGGGACAGGTAGAGAACTCAAAAGACAGTGGGGTTGGTGTACAAGGACACCCTATGGAAACAACTGTTCTTTTGGTCATTTTCCTGGAAAGAGCCCAAAAGATGCTGTCCAGATTTGATCAAGGCTGGGTTAGGGGGTGGTCATGGCTGCCTCCACATTTGGAACTGGCAGCTGCACAAATCGTCAGGCAGTGGGCTGGGCCAGGGGAAGGAAGCCTGGGGAAGTCCAAACCCTGGACCAGAGCTGAGTCGGCAGGTGTAAAGCATACAGCTGTGCTGAACTCTGGAGGAGCAGGCAGTGCTGCAGGTCCCCCCTGAGGGTCGGGCTGCCTGCCTCACACCTCAGAGGACAGGCAGTGCCAGCGCCACCAGTAGGATGCAGGCTGCAGGCACCATTCAACCTGGTCATGCTCACCTCTCCTGAAGACGCACATGCTTCTTAGCAGAGGGACTGGGCTTGTCCGTCTTGTCCATGTCTCCCCCGGCTGCCTGGGTTGTCAGGCTGCCGTTATGAACTCTGGAGCACGCCAAGCAGGCCTGTACCATGCTGTGCCAGCCACAAGGCCCTCGTCCTGAAGCACGGAGAGTGGAAAGGGGTGGCACTCGACAGCCATGGAATCAAGGAGCCATTTGAAAAAAAGCAGCTGGAAAATACAAGACAGATCTGAGAGACACCATAAAGATAGGTGAACCCCCTTACTGAGGGCCCACAATGAGACTTTTCCTAAGCAAGGGACAAGTTTGTGGTTCTACGTTGCCCTGGCACCAGGGCATTCCATCCCAGCATCCATGGGGCAAAGCAGGTGTCAGAGGTCAGCTCCTGGCATGTTCACTCTCTGGAACCCCCCACAGGCCATGTGAGCACATGCTGGTGACCTTGGGCATGACAAGGGGTTGAAGTCTGCTTGCACTGAGTGGAGGAAGCCCATTCCCTGTGCTGACAGAGCATGGTTCTGGTTTGGGGGAGCTAAAGTTGCTCCCAGCCTCCCCAGGAAGGACACACTGCCACATGCCTCCAGCCCTTCCCTGGGATGCCTGCTTTGGCTTGGGGACATGATGGGGAGGAGGGACAGCTGGGGGGTCCACCTGAACAGCATGGTCCACCAGACCACACAGCCCAGGGCCATCCCAGCCAGCCAGCACTCAGCAGGTGAGATATGGATAAGCTGTAAGCTACCTGGCTGCAGACTGGGCGAGGAGGGCACCAGGCTCTCAAGCCCAGGATGGCCCTGGAGACAGGCAGCTGAGTGCATCACAAGGAGCCTGGCCAGCTCCCACTGTTAGGAGACACTGGGATACAGGCAGCAGGGTCAGACTGGTACCCTGAACAGCCACACAGCACTGGTGAGGAAGGGGATCATCCTTGTAACAGCCTCCTCCGTCCCCTAGGTCTCGGTAACCGACCAGAGGAAACAGCTTTAAATGGGTGGTTGGTTGAGCAAGAGGCTATAGGGTAGCTTGGCTGGAGAAGGGTGCCAGGGCTATACCACCATCGTCCCTGGGACATCAGCCCCCGGCAAGGGTGGCAGGTCCCTCACTCCCAGCCCTGGTTGCCATTCCCCAGAGGACCTTGTCACTTGTGGGTAATGAAATTTCACCTCTGGGCAGTTGTGGGCACAGCTCCTTATAGCACAGGCAGCACCTCAGGGACCTCAGGGCTTCTTGCCCCCAGCACCCTCCATGCTCAGGAATCACAGTAAGGCGATGGACCCCATGGGATGTGGGAAGCTCAGCACAGATTGGGGTGCCCAGATACCCACAGCATCTCCAGGAGGTCTTTCAGAGGACCACCCCCAGCCCAGCCCCATGTGGGCCCTTGCCTGGATACAGACAAACCCAGCGTAGGCTTTGTGCATGGCCACATCCAGGGAGGAGTACAGAGCCTAGCACAGATCCCTGGGCAGCTGTGGCTGGGCGGAAAGGGAATCCGTTCACGGTCCTTTCTCCTAAGCAGAAGCCATTCCCCATGACTCCCTGCTGTCTGGGGGCATTTCTGTCCCAGAAAGCAGCCCATTCTCAGGGCATCAATGCCACTGTCACCATATGCACCACCACCATGCCCCATCAGGGCACTCTGAGGAAGTTGTGCCGCCAGGGTATTCCTGGGCTCAGGTGGGACAAAAACAGCTGCTCCCCAGGAGCCAAGGCACCAAGGGGAAGACCCTAGCCGGAGACAGCAACAGCCTCCAACCCCAGAAGCCATCCCCTCACATGCCAGCCAAGAAACATCTGGGAGATGCCCCAACCAAGCTGTTGGCACTGCAGGGTGGCACTGGGAAGAGCCTCAGCTCCTGCCACCTGGCAAGGAGAAGGTTCCCCATCACCCATACCCAATCCCAAGCCAGTCATCCCAGCCCTGTCCCGGGGCACCTGCATTGCTCCATGAGTAAGCACATGCCCACACCCTGTAAGGTGTCCAGGGCCTGGTACCGGTAGCAGGGCTGCCATCTCCAAAGGGCAGCATGGGGCCCCCAGGACCTCCACCTACAGGCTCAGGGGCTGCCTACCTTATGCCTCAAGGCATGGGCTCCGCAGGCCTGCAAACGCCGCGTGCGTCAGTGTAACACCACGGTTTGAAAGTGTTCAGGAAGCTGCTTATCAAAGGAGCTGCTGCCTCTGCCGCTTCCTCTCCCTCCTTCTCCCCCACCCTGCCTGCCGCCCACACACATACCGGCCACATCGGCTGCAGCTTCGCTCCGCCGGGCCGCCCGCAGCCCTGGCCCCACTCCTCGCCAGGGAACCCCCAGCTTGCCTTGGGGCCTACGGACACAGCCCAGCCTCCCCCAAAATCTCGGGGTGTCTCTATGGGCATCTCCACCAGGCCTGGTGGGGCTCTCCCAGGATGGTCTCTGTGCCAAGGCCCCCTCCAGCCTGGTGAGGGTGGGACCTGCACCCGGCTGTGGCCAGCACCTGCAAACGGAGGCATAGAGGGATGGGTGTGAGCAGAGCCCTGGTGCTTGGGCCTCTGGCAAAAGGGTCAAAGCACGGTGTTTCACGCACCCTGCATGGCACAGTGGTACTACCAGACACACTGTAACTCTGTCCTGCAGGGTGCCGGGACGCGTCCTTCAACTCACCATCCCTGCTGCTGTGGAGGCACCTGGCCTGCCCTGTCATCTGGGCTGAGCACATACAGTTTTCTTGTCCACCGCATGGTGAGCCACAGCTCAGTGTTTCCCACCCTCTGCGCCCAGAGAGGTCCTCATGCCACCCTGCCTTCCCTCTAGGATCCATCTCCCTGTATGTGTCACCCCCTCTCTGCCTGCCATAACCCCTCGGGCCACCCCTCCAAGCCTGGGACCATCCCGGAGCATCTCCGGGGAAGACATACAGACACCCCCTCTCCAGCAGGGCAGGAAAGTGTGTGTGTTTTTGGAGGAAGGTCCCCAGGGAGGGTTTGGCTCAGTGATAACAGATTCACCCTCCAGGCACTGCACATCCTTCCTGCACCGGCCTGCTGATGCCACCTCAGACACCCTGCTGCTCTCTTGTCACGGCCCCTGCCACTCTTCCTGTTTATTATTGCCAGGGCTCTGCGGAGAGAGACACTTCATAGCCCGTTTCCTTCCTCTTCCACCCCCACCATGCAGCACTGTAATATCTCCCACTTGCTCCCCAGACAGCAAGCTCTGGATGCTGTACCCCGAGCACCTTTTCCCCTGAGCCAGTCAGCGCTGCTGGCTGCTCCTCACTTCCCTGGAAGCCCCCACAGCCCCTAGGATGCCGTCAGCCCAGCTCATTGCTGTGACCAGAGACCATCCTCAGGATGTGCTATGCCAGCGCCCCTGGTCACAGTACTTGAGGGATGCATGTGTTTGTGTGTGTGTGTGTGTGTGTGCGTGTGTTTTCAGGAATGTGTGTGCAGGGGGGGTGCCAGAATGCCAGAATTTCATCCCGAAAAAAAACCCCATCATCTTAACCCAGGGCAAAGTACCCTGGGAAGTGAGGCAAGAGAGAATCTACCAGCCTCAAGAGCTGTGAAACCAGAATGCCTAAGCTCCAGAGGCAAAGTGTAAGGCTTGGCTAGCAGCAGAACAACATTATCTGAGAGACAAGGGTCATCAGCATCTGTGTCTCATGAGCAGATCCTAGGATCCCAGCAGCCAGTCTGCAGACCTGGACTGATGTTCCTTAGTGGAGAGGGCATGTCAGGCCTGAGGACAGACTGAGGAATAGCTCCCTGCCCCATACAGTATGAAACTGCCTGCCTGGAGGGGCTTAGCACAGATGGACAAACTCTAGCATCGCCCTTCACTCCCACCCTCCACCCTCTGACTGAGAAGACTTCCTAAAATCACCAGTAGTGCAGTAGTTAACAAGGTAGCCACATAAACGTGCCCTTAGTAGGGATCAGAGTAAGCAAAGAGCATTCTTCCCTGAAGTATCAGTGTCAGACAATGCAGAAGCTTCCTTCCCACACAAGAGTGAGGCTGGAAGTATATCTGCCCTCCTAGGGTAGTGGCAGCCCTCCCATCTGGGTGTCTTTGAGCTCAAGGGGTCCCAGAGGCTACAGCAAGAGGGAAACCGCTGTGGGTGCCCCTCTCCTGCTTTCTTCTGGCCCAATCCTGCCTGCACAAACTTGCTGCCTCCTCACCACCGTCGCCTCAGGCACTGGGACAATTCGGGCCCCTCTGGGGAGGGGTAGCTCAGCGTGGCACTGGGGCAGATATCATGGAGCTGCCAGCACATGATAGTCACCAGACATGTGTCCATCATGTCCATGGGGGCATGCTCACCCCTCCACCTGCAGCCTCACATGTAACTACGTGCCCAAATGTCAGGTGCTTGAGATGGAGAGGACAAAGACAGCAGGACTCCACGGACCTTGGAAGGACTGGGGAAGATCAACAAAACCTCGCAGCACCCAAAGGTGCAGAGAAATGCAGCTCTGATCCCTGGGGCTTGGCCATTCAGAGGCCCTTGCTGGGTAGGAGAGGCACCAAGGGCATATCCTGCACCCCTGCAAGGAGCACAGTGAGCAGGAGACTGAATGGCAGTGCCAGACCTTCAGGCCAGGCCCCCTGCCACACACACCAGGGTTCAGAGCATTTCACACCTTCCCTCTCACAGCTCCACTCCCTCAGGGGCTGAATTTCCAGCAGGAACATCAGGGCTTTGCCATAAAACCCTGAATGTTGTTCCTTTTACCCCAGAGGAAGCAGGAACCTTTCACCAAAACATGTCTTTTTTCAAAATAACAGGGTCAGGTTGCAAAAGCAGTCTGGAAAGAAAACTTCTATGGAGGCCTAAAATAGGGCATAGATTGGACAGAAGGGACCTGAAGTGAGCTGGGTGAGTGGGAGAAACATCAGCAGCACCTCCCAGCAGGCCACCCTGTGGGAACGTGGCTGCTGCATGCCAGGAGGGGAAAGCTGAACTGCCCCAAAAGGGCAGAACATTCTCTTCATAGAGGGGAAACTGAGGCACAGAGCCCCAGCAGTTCACAACACCCTTGTCCTTTAAGGTTGAGTGTGAAGGGTCTCTCCCCAAGCTGCTTTACAAAGAATGCTAGATTAGATGCTAGCTCAGGAGAGACCCCCAGTTCCAGGGAACACAGCCCTCCTTGGTGCATGCCCTCTGTGCGGAGCTATTGCTAGGGCTAGGGCAAGTCAGGAAACAGCCAGGTTGTTCTGGAGCAGCCAAAACTCATGTAATCAAGGGATTACAAAACTGGCAAACAGTATAAGAGGCACCCAAGATGGCTGCACTGCCTGTGGCAGCTTTGGGGCTCTCCTGGGCACGGCTGGAGGCAAGGGCACATCAAGGAGCTTGGCATCACTGCAACCGCTCCCCAACTCGCAGAGTCTCCAGCCACCTTTGCTCCTTTTCCCTCCTCCTTTCCAAAAACCACTGTGCACCTCTGCGTGAGCAAATGAATGGGAGACACAGCCCACTTGTTTGAGACAGTTGTTCAGGGAGATCTCTGCAACATTCACATCTCCTCCTTGCTTTGCCTTCTGGCTGTTGAGAGCCACTGGATGCACAGGCCACCAGGTGGATAGGGAGGATGTGGTTCTGGTATTCCCAGGGCTCTCATGAGTTTTAACAAGAGAAAACACCATCCAGAGGACTCAGAACCCATTTCCATCCCACACAATACTTTCTATATCAAACAGCATAAGAAATGTCATACAAAGATCCCGCCAGCACTCACCCGTGGCACATCGGTCCACATGATTTAGAAGCACAACAACAGACAAGGCTGAGAGCTCCCTGTGTGCTGTCAATTTTTGCAGCCCCTCCTCATCCCCATATTGTTAATTTTAAGTTTTCCAGCACCTGGCTTTGGCAGCACTCAGCCCCACAAGGCTGCAGCCATGGGAGTTTTGTTTCCCTACCTCTACTGATGATGGGGAACATGATCTGCAGCCTGATATGCTCTGATTTAAGAGATTTGTCTGCCAATTTCAAAGGATTTGGGACCCCCTCAGGAGCGAGACCCTTTCCTCTTCCTGCCAGGCCCTATCCTGGTGACAAAACCCTCCTGAAAGACACAGCAAAGAATGCAGAACCATTCCCTTTGCAAAATGACCCTGCTTGCCCTGGAACATGGGTCATTCTTGTGCCTCAGTGAAACCAAGCACTGGGGTAAAAAAGGGAAATGGAGACCTCAAGGCACCATGTATCCTCTGCCTCCAAAGCAGCACAGCTCCAAGGTACTCATGCTCAGGGAGGCACTGTGGAAAACTCAGCATCAGCCACCCTGACACTTTGCTACTCATGTACCTTCACATGCCACTGTCCTGATTCTGACACCCACACAGATATCTGTCCTGGCTGGGACCAAGAAGGACACCCAGGACTTAGTCATCCTCCACCCTGCTGCCCCTTACCCCACCTCCTTAGTGGGATGCAGAGCTGCTGGGCAAGTAGGAGTCACCCTTTGGGAACTGCACCTCAGCTAAGCATGGGAGCCCTGTGATCCCTGATCCACAGTCCCTTTGGCCTCTCCTTATCCACTGTCTCCTGTTGAGTATCTCCATGGCCAGGTGGAAACACCAAGACAGCAACACTGGCTTGACAACCATGGGCAACCCTGGGGTTGCAGGTCTGTGAGGCCACCCTCTTCTTCAAGAGACTGTCACTGGACTTTTGTCACTTGTGGGAAGCCAGAAAGTAACAACGGAGACCAGGGCATGAAAGGCACAGTCCCAAACATGGGGCCTCATCCAGGACCAAGGGAATGCAGGGGGGAAAGCGAGATGTGGTGCAGGGATGTGCCATGCCCCTGGTTCCCAGGGGCAGAAAAACCTTCACTGCCAAGACATCCTGGCCCCTACGTGGAGCATCTGAGTGATCCTCCCATCCTTGAGTGGTGGTGCATGAATGGACTCCAATGCCCTCTCGCCCTGCTGGCGTGGCTTGGTGGGTATCCAGTTACTGTTCCTCCTCTCTGCTGAAGTACCAGCAGGCAGAGACATGACAACAGGGGTTCCTTTGGGGGAATGCAGAGCACAGGAGGCCATGGCCCAATGAAGAATGAGTGCAAGAAAAGAAAGGAGCCAGTGGAAAAGGAGATAAGAGCTGGTGGAGACGGACTGGACAGAGCTGAGGCTGGGCGTGAGGGAGAATGAGACTAGATGGAGCAGGAACGCATGACTTAAGACAGGGCTTTTTTCATCTCTTCATGCCATTCCTGAAGCTATGGAGACCTTCCCCTCTGCATCTCGTTGCACACTAACCCAGGTGGCTTGCATGCCTGGGAATGTCATGCGTGCCTCCAGCTGCCCACTTTCTTGAGCACATATGCAGGATTCACACCTGCACATGCACTTTGAACATCCCCACTTGCACACCAGTGCAAAGGCAAAGGACGTGCAAATACCACCCACATCTCTTCAGGACTGTGCAGGCCCACATGTGCACACATATATATTTTTGTGCACACTTCTGGTCACCTTTGTGCCCTAGTTTGGAAGACAAGGTAGCCACCTCCCCAGCCTCCTGAGGGACATGGGCCCAGTCTGCAGAGGGATGCAACAGTGAGCAAAAAGCCATCAGCACCTCTGGTAGGCAATAGAAGGTGAGGGCCTTGCACCTCCATTTAGCTGTGCTCATCCCAGAATGTGCTACCAGGTCTGCACCAGACCCACAAGCCTGGTCCAGGGTGTTGAGCATGGGCCAACCACTTGGTCCTACAGGAAGGGTCTTCTGGGAACTTGGAAGTGCCACCTGGGAGCACCTGGAGGAGAACCTGGCTTCTAGGGAAGAGGATGTCCAGGCTGGAGGGACTCAGGGACTGTTTGCTGCAAGGGCAGGGCCAAGACTCCAGGACAGCCACTACCATCGCAAGCTGCCACAGGCAAAGAGGGACCAGGCAGTCTCTGGAGAGCTGAACCCAGAAAAGAAAGGGGAAGAATCAGCTCTGAAGAAAATAGCTCTGGGGTGGGTCCTGTAGGTCACAGCTGTGCTTCTTTCCATCTTCCCTCCCTCTTCTGAGGAGGCAGAAAGGGTCAAGGTCCTAGGGCAGGAACCTCCCTCATCCCCAGCCCCAGCAACCCTCTCTGCGCTGCCCTGGTGACAGTGGGATGTCAGTGCCTGGATCTCTCAAGGGCAGCCCATCTCCTCTGTCAGGGCTCACACAGAGACAGGTACTGCTGCCAGGAGCATAACTGCCCCACTGCCATATCAGACCTCTTGACTCACTGCAGAAGCCCCAGCCTTGTCCTGTCCCCCTGGGGACCTGCATCCTGCATCCCATCATTACAGCATCCCCAGTGCCTGATGCAGCAAGCACAGTATTTAGACACTCCGCACTGTTCCTTCAGGCTGTCTGGGACAGTCTGATGTGCTCCCTGCGTTCCTTGGTGTGGCAGCTGACGCAAACAGTGGCATGCACAAGTGGTTATCATGCTTCTGTCATGCAGCAAAGGCAGAACAAGACAAGAAGGTGGGAAAGCATGGTGTTTGCATTTTAAGAGGTGATGATGAAGTCTAGAGTGGTGCTGGGACAGCAGAGCACTAGTGATGGAAGGTCAGACCTGGGGGTGAAGGGCACAGGATATTATCATGCCGGTCATGCACACTGGTCAATCTGAGGTGACCAGAGATCCACCAGTCATGGCACCCAGTGTATCCTCTGTCTGTGGACACATATATCCAAAGTGTGAGGGTCATGTGCTGGGATTTAGAGACTGGAGAGGTGTGTGGCAGAGCCCTGAGGGTGTTCAAGGGGTTGTATGGTGTGGTTTTATTTTCAGCAGGCTCAGAAGGAAATGGGGACCCTACAGAGCCAGTGCTCTGGGAAGCCAGATCTGGATTTATCCATGGCTAGTACTTGCCAGTTTTTCACTTGCATTTTGCAGTTCCATGCAGTCATTTTGCACCCGCAGCATCCTCTAGCCACATGCTCACAGTCACTTCCCTTCGTGGGAAAAGCAGCTGCCAGCTTCAAACTGGGAGCTGTTCTCTCCAGAAACCTACCAGCCAGTCCTCCCACCAATGCCCCCTGGGATCCTGAGCATGGATCTTTTCTCATGGCCACCCTGCTTCAACTCCATTCACCCCAGCACCTCTCTTCACTCTCTCCAAACAGCAGTGTGGCCCCAAAAGTCATCTGAACCCAGGTAGGCACAAAACTAAACCCAAGACATAGACAGTGCCCCCACAGCCACACTCCCCAGGGACTGCCTACCTCAATACGGTCTCATCTCACTGGGCCTTCACCACCTTTGTGCCAAGCACTCAGACAGGGCTGGTCTTGCTCCCTCTGACACGACTGAGAGCTCAGGATGTCCTGCAGCTTTTTGAAAATTAGGCCATCTCCTTTGCTGCCCAAACATTACTCAGGAGCTTGAAGGTGAAGCGGCCGCCTTGAGATTCAGCAGCCTCTGTTAAAACTGGCCGATCAGCTCCCAGCAGGTGTGAGAAGGACTGCTCAATTAGCCCGAGCATCCCACAGAGCCAGCCACTGGGGATGCAAACAGCTCGATTATGTCGGGGGAATCCGTGTCATTTGCCCACCGGCCAGACACTGTGCTGACCTGGGGACAGCCAGGACCCAGGAGCTGAGTGAAGCATGTCTGCAGATTGCTTCTCCTGGAGAAAAAAGCCTCGATACTCCAGCATCCTCTGCATGAGTGCATTCCCAAGGACAACCACTGGCTTTCAGTGTGCTGCGGTGTGCAAACATCCATCACAAGCAGCCCATTGCAGTGTGTCAGCAGGGCTGCAGGGAGACCACTGAGCAGTGCTGCACAGTAGCCCAGACCCTCAAACATCCCGCTGGGATGAAGCTGCTCCTGGGAAGGGAGGGTGGGAGGGAGTGGACATGTGACCTTCTTCCCTGTTGCCAGCAAGTCTGTGCAGAGTTTACTCTTGCTGCTGCCCAGCTCTGGCTGGAAGCACTTTAGCAATTGCTGCTTCATTTTTTCAAGGCATCAGCCCCAGAACTTGCCAGCCTCTCTCCTCAAGGGGAAGCAAAAGGATAGTTTATCACCTGGATTTTTGCTTAACTGTTTTTTCTTTTTTTTCTTCTTTGAATGACTGCTGAGCAGAATAAACTTTCGTTTCTGGAATTAGACATTCTCCCACATCTTTTGCAAACAAGCTGAGCTTTCCTCCAACTTTGCAACCATAAAGGCATAGGAAAAGCAGGTGTATGGTCAGCCTCACCTTTGTGGTGCTAGCAAGATCACAGAGTTGGTACGGCTGTGGACTAAAGTGGGGTATGTGGGCACAGGAGCAGTCATACTGATACGCAGCCCCTTGGGAAAGGTGTTCTCCTAGCATGAATGTGCTTTATATCAGCAGAGTTTATTCCTCTCCCCACGTGGGAAGAAGCCCTCCCCATTCTTTTTAGCTTCATGCATACTGACTGGATTGCTACCAAATCTAGAGGGGAGGGTGGAGGGTATCTAGGCCAATTTATGGGTCCAGAGCTCCAAGGTGCTGAGACTTTGGCTTATTATTCAATAAATGCAAGAAGAGGAACCACAGAGGCACAGCAGAAGCCACAAGGTTACTTGGTCACCCAGAACACACTGTCTGCATCTCAAGGGGCAGCCAGCCAGTAAAGGAGACAGCCCCAGCAATGGTAGAAGTTTCTTGCTTTTCCACATGTCACTTGGGCTTGCACCTGCCACACTTAGTTTGCTATGAACCTTTCCTGGTGCCTCAGAGAGTGCCATACTTTTGGAAAGGCTACCTGGAAATCTTTGCATGCCTCAGTTTCCCCTGGGGTTTGAGCTGTCTGCTTAACACAGGAGACTTGGCTGAGTGATGATAAACAGTGGTTTGCCCATGTCCAAGAGACGCACACGTGTCTTTGTGCAGGCTCTAGACCACAGCAACTGTTTGCAAAACACTGTTAGGTGTGTGGGAACAAAGGGGGTTCCCAGAGGCAAGAACTCCCACCCCTTGAGACTTTCCATCCCCATATCAGAGGGGTCAAAGCAGCTACCTAGAAGAGGGCACAGAAAGGCCTGAAATTCCTGAAGAGATGTTATGTCATTCAGACCCTGGACACCTGGGTCCCTTGGCACTCTGCAAACCTTAGCAGCAGGGACCTCAGCACCCAAAGGTGAAGAGTGAGCTTTGCTGCCTGCCCTCAGTGAAGCTCAGCTGGAGAATGGCTTTGCACAGCTCTGCTTTCTCCAGCCCTAGGGCTGTTTCCTTTTGCTGCTTGTGGTGGCATGGAGCATGGTGACCTCTTGCTGAGTGCAAAGGCCGTTATCAATAACAGGAAACGAAATTGTCAGGAGGGGCAGGAGGGAGAGAGAGACCCAGAGAGAAAGGAAGCGGTTAGAAAGTAGTCATTTCCATTTCTGCTGTGAGAGAGCCCGCACCCACACACTGCTGGGCTTGGGGGAAGCAGCACTGGCTTTCCACAATCTTATCTGGTCTGGGATCAGCAGTGAGTTTTTCATAAAGAGCACACAAATCATCTCCTGACCTGTTATAACAGCTAGAAAGGAGAGAATAAACTAGGGACAGTTAAAAATAGTCCACTCCCAGCTGATGCCTGGTGCAGAAATAGGTGCCCGTAGAGCAGCGAGTCAAACAGATACTGAATTTGTCACTCCACTGGGGCTAATTTTCTCAAACTTTCTAAAAACAGATCAAGCATGTGACACTGACTGTACTGTGCCCCATAAGACCTGAACACAGGACGAACCTGTGAATGCAGATACTTAGGGCCAAAGGGCCTTGTGCACTGCATCTTGCAGGCCAGGGAGAATTTACTAGCAGCTTCTGCTTGAAGTGTAGGACATGGGGATGTGTTGGGGTCGTCTGAAAGATCAGCCCTATACAATGAAGCCAATGCAAGAGCTTGGCTCTCCAGGGGCTGCCCTTTCAGTTGCCAGCTAGACTGCTTGCTGCTAGACAGGAGGCACCTTTTCTTCATGTAGATACTTGCATAACTCACCCTAGTGGCCTCTTCCTCTTTTCCTGGGCAAACAGTAGAGTTGAGGACTGACAGATCTTTGAATTAAAAACATGTTTTCCAAGCCCTTCCATTCTGTTTTTCTGGATTCTTCTAAAGTGCCAGAGTATGGGTAAGCAGGTGGGACAGCCTATGGAAAAGCTCTTGCTACCAATGCAAAGGCGCATCCATCGCCATATTCCCTTGCAGAGACTGCATGATGCCCCTTGGGCACAGCAAGAGGTTCAGCCTGCTGGCTCCAAATCTCGCTGAGACACTTCTGTCTGGAGCACAGTAGGGCATGGCCTACGGAGAGGACGTAGTACCCAGATGGCCGGGATCGTGTGAGATAAATTTCATGTGCAAATGACACTAATTCCCTAAACTCAAGTCCTCCATCCTGTACTTCAGCATTGAGGGGCTGGCATCCACACTTGGCTGATGGTACACTAGAACATGCTGATTTGCTCCTAAAGGAGGTGTGCAACGGCACAGGTGTTCCCTGTGCCATTGAGCAGCATGCAAGAGCGAGAGGCCTGCGCTGGCACAAAGAAGCAGACCTGATCTCTAGGTCTGGAGGAGGAACTCACTGTACATAAGGCAAGATGCACTGATGCAGCCAGAGGGCAGCAATGCAGAGAAATAAACTGATCTGTGCAAAGCAGCTTCCCTTGAGATGCTGTCTGCCACTGCACAGCAAGCCAGCTTTGCCAAGGCAAGGCAGTGTGTGCGTGCGAGTACGTGAGCCTGTCTGCTCTTGCAAGACATTTTGGATAGTGTTTTCTGGCTTCAGCAAATCAGGAAGTCTTTGTGTTAGGCCATGCATTCCTTCTGCTGAGTGGTGCCTCCTTCCTTCCCTTGTGACTCACTGCAACCCCACAGCCTTGGGTTTTAGCCACAGGAGTATGCAGCACATGGGGTATGTTTTACCCCCTGGGCTCCAGGCATCAGTGATTTTTCTGTCAGCTCATTGTGGGGAAACCATTGTGCTGGAAGTCACAAATGTTCTAGATCTAGAGGAAATGCTAAGAAACTGCAAGCTTTTTAAGCTGTTTTTCTTCTGCTGTTGGAGCTAAAGTGGGTTCTCAGCTGCTCTCAGGCAGGGGACACCTTTCCTGCCAGCAGGTACAGATAACAGAAGATAGAGCCATAGAGCTTTGGGCATTAGAGAATAAATTAATGCAGCTGCTGGTGACACTGTTGTCCCTGATGCAGCACAGGCATTGGACTTTTTGCCCAAGAAAGCTTTGCTCTGCCAGCCCTGTATGAGCTGCAGTGACTGACTGCAGATCTCTCCTTCACCCATGGCCATGGTACGCCTTCTCCTTGCACACAGCTCCTGTCCAGCTTGGGGGACGAGCCGCAGCACTGGGCCCAGTGTGGTGTGTGCAGCAACCCTGGATAAGGGGCTTGGTCCCACATAGGGGCCTGAGGATTGTCTTCAACACTGAGAGAGCTGGGTGCATGCAAGGGCAGGAGATGAGACCCACATTCCTGTTCCCTGTACTTCACACCAGCCCCAAAGGGTTTACTAGCAGGTAGGACATGTTCCCACCAGCCTGGGGCCGGTGGGCAGGATATCTGTTTCTGTACAGTGTAGCTTCAAAAGCCCCACCAAAGATCTCAGCAAGCTCAGGTCTGCTTTCTGCAGCACTGCCAATGCCTCTGCCACTGTGTGGGAAGAGCACCAGGCCAAGGCAGTGGTACCTAGCAGTTAGATCACTGCACTGATATACAGATCTGCCCCTGCTTCTGGTCCACGGGCGAGTCCTTCCCCTCCCATACCTTGACTGTGGTTTATGGGGAGCAGTGGACCCTGTTAGCAAGGGGTGCTGAACAGCACGTGCATTTTGGGAAAGGGTGAGTCCCTCTACACCACGGAGCGTGCATATTGTGCTCAGGCCTGTGTCTGTGATACCAGGATCGAGCCAGCAGGAGGGATCAGTGCTGCTGCAAACTGTGGGAGAGGATGAGGAAGCTCGTGGGTCACTGGCCGAGCACAGCTACATATCACTCAGGACTGTGGCGAAGGGTGTGAAGTTGAACACAGCACATCTCCTCCCACTCCTCTTTGGCACTGGTAGAAGATGGACCATCCTCCTGGCAGGATGTGGGCTAGGGGAAGTCTCTGTTCTCATCTGGGGGCAAGTTACCTCCCAGGCCATACCACCAGCCAGCCTGGCACCATTACACCTGAGCAGTCCGCGTTGCTCAGCAGCATCATACCTGGCAAAGGGGCATCTCCACCTCCTCTCACAGTCCCCCAGGCAGTTACGCCCCTTCTGTGAGTCTTCTGAGCCTCTCCCCAGACACAAGGGCTGCCAGCAAATACAGCAAGGCCACCTCAGCTGGCCTTTTGGGCCCTTCCACTTTTGGGACCTGGAGTCCATCCAGGGGAACCCCGCAGAGTTCTCTGCATTTGTAGCCACACCGCTGCACTCAGGCAGGCAATGCAGCAAACTCCAGGCATGTGCTGGGCCAGAGGGAGAGGCTTGCTGCCTGATCCTGCCTAAAAGGAGAGGCTGTGGGTTGTGTTGCGTCCTGCAGCGCCAGCTGCATCTGGGCCTAAGGGTGCTGACAGGAGCCCCCAGTTGAGGTATGGTCAGATCTGCGTCCTTCTCCATTCCTGCAAGGGCCTGTTTTACGTTCTTGTCATGGTCAGGGATGGCTGAGCGTGCGTGGATCTAGGATGAACTCTGAGGATGTCCAGACAGCTCCTGTCTCCCACAAAGAGCTAGTGGCAGTCACTCTGTGTGTCAGCATCCCCTCTGCCTGTCTCTTCTCCTTTGGTCAGACAGTCCCCAGGGGCTGATGCTTGCGGGCTTGCTGTTTCGGCCAACAGCCTTTTTTTAATATTCCTCAGCAACTGTAGGGAAAGATGATGTTTGTCAACAGAGAAAATATCTGCATTTCCCTGGAGGCCTGGTGGGATAGTCCCGCTGCCCTTGCTTATTGCAGGGCAGCCCTGGGTAGCTTCCAGGGCACAGGGGAGGTCAGTCGCAGGCAGAATAAAATGTGGAGAAGATGGGTAGTGGGATCTGGGGCCAGAGGCAGAGGAACAGCAAAGGATATTGGGTGGGCAGCACCACTGGGCAGGGTGGTACACAACTTACCCATGTGCACAATTGCAAGCAGGGGGAGAAAGGATGGACCTCAAGGCTGGAATGACAGCAAAAGTGTACTGCATTCTGCTAACAACCTTAACGCGCATGTCCCTAACAACTCTGTTACCCTTCATAGCTGTGAAGGCAGTCAGTCTCCAGGGCCTGGCTGGGAGGAGCAGTTGTGATGGAGGTGGAGAGGCCTGCTCCAAGCTTCCGAGACCAAGCTTCCAAGAAACAAGGCACAGTGTCTTGCTGTGAGGTGATCTGCCCCCACCCTCTGCCTTCAGCAACTTCCCATCTAAACACTGCAACACCAAGCCTTTCCTGCAGGAACTTCTCCCAGTTCAAAGCAGAGTCCAGTACGCAGTGCTGAGCACAGGGCACTTTACATGCTCTCTGTACAGGACTTAGCCTGAATTGTTCCCCCCATCTTGTCTTCTCAACATGTCTCCAGAGTCTCAAACAACTCTTATGCAGTCCTGCTCCTTTCCCTCTGGTTGATGCTCCCCTGCCAGGTCATGGGACTTTCCCGGACACAACCATCCCTCACCCACCCAGCTGTCCCAATTGCACCCCAGAGCCGCTCCAGGCCTGGTTGAACTGGACTGCCCACAGACTCTCCTTCAGAGTCCCGGGCCATGAAATGGAGTGACAAAGAGACATGGAGGAGGTGGCGAGCGGGTGGGAGACCATAGGCTGGCCACGCACATGACAAGTTTCTTAGGCCATGGAAAGCTGCCCATATTAAACACCAGCGAAACTGTATAAACAAGCAGTGCCCAGTCTAGGCAAGACAGCAGATTCATAGTGTGCTTTCAGCCTGGAGGATAAGAGAATAATGCTGTCTCCTACAGCAGGTCTCTGATAAAGGTCTCAATTGCTCCTAGAGCCAATCTTTTATGGCCTCTTTCTCTGTCAGATGTCCAGGAAGCATGGACTTATCTCCCTGGTGAGGAGCAGGGCTGGCTCCACTGTGGGACCAGGCTTTGCTCAGACAAGATCTCTGTTCCAGTGGCGCTGGAAGAAATGCTTACAAAACAGGAAACCGTTTGACCAGTAAAAAGCAGCAAAACATTCCCTTACTCTTCAATGTTTGTTGTTTTAGGCTCTTGCAGTCAGGCTGCTCAAGTCGAACTGCAGCCTGGCTGATACCCCCAACCTTGGGAGAAGCCCCTCCCAGACCCTGGGGCCAGCCTAGCCAGGCCCCCTGGCCATTTGGGAAACACCACCAACCCCTGGAGCCAGCACAGCTGATTCTGCCAGCCCATCTGGGAAACACCAGCTGGACCCTGCAGTCAGCACAGCCCACCTGCACCGCCCGTGGGAGAAGCAGAACAGCATGGCTTCACAGCTCGGCTACCAAACTCACTGCTAATGACAGCCCAGGAGGAGAATTAGGAGGCTTGGTAATGCTTCCTGGAGTCACCACTACTGGGGTGTCTCACAGCTTCCCCATCTGCTCTCCCTCCCTCACCTCAGGCTGCAGAGCAGCTCTCCTTCCCCATGCGTGAATGGTAAACTGAGGCAGGGCTTGTGTGGCAGGTCCCAGCTGGCCCACAACAATGAAAATAACTTCTGCCAGTCCTTTAGTAGTGACCAACTCTCCAAGTTTGGCATCTGTGAAGATCTTCAGGCCCCACGGCCCCTCCATGCCCCCACACCCAGTCTCTCAAGCCAGGATTTCCATTTCCATCAGCATTTCCCTTGGGACCCTTTATCAGGGACCCCTGGACAACCAGGGCTGAGCTCTGGGTCACTCTGCAAGACCCTGTGAGTGGTCTCATTGTCACAAGTCAAGCAACACAGGCTCAGACTGAAGAGACTTCACAGGGCTCTGGAGCAAAATTCCTGGCAGGCAATTATGGAGGGTCTGGTTCTTCATCCCTCTGTGACTGCTTCACCCATGCTCCAGAATTGCACCACCAGCTGGGTGATGCAAAGCTTGTGTGATGAAGCCCTTTAGCAATCAACAGCTGTAAGACCACCACTCATGGCCAAGATCAGACTCAAGAAGCAGCTTCTGAAAGGGAGAGAGCCAGACCAGCAATCCTGCTTCCTGGTGCTGGCCTGAGCTGCCTCTGCACACCATGATGGGTGAATGCAACCTATGGCAGTCTCCCAGGGGCTAAAAGTGGTGGAGGGGTCAGCCAGGCTGGAGCAATGCCAGCCCCAAATGAGCATCAGCCTGGGAAAGGTAGCCCCAGGGGTGAGCTGGAGGGAGGAGAGCCAGGGTAGGGGTCCACTGACTGTTCCTGCTCCTGAGAAGGAGCAGAGTTGCCTTCTTTGGGGGGCTGAGCTTGGAAAGTACTAGGCACGACTGACAGCCAAAGAGATGGACTCATGTTGTGTTTGGCTCCAGGTGCTGCAGGAGATGCCTGGGAGAATCCCAGGAGCTGCAGCTCTGAAGGGGAGCAGGTACCACCAAGCCAGGAGGCAAGCACCCCTAGATGCCATGCTGCAGGGCCCTGGGACCATAGCAGTGCGTGGAGTTCTCCGTGGGTAGACATTGCTCCCGTTGCTTAAGGATCAGCTCTGCCCTTACACAGCACCATCCTGTAACCGTTCCCTGCCTCCAGGGCCCTCGAGGCAACACAGTGCTAAGGGGAGGCGTGCAAAGAGCCTCGGCTGCCACGGCCTGCCATGATTTGGCACCTGCAGGGCAGGCCAGTCTCCAGGGCTCAGTATGTCAGCGGTGCTGGTGTTGCTGAAGGCAGTGATCTCTTTGCAGAGGCCTTGCTGACAGAGAGGATGTGCGAGAGGGAATGCAGTCAGGCAACAAGTTAGGACCTTGCCCTGCCTTCACCCCGAGCTGCCAGGCAGGCCACTAGCCTGAGGATATGAGATGGGAAGGCCCCATGTTTACTCCTCTGAAAAAGAGACCTTTCTCCGGAAAACAAAACCCTTTGTTGCAAATGCAGCCGTCTGGCAGGTTTGTTTTTACACAGGAAACTTTGAACCAAAGGGGCTGGGCTGCTTTCATTTTCAGGAGAGTTTTTCAGTTCACGGTGGGATTTGGAAACAGAACCGCTTTCCAAATTTGGAGGCTGTGTTTTTGCATAGCTGCTGAGCATGACAGCAGTGTCCAGGGCTTTCTCCTGTCCCTTCAGCACAGTCAGTCTGGTCTGGACTGAGCCAGTGTGCTGCCTTCTTTTTCCCTTTTCCCTGCAAAGAGAACTTTGCCAAGCTGGTGAGGCATGGGGGGAGCCACTGGTGACTGTGATGGGAAGGCTTAAACCCTTAAACCTGCAGCAGAAATGAAGTCCTTCTGGGACTGAAAAGGTACAAATGCAAAAGCAGCAGAAATCCCTTTCATGCACCACATAGCAGATATTGGATCCCACTGCTACCACATGGGCCTAAGCCAGGCTAATCCTTCCAGCAGCGCACCAAGGGACAAAAAACATGAGCTCTAGGCTTTGTTTTTCACTGGGAGTGCAGGAGACGAGTCCCCACACACACCATGGTGGTTCTTGCACATCCTCCTGCCACATCTGTCAAGGTGAGTGAAGGGATGCCTTGAGAGCTCTTCCCATTGTCTCAACTTTCCTCTGAACCACTGGCAAGATGCCCCTCCCTGGCCCCCAAGAACTATCTAGCTTCAACACAGGCCACCAACTCATCTGGCTGAGGATAAGTGATTGCCATCCTGGGCACTCTCTTGGGGGGGGGGGGGGGGGGCCTTGCACCTTCTCAGCCAAGGCACCATCTCTTCTCCATCCATCTCCCCCTCAGAGTGGGGCTAAGAGGAACCAGGAAGCTCTCACTCCAGGGTGATGGGTCGCATGATGGGACCCAGCTAATCACAGCCCTCAGGCACCTCCAAGTCATTCACAGGACTAGCTGTCTGTGTTAGCTCTGTCATGGCCTCAGGGCCCTCCTTGCCTCTCCCTGCAACAGTGACATGAAGGAGTGTGTGCTGCCTACAAGGGTCCCTCCACAAAGATGCTCCCCCAGGGCTCAAGCTAGACATGCAACGCTTGGTGCAAAGGAGGGCTGTCTGCAGGGAGGTGTGAGGAAACTGTGAGCAACACCAGGCCTACAGGTGTGGTGCCTCCCTCGTGCCTGCAGGCATGGCACACTCCTCCTCCTACTCTCTCGAGGGTGCAGACCCCTGCAGTTATGGGGCAGCAGTAGACATCTCCATCCATCTGATCCCTCCTCCGTGGTGTCCTGTAGTTGTTGGGAGAGACGCTGGGCGAGCCCAGGCGGGCCTTCCTTCAGGACCAGCCCAGACTTGAGCGTCAGGGCCATGCACAAGCAGCAGTAAACAGCGAGCAAGTGTGAGCGTGCAGAGCCAGCACCGTGCGCGCCAAGCTCACAGGGACAAGCTGTGGACCTCCGCTGGGGATGCCCACCAGGAGAGGTATGGATCCCACTCCTTGCCCCCTCCCTTCTCAGATGTGTGTTTGAATTTGGGATGTGTACAGTGGGGAAGGGACTGTGGATCTTCCTGGGGAATGTCAGGGCCAGCCCTGCACTCAGGTACAGCGCGGGCAAAACCTGGCACATAGCCTGCTGAGGCAGGCTGCAGAGGACAGGGCAGCCTCAGTGCATGTGTGATAGGCATAGACTGGCATTACGCTGCTGTGCCTGTGTGATGGCGGGGGGGGGGGGGGGGGGGGTTCATAGCCTAGCTTCCCAGCACGGTGAGGCGTGGGGAGGCACTGGGTGCCTGCTCCTGTTGTTCTGCCAGCAACACACCCTTCTTGGCTATGTGAGAGCGCATTTTCTGGCAGTACCAAGCACCTTTGCTGTTAGCCTGTGCTGGCTCTGTGCTGGCGCTGCCTTGGTGCTGGGACTCTGGGGCTGTGTCCCAGGGTGGGAGCTCAGCCCCCGCATGGCTTCTCAGGATGTTGGCAACGGGATGTGGGTCTTTCAGGCAGTTCAGATGTTGCTGTAGCACTGCTTACAGAAGGTGTGAGGCAGGCACTTTCCAGGCTGCCACAAGCCCTTCCCACTTGGCGTCTCTTGCCCTGGCCAGAGGAAGGTGACTCCTGAGTCTGCTCAGCCCCAGGGGACTTACCCGCACCCCAGGAGGACAGAGCAGGTCTACCCGGCTCTGCCGGCTTGCTGGGTGTGCTCTGAGTTACTCGCAGCCCTGCTCTTCCCAGGTCTCCAGGCACCTGGTTCACACCCGCAGGCATCACGGGCTCTGCTGCCAGGTCTCATCTGTCACTGACTGCAAGGAGGGGTAAGTGCAGAACGTCACCCGAGCACAAGAGTGGCTCCTGTGCCTCTTTGCCTTCCCAGCAGCCTGGCCAGCATCAGTGTGCCTGGCTCTGAGCACAGCCCTGCCCTGCAGAAAGGGCGCCTTTCCCCCTCAGCCTGACTACTGGGAGGTGTCCTGGGACCTTGCCCCTCTCTGGAATGGGAAGAGCTCCAAGGTTTGAAAGCATGGGGTAGGAGGCAGGCAGCAGTGCTGGTAGAGCTCAGTGTGGTTAAAGACCCACAAGGGGTTGAAGGAAGAGTATGCCAGAATCCTGGAATTCAGGGTTTGTGCTGTGCAGCTGACCTGAGCCTTGCAAATGGAGAGGTCCCAGCAGCACCCACACCCTCCAAGGGCTCTGCCCCTAGGAACAGCCTTACCCCTTGTTCCTCCCTCACAACCCCAGACAGCACTCAGCACCTTGGGAGTGGCAGCAGGACGAAGTCATGGCTTGGGGCAGTATGCAATGCTGGTGGGCACAAGGAGGGGACGGGGACCAGAGGGACTTTGCTTCTGGGCCAAGGCAGGACAGGAGCCTGGGCAGCAGGTTCCCAGAGCAGGAGGTCCAGTGGCACTGGTACCCCATATTGCTGGGCTGTTGGGCAACACAAGCTCCCTGGCAGGGCATCAGGCTGCCTGCAGGAGGTCCTGCCCAGGGAGCGATGGCAGTGCTCATGCAGGGGGCCAGGAGAGTTGTGCTTCCAGATTCAGGCACAGGGTCCTCTGCATTGTGACGGTGTCACTCATGGTGTAGTGCCAGGCCAAGGCTGTGTTGCACTGCACCAAGCCCTCTCTGGGCGACAGGCCTTCCTGTTGAGGTTGAGTCCCTTCAGATTGAGTGGCAGTGCCTGTGCCCATGAGGTTTTCCCCTGGCAGCAGTTTGCAGGGGCCCTCCCAGACTCTGCACTATGCCCAGCTTCAAGAGCATTGCTTGCTGGCTGATACCATGCTGAGCCCATGCACAGATCCTGCAACACTCAGGGATATTCCCCCACTATCCACGATCTTTGGCACCTACTGTGCTGCCCAGCTTTATGCTCATCCCTTCTCCTCACCCAAGCTGGTGCTTCCCACACAGGTCCCTTATTTCCTCCAAGCATGGAGAGTATTGCTCAAGCCTGGGAGATGCCCCAACGGGGACAAGCCCTGTACCACCAGCTCCATGCCCAGGGCACCTCACATAAAGGCTAGCATATGGAGTGCCAAGGTAAACCTGAGGATGAGTCTGCTCTGCTCTAAGGTTGGCACTTCCCAGTGGGGCAACCTGGAGTGGTTTCAGACAGGGCCTTTACTGCTGCACTGTACCTATTGTCCCGCGATGTAAGCAAGACGCTGCAGTGATGGGCATGGTGTCAGAGGTCTCCCTTTCTCACCTCTGCTCCAGACTGGATGAAGCCTGGTTCCAGGTGCAAGGATAATCTCCCAGCCTGGGGCTCTCCCCCTTGGAGGAGGCCAGGACATGGCTATCCAGATTCTGCTATACCACTCCAGCTCAAGTCAGCACAGCTTTCAAATATTCACAGTCTGCCAGGCACTTTCCCATCCCCCTGCTCCTTGTGGTAGCCTTTGCTGCTTCACGGAAAATGTGATGACTCGGCAGCCCCTGAGTTTCCAGGCCTAGTTCCAGCTGCTGGGTGGAGAAAACTTCTGAAGTTGTTTTTGGGTCTGGCACAACTGAAAGCTTCACTGTTGGGGGGACGAAAGGGGGGCTCTGGCATCCCCAGCTGTAGACAGGCTCTCTCTGTGTCCTTGCCTGTGGTGGGCATGGTGTCACCGGGGTGGCCAGGCAGAAAGCACCACTAACATATAATGAGTGGCTTCTTCTGTCCAGTATGGGAGGTTGCTGAGCCCCATGGCGCCAGGGACAAGGCCTGGGTTTGGCTCCAAGTAGCAATTCAGGCTGGTTTCCACCACAGGCGCAGCCTGAAGTCCCTCAGCTCAGGTCCATCTCAGAGCGGAACTGCTGGGTCCGTGGGCAGGAATCAGAGTAGGCTTAAATCTGTGGGGCTGGCAGGGACATGTCACCAAAGTCAGCAGGGTACCAGCTCTGTCTGCCCTGTGCTGCACCATCAGCAACGCACAGAGGCTGGAAAAGCAACTGGAATAGTGCTGGGACTGTAGCGCCTAATGGTCAGTCCCAGCCCAACGGGCAGCAAAGCATGGTGCCGAGGCATCCAGCCAGCCAATGCTCATGCCAGCCACAGGGTAACCTCTCCTCCTACCCAGAGAAGCATGGGGCATCAGCACAGCATGGCAGTAGGCCCCAGTGGGGAGAGAGAAGACATGCTCCAGACATTCCTGCTCTGCTCACCAGCCTGGAAACTGGGGAGGGTAGGAGGGGTCCTTTGGTGCTTGGACAATGCTCAGAGAAACTACCCTGGTAGTGGAGTTGTTTTCCCAACACAGGGAGCTGGCAGCTGAAGTTGTTTGCCAACAAGCCTCTGAGATGGCACCACCCACCCGCTTCCCTAGCAGCTCCCTCCCACCAAGCCAGGATGGCCATGTGTCCCCGTTTGCTCTCTCCACTGCTGGACCCCCTTGCCAGTCTGTCAGACAGAGCAATTTCAAGGAACCAAAATATGGGGCTCTATCACTGTGGCCACAAGACCACAGGAAAACCTGTGGTTCAAAAGCCAGGGATTTCCTCAGCCTGCAGCTCTGCAACTCTCCCAGCTTTGCCAGTGAAACGTGGGCATGCACTCCACAACCCTGCCAGCTCCTGTCTGTCCTGAGCCACAGGCTCTAGCACCATGCTGCTGTGCACAGCTGGATGCTGAGGGTACACTGGAGCATGGGACACAGCTGGTGTGATGGCAGGGAAGGGGTTTCAGCCCAGAGCTGCAGGGATGGAAGCATAGCTGACCGGCCCTCGAGTCTGTGCTGAACTGCATGTAAACAGTGACATACTCAGTCTGAGCTTCCAACACCTACCAGTGTCCAGCCCTTTAACCTCCTGTTCTAGGATGCAGGACACCCAAGGGCTGGGATGCCAAACCCTTGGAGACTTATGGGAATGCTCCTAATCCAGCAGGGAGACAGTTAATCTTGGCACACCTAAGGCAACTGAACCTGCTGTATCCTATAGTGGCTGAGAGCTGTTCCCAGGTGTAGGGAGGGCAGATCAGGCTAGAGGGTCCGTTCCCATGCTGACATGGTCTCACTGCACAGCACAGCTGTCTGCAGTGTAGAAGTTTTGCAGAGAGGTTGGTGGCAGGAGCGTTTGGGCTGCAAATAGGTGAGGCTGGAGGGGTTGGGCCAGTGCTCCAGGCGGGCAGATATAGTGAGCATATGCAGGCTCAGCTTGCTCCCCAGCTGAGCAGGGCAGTCTCAGCCCAGCTGGCATTTCCTAGGACTGCAGTGAATGAGGTTTGTCCTCTTGCTGGCCTGGAGCTCTTTGGTGTGCTTTGAAGCTAGATGAGCCCCACCTTGACTCTTTAGCCTGGGAAAATCTCCTGTTTGTGCCATTGTGGGGGACACTGCCTCCTGTCACCTCCCTGAGAGAGCAGAGGAAACTAACCTCTTCCCAGGGTTTCCCTGATAATCCAGAGTCTCCCCTGCCCCATCTCCCCTGAATCACAACTTCTAGCCCTCTGAGCCTCCATCCTAATCCCCAACCTCTTGCTTCACCAGCCATGGACTCATTCATTTTGGTGCTGCCCTCATCTGCAACCCTGGCCACTCTCCGCCTCCACGGGACACCACACTGCCCCATCCAACCCCACTAGCCCTGCCCTGGCTTCCTCAGCCGGCTCTGCCTCTGCTCCCAGGCCAGCCTGGCTCTCCAGGCTGTTCAGTGCAGCAAAGACAATCCTGTGCTCACTGCCTGTGATGTGGGGTCACCCATCCTACTCCATGGCAGGGCACCTTAGCCGACAGCCTCTACCACCCCCACCCCCGCCCAATCCGAGTCCTGCCCAGTGAGATGAGGGTCGAAAATTTCTTTGCAAATGCATTTGGGGACATGCCAGCTGTAACCTCCAGGATCCCACCCTGGGGCCTCAGGGTAAACGTGGCAAGACCTCACTGCAGTGGGAACTCAAACCTCCTCTCATTTGGCTGCAACCACCCTGCTCTGGAAAGAGGCCTTTTAAAACAGCCTCCAGCCCACTTCAGACCGCAGCAGCCAGTCCCGAGCCTCCCCCTGCTCTGGCCCACAGAAGGGACCTCCCTCCCCATCCTTGCGAGTGGCTGGAGGACGTTACCTGCAGTATCCGTGAGCACCCACCGTGCACCCAGCTTTCTCATGAGTCAGAGACAAGTCTTCTGGTCACTTCTACATTCAACAGCAGTGATGGGTGTCTCCAGTCAGGGCTTTTACCCGTGGCCTCCATCACTTAAGCAGATGCATCTCTTGTATATTTACATTCATTCCCTCTGGAGCTACCTGTATTAAGGATGAAAAATGCTTGCCTACACTAAAAGCAAGGCATTGCCTTGTGCTCCCACTGATCTCTACAGCTGTTCAGGGCCCAGTGACAGTATAGAGCTCCTGGGATATAGGGTGTACTCTAAACAGCCCCATGTTACAAAGCCATGCATCTGTGTTAGGTGGGAACATTTGAGTTATTAATAGAGGGGATGCAAGGCAATAAATACACCTTCACCACTGGGACAAGTAGCAACACCAAGGCTCCTTTACCCAGCCCTGCTTGGAAGTTTTTGGATGGTCCCTGGGTGTTTCTACTGCTGCTGGGGAACAGGCTTGAGATGAATCAAGTCCAACAAGTCTCCCAAACCCAGGCAACTGGTAAGTGTGACAGAGGCAGGGCTGGCCCTGCAGGGGATCGGGACCGTCCCCCCCCGGCCCGCTACCGGGCTTGACTTCCCTCAGTCTGCTTCTGGTTGGGGCCTGGGATCTCTGCGGAGACATGGTGGTGACCAAGGACAAGGACTCCTAGCACCATTCACATTTCGACAGGACCTGGGGAGCAGGCAAAGGTCCTGCATGCAAAGAGAAGGGGAGTCGCATGCCCTGTTCCCTTCTCCACCTGGCCCCATCAACTTGGGGACTGTCAGGAGGTTTTGGGCATGGATCTGGGGTTGGAGAGGGGTCACAGTCTGGGGCACTTGAGGATAGTTGCCCCTCCATGTCATCTTTGCTCTTGGTTACTTTCTAGGGCCTTCCCAAAGACTGGGCCCGGGCACTGGGGGCAAGTCTGGCCCTCACAGGTCCCACTTGACTAACCTCAGCATTTCCATGGGAGGGAATTCACCATCCTGTTGGCCAGCTGGGGAATGAGTCCACGTGGGATCCCACCCTAACAGGCTCAGGGGCTCATAGAGTCTGGCAGGGCTTTAATAGCTGTGGCCATGCTGACTACCAGGACAGACTCCCATGGCCACACAGGCTGCACTGGCTTCCTGAATAGATGAACCACTGAACCTTTTCCAACACTGCCCCAAATCTCTAGCGCTGATGTGAAGCCAATGGCATCTCCACTCTGAATCAGAGCTGGCGACCAGCCACACATTGCACATTGCACAGGCACAACACACTACCACATAGTGCATGGCACTGCACACGGCTGGGAGGGCACAACAAACTCCTGACAGCAGCAGTGCAAAGCACATCTCCCACAGCCGAAGAGCAGATGTGGCACAGGTCAGAACCAGCCAATGCCTCAAATAAACAGAGCACAGCCCAGGCACCTTCACGCCCATGGGACACAGCACACACAAAACTCTCACAGAGTGTACACCCCCCACAGCTCCAATCTGTCTGCACAGCAGCAGTGCACCACAGGCATCATACAGAGACGCATATCTCCCACGTCAGCAGGCATGACAAAAGCTCACATTCCCCATCAGCATCATGCACAGACACATATGCATACAGAGCTAAAGGGTGCATGAACATGCTGGGGACAGAGATACCTGGCAAGGTGCACAGCACCCTAGACCTACACTCATGCCAATGCCCCCTCCATATGTACAAGCCCAGCTGCCAGAGGCTGTGGTCCGCCCTCTCCTTGCTGGGGGCTGGTTTGGGCACTCCCTCCCAGCTCAGAGCCGCCATCTGGCCTGGCCTGTCTCCTCCCCTCTCCTCCCCTCTCTGCACCAATTCCCACAACTCTGCAGAGCTCCTGACAGCCAGACAGGGCTCCAGCATTGCAGAGACTTAGCCACAGCAATCCCCCGCCACATCCTCCAAGCCCCCCCCCCCCCCAGCAGGCTGCTCTCTGGCCGCAACACACACACGCTCACACAAGAACAACTGCAGAGTCACCGCAGAGGGACACAGATCCGCAGGAACAATAGCAAATGCTCACAAGGAGACGCGCACACACACACACACTGGACTTCTCCCAGCCCGGAGGCGCACTCTGCTCCTGCCCAAGGACAGCTGGCAAGGCTGATGTGCAACACGCTGGCATGCAACGCTTGCTCCCACTGATGTCATCCTGTCATTCGAGCTTGGAAAGCATGTGGGGACACAGCCCCTCGCTGCCATGGGATAAGGGGCTAGACGAGGACAGCCACCACTAAGAAGCTCCCCCAACTTGCTATTCCTTTATTCTGCAGCTGCCCTGGTCCCAATGCAACTACTGCTACTGCCGCTGCTTGTCCTGTGGGAACCATGGCTCCTGGGAACCCTGGCAGAGGTAAGCCCTTGTCTCTTGAACCCCTCGTTTGTCTATGCAGGATCTTGGCTCCACATTCACTGGCAGTAAGGGGCTTGCATAGTCCTACCCCACTGAGGAATGACGGCATATCTCTGGGCTGCCTCTCCAGCCGTGCAGCTGCACCAAATTAGCAACGTTTGCAATTATGAGCTGGCTCTTTCCTCCGCTTCCCTCCACCCACTATGCCCTCTCGCCCCAGTGCCTGAGATCAGAGCTTGTTACTGCTGCCATGGCTGCACGGCTCTTCGTCCCAGGAATTGGCTGGCTGCTGTTCCCAGGGGGTCCAGATCCCCCTCACTCTCCTCCACACACACACTCCCAAAGACACTTGGTGGAGGAGCCAAAAATGAGTCAGACACCAGAGCCGAGGGAGAAATAAATACAGAAAGATGAGTGCTCCTCTGTGGCTTGTTGCTGGACAGAAAGCGGATAGAGATATTTCCTTTAATGTGGAGGGAACTCGCCTCAGCTTAAAGCAAAGCACGCCCTGCTTGCTAGCAGACTGTGGAGAGATGGATGTCCCGAGAGTTTGCTGAGCACCCATTGTGGGGCAGAGGGTGCTAGATGCTCTGAACCTGTCAGGTCAAGCCCTTGCTTGGCAACCTGCAGGGGATGGCAACTGGACTGAGTTCTGGGGTCCCTTCATCCCCCACGATGGTCATGGGAAGGGGGGGGGGGTGCCTGTAGAGGGAATGAGATTGCTAGGGCCTGTCCTGAACTCACTCCCTGCCCGAATCTTCCCCTTATGCTCTGATAGTTTTGGTGGGATGTCTCCACACCATGGGCAGTGCCCCATGCATGTCTGCAGTCCCAGAACCCATGCAAAAGGCCAAGGCATCCCAAAAACTATGTCTGTCTCCCTGCCTTGGCTAGGGGAGGGCTGTCATTAGAGATGACCTGTGCTCTCCTGGGAAAACAGGGTCATCGTCCCAGATATCATGGCTGGGTGGAACCTATGCACAGCCATTCTGACCCCTGGGCCTGGCACAGGTCACCCATCCTAGCCTTTAGTCTCAGCTTGGACCACCTCACCTCACTACTGTCTCTCTTGATGACCTCAATTCCCCAGGGCGAGAGATGCAATCAGACAGCATGGGCAGGGTTGGAAGGACAGGATGCACCAAGTGATAGAGGTAAGTCAAAGATGAGGGAAACAAGGCGCTACCTAGGATGTGGATGGTGGTCTTGGTGCCCTGGAGCTGGCAGATGAGCAGTTGTGCTGGGCTAGGACTTTTGGACCTAAGAGTAGCTTTGTAAGTATTTTGCTTTAGACTGACTGCCTGTTGAAGTTGATCATGACCAGGGAAGGGGAGGGAGTCAGCTCCATCCTCTTCTGGCACCCAGTCTTATGGGGCCATGGGAACAGCCCTGTTTCTCCCAGCAGAGATGAGCTCCATGGAGGGCAGCATGTGGGAGATGGAAAAGATTCCAGGCTCCCTTCTTCCCACAGAGTGGGCACAGCAGCGACACAGTCACAGGTCCCCTACAGGGAGCTATGGATTGTGCTTCATGGTGCTGCTCCATGGTTGCATTGAGCTGGCCAAGAAGCAACACAGCCATGCTCACTCTGCATCTAGTGATTCCTGCTGTGGGCTTGCGTTTGGCACATTCCCCAGCACAGCTCTGGCCCATTCCAGTGAGCACTCTCCCAGATGATCCACAGGCAACATTTATGGCATTGAATGTGTCTGGATGTGGCTGTTTGTGATGTGGTTAACAGAACTTAGCTATGGTTACATGAGCAGTATTATGGCCATGGGTTTCAGGGCTGGACAATGTGTCTGGCCTATTTTAGGCATTAGTATAGCTTTACCAGAGAGGTGAAGATGACTGGGAAATGACAAATGAAGGAAGGCTATTTGGTTTGCTGGAAACCTAGGACCAGCAGACAAACATGGGTGGAGAACTCTTACCTTTAGGAGACAAGAAAGATCCCATAGTGGAAAACCATCCTGGCCTGTCTAAAGCTGCTTGAACTCTGTGCCGGGCACAGTTCATCTGGACATCTTTGGGAGGAGGTTAGGCATGCCCTCAGCTTCATGTGCTGCTGTGACTAGGTCTCTGTTGACAGCAAAGGGAGCCCAGGACAACTGGCCCAGGTGTAGACACCTAACTCCCAGACATCCAGCTGCATTCGCATAATCCTTCCCAAGCAGACTATTTCCATACCTGTGTTTGAACTGCTCAGGGATGGCTCTCAGAAGGTGTTTTCAGAGACCTCGCTCCCTTTGCTCCCTTTTTGGCAGTCTAGTTTTCCCTATTCTCTTTGCACCCTATCTGTGGAGTAAAGCTCTCCTTAGCCTAGCAGCAGGCTCCAAATGACAGCACTACATGAAACAGAAATAATATACAGTTATGAAAGCCTCATGGCTCTCCAGCTTTGTAGGAAACCCACACAAAACACTTGAACAGTCCAGAAGGTGTACCTGGCACAAGGATTCACCCCACACTATTGCCCCTCTGCTGCATAAAGGCAGCCCCTGGCAGGCCTTTGGGGCAATAGCTGTGCTTGTTTAAAGCTTTCTTGTCCTGCCGGATCATATGTAAGCCTGTTACAACACATTGCGCATCATAAATTTTAAGTGCTAATTATTGCACAAATGTTCTATTAGCACTGGAGCTGCAGATCATCTATGGTGTTTCCCAGAGGCCGAAAACAATAGAAAGCCTGTAGTTAACAATAATATTGAGGAGTGGAGGGTGTATGACAATCTGCTAGTGGAGTGGTCCCCATCAGGGGCTTGTGGGGGGGGGGGGGCTGACCCCATAAAAAGGTGACGTGGAGGCATGGCAGGGGGTCATGTTGCCAGCTTGGTCCCAACAGACAGGCTCTGTCTCCTTTTTGTGTAGGCAGTTCCTGAGCAATTCTAAGGGCAGGGATTCAGTGGCATTTTTGGCCATTGACCCGCAAATTAGACAAATCCCTGTATGCCACTTCCCATTCCCAGACGGTCTCTGTCTGGATGCCACAGCACTGGCCCTGCAGCCACAGCATGCTGATGATGCCACTGCAGCGAGTCCAGGACAGGGACACACCTTAGCAGTGGGTTATGCAAATCTGGTGCCACAGTCTGCAGCCACCTACTCTCACTGTGTCTTCTCTGCACCGACCAGGGCAAAGCACAGCACTGGCCCCAGGTTCCTGGGTGGCACAGCAGGTCCCTGAATGCCCTGCACTGGGTGACCCTCTCTGGGCTGTGGTGCAGCCAAGTGCAAGACAAGCCCCAGGCCTGTTGCTCCCTAGCAGTGGTTCTGGTTTATCCATGTGCTGCAGGGACCAGGGTTGATATCTTGGCTCTCCCAGTCCAGCTACGAGTTCAGAAAGAACCTCCCTTGTCCCCAGCCCCAGCAACCCTCTCTGCTCTGTCCTGGTGACAGTGGGGTGTCAGTGCCTGGATCCCTCAAGGGCAGCCTTCACCATCTCCTCTGTCAGGGCTCACACAGAGACAGGTACTGCTGCATATCCACCCCTGCCCCACTGCCATATCCACCCTGTTCTCATGATGGCCCTTGCTTTGCCCCTGCAGCTGGGTCCAGAGCCTTTTGACATCTTTTGGGGGGCCCATACCAACCAAGGAAATACCATAAGATGACAAGCAATGGATTATAACCAGACAAGGCAGCATTTCTGCCATAAACCTGGGGCTGTCTGAGAACAGCATGGGATGGCCTGAAGCTGGAGGCCAGGTTTTTGTCCACCAGAAGAGATGCTCTATGCTTAGGAGAACCTCTTTCACACAGTGTCTTTGACCTTCACTCCAAAAGATTTTCAAACACTCCTGTGTTTTCCAAATGCTGCTGAGACCTTGGGGTCAGGGGTCAGGGGTGTCTGACTGCAGTGGGCCAGTGCCCATGGAGTGCCCTGTGCCAAGAAGTGCAGAGAAGGTTGGTGGGCTGGGGAGCCTGGCCCCAGATGCTGGCTGCCCACTGTGCCTTTGCTGGGTCCAGCAGCACCACAGCTGCCTGTTGAGGATTTCGGCTTTACCTCTGCAGGGACCCTTCTGAACCTCAGCGTGAGTGACCATGGCCACTCGGACTCTCTCCTTCTATCCTGGGATGAGCCGGAGGGGGGTGCCATGGGATATTCATTTGCCCTCTCTTCCCTGGGGCCGGACATGCTGCTGCAGAACAGATCAGTTGGACCCAACAGCACCAGTTTCTGGTTCCACGGGCTGACACCTGGCACGTGCTACAAGATTGAGGTGACAGCTATTCTTGCCTGCATGAACATCACCAGCCAGACAGTCACAGGACAGACAAGTAAGAGGTTCCCCAGGGACTGCAGAGTCAATGGGTCTAAGTGTTCCTTCCTATCCTATCCTATCCTATCCTATCCTGTCCTGTCCTGTCCTGTCCTATCCCATCCTGTCCTATCTTCACACTGGTTTGGAGGGTGCAAAGTTCAGGGCTACGTAGAATCCTGTGAATCCACGGGGAGGTTGGGTCATTCCCCATTTCCTTGTCAGTTAGGGTCCTTTCCTGATCCCCAGGGCCCATGGGTAGTAGATTATTCTCTCATCCATGAGGAGGGAGGGTCTTGCCCCTGCACCTTGCACTAGCCAGGCCACATCTTCTCCTGGAATAATGCAACAGGTGATGGATCAAACCATGATGTGGACTCTGCAAAGAGCTAAGGGATAGAAAAGGTCATGCTTGGAGGTCTAGAAAGAGGTACAAGGAAGCTGTCTCTGCTCCATGATTTTGGCACAACTCTGGCAAACACTTGTTTGTCCACCAGCCCTTGCTCTTGGCCTTTCCTGGCTCATGCCAAGGGACTGGGAGAAGGGAGAGCAGGGCTGATGAGCCCACAGCTCAGGTGAGGACACCATCCATTGCCTGCTTCTCTCCAGAAGATCCTTGAGTAAATTAGTACAGGTGAAGGTGGAAAGCCTGCTAAAAGAGGGCAGAGCAAAGGCAAGGGGTTGGCTGGGAGAACGGATGGGGAGAGGATGGTGTCAGACTGCCATAGTGGCTGGGAATCCATGCAGGGAGAGCAGAGGTTGGTTTACAGTACAGAGCTTACAGTAAGGCAGTTGGCAGGATCTGCAGGGCCAGGAGGAATGAAGGGCCCTCACACTAGGTGGGCTTGGAGGCAGGTGTTGCTGGCCTTGCCTTTCTCAGTGCACATCCAGCATGTTGTCCCTGGCAGAGCTTCCCTGCCCACTTTGAAGTGACTGTGCAGAGACTGATCTGACACCCATGAGAGACCAGGGAAGCTAGCAGGGAGCTAATGGGGCTATGCTTTGGGGATCCAGTCTTGTGGGGCTGGCCAGTGGGACCTCACCAGGTGAGCTGAGAAGGCACTGTCCCACCAGCTCCCAGGCAAACTGGCAGATCAGACATAGCAAGGCAACGAGCAAACCCTGTCTGTGCCATGCCTGACCTAGGTCCTTCACCTGTCCACAACCTGAGCCTGAGCAGTGATGGGAGCTCTACTGTGTTGCATGCCTCCTGGGAACACGCCAGCGGGCGGCGAGACAGCTACCACCTTGCCCTGTACCACAGCGACTCCCAGACGCTTGTGAGAAATGCATCCATCCCGCCAAATGCCTCCACATTCCTGTTTGACGGGTTGTTGGCTGGCAGTGAGTATGCTTTGAAGGTCAGCACACTGTCTGGAGCCAGCCAGGCCAGCACCAGTATCCACCAGTGGACAGGTAGGGAGGGATGGGTGTGCCTGCCCAAGGGGTAAGGGAAGGGAAAGGATAGAGGTTAGAGTGGCTTTGGCAGGAGAAATGCAGCACATGTGCCAGCTGGGCTGCCAGAGAGGGGGAGGAAACTCCAGACACAGGATGGGAAGTGTGCGTAAGTTGGGGAGCAGCTGGAAAGTTTTCACATCCCTGTTGTAAGCTGAGGGTTGTGGTAAGGGCCACCTTTGCCCAATTTGTCAAGGTAAGGGGACAGACCTCACACCTCAGTCCTGGTCTTGAAGAACAAGCCCACAACTCAGGCTTCTCTCCTCTATGTCCCCATGGGAGAAGGGCAACATGGGGATCTTGGCAAAAGGCCTTGGCTGGTGGGAGCTGCAGAAATGTTGCATTATCCAGACTGCCACCTTCCTCTGCCCTGGGACCTAAGAAAATATGAAAGTATGGAGGGACCCCAAGACCTTTTCAGCCTGCCTGAGAAGGGGTGTGGGAGAGAAATGCTGCAGCAGATCCCAGCCAGACCTTCAACCCCTGGGCCAGCATGGAGAGCAGCTATGGGTAGAGGAGACCCTGGGGAGGGAGAAGGGTCCTTGGAGCCCCCAGACCTCTTCTGCCACTGCTGAATCTCACTGCCTCCTGCTTTTCCCCTCAGCACCCTCCATCCCCACACAGTTAAGGCTCAGCCCAGGGTCCAGCACCAGCCTCTCTGCCTCCTGGGCTGGTGCTGAGGGGGCTGCCTGGCTGCACCTCACACTCCGCAACCTCCTCACCCAGACGGTGATCAAGACCCTGTCAGCCAAGAGAGGCCTCACCAACTACACCTTCCAGCACCTCCGCCCTGGCACCCAGTACTGGTTGGGTCTGAGTGCCATGGCTGGGCCTTACACCATGATGGGGCTGAATGCCACGGCTTGGACATGTGAGTAGAGCACACTTGGGTTAGGGAAGGGGACCTCGGTGACCATGTATCTGCCTTTAGGCGCAGAACAGGCACTGTGAACCAAGGGCTCAGGAGACAGAGAACAGCATGGCCAGCTCCTTGAGGGTGGACGCTACCCTCAAATCCCCCTGAGTCCTGGAATCTGGTGTTTATGCAAAGCCCCCTTTCTCCCTCTGAAAAAAGTATAGCAACCTACTACTCTTCAGTGAAGATCTGACTCTGTGCCTTGGAGACCCTGGCCTTTTGTCTGGCCTTTGAATGTAAAGGTCTCCTGCAAGAGCCCTGGGTGCAAAGGGCAATTCATCTTTTTGGATCCAATTTGAAGCCACTTCAGAACCTAGCTCTGGGGCTCTGTGATAACAGACAAGGAGAATGGGGAAGCAGCAGGGCCAGGGAAGGTGGGCAGTGTCCCCTTTGGGCAGGTGAAGTCCCAGTGCCTGGTATGCAACAGGATCAGCCTGACTTCTCCCTGAGGATGGCTGTGGAAGGGCCAGAGCCTAGACACCAGACCTCACTGGTGTGCAGTGCAGCTGGGGCCAGTCTCTCATGTGCCTGGGGGCTGTCCAAAGGCACCAGAGGAAGTGGGGAGCAAGGGGACAGCAATTTAGCTGGTGTAAACTGGAGGTTCCTGGAGTGAAGCAGAGCTTTGGCCCCCCTTGGTTGCTGTCAAGAGTGTATTTTGGTAGCACCTGATAACCTACCTTAGTGGATGTCCCTAGTGTACTACATGCCATACAAACACAGCCAAGGAAGGCAGTGTCCGGCAGATCAGAAACTGAGGGCAGCACTCCCAGACCCCAGCTAGTTGCCCTATTCAACCCCCTTCCCTTCACCTTCTGACCTCTGGCTGATGAGGGCCCTGAGAAAGGGTAACTTCCATCACCACGTTCCTTGTTTGCTGCCAATCCTGTGTCCATTGCACTGTGAAGAGTCCTTGCTGCAGACTCGCTCTCCCAGACCTCCCCAGGAAACCACAGGGAAAAATGAAAAGAGCAAACACAGCCTCCTGGATAGTGCAAGATTCACACTGAAAGCAAAGAAAATGTTGACCTTCTATAGGGAAGAGCAACAAATTATGGAGATATCAAACTGCAGACTCAGGGCTGCTCTGCCCAGTGACTCGGCCTGGTCCTGGTCAGACACAATGGCTGGTCATTGCCAGGTGTACGCTGAAATCTGAGGACCTGGGAGCCACAAGATAGCAAGTCTCCAGCTCTTTCCAGTTCAGCCTGTTAGTCCAGGAAGCTGTGGCCTGGAGCCTGCTCACTGCTAATTCTGCAGCTGGGATTTTGGAAGGTCTCCACACCCCCAGCTGGTTTGTTTCTGCTATGAAGTGACTCTGAATACATCCCCGCAGTTACTGTCTATGGCTCTGATTTACCCAACTGAAAAAAATGTCCTTGGTGCCAGATGCAAAAGTCGGGGGCAGCCAGCCAGCAGTTTGATCCAGGCCAGTTCCCGGGAATATCAGCAAACTCATGACAGGACACAAATGGAAATGAGAGGGGTATTTAGGAATTTCCCAGCAGGGCTGCCAAGCTGATCTAAGTTCCCCTAGACCAGGAATGGTTGCACTGGGGAATGAAAACAGCACACACTAACAGAATGTTTAAGCCAGGCTTGTAGTGGTCTTGCAACTACGTGAGCAGGGAATGAGACTCAGGAGTATGTGGGGAGATCTGAGGGTCTCACATGGCACCCGCTCACACAGCAGTCTGTCTCCTTTGACAGAGCAGGACAGGACGGGAATGCAGGTGTGCCGGACACCTCACAGCCCAGGACCTTAGTGCTCATAGGCAGTCCTTACACAAAGCAAACCCTGCGAAGCCTGGGGTTGGGGTTCAGAGCACCCTGTAATCCTGACACACACAATATTGTTCCCTTCTGTTCCAGACCCCCAGAGCCCTGGCAATGTGACCCTGAGCAGCGTGGAGGAGCAGAGCTCCTTGCGGGCTCACTGGAACACCCCAGCAGGAGAGAGAGACTTTTATCTGGTGACCCTGCAGGAGGGAGAGAATGGCGGTCCGACCAGGAACATATCTGTTGGAGGAGACAGCAGTCATGTCACCTTTCATGGGCTGAGCCCTGGGAAGCAATACTCTGTCCAGGTGACAGCAGTGGCTGGGCCTTACCGGGCTTCTGCCTACAGCACGGCTGCCTGGACACGTAAGCAGAAAGTCTAAGAACACCTTTTTGAGGCCATTTCTGCCTCCCCACAGAGGGGCCAAGCTCTCCAATGCTGATGCCTAAAGGGAGGCCCACAGGAAGGGAAAGGGATGATTGCAGCAGATGGCAGAGATGGAGTTGTGTGGTATGATGGCACCTGGCCTCAAGAACAGGTGTGGATCAGAGTGAAAAAACCTTCCACATCATGGGTCCTCTTGAACAGTGGATTTCAAGGCCCTTTGCAGACTCATGCCAGATAGTGTCAGGCAATAACCAAGCCCTGATCCTATTCAATAACCTTCAGATTTAGCACTCAGCAGGCATCAAGACAAGTTCCCCTCCCTTTGCTCACAACAGTGTGGCTCTTTGGGTACTGAAGCATTGTCAGAGCCTTTAGAGCAGACTGGCATCTCCCCTGTACCCAGTTCCTCCTGGGTGAACCTCAGAGCCACAGTCAGTTCTCATCCAGTTGCCCCAAGGCTGGCAACCTGGGAGGGAACGACTGGAGCTCTAGCAGGGAGCATAGGGTGGGGAGGGACTCACCCAGCCCCTTGCGCTCAGAGCAGTAAAATGGTCTCCCTGAAGCCCTGACTGCCTGTGTTTTGTGGAGGGGGCCGCCACAGACTGTCATGAGAGGAGGCTAGCTGCCTCATGCACTGCCCCACCCAGTGATGTGCATGATGCCATCTTTGTCCTTTGTAGAGCCAGTGGCACCATCCAGCGTGAGCCTCTGCAGCCAGGGTAGCCCCTCCAGCCTGCTAGCCCACTGGGAAGAGGCAATGGGAGAAGCGTACGTGCTGGGCCTCAATGCCATGGAGTACCCCGTGAAGAACAGCTCCCTTCTCAGAGGTGTCACTAACTTCACATATGAGGGCCTTCGCCCTGGAACCCTCTACAGCTTTGAGATCAGCACTGTGGCTGGCCCTTACACCTCTGCACCTCGGCGCATCACCAACTGGACATGTGAGTGCCACAGCCCTCACCCCAGCCAGCCCCTGGGGTTCCTGTTGGATTCTGCCCTTCCCAGTGGTGTCATGCCTCAGGGTGCATGAAATCACAGATCTTTTGCAACTTCATGCAATAGAAGGGCAGAAGTTTAAGGAAGAATGCAGAGGCATCGTTGGATGTGCCCAACCCTGGTCTTCATCCTGATTACCCAGCATATGGGTTAGCAGAGTCCAATGCCCTCCTCTTCCCTTCATGAGAAAAAGATTCACCCACTCAGGCTCCCACTCTGGCTGAACTGCTCAGGCTCGATCTACCCTGAACCAGCTCCTTACTGCCCTGGTTCAGGCTATGCAGCCCACAACCTCCTCCAGCACCAGAGCAGCCCTCTCTTGTCATGCTACATTGGACTCTGTGCTGCCCCAGCCCTATAGTCTGTGGGGGTTAGAAGGGGTGATGGTGATCTGTTCAGATCCCATAGGCAACCCGAGGGCTTGGACTCCCTGGAGTGGGAGTGTTCCTAGGAAAGGGGCTTCACCCCAACACATCTGGGGTTGTACCTCTGCCAGGTGGCCCCAGTCTGGCTGTAGCTGTGACTCTAGATCTTGCCTTTCCTAGATCCTTTGCCTCCAGAGCAGCTGACCCTCAGCAATCAAGGCCTCAGCACCTCTCTGCAAGCTTCCTGGAAAGCAGCTTTTGCTGGCAGCACTGGCTACACTGCCACCCTCTGGGAGACCAAGTCCCAGAAGTGGGTCAGGAACATGACTGCAGGGAACAACTTGACAAATATCACCTTTGAGGATCTGGTCCCTGGGCGACAGTATACACTGGAGATGGTTGCCATGGCTGGACCTTACAAATCCCCCATGCGATCAGCCACAGACTGGACATGTGAGTGCGTAACCCCCACAGAGAGGGGCAGGACTCCTAGCCCAACCCTACCACAAATTGCAATCACAATTTGGCCAAAAAGAGCAGAGAGTTTTCAGCATGGAAGCAGGGCAGAGTGGGGAACTGGAGACAGGGATGGCTAGGCAGAGGAAGGAAGGGTGGAAGGAAAAGCAGAGCTACATTTAGCCAGATTGGAAGCAAAAGGGTCTTCAGTGCAGGAGCAAACCATCACTGAATGTCAAACATTTCCAAATGTCTCCCAGAAAGAAAGGTGGGGATCAGGTCCCATGTGTGTTGCAGAGTGGAAGTCTAGACTATTCTTGGGATTTGGTATGCCAGCACCAATTTCTAACCTGATTCCACCAGGAACAAGCAATCCACAGTGCCCAGGGCAAGGGCCTGCAGACACACAGCCCTTTCTGCAGCCAGGTCTCCAGTCCCCAACTCCCCTCTGATGTTCCGCCTCTGGAACAAGGAGCTCAAACTCATCCTAGGGCAGACATGGGGGCCATAGCCCTGTCTCCTGAGTCAACACAGCACCGCAATGCCAGGCAGCAACTCCCACCTCCACACTACAATAGCTCCAGCACGGCTGCTTCTCACTGCCTGCATGTCTCTTCTTTCTCAGACCCTCTGGCTCCGTCCAGTGTGACCCTGACCAACACTAGACGCCCGCTGGGACTCTCTGCCTTCTGGGACAAGGCTGCCGGCGATGTGGACCAGTTCCACCTCCAGCTCTACAGCAAGAACCTTCCAGCTCAAAGGAACATCTCAGTGGGGCCAAAAACCCAGAACTTCACATTTCTGGGGCTGGCCCCTGGCGTTCAGTACTTCCTGAAGGTGACAGTCCTCGCTGGCCCATATAGATCCTCGTCCCACTTTGCAACTGAGTGGACATGTGAGTGAGGGGTGGCACCAGCCTGCTGCAGGGACAGGGCACCCTTGCACTGCCCACAAAGTTCGCAGTGACACAGACGCAGCCAGGCCATCTCTGCAGGAGGACTCTAGTGAGAGCTGCATGCTCCATGATCCTGGGAATCAGAGCATGTGTCATGAGCTAGGTGCTGTATACTCATTTTGGAATCTATAGCTCAGGCAGTCCCCAGTCGAGCTGGAGCTCCTGCTTAGACCACCTGCCTGTTAGCAGCATCCTGGGGATATGCATGGGCAGCTTGCATAGCATGCTGGCAAAGGGAGACCTGGCAGCCAACTGTCACAGCTTATCCTTTAGTCCTGTGACAGAGGTGCAGACTGGGTCCTGGCATCTCCCTTTGCTTTCCTCTGCCATTTCATGGATCTCCATGTTGTGTTTCCCCCTAGATCCATTATCCCTGGCTAATGTGAGCGTACAGCCTGGCCGGAGACCCCAGGAGCTGCATGTGAGCTGGGTAGAGTCAGGTGGTGGCAGAGAGCACTTGGTACAGCTCTCAGTGGCTGAATCCCTGTCCATCATCAGGAATGTGTCTGTTCCCCGTGGAGTCACCCACCTTGACCTGGAGGGGCTGGTGCCAGGATCCCGTTACCGCGTGGAGATCTTCTCACAGGCTGGGCCTCATCGCAGCTCCTCTCAGACTGCCATCGGCTACACTGGTAGGAACAGGGCTCTTCTGCCACTATCCTCATGCCTGGTACCGTCCTGGCTGACTTGGTGAGGATCTGGGAGCCAAGAGGATAGTTCCAGGGCTGTTCTGTGGGAGGGCCCTGAGACCACATCCCTGCAACCCCACCAGTGTCTGTCTTACACTCAGTGTGCTGACTATCTTGTTGGGACTCTCACTGCATGAAGGGCTCGCCTTGAGCCCACCAGCTCAATGGGGCATCCTGTCATGCCTGCCCCAGCACTCTGGGACAGAGGGGTCTCAGGCTGTGGTTGCAACTCACTACTACCACCTGGGACACAGGGAGCAGCTTTGATCTGCAAGCAACCCACAGCCCTCAAACCTCTTTAGACAGCATCTTAGAGGCTCACAGTCCTGCAGCTTCCAGTTTCACACACAAGCTAACTTCAGTCCTGGGCACACCGAGATTTGTCCACTATAACGCTTTTTCTCTCCCACAGTCCCACTACCTCCTCTCTCACTGTCAGCAATCCCTGTCAGCACTTCCTCGGCTCTGGCTGTGCACTGGGAGACCCCTCCTGGGCAGAGGGATGGATATCTGCTCAGCGTGCATGAGGAGGGCTTCTCTTCATCAGCAAGGAACCTAGACATGGGAAAAGACAGCACCAATATCACCCTGGCACAGCTGGCACCAGGAACTTGCTACCTTGTTGAGATCTGGGCTGTAGCTGGACCCTACCGTTCCCTCCCCAAGAACATCACTGGCTGTACAGGTGATCATCCACACCACTGTTGTGTGACTCCAGGTGGGAGAGTTTCAAGGAGCTGTAGAAAGGAATGGGGAATGATGTTTGCCATCCAGAGAGAGGAGAGCAAGGCCCCCTGGTCTGGTTCCTGATGCTGGTGGGCTGCAGTCATTTTCTGCCTCTTGCAACCTTCTTCCACCAAGTGGGCATAGCATCATTGGCTGGCCTGGTGCTGTTGGTTGCCCGGGGGAAAGCAAGAATCCTCCCCAGAGATGGCTACATGTTCAGAACTGGATTTTCCTCCCTCTGATTCATGTCTGTGTCTTTTCTCGCAGTTCCTGCTGCTCCTACAAACCTGAGCCTTACCAACCCAGGCAGCTCCTCAGAGCTTCGCACATGCTGGAACAAGCCCCCGGGCAGAAGGGACCATTATCGTGTTACTATATATAGCCTTACCTCTCAGAGCAGGGAGAGGGTCCAGACCTTGAGGCCAGATGCTCAGAATGTTACCTGGACTCACTTGGAGGCAGGCAGCAGGTTTGCTGTGCAGGTCACTGCTGTGAAAGGCTCATTTGAAGCTTCCTCTGCCAATGTCACCCAATGGACATGTAAGTCTGCTGGGTGGGGCGCAGCTCTTCCTTGTGCTTCAGAGCCACTATGTGAGTCTTCAAGAGCATCCCTATCCCCCACTTCCCCATCCCAAACCATCCCCACAGTGCCCCTGCACACTCAATCCATTTTCTAGGTCACTGTCCCCACTCTAGCCCCCATATTGGGCCAGTCCCCCCATCCACCTCAAAGATGTTGGGTAACTCTGTCTTGCACATCTGCAAGTCCCAAGGATATTGTGCTTGGAACCATGTGCACTGACTGCCCCCTTGCCTCTATGCTTCTCTGTGGGAGGATCTCTGGTGACCAGCCTGCCCACTGCCCTGCAAGAGCTTGGAGCTGGAATCCAGCCCAGGGTACTGACAGAGTGCAAGGAGCCACTTGGCAAAGTAGCCAAGCAATAGCAGTTAGCAGCGAGTGGTGGCACACACAGGGACTGACTATTTCCCTGTTGTCTTCCAGATCCACTGGCCCCTGCCAACCTCACCCTGAGCAGCCCCTCTGCCTCCACGCTGCAGGCCTCCTGGGCAGCAGTGGACCAGGGAGTAGAGGGCTATGTGGCGGATCTCTATGACACAGCCTCCAGCAGTTGTGTTGGGCACATGGTGCTGAGTAGGCACGCCAGGAGTCACACCTTCAGCAACCTGAGCCCCGGCACTCACTACAGCGTGGTAGTGAGGGCCACAGCTGGGCCCTACCATGCCAGCACCCTCAACCTCACCCACTGCACACGTGAGTATGATGCAGTCAGGTGTCTTCCACCAGGTCTCCCCCTTCCCAGTTCAAATCAGAGGCCATACTGGTCCAGCCAGATCCCTGCCTTCCTCTCCTCACCCACACGAGCATCCTATGCTCATGACCTGTTGCATGTAGCATAGGGAAACTGTGCTGGACCCTGTGGCCTGGCCACCTGCCTCTCAAGTAGCCATCCACAGCCACTGGAGAGAGGGATGGCTGGGGCACAGGCAGCACCAGGGAGGAGGGAGTCCCCAGAGGCAGCTGCCACAGAGGTAAGGGCAAAGCCAGACTTTAGGACCTTGCAGGGCTGACCCACTGCCTGCAGCACTAGGGGCTTGGTGTGGAAATGGGGCATCTCCCTTCCCCTAAGCTCAGGCATGGCTTCTGGCAATGACTCATGTTTCCTCCCCAGGCCCCCTGCCCCCTGCGGCCGTGCACTTTCTGAGCATGGGGCACTCCAACAGGCTGAGTGCATCCTGGGGAGCTGCAGCTGGGGAGCGAGACAGTTATGCACTGACTCTCTACCACGTGGGGTTGGGCACCGTGGTAGCAACGGCCTTGCTCAGGAGAGACACCCACAACTTCACCTTCATGGGCCTGGCCCCAGGATATGAGTACTCCCTGGAGGTCAGTGCCACAGCTGGACCATACCAGGCAGTGGCACACAACGTCAGTGGCTGGACACGTGAGTGCTCTGGGGATGGGTGGGAGGCCTGGCATGACTGGGCAGCCCTGAAGGGACTGAGAGGTTTACAGGGAAACTGGTGCCTTTGGAGATGTGTACATACATGCATGAATGCAACACACACCAGTTAGTGCATGGGCACACTGTTGTCCTTATGGACACATGGGTGTTCACACCTGTAGGCTTGCACAAGTATGTGCTGATGACACATAGTGGTATCCATCGTGCCCATGTGGGGACATCCCTGTGCCCATGCAGCTAAATGTCCCTGCATACCTGAGCACTCATACCCCCGCTGAGTCTCCTCCAGCGGATAGAAAACACATTATCATAAAGGTCCATGAATCAGTGGGGGGAAGAAAAGGTTGATCCATGGTCTTCTCAAGAGAACAAGTCTCTGCTGTGGAGATAGACTAGTCCAGCACCTCTGCTCATCCCAGAAAGATTTTAAGGCTGGACAGAATATAGACTAGTCCTGCCCAAGCTCAGCCCTGGCAGCTGCACTCCAGGCAGTTGTTTGGCAGAGAATGGCTGGAGAATGCATGTGCATGTGAAAGGGGGAATGGCACTCCAGCTGGGCTATGGGGAGAAGGGTGAGAGATAGGGACTGGATGGAGAAGAGCTGGCACATGAGGGACTACAAAGAATGAGCAGCATTAGAGGTCAAGCAGGAGGGGAAGGGAAAAGAGAAGAGTAGGGAGGAGGAGCATGCCAGAGAAGACCCGCTGCTCCCCAGCCCTCAGGGAGAATCTGTCCTGATGTACAGTGTCCCATCAAGCATCTGTTTCCTTCTGCATGGTGTCTGGTCCCTAATATCAGGTCTGGTGACTCCCCAGGCCCCCTGCCCCCTGCCACAGTGTGCTTGCTGAGCGAGGGGCACTCTGACAGCCTGAGAGCATCCTGGGGCACAGCAGCCGGGGGACGAGATGGCTACGCACTGACTCTGTACGATGTGAGCCTGGACACCGTGGCAGCTACAGCTTCTTTTGGGAATGACACCCACAACTTCACCTTCACGGGCCTAGCCCCAGGAAGCAAGTATGTGTTGGAAGTCGTCTCCATAGCCGGGTCTTACCGGACACCTGCAGGGAATGTCAGCAACTGGACATGTGAGTGCCAGGGTTTTGAGGGTGATCTCAGGCCTTGCTGGGGCAGGGGTAGTCTGCC